>NC_081812.1:14915000-16115000 GCF_030704535.1 Vitis vinifera
CCTCTCCCGAAACACCAAGATCTCCCCCATTCTCCAGCTATCTCTATAAAACTCCCTATTTCCCCTTTAGATCATCTCCCAGATATTACCTCAATCTTCCCTTCTCATGCTAGCCTTCCACCTACTCCCTACTTAGACCAGATCATCATTTGAAGTTTCAACCACCACCATGGCGGGGTAGTCACGTCCAAGGCCACACGTCCTATGCATGAAGCTTCATGGAAGTCAGTCCCCCACTCGCTCAAGGCGCTGCCAACTCCTCCGGGTGGTAAGAAAACATCATTCTAATGCTATAAAAGCAATAAAAAAAAATTAATACCATTTGTTTTTTAAAAGGGGTCGACAAATATGCCCATCTTCAGTAGAGTTTGCAAGTACAAAGAATGTGAACATCGAAATTAAATGAGAGTGTGAATAATGAGTATAACGAAGTGAACTCTACCGAAGAAAAAAAAAGACCCCTAAAGGTATCAAAGTAGAACACAAACTCACCCAAACCAATAGATGAACAAAAAGGGCTCTAAAATCCTAAGAGAAAAGTGGATCTCTCAAAGTGCCTTTGAAGTCGCGCTAAGGATCTGGACTCCCTCTAAGACGTCTCCAAAAGTGACTCGAAAAAAACATATCAGGGACAACATGACCAAAATATGTGTCGTGAACTCAACGAACTATGTCATGTGTAGTAGAAGGGGAAATCTAGAAGAACATGATGAATAAGCGATAAGCACAAGGTAAAAAGGTGAGGAAAACCGATGACGAATGTAAAATCGTGAAAGTAAGATGCGCAATGCCAGTAAATATGAATGTCAGGAGCCATGACTATGAATGACAAGACTGAGGAAAAGCGACTCTGAACGCTAAAATGAGGAAATATGGTGACTCTTAATGTTTGAATGAGTATGCACAACAGCTCTGAACGTCAAAACTAAGGGAAGATGGTGGCTCGAAATGCCAAACTGAAGACACGGCTCTAAACGCCTAAAACTGATGAAAGTGACTCTAAATAGTATGAATGACTCTGAATGCTAAACTAAAAGAAAATGACAACCCTAAATGCTAGCAATGTGGCTCTGAACACCGAACTAAAAGAGAAAGACAACTCTAAATGCTAGGGACTCTGAATGCTAGAAATGTGGCTCTGAACACCAAACCGTGGAGAGATAGTGACTCTGAACACCAAGCTGAAGATGTTGCTCTAAATGCTAAAATAAAGAAGATGAAGACTTTGAACGCCAAATTGAAGAAAAGATGGTGGCTCTGAACGCCGAAACTGTGAAGAGATGGTGGCTCTGAATGCCTAAGCTGAGAAAATGATGGTGGCTCTAAACGCCGAAATTGAGAAGAGATGGTGGCTTTGAACGCCTAAATTGAGAAGAGATGGTGACTCTGAACACCCAAACTGAGAAGATGGTGGTGGCTCTGAACGCCGAAATTGAGAAGAGATGGCTCTGAACGCCCAAGCTGAGAAGATGGTGGCTCTGAATGTCCAAACTGAGAAGACGGTGGTGGCTTTGATCGTCAAAACTGAGAAGAGATGGAGGCTCTGAACACCCAAAACTGAGAAGAGATGGTGGCTCTGAACGCCCAAACTGAGAAGATGGTGGCTCTGAACGCCAAAACTAAGAAAAAATGGTGGCTATGAATGCCGAAACTAAAAAGATATGGTGGCTCTGGACGCCCGAACTGAGAAGATGGTGGTGGCTCTGGACACCGAGGTCTTCTCGCTAATCGCTATTAGTGCAAATGTCAAATCTGAACAACAAAGCTCAGTGACGGATGTCATTTTTGTAGGGACCCCTCCCCACACGTGGCACACATCTCCTAATGACACGTGGCACACATCTCCTAATAACACGTGGCACACATTCTCATCCGGATCAGCCTCATCCGGATTTCCCCAAGAGTACACGTGGCGCGCTTCTCCTATCCGGACTCCCTCAAGGAGAGGCACACGACACTCACAAACATAACATCCGGACGACTGCCACAGCGCATCCGGACGATCGTTATACACTATCCGGGTATGTTTGTCCGGATCATTGACTGAAGTAAGCAAGTCTTACACGTTATCACAATAGCCTGCCATGACCCACGTTCCGCCACCTGCAGGGTGAAAGGACAAGAATGAAGTGACGACAAGTCACTTCCTACGATCACTTCCCACGATTTCTGACAGTCGCAGCAACTACCACGATCTCTGTCAGCCGCCCGTAGGGTGATGATGGCCCTATCGCCACCTAGTGTCATCATGACAACACAAAATATTTCCCTACCATTAAAGAGAGAAACAAAGCTTCTGATACTATATATATGAACCTTCACACAAAAAGGAAAGTAAGCTTGCTATACCTAGTAAAAGGCCAACTGATTTGTCTCCCTCTAACCATGGCTGACAAAACCATCGGAGGGTGCGTCCGGACACCCTGTCCGGACGCCTTTTGCAGATAGTACGATTGAATCAAGAATCTATATTGGTTGAGATCGTGCGTCCACCCATTTGGCAACTACGTGGATCACCAGAGACGCGAGACCTCAACAATTTTGACATCCAGCTGATGGCTGTGTATGCAGCAGTGTTTTCAGACACCACTTGTAGCTGTTATATACACTTATACTCATAGTATTTGGAAAAAGTAATAGACTTTACTCCCACGTGTTTTAGAACTTCATCCCTTCCCGTTCACAACCTCGTGCATCATTATGCCTTACTTACGCTTATTAAAAACTAACGCTTTTTTTATCTCGTCCAAAATTTTTCATTCAAATTTCAACCTTAATTTAAATTTAGATCGAACTAATTTTGAATTGACAATTTTAAAATAAAAATTTTCATACGCTTTTAAATTATGACATCTATCATTTTTTATTTTTGGTTTTACATGATATTCCATGGCTACTTGGGATTTTCGTGTGTAATTGTAAAGTGTGATATCATCAAATTTGATTTTATTTAATTTTGGTTTTTTACTTAATAAGTTGCTAATCGATTTTTTTAATAAGCATTTTGGGACAAAAGTATTGTTCTTTAATAAGTTTAGAGCAATGTTTTTAGAATCAAGCCGGTCATTAAACCAGAAAGGTTATTGGTTCATGATTCACTAGTCAAATCATGATCCAATCAATAACGTCATAAAATTATATTTTATTATTTTATATTATTAAAATTAAAAAAAAAATTATATCTAAATTTTTATAATATCTATCAAAATTATGATCAACAAATAAAAATAACACATTAAATCATAAATATAAAAGTAATAAAACATAAAAAATAAATTTAAAAAAATAAAAATTGAGCAGCTACTGCCATTGCACAGGCTAGAGAGGGAAGGGGGTGTTACAGTGGTGGGAGCCTATCGCGACGCGTTGGGGGCGGACGACAACTGCTGCAGATAGAAGAATGAGGGTTTGGAAGGAGGTCCTCCAAAACGATGTCGTTTTGATGCTGAAAAAAAAAAAAAAAAAGTAAATTTAATTGAACCGTTTCTGGTTCACCGATTGGACTGTCGATTCAACCGGTATAATCCCAATTCAACCTATTTCCGGTATAATCATACTAATGTATAAATTTTATGATATGAATATGAAAATGGTCATTATATGGGTATGAAAAATACAGGTAACAAGGGTTAAAAAAAAAACAAACAAACAAACAAACACACAAAACAAAATATAAATATATGAAAAATAAATATAAAATAAATAAACTATTAAAGGGTAAGAAAGTTTTTATATTTGTCAAATATATGGAATCTTAACTCATTGATACAAATAATACAACAAATTATTGGTACAATTATGTACATGGTTCTTAGAACTTCACTTTCATATTAAAATCTGACCTCTATTTCAATGAATAAGAGCATCTCTATTTAAAAAAAAAACATTTAAAATTATTTATTTTGTTTAATATTTTAACTAGATCAATAATTAATATTTGAGGAAAATTTAATATTGGAAATTTTTTTAATATATATATATATATATATATATCCAAGATCAAAATAATATATAAGATTAAATTAATTAATTTATTCCTTGTTTTTAAAATAAAAAATGAACACATGCAAATGTGACGTTTTCCACTATAAATATCTTAATTTTTTTAATATATAACAATAATAATGAAAAAATTAAAAGAGTTGTTCTTTGAGCTAATAAGTTTTTATTTTTCAACAATTTCCATTCTTATTAAATAATAATAATAAGAGCACGATGATCTAAACTCAATTTTGATTAAATTAGAATAATATCTATTAAGGGTCTCTTCAAAATTTAGGAAATACCTTTTAAAAAAAATACTTAGCTGAAAAAATACTTAATATGATTCTCCAAAAAACATCATTAATTAAATTCTTCGAATAAAAATACTACTAAACACATTCTAAAACTATTTTTAAAAATAAGAAAGTAACATAATAATATAATTTTAATAAATCATTAATAGTTGAGTAACAGGGCATTTAACAAGTATTTTATTATTTTTGTAGTTTATAAATCAAATTATAAATAAATAAATAAATTTAATAATATATTATTTTTGAAATTTTAATAATGTATGGAGTTGATTCTACATGCTTAATTGGCTTCCATTCGGATTTCGTTGAAAGTGGGGCATCAACTTGGATTATAATGTCTTATCTTTATATTTTTTTTGTTCTGACTTTTTATGAGTTCCTAATAGTAAAATCCTCGTTTTAATATCATCAAATGTCAATTTGTACAAACATATTCCAATTCCATCTTGATAAACCCAAATCAAAATTGCACATTTATTTAATAAAAAACAATCTTATAAAAACAATTCAAGTTTCATACACGCAACAATTAAATCTATTGTTCTAAAATAATAAAAAATAATATCTAAAACATATGATCGAAAGTAGCACTTATCTAATTAAAAAATGATAATTTACTTTGACAAAAAATATACATAAAATCCTATTTTTTAGACCGATATATAAAATTTAGATATTATATGGTTGAATTCTTATTCTATGGTTTTTTTTTTTTTTTTAAATGTGTATGGAAACACCATTATTCAATCCACTTGCCAAATTGGATGGTACGGCATTCAAGAGGGTGTCCTCGAACTAAGAAAACGATGCTAAGCATCACAAGGGAAAAAAAGTCTTTGGCAAAACATGGTTATAAATATAACGTCTTTGGGCATCTGCCTCCACCGAACACCCCCACTTGGAACACAAAAGTCCATGCATTATAACGACCAAAATCAAAATGAATCATTTCCAAATACACCCCATCTCAATCCCCATCAACACCAATCATCTATCACAGTAGTTGAATTTCATGTCCCAAGATCTTATTTGAGTGTACGGAATGCAAGTGGGTATCATCAAGGAGAGGGACAACCTAGACAGGCAATGTGATGGTCTTCTCACTTTTAGTGCAAATGTCAAATCTGAACAACAAAGCTCAGTGGCGGATGTCATTTTGACATCCAACTGATGCCTGTGTATGCAGCAGTGTTTTCAGACGCCACTTGTAGTTGTTATTTACACTTGTACTCATAGTATTTGGAAAAAGCAATAGACTTTACTCCCACGTGTTTTAGAACTTCATCCCTTCCCGTTCAACCTCGTGCATCATTATGCCTTGCTTACGCTTTTTTCTCTCGTCCAAAATTTTTCATTCAAATTTCAACCTTAATTTAAATTTACATCCAACTAATTTTGAATTGATAATTTTAAAATAAAAATTTTCATATTCTTTTTAAATTATGACATCTATCACTTTTGATTTTTGATTTTAGAGGGATGTTACATGGTTGCTTGTGATTTTTAATGCAATACTAAGTGTGACACCTTCAAATTTAGTTTTGTTTAGTCTTGGCTCTTCATTAAACAAGTTGCTAATCGATTTTTTTAATAAGTGTCTTGGGACAAAAGTGTTGTTCTTTAGTAAGTTTAGAGGATAAAATGTTGAGTTTTAAATGTGAAAGAATAAAGTGTAAAATATATTTTAAAATAATTAATATTTTGTATAATTTATATTATCTTTTATTATTTAGATATTATATTTTAATGATATAGATATTTAACCATTTAAGATACTGTATTTAATTAATATGTGCCTATTTTATAAATTTTTTCAATAAGTATGTGAAAACATTTTTTTTTTCCTAAAAATATTAGGGGAATAAGTATATTTTTAAAAATACCTTGAAAAATAATGTTTTTACACCAATTGTATAGAAATTTTTTTTTCCATTTAAATTTTATTATAAAACATCGATGTTGACATGATTGGGTTTAATTTGACGTATAAAACCAATATTATTAACATTGATTTTAGCATATAAATTAAAACCGTAATTATCAACATTGGTTATATTATTATAATATTTGCTTTAGAGTAAATTTGAAGTAGGTTTAAAATCAACGTAGATATCATCGATCCCAATGCATGTGCAAAACCACATTTGATAGAGCATATTTTATAATAGTTTTTCAAAGATTCAAAACCATAATCGATGATATTTCTTAAAGTTTTCTAAACCTAACGTTGAACTGAAGGTTTTAAATGTTGGCTTTACTATACATAAAAACAGAAACAAAATAGTTGTGACATGACCTAGAAGTATTCCTTTGACAATGAGAGCCACTTTATTCCAAAGGATGAATCATTTAAAATCACTCCTTAACTCAATTGTCGGCATAAAAATGACGGTCCCCTTAGTTTCTGACAAAAGGGCAGACAATGTGATGACTTTCCTGGTGACGGTCTATCTCAATGTCGTACCACGTATGCAACCCAACTCTGGAAATTTGCGGGTTCATACTTCGCTCTCCATCACTTTCATATTTCTTAATTTCTGGTGTTCATAACGTAGTTGTTGATTTATTTGTGGTGTTAAAGTCCTCTAAATTTCGTGTAAATCATTTCTATTTTCTCTCGGGATGGGTGTGTTTTGACTTATAAATTATAAAAAATAACATTTTATTAAAAATAATTCAAATTTTATATATTTATTAATAAAAAAATAATGTATATATCATTAAAAAAAATAGTATTTATATCACGTGTTTGTATTATCAAATTAATTAAATTGATTATGAATTGAAGTGTAATTCATATTAAAAAACAATTCATTTCAATTTAATTAAATCTAATTTTTAATTTGAGGTACTCAACCAAAACCTAATTTAATATCATTATTTTAAACTCAAATTTGTTAAGTTAAAATTCGAGTTAATCAGATTGATTGAGTTGTATAACTTAAAATTTGTTCATTGTAATTTTAAAAATACTTTATATGTATATATAGTAAATGAGATAAAATTTCAAACAACAATAAAAAATAAAAATAAAAAACTTATATATTTTTATTTAAAAAATGAAAAAATATATATAATATAAATATAATTTGAGATTTTTGCCTTTAAAGTCTAAAAACACAAATATCATTATACTACATAATAAATATTATAAAAACACTAAATTAAATTGGGTTTAAGTTAGAGTTAGATTATTTGAATCTTGACCAAACCTAACTCAAATTAAGTTTAAGTTAGTTGAGAAAACTTAACCAGCCCAAACAACCTAACCTACCCAAATTACACCTTAATTTATATAGTTAAATATAGTACTTTTAATGAAAAAGTAGAAAAAAGTTTTAAAAAGTAGTTTTTGAAAACTATTTTTTTATTATTTTATATAATGAAAATTTGTTTAAAAATTTAAAATATTTTTAATATATATAATATTTTATTTTTATAAATGATCCTGAAAAAATAAGTCACAACAAAGAAAACACATCCTCTATTTTTAATTGTCAAACATGATATATTAAAACACATGTATCACAACACATCCTTCACTTTTTTTCTTTCCTTTTTTCTAGTTCTCGATGTCATGAACACTGAATGGAAACATAAAAATAAAAGCAATTTCAATTTGTAATCGAAACAACTGAAGAATATTTTTGGCAACAACTTTGCAGTTGAGTAGGCCACCTAACTCAACATAAAATGTGTTGGTCATATATCAGCCTCTTATTTTATTCTTTAAATTTAAAGTTATAAAAATGTGGACTCATTTAGGGTACATGTGATACGAGCATTTGTATAAAAAAATTGTCACGCCTTTTAAATTTTATACATTTGTATTGCTAAGAGAGTCAAATTCTATCCTATTCATTCAGATTTTATAGATTCATCGCAATTATTTAAAAGAAGAAAAATAAAAAATGAAAAAAAAAAATCTATTTATCAGTAATTGCATAAGGCCATAAGAAGACTTCAGTGAACAAGTCAAACGCGCCGCTACCGGCACCGCCGAAACCGGGAAGCTAATTAACTAATAAATCTTTATCCCGCTGTTGACTTACGGGGCAGTTGTGACTCATGGAAAATGACTATTTTTTTTTTAACTCTATAAAATTTGAATTCAAATGGATTTTATTGTTAGGCTAGTGGATATTGTCACCAGCCTCATTAGATGATAATTTTTTAATTGTCTGAGACAATAATTTTTACCTCGTTAATTTCTAAAAAATTTAAAATAATGTGTAAATTTTTGTCAAGAATAATGGTCTTAAAAAGAAAATAAGAGTTAAGAAACGGTTTAACATTTTAATACTAATTCTCCTGTCCACATTTTTTATTTATATTTTTATATTTTTACGTTGAAATTAAATATGAAAAAAAAAAAAATCTTCAGAATTTAGTTGTATTTGATGTTGAGAGTTACCTAATTTGAACCGAAAAAATAACGTCCATTGCAAGGAAAAAATGACGAATGTCCAAAAATAGTCGAAAAAAAGTGAAAAGCACGTGTTAGAGGGTGGATTTGAGTATTTCTAAGGTGGGTGTATAGGAGGTAGCACCCAGCCTAGGTTCTACCTAGAAACTAATTTGAAGGGGCTCGGTAAATAGCCGTCAAAGAAGACCCAAAACGTAAATAAATCAATAACCTAACAGTAACAGTTATGCTGATTACTATGAATTGACATTAATATTAGAATGGATGGTCGAACGCTTCACACATCCGGGATGGTTGGAAGTCAACTGAGGGAGAGGAGGAGGTCCCGGTCCCAGTCAGCATGCGAAGCGTTCAAGTAGCAATTGTGAGGGTGGGGCCATTGCCAGGTGTCATCTCGTCACGCTTCCCTTGCCGCCAAGGACATTGCCTCCCTGTCATCACTACGTTTTTCTCCCTTTTGGTTCGTATCGTACACGCCACTCTTTAGAGTTTGTGTTCACATTGTATTAACGATATGAAACAAGGGCTTTGCCTTACAGGTTACGGTTCAGTTGAGGAGGGGAATGAAACAAGGCTGTTGGCATAGTTAGTAAACCCCACCATCGGTTTAATTGATCCAACCGTCTATTGGTCACATCTCCAAAGCATCTGATGGGTTACCACTGGATCAACCTCCTTACCATTATATTAATTATTTAATAATCAAGTTAATGAAATTCCAAAATAAAAATAAAAATGATGATATATAAAATTGATGAAACGTAAATAAAATAGAAAATAAAATTTTGTTTGTAATAATTAAATATTATAATTTTATTATAAAATAAAATAATATGAAACACTTTGAAATTTTAATTATATAATCATTATAATTATTTTTAATTTGAATAACATACAAACTATTTATTTATTATATCATATGGATACAATGACTCCACCATAATTTAATTATCAAATATTCGGTCGTATTGTAATCTGATACGAAAACAATACCTTTCAACCGTCCTATCAGTTTCTGATCCTTCCGAGAAAGGCAAAGGGTGAAAGGCATGGACAGCCTATAATAATCACACGAACGATAACAGAAGAAGTCCAACAAAAAATTGATGGGTGGAAAAGGCAAAAGCAAAAGCAGAAAAAGTTCAATTGGATGACCTGAACGCAATCGAGAATGAAGTATTAGGAAGCTTTAGATTTTTGTGGGCTGTAGTTACCATTTTTTCATTTGTCCAACTTGGCAGTCTGTCTGACCTATTCCATTGCCTCATCACTCCGCACGTATTTCTCTTTCTTGGTATGAATTAATCCATTTTTTATATTTTGACTTTTAAGAAGTCTGGAAAAATACAGATCATAAATCATCGCACTTCAATTAAAAAACTTTTAGAAAGTAACATATTGACTTGGCGACCCCCCCGCCCCCCTCCTCCCCACGCCTACCCTTGACAGGACAAATGAAGAATTATTGGATTGGAAAATCTTGTTTCTCAAGCAGCCAAGCTTCACTGCTTCAGAGTGTGAATGGAATTCGAAATTTACTATGTTGCTAAAAGACATAACGAAATTCAAAATTTGCCAGTGGCTTGGAGACCAAACATCGGCCACCAGTGATGGACCATCATCACCTTGCTGGAGGGAGGCTCCTGGTCGAGTCATATACTAACAAACTGCTCCATTGGTTTTGAATACTTGATTTATATTGACCAACAGTAATAATAAAAATACTGAAGATGCATTGTGGTCAATTTTCATGGCATGTTATTTCATTGTTTGAGGCAACAATGGGAGCTAATGACGATTTTAACTTGGACGGTTTAACACATTCAGTTCAACGAGCCATTCTCAGCCCACAACAAAGAATGTTCTAATAAGAAAACAACGGGGAACAAATTTTTAAAATTTCTTCCTTCTTTTTCCTGTTATATCCTTAGACATGAATGGAAAGAATCAACAGAAAATATAGCATCCCCACTACAACTATGGAAAAAGGAATAGGAAAAATATGAGCATCTACTTTTCTAAACGATGGACCACGGCTCATTATGGTGACACGGTTTCCCTTTGGTATAGCCGTATAGGTCGTTCATTTCCAAGTATTATAAATTTCATGCATTATTTTTTTTTTTTTGATAATTTCACCAAAATTGGTTACCTAAATAAAACCACTTATAAGTTGTAATGGGAGACAGTCTGGTAATTACAAGTTTATAATAGCAGGCCAAGCTCTGATCCCCGAGCTTTTGCAAATAAGATGATTAATAACTGCTATGATGGTAATCATGTCCTGAAATTTTGATAATTCTTTTAGACCAATATGAAAATAGGAGTGTTAATCAAATCACAAAAAAAAAAAAAAAAAAAAAATTAATGCGATTCAACGATTCCTATGTTCACAGAGGATATCAACACTCAATAATTTACTAATCAGAATAAATGAGAAGAGTTATAATGGTAAATCTCTTTAAAAAAACTCTCAATTGCTATCAAACTACAAAAAAAATTATATGAGAATCGAGTTGATTGGGCAGCTTGACCCATAATATTTTAAGCAAAACACAATAAAATTGATTTAAACAAAGATGAAGGAAGAGAAATTGCAAAAGGGCTGTTGTTGGAACATGAATTTCTTCTTATTTGATTAAGGCTGTGTTCTCTGTTTGTTGTTTGTTTTTGTGTTTGTAAGGTCAAACGAAGCTTCTATCTCACAATCTTTGTTTGATGAGATATTTGCTTACGTGGTATCTGTTCGATGAGAAATTGTAGTTTTCCTCGGGAAGGAAGGAAAAGTATCATGGATCATTAGGATGGGACAACCAAAAACTCCAAGAAAGACTTGAGAGTCAATGGAGGGGGCCAACCAAACAAATAACACTACATATGCAAAACAAAAGAATAGTGTACAAAAACCAATGATAGTTTGAACTCGATTACAAAATTGAGAAAGCAAAATCACTTGTAGGCCCCTTCACTAGTTTTTCTTTGTTTCACATTTCATGCATTCATGCATCCAAAGATTCTAACATATTCTCAGTGTTGAATCTGTGCTGGCTATCATTTCACACTCGGAAACAGACGGAAATAAAAATTAAAGAAAACAAATTTGTTTCTAAAAATAATGAAAGTATCTTTTCCTATGGGAAGTGATGATAGTTCACCGCGTTCATATTTCTTTTTATAAACAAAGATGAGAGTTTAATGAATTCATCCTAAAAATAAATATGAAGTTAAGACACTTGCAAGTGAATACTATTTCTTCACCCTAGTAAGAAGAAAAGGAAATGAAATAGATTGGTCGATGCTCGTAGGAGTAAGGAATAAAAGGGTGACTGATTCCACTCAATTGGGTTGAGATTTGAGAAGGCAAGCTTAAGCTTCCCTTTCTTTGCTTTTACCCTGTTAACGAGGGATCAAGTCACATGGCAGTCAACTTTTTGGAAAATTCAACAATTTGGAAATGTATTTTTCACGTGTAACGCGTAGTCATCAGTTTACGTGGCCCTCGACGACTTTTAACCTATGTTATTCTTCTTTCCCAAGGATTCAGTGCCCGCGGAAGCGGCCCTCTTCCTCTATTTAACTCCTCCCCCACCCCTCCTCCAACCTAGTCTAAACTCAACAAATACAGCCCCAACACACAATCACAAAGCCAACAAGAAAATCATACCTGATCAGTCGGGGTCTAGCTTTCCCCCAATGCCGAGAAAAGGAATGAGGAGCTTCTTCTTTTCACACAAAGCCGATTCGTCCTCCGCGTCTCACTGCCCTTCACCGTCCCGATCGACAGCCACTCCTTCGATCCCTCGGAGAAGCATTTCCGATGCAGCAATGGCGAAGGGTGTTGAAGAGGCAGAGGCCATGATTATGAAATGGGACGCGGATACTTCAGCCTATGCTAAAGTCACTTCTATCTTTTACGAGAGCAAAAAAGAAGCCCATGATTTTATCAAATGCGTCAATGACTTACAGAAGGCAATGCATTTCATGGTGTCCGAGAACTCCAGCTCCGAGATGGTGGTGCGTGCCCAGCGCTTGATGCAAATTGCCATGAAGAGGCTTCAGAAGGAATTCTATCAGATTCTTTCTACCAACCGCGCTTACTTGGACCCGGAGTCCGTGTCCACTCGATCATCACGTTTGTCAGCAAGATCTAGCACGTCTGACTATGACGATGATGTTGGACCGGAGGATGAGATTCGAACGGCAGGCGATTCCATTTCTGAGGTCGAACAAGTATCTAGTAATGCAATGGATGATCTGAGATCCATAGCCGAATGCATGATCTCGTCCGGCTATGGCAAAGAGTGCGTACGCATATACAAAATTATCCGCAAGTCTATAGTGGACGAAGGAATATATCGTCTTGGAGTCGAAAAATTAAGTTCTTCGCAGATTCATAAGATGGATTGGGAAATCGTGGAGTTGAAGATCAAGAATTGGCTGGAGGGTATTAAGATATCTATAACAACACTCTTCACTGGGGAGAGAATCCTTTGCGATCATGTCTTCGCGGCATCTGACTCCATGCGTGAGTCTTGTTTTGCGGAAATCTCAAAAGAAGGAGCGACTCTTCTGTTTGAATTCCCTAGACTGCTCGTATCGAAAAGTAAGAGATCCCCGGATATGGCGTTCCGTACACTCGACGTGTACACGGCGATATCTGATAATTGGCCGGATATTGAATCGATATTCTCCTTCGAGTCCACTTCTTCTGTTCGTTTACACGCTCTCACCACGCTCAGCAAACTTGGAGAATCAGTACGGATGATGTTGTCCGAGTTCGAATCGGTGATTCAAAAGGACTCGTCCAAATCGCCAGTTGCAGGCGGAGGACTCCATCCTTTGACTCAATACGTGATGAATTACTTGTCTCACCTTGCCGACTATAGCAGCATTCTTGGCGACATCATTGGCGATTCTCCACCGCCAGTTCAGTCGCCTTTGCCGGAGTTCTACTTCGAAAGTTCAGACACCGACAACACTCCGGCGCCAGCCATCTCCGTTCGATTGGCTTGGATTATACTTTTCCTTCTCTGCAAGCTGGATGGCAAAGCAAAGCAGTACAAAGAGGTGTCTTTATCGTATCTCTTCTTAGCGAACAATCTTCAACACGTCGTTTCAAAAGTCCGTACATCGAATCTCCGGTACCTCCTCGGAGACGAGTGGATCTCCATGCATGAATCTAAGCTGAGACAGTTTGCCGCCAACTACGAACGGTTAGGTTGGGGCCACGTCATATCGTCAATGCCGGAGAACCCTAAGGCTGCCATTTCGCCGGAGGAAGCCAAGGAAACTTTCCGGAAATTCAATTTGGAGTTTGAACAAGCGTATCGGAAGCAATCCTCTTATATCGTACCAGACCCGAAACTTCGAGACGAAATAAAAGCTTCCATCGCCAGGAAACTCGACTCGGTGTATCAGGAGTTCTACGAGACCCATCGTGAGACACTGGCCACCATACGAAATGCAGAGATGCTTATCAGATTTGCCCCCGAAGATGTGAGAAATTGCTTATCGGATCTATTTTACGGCACGGGTTCGGGAGATTCTATGAGTGTCTCTTCCACGTCTTCTTCGTCATCCCCACGACGGCGCCACCGCTGAGTGTATAGAGCTCACAGATTTCTTGATTGTATTATTATTATTTTTTTTTTGTAATTTTTTTCTGGACATAAATATACCTGTTTTGTTTTATTCTTAATTTCCTAAAATCACGTTTTTTTTTTTTTTTCATCATTTCAATTTTCCATGCCGACTTAGCGTTCGCATATTTAATTTCATCATGAAAAAAATAATAATTAAATATAATTAAAATTTTGTACCTTTTAAAATTATTTAATTTTGATATAATAAAAAAATAAATGAAAAAACGTTTAAAAATAATTTAATAATTTTAAAGCTTTGTTTTTTCTCTTTCACCTTTTTCTTCACTTTCTGTTCTTTTCCCAGTGTTTTCCCCTGAGGCTTATAAATAATCCTTAGAACTATAAAGAACAAGCACCAGGTAGCCAAGTTATAGGAGATGTTGAAGTTTATGTAGGGAAACGCAAAGAAGCCGGGAAGGAGCTCTCAAAAGTGATCTTATAATATGAAAACAGTGAAAAAACACAAATGGAATTTTCCAGTGAAAAGCTACCCGTGAAATTTCTTTCAGATCGAAAAGTCAAAGTCGCGTCTGCTTATATTTAAGAAAAAGGAGAATGATGTCATAATCCGCAGCCAAAATGATGCTCGTAAATTCAAATATAATAAGAGAAAACTCAGTGGGCACGGCACTCCAGAATAAGTCGGGAAGTAACATAATCAAACCGTCAGCGCATTGTAGAAATTTGATAGGTAAACCTACACACATGGCGTAACATTTGACACCCAAAGTGGCGCTCTGTTAGAGACTCCGGGTCACAAACAACACTTTGAGCCATTGGGCGGGATCCCTATCCAAAGCTCATTCATTGCTCACCAAGTCACCATATCTAAATTTCAATGAAAATGACAGAAACAAGTGCAAAACTTGAGCACGAAAGAGGCTCTAGATGACTGCATACAGAGGCTTTAAACGAGTGGACCGCAGAAACCCACCGCCCAACAGACCCAGCTCACCCATACATAACCTCTCAGATAAACCAAAAAAAAAGAGGAAAAGAGAGGAGAAAATTGGACAGACTACACAACAAATGACACAATATAATCAGAATTACCACATTTTATTCTTATATTATGGCAACCGGGTAAAAAAAGGAAAAGGAGATGTGTGCAACCTCAGAGTGATGCAAAACAGATTTATTATATACTATGGATGAAAGTTGAAGCTACTAAGCAATTGCTGCTTCATCTGCTGGCCGGGGAACACACTGCCATCCTGTACAATGATGGAGAACCTGCTTAAGAGCATCAGAAGGAGCCTCAACTGTCCATGTGGGATAGAATTCCCGAGGGTGAAACATTTCACTGGCCACAGTCATTAAGCCTGCTTGAGTTCCGTTTATGAACAAGTCCCCTTCTGACCTTAGACAGCCAGTTCTTTCCTCTTCTTTGTCAGCTGCCTACACATCATAACAACCAAGTATTCAATCTTGTTGCCTCTGGATTGTGAAAAATATAGCCATAAGAGTATTTGCTGACAACAACACCCATAAGGAAGAAAATAAACTGCTGCATGATTCAGATACTCAGTCACTGGAAAAAAAACACATGGTTATTAAGTAAACATAAAATTACAATAAAAACCAAGCCTCAAAACTCAGTTGTTCAAAGCAATCAATTCAACTGAACAATGCCCTAATCCCATTTACTTCAGGTTCACTATGTGAATCCTATTTTGCCATTCAGCTCTATCTGAGGCCAATATTTGTTCTCCCAAAACCAAGAACCACATCCAAGCCATCATCTTCCAACTTCTAGTCCTGCTTGATGAAGCAAGGGTTCCAAGAAGATTTTCTCCCAAACTTGACCCCTCAACCCAACTCCATAAAAAAAGACCAAAACCTCACATCATTCCTCTCATTAACAGTGAAATGCATTACAAAAGTTTCACTGATTGGAGCCAAAATATGTGCTCTAATGGCACATATTCGATATGATTTATACACCATCAAACACTCAAATCATCCTAGTTGACCCAAATTGATGCTAAGGCTCTAGCCATGGGTTTAACTTGCATTTTGGAGATTTATCTCAGGTTTAAAGGAAGAAAAAGGTGCAAGTTAAATCACTTTAGATTTTGAAAGACCAAGAAAGGGTTAAATAAGGAACTGAGCGAGTCAAAACTCACGGACTATGAGGAAAGGCAAAATGAGGATATCACGAGTTTGGGAAATGAGGAATGAACATTACAAAGTAAGAAAGAAGGCACACAAACATGAGAAATGAGCCATGAAGCAAGATTCATCAAGTTGCATGGAAATTTAGAACTCAAAATCTGGTAGCAATATGTACTTTGACCTTGAGGAAAAATTTGAAGTACTTCCCGAAGCCCATTTTAGTCCTGCTATATATTGTTTTGAAGCTCAAGAAGTCAAGAGTCCAACGCTTGAAACGGTATGTAAATCGGAGCTTAAATGAAGAAGTTATGGTCATCTAAAGACAATTGCGCAGAGTTAAAAAACCATTTCAAAATAATTTCGAAATTCAATTTATGAATTCAAAATCCAATTCGAAATGACCCTAATTTCAAATTCACCCACTGCCATTTTGGTGTTTTGCCTCCACCACCTCAAGAATTGCATCTAGGGCACTCCGTCCACCTCATGTGGGCCCACCCACCTTGGCGAACTTCCAAGTTTAGCCACCAAACCCAGACCATCAAATGAATCCCAAAGTGTTCAATGGTGGGAAGAGTAATTCCACCATCAAGATGCGCCAAGTCCACTTTAGAACCCTCAAGCCTTGCTCCTGACTTGAGCAAGTATATTAGCAGTAGGGCGTTCTATCAATAGTGACACCTTTCAGGGAGATACAGAGGATTATCTGGGCATAAGCATTCTGGAGAAAACATTTTTCCTATAACAGGAATGAAACAATTAGTCCTTTTAAGTGCACACTATGTCACCTTCACTAAGTGGTATATAATAGGAGGGATCCCCTCGACATCCACCATAGGTCGACATCCATGTTCCACAGGCATCTAGGAAACCCAAGAATATGGTGGAAGATATGCATTCATGTCCAGATAACGCAACACTATAACATAGGAGCTATGTAGTGAGAACATGGATTTATCCATGCATTGGAGATCAAGGGTCAGATGCACTTTGTGTCATGTTAGTGAGATAGACCTTGAGCATGTACACATGGTATTGTGTGATCAATCATGTCATGATGGAGCTCACATGGTATATATTAGACATGTGATAACACTATGATTGGTCCATATGAATTTTACAAAATAGGACATCAACAGTTAACAAACAAAACACAAACATGGGCTAATTCATCAACCATTATTCATAACTAGAGAGTGAGGTAAAGATCCAATTGGGATTGATCAACAAGGCGAAGATAGTCAACAGATCAAGACATGGAAACCAGGGAAAACATGAACGTGAAACACCCACTTCTTCGACATCTTTAACAGTTAAGCTAGAACATCTACCCCATCATTTTCAGGTGGCTAGTTTTATTAGCACTTAGGTTTTGCAGGTTAGCAGTTAATAATCAAACCTTAAATATTAGAGGTTTTCTTGCTATTATGACTGGCATTTCTTTGGTGTTTAGATGAGATTCTTAGTAGCAGCAGGTTAGCCACATGGATGCTAAATTGTTAAGCTTTAAGGGAAGGGTAGAGTATAGTGACTATTGATATGGGGTTAGAGAGAATTGGCAATAGTATGAACGGGCTAGTGTTTAGAGCAACATTTCAAGAATGCTTGAGGAATCTCAAGGTGGGTTTAAGAGATCTAAAAAATAGTATTTGCAACAATAAGCATTCTTAGGTCCTTAATATAGAAGCCCACAGGGACAACCCTGCCAGTGAGTTAAAGCCCATTAAATGTGGGGCCTTCAAGTCCTAGGGTGATATAAGCAGTAGCTGAAGATATCAAAAAAAATCTTTTGATCTCTAAATCTATACCATAGAGTCCAAAGTTCTAGCCAAAAAGGCAGTCTGCCAGTAGGTTGAAAACCCCATTAAATGTGGCGCTTACAATGCCTAGGGCACTATAAGCAATAGATGAAGATTTCAAAAAAGACCTTATCATCTCCAAATATAAACAGTAGAGTCCAAAGTTTTGGCCAAAAAACGCACACCTGATAATTTTATATGGTTGGTTATGACTTATGACATATTGGTTTCTTTCTTTTTGTTTATTTGAGAACTTTCACCATTCGAGTGAAAAGAGTTGGAACATCAAGTTCTCCACAAATAAGGGCAACTCAGCTATGTTCCTCTACTTTACAGTACAATATGCAACTTTACAGTTTATATTAATGTGATGACAACTTAATTTTTAGAAGTTGGTTTGTTAATGTAGTCTTTGCATCTATTGATTTAAAAAGTTGTAACCAGTAGTAGATGCTAATAGATCTCATCAAGTAACCAACCCTCAAGTCCAAATTACTTTAGTTCATAGCAATTACGGTTTAAGAAAGAAAAAATTTCTCAATTTTTGGTCTCTTTTCTGACAAGAGATCTAAGGTACAAAGTAGCATTAATGCATGCACCTGGCAATAAGACACTCCTAATCTCAAAAAGATAGGCAAGACAACATGATTAATCATAATTAATATATTCCCAACTAATACATTTGGTTGTCAAGAATGAGAAAGTTCTAGTTTTCTCTTTCAAGGGATCTATAGTATATCTCACATATTCTCATAGGTGAGATGAGCAACCAACAAACTTTAAGCATTTAGAAGTATAACACTCAGTGAGCTCTTTTTATCAGCATATTTGGCATCTAGCTTAAAAGAAAAAAATAGTTTAGCAAATTGCTTTATTGGGATAGAGTAACATATTGTCATAGTTACTCAAAAAGATGAGATGTGCTTCAGTGGAGCCAAATGTTGAGGAACCAGAGAAGCTAAAAACCAACAAATAACAACATGCAGCAACCTAGATAAGAAGTTGATGGTGGAAGGCAAATGAAGCTAGGAAAGATAAGATTGGAAAAATAAAAAATTGAGGAACCTATCGCAACAGTAGATGATGAGATATACAGTGAGACACTTGAAAATACTGAGATATAGAGCTTGAGATGGAGATCGATCACAATATTCCAGAAACTAGAGTAAGCATAGCTTGTGTCTAACTTAGCATACACTTTTAGAAGAAATGCTAAAGGGCAAATTTGATAAGTATTATAGCATCAAAACATAAGTTACAAAAGGGAAATATAAATCAAAGGCCATACTTGACTTATAAAGGCATGTATTGATCCTCTACCTGTGGAACTTAGAAAAATATGTCAACTATTGACTTCTAAGTAGAAACTGGAAACTAAAATCATCTGTCATAATTCTATAAATCTATCAAATGCAGTGAGACAAAAAAAAGTATGACTTGCAAAGTTATATACATTTAAATGCTTATTAGAAGATAATAAAATGCAATATTCATGGTTTCCATCTGTCACATCTTTTTTCAATTGAATCAGAACCTGTCTGAATAACTAAACTAATGGCCAACTTTGAGCAACCAAAATCTTTCACATTTAATAATTTTTCAGTTTGCTTTTCCTTTATTTGGTCAATATACAGAACCATACGTCATATTTGAAATTCATGTTCACTTCAAGAACTTAGTATTTCTCCTATTCACATCAGCATCTTTTTATAATGATTTACCTAGAACAAAGCAAAAGCAAATAATTTACCTTCTCTGTAAGATATTTAAATGCCACCTTCTTATGTCCTGCTTCGTATATATTGCATTGGGAGTATATCTAATTTCAAGAAATAAAAAGAAAATAATGATCAGAAAAAAAAAGAAAAAAAAAAAGAGTGATATTTTCCCCATTAAAAAATTAGGTGACAGAAAAGCAGGCCCTATAAGACCTGTTACCTGTGATTCTACACTGGCACAAACAGCATAAATGCCCCAGTTTCTGGTGTAATTATTATATAGATGTACTTTCCCATATCTAACACGAGGGTGCCGCTGTCGAGTGCCATCGAAAAAGCAATGATGAATGGTCACCCGAATACATCTATCACCAGTGTGAGATGGGTCTGCTCCAATGAGCATCGTCTTGTCATGCTGTGAGAAGTGACATCTGAAGACAAATGTTAAAAAAGACATTGGGATAATCAAACAAGAGTAATTTTTCAATGTAAGTGAGTTTGCTAACCTGGAAATGGTAATATCCGTGCTTGCACGAGTGATATCAATCAGTCCATCATCAAAATCACGGAGGCTGCAACGATCAATCCATATGTGCTTTGAATTAGGTTTTATTTGAATGCCATCAACATCAGGTCCTCTACCACCTTCAAACTCTAGATTGCATATAATTACATGCTCACATTCCTTCAGCCTTAAACCCTTTCCTGTGAGTTTTATCCTCTGGCCCCGCCCATCAATAGTTTTATAAGATGATACATTCAGGTAAGATGAGAGATGAATGATGCCTGAAACTTCAAAGACAATCCAAAGTGGTTCTTTCTTACGACATCCATCACGAAGTGATCCTGGCCCATCATCTATAGTCATATAAAAACGATGTTAAGCTTAGCATTCAGAGACATCAAGAATAAAGAGACTTGAACTCAAGACTCTAATAAACCAGGGCTCTAATATGTTGAGCTACCACTTTAACCAAAAAACTAAAGTTGATAGGTAATTCGACAAAAATGTATATCCATTTAAAACTGTACATAAAAAGGCCAGAACCATCTTGGCAACACCACAAACAGCAAACTTTAACATCACAAAAACAGAATGCAGAGTACCATTAACCTCTATGACACCTCTACACTTGCCATTCAGAACATCTTAACATCTTAACAGGCCAAATAAGTAGAATACGTAATAAACACATTCCAGGGATTTGGCTCGCAATATGCATGCAGATATCAAATTAAAGTATCAGTTAAGCAATGCAATAAAGAAAAAATAAAATAAAATAAAATTGACCATAGCTTCTAAGATCTGTTAATCCTAACTTCTAAAACAAACAGCTATTAGATAATATACAAACAATAGAAGGTTATATCGTTCAATATTCTTCCCAGAATCTCCTTTTCTTTTTGGGATCAGTAAGATTACTTCTTGATCAAGCATAAAAAAATCCCAAATGAACAAAGCTGAAGAATTGAGTTTTTCCTAAATCAACTTGAACTCTCCATTAGCCCTGCAAATTAAAGTAGCAATCCCTATGCAAACACATTGAAAAAAAAAAAAAAAAAAACCGCACACAAGCATTTGAGCGGCATTTCATTTAAATTGCAATAGCAATTCTCCTATTCAAATTTCATGACAAACTTCGCTAATAATAAGATGTAAAAGGTAAATGAATGCGTAGAATAGAAGTCAAGAAGCGCCAATTATAACAGAAAAAAAAAAAAAAAAAGTACACATATAAAAAAGAAATATCTCTCATGAAATGTTGGCACCAAACTTCGGAGGGATGAAAAACTCAAGCGAGGAAATGATTCTAAACAAAATCGAATGGAAAAACTCGATTCCTGCAGCCGACTCTAAGTTCTTCAGTTAAATCACAAAACCCTACCATCAACAACAAAGTCTGTGTTCAAAATTTGAATAAAGAAAATAATAATTCTAATCCTAATCTTAGGAATTGGTGAGAGAGAACCTGCTAGAGTGGTGACATGATAAAGAGGTCCGTGAAGACCACCAATGGCAAGACGGCCGAAACCCTCGGCCTGCCCAGCCAGAGCTCTTAAGTTGGAATCAACATGAGCGTAAGGCAGACAAGACATGTTGGTGCGGACTGTGTTTGATGGATCACGACCAAAGGCTGAGGCAGGGGCTGTTGTGTCCGGAAAAGTGGTGTAGGCGGGGGTGGGATGCTTCCGATGAGTGCCAGAGCAACGGCCGTGAGCACCTCCCATTTAATGTATGAAATTATGAATTATGATATGATATTGGAGTTACGTTCGACACTCTTAACGCTCCCCACTCTTGAGTGATCTGTCGGTGGCCGGTACCGTCCTTTTCGAATTTATATTTTCAGATATTTTATTGATTTTTAAAATTGCATTCACATCCCTTGTCTTTGTTTTATTAACATCGCATTGCCTTCACCGCTTCACGCAACCGTTCTTATGTCAAGATCTCATTGTTGAATGAATCTAGACATGCCTTCCTACTACATTTTATTAATGATTTAGCATGAGATATTGGAATAATGAATCCAAGATTTGTCATCTTTCAATTTTCTAACAAGATTCTTTTAAACCAACATAAGTTTCAATATAATCATGATAGTTTAACAACCAATAATAAAATAATTTACACGCAAAGTTATTTGATGTTTTAACATAGTAGGAAGAATTAGGTCCACATACATAATAAATAATTAATAAGAACAAATAAAATATAAATATGAATGTACAATAAAACAAAAAAATTTATAATATTATAAAAAAATTAAAATAATTTCAAATATTAAGTCATAATACATTATTTATGATTTGGATTTAAAAAGTACATTTAATTGTTTAGAAGTTCAAGATATAAAAATTTTTAGATTAATAATAAATAAAGTATTTATTTATTTTATCAAATCTTATCCTATATAAATATAAATAAAACAAAAATATCATATTATTTTATTGTTATATTATTATTTTTTATTTTTTTATTTTTCATGTCATAGTGGTGATAATTTGTCCTTGTTTCTTGCTTCTAATTTTAGGTTTTTACTTTTTGTTCTAACTTCACATGGGTTCTAATTTTTTCTTCTTTGTCTATTTTTTTTTTAAATAAAATGAAAAATTAATCGTTTTCATAAAAAATATGTATTTAATATTTTTATATTAATTTCATCTCAATTTTCTTAAAAAATAAAATTTTTATGATTCAATATTAAATTTTCACTTGTTGTGATATTTTTATAGATTATTATATTTTTAAGTGGTTAGAAAATGAATGCTAAATTTATAAATAAAAAAAAGTTTATAAAATAAATAAATAAAATAAAAATATTTAAGGGAAATATAATTTTGTTTATATTAATATTAAATATATATGAATTAAAATTTTAAAACTTATATCTAGATCATTACAATACTAAGTATTTTTAAAATATAATACTGAAGAAAATATTTCCAAATACAAAAAATAAAATAAAATCTTTAAATACAATAATAAAAAATTTCAGGCAAAACACATTCTCAACCCAAAATAATTTATCTCAAGGTTTTCTTTAAATCTAATACATTAAATAATTTTATGTAATAACTCCAATAATAATTAATGATTATTATTATGGATATATTATTTATATGTAACAATGTTATAAATTAATTTTTATTTTATTTTATTTATACATAACAATATTGTAGATTAATAGACTTTTTTTTTTTTCTAGATTGAAAATCATCTTCATTTTAAGAACTTTTGTAGGGTAGAGATGTATATGCTACATAAAATAAATACTATTTTATATTATATTTATCCTATCTTGAATTTTATCTTTAAAAATAAAAACCCAATTTACTTCTTTGTTCTTTTATTATTTTTATGATTAATATTAAATTTTATTAAATAAAATTAATTTAAATTCAAACAAAAATACTTTGTTTTCCATTTTATAATTTATTTAAAAATAATTCAATGCACTTAAAATTAATAAGCTATTTTCTATTTGAAAACCATCATTGTTTATTAATGTTGGAGTTGGGACCCGCCCAAGTTGGGTTGACCCAACCAAAAAAAAAAATGGAGGGTAATTTCTTAGAGTAAGAATTATTAGAACTCTAAGAAACCATCCCAATAAAAAAAAAAAGTTCCCTCTCATAAAAGAATGAGATCGGAAACGAAGAAAAATTATAAAGTAAAAGACTTTTATATTGACGTTGTGGTTCTCGATTTTAATATGGTTTCATTTACTATTTGGGGTTGGCGTGAAAAATTAAACAATAAAATAACTATTTTTTTTTATTTTGGGCATTTAAAAAAGGTTATTTGAATTTTTCTTAAAAAAAGTAAAATAAAATAAAATTTTAAAAATCAAGCATAATCAACTTGCTTTTGGGAAATAATTTTAATTATATTAAAATTTTAAAACGATTTATAAGAAAATATTACATTTGCAGCCTATTTGGTAATAATTTTTTTTAAAAATTTTACCTAAATTTTCTTTTTTTAAAAATTAAATATTTATCTAAATTTTAAAAACAAAATTAAAAATAGGAAAAATATATTTTTTTTTGAAAAAAACGTTTTCATTAAAAATACTTCCGATAAACGCAATTTTATTATCCTTTTTAAAACGTTAAAAAAAATAATAATAAAAATGTTATGTTGTTATAAATGGTAATAAAATAATAAATAAAGACGTCTAGTTTCAAACCTTCAACTGATCATAAATTAATTGTCCAGTAGAAGGATGAATTCCATCTCAAAAGTCAAAGTCTAACGGGCCTTAAAAAATATAAAATAATAAAATAAATAACTGAAATAGAAAAATGGGGAAAAAGTGGAGCCCCATCTAAAATGGTAGGTCCGGCGGCGTCAACAAGTTGAAATCCAAAGGAGAAAGAAGGCGAAGCATTTTTTTCCGTCATCGGCGACTGCCCGATCTTTCCTACCTCCTTCCTCTTCCGCTTTCCAAAACCCTAAGAATTCAAAATCCTTTTGCGTCCGCAAAATGATTTTTTAGGGCAATTCTCCAACATTTCGATGGGTTCTGGATTTGAAGGTACTTTCCTTTCTTTTCTTATTGGTTTGTTTGGCCGCCCCCGAAGATGGGAGAAAAGAGAATGAAATGAGATTGAAATGTTTTGAATCTAAAATTGTGATGCATTTTGCTTTTTATTTTTCTGCATTTTCTCAACAGCCGAACACTGCGTTTGATTGATGAGTTTTGGATTTGTTGATCTGATTGTTTCAGTTGTTTATAATTTGCTGATTTTTATGGTTGATTGAAAAGGGGACGAGAGGGATCTGGAGAAGGGAGAGGCCCGGCCCCAGAACCTTAGCCATTTGAACGATCCGTCGCCGCTGCCTTCTCCATCGGCTGCGACCTCAGGGCCCGCGCTGGTTTTATCCAATTCTGGTAAGGCTTTGGGTATCTCTGCTTCCAGTAAGGCTTTGGGTGCATCGGCATCTAGTAAGGCTTTGGGTGTTTCGCCTTCCAGCAAGGCTTTGGTTCTGTCCAATTCTGGTAAGGCTTTGGTTCTATCAAATTCCGGTAAGTCTCTGGTCCTGTCCAATTCTGGAAAGCGGATCGATCAAGCGGGAAAGAAGAAGTACGTGAAGCAGGTGACTGGGCGGCATAATGATACGGAGCTGCATTTGGCCGCTGCGCGTGGGGACTTGGAGGCAGTGAAGCAGATTCTGGGCGAGATAGATGCTCAGATGACGGGAACATTGAGCGGGGCAGATTTTGATGCTGAGGTGGCAGAGATTCGGGCTGCAGTTGTGGACGAAGTGAATGAGTTGGGGGAGACAGCATTGTTTACTGCTGCAGAGAAGGGGCATCTGGATGTGGTGAAAGAGTTATTGCAGTACTCTACTAAAGAGGGCATTGCCATGAAGAATCAATCTGGATTTGATGCTCTACATATTGCTGCAAGTAAAGGTCACCAAGGTAAAGATAAATTGGATTTCATGCACATCTCCAATTTCATATTATTCCACTTCCTTTTCTCTTCTTGTTGTCTTCTTGTTGTTGTTTCAACTGAATCTAGCTGGAATAAACTGTCGTTGTATCCTCCACAGCCACCACCGGGTAATCCGGGGATTCCCAAATGGCAGGAATGAACCCAAGCTGTTCCACACATCATGGCACTCACTCTTACCATTAGGCCATGCAGGGAATCTGTTAAATTCAATATCTCAAAGTTGTTATCCTAATATGGGAAATGCAGAAAAAGGGAAATGTGAACGGGAGAATGGAAATGGGAAACCTAATTAGGAGCTCTATTGAGACAGATAGAATTGTTTCTGAGCCGGAGGAAACATCTGAAAATATTTTTTGCTATATCTATGGGACATCTATTATTAGTTTTTAATATGCAACTAAAGAGTAGTATTGAAAGTGTCAAGGGAACCCATGTACACAGGAAACTGTACAAGAGCACCCAGCTGAAAAGAAAAAGAACCCAGAAAAAACTACACTGAGGGGATTGAAAAACAGGGCTCACAAGTTTCACACAGTCCATCACATTGTACTGGTTAAAGACTCTGGTACTTGGTGCCACCCTTTTAAATCTCTGGGGCAGGGACCCTATTCATTCCTTGTTGAGAACGATATTAATTATGAAATTTCATAATTTTGTCAAAAAGTGTTTATAAGATATAACCAGGTTTTCCTGAAAGCATTGATGCTGCAAGTTTTGAATTGTGCAAGACAAGCAAAATGAAAAATGTGAGATTTATTCACAATTTTAATTGTTTTGTAAAAGGCAAATAGTTGGGGAAGTTATCTCTTGAATTCCTTGAGAAGTGAGAAGATATTACAGAAAATATGCAATATTGCTGTATCTTTTTTTATTATATCTTGTTATATGTGCTTGCAAATTTTTATGGCACACGGCTGTCATGAAAAACATACAAACTATTTCTATCTTCTTCTTTTTTACCTGGCTCTGGCCTCAGATATTTTCCATCCAAAATCAGCTGAATAGAGTTTAATAACCATCTCCATGCAGTAATCGTTGAGGTGCTATTGGACTATGACCCAGAGCTAAGCAAAACAGTGGGCCAATCAAATGCAACACCTCTAATATCTGCAGCAACAAGAGGGCATCTAGCAGTAGTTAATAATTTGCTGTCTAAAGACTCTGGCTTGCTAGAGATATCTAAATCCAATGGAAAGAATGCATTACATTTAGCTGCTCGGCAGGGGCATGTAGATATTGTAAAAGCATTGCTTGACAAAGATCCACAACTGGCAAGAAGGACTGATAAGAAAGGGCAAACTGCATTGCATATGGCTGTAAAAGGGGTTAGTCGTGAAGTGGTGAAGTTGCTTCTTGATGCAGATGCAGCCATTGTGATGCTCCCAGACAAGTTCGGTAACACAGCATTACATGTAGCAACCAGGAAAAAGCGAGCTGAGGTATTGATAAGATTGCTGCAAGTATATTCCATATCTGCATATTTTCTTAACTGTCCATGGGCCTAATTATCGCATTGTTTAACATAGAACTATTACTCATATTATTTGATCAGTTTTGGATGAGTGGGCTGCACACCCTGGACTCACCCAAGTAAACCAAATCTTGAATTTAGGATAAACATTAGCCTTAGTTCAGTTAAAGCTTGGCCTGGCCCCATGAAGTATGATGCTTCACACATACACTTGCACATGTCTTATAGATTTATGTGGTACCATAAATTCACAAAATTAGTTTTGTCGCATAAGCAGAGCATGGTTTATCGCTTCACTGCCTTAATTTTCAAGCTAACATTTTGCTCTTGCGATGCACTCCTTTTTGGTGTCATCAATTTATGATCTGCATTTTAAAAAAAATCAAGTTACCATTTCGGCAAAACAAATTTTATGTTGTTTTTTTGCAATGTTTAATGAGCATATTATTTCTTGAAAGTTTAACTTTGGCAGGCCTGAACACTAACCCACGGCTCATATTATACAATGGGCTGGGTTCTGACTGACCTCAGCTTGGCTAAGTGCAGCTCAATTTGCACTTTTTTTGTTCTGGACAATAGCTTTTTAGGAGTTATTGAGGTTGGTTTGTTCATTTGGGTTGGTCTCTTTTGTATCCTGCCTATTTTTTCAACATAAGGTTTTTAAAGATTAACACCATGTTTGCCAAGAAAGTACCAAGGAAAGAAAAAAAAATGTTAAAGAAAATAATTTTCTTAAAAAAATATATAATTAAAAATCTACGTATTTTCAAATTATTTAATTTTTATATAAAAGAGTTAAATCAAGTGAAGTGAGTTTGAAGTAGTAGATAGAAATAATTTATTGATTTTGAATCTATCTTTTATTTTCCTTTCATTTTTCCTCAAAATTTTCAAGAACCAAACATAGCCTAAAAAAATTCTGCTGAAACAGCTGTGTTCTCTTTTTTTCCTTCCCAAATTGGGTGTAAGTAGTCCATTGAGCTAAAGGCCTAGACCTTATCTTTCATCTTTTGTAAATGAATGTTTTCCACACTAAAAGAATTGTATTGGAGGTACAAACTAGCGGAATGGAAAATAGAGTTAACAATCTAGGAATGTGATATAAGTTAAACCAATGGTAAAAAAACAAAATCTATGATAGGAATAATGATCCACAGCCAACCATGTGGTTTGGGGTTGCGGGTGTGTGGTTGTGGTGTTATGGCTTTGCTAGCTATATGATTTTTTTTTTTGTTTTATAGACTTTGCTAGCTATATGATTGAAAATGCATGTCATATCAAGCTGCGTACATGTAAGGTATGCTTAGTCTTTTGGTACTCTAATCAGATTTTGTTTAGGCTTCAGATTAGTTTTTTGAATGTCATATTCAATATTTATCTTTTCTTTTTGTATTTCTGGCTTTATCTGTGTGTACTGCCGTATTTTCGGTTTCCTTTTTCTTTTCATTGTGCAAACCTATCAGTTTTTTGTTATTGATTTTATGGGCATGCAAGAAATAATTAGAATTCCAAAGCAGATTATGGAAATTCTGTTAAGTATAAAATGCAGTAATCGTATCCCTTGCTATTTTGTGCAGATAGTGAATGAGTTGTTACTCCTCCCAGACACCAATGTGAATGCATTGACAAGAGACCACAAAACAGCCCTTGACATAGCTGAAGGACTCCCTCTGTCTGAAGAAACCTCTGAGATAAGAGACTGCTTGGCACGGTATGGTGCTGTCAAAGCTAATGAACTGAACCAGCCACGTGATGAGCTTAGGAAAACTGTAACAGAAATCAAGAAAGACGTTCACACCCAGCTTGAACAAACCCGGAAAACCAACAAGAATGTGAGTGGGATTGCCAAGGAACTCCGCAAGCTCCACAGGGAAGGAATCAACAATGCCACCAACTCAGTCACTGTGGTGGCTGTGCTCTTTGCAACAGTTGCATTTGCGGCCATCTTCACAGTTCCTGGTGGTGATAATGACTTGGGGGTGGCTGTGGTGGTGGACAGTCCATCTTTTAAGATATTCTTCATCTTTAATGCCATTGCACTCTTCACATCATTGGCTGTTGTTGTGGTACAGATCACCCTGGTGAGAGGGGAGACGAAATCTGAAAGACGGGTCGTGGAGGTGATCAATAAGTTGATGTGGTTGGCCTCTGTTTGCACTTCAGTGGCCTTCATTGCTTCATCTTACATAGTGGTTGGCCGCCATAACAGGTGGGCTGCCATTCTTGTTACAGTTATAGGAGGAGTTACAATGGCAGGAGTTCTTGGTACTATGACTTATTATGTGGTGAAGTCCAAACGAACTCGGTTACTAAGGAAGAAAGAGAAGCATTTGAGGAGTGGTACCACTTCATGGCGTCACTCAGATTTGTCTGATTCAGAAGTTAACCCAATTTATGCCATCTGATCTGCCTGGACTCTGGATCTGCTCGGGTCTCCTATCTTCCTTCCGGCCTTTTATCTACAGAAAAAACCAAAAGAAAAGAAAAACTGAAAGCAGTTGGGTGACCGGTGTTTTTGTCTGAAAAAGAAAACCAGAAGAAAAGAAAAAGGAAAAAAAAAAAAAAAGGTGGGAGCTGTTGGTGTTTTTGAGGGGGGCTTGTGCTGTAAATACCCGATCTGGGAACAAGTAGCATTCCTTATGGATTGATTCTCTGAAGGGGAATGGATTTTTCTTCTTATTATTATATGTAAGAGCATTAAAGGAATACCGGTTGAGGGACCTGGAACACTTGTTGTATAACTTTTACATTATTACTCTGCATGGCTTAATCCGATTTGACCAGCTACTTATTTGTCTGATTCAGAACTTTTACATTTCATTTGTTTTTGTTTTAAATATTTAAATCGGTATGAACATGAATAATTAAAACAAACCATGTTTGAGATTCGGAAAAAAAAAATCCATTTTTGACTTAAATAAGTCATTAAGACAGTTTACAAATCACTTTCTAGGTTCTACACACATTTCTGAAGGACTTTTCTTAATAGTACGGTAATTTAAAAAAGTTATGCTTAAATTATTGTAGTAGAAGAAGTTATTACAAATATATGGTAGTTTTTACCACATAGGAGAGAGAAATATATGGTAGTTTTTACCACATAGGAGAGAGGAGAGAGGGTGAACGGATAAATTTTTTTAAAACCAAAATCATCTTTTCAAACAAAAGAGACGAGTTCCATGAAAAAACAAATATATATATTTTTTTAAAAAAATCATCTTTCAAACAAAGGGAACTCGTCTCTTGAAGAGACGAGTTCCATGAAAAAAATATATATTTTTTATTAAAAAAAAAAAAACAGTTGCTGAAGGGAACTCGTCTCTTCAAGAGACGAGTTCCCATGGAAAAAAAAAAAAATATTTTTTATTTTAAAAAGAAATTCCCAAATTTAAATTTTTTTTTTTAAAAAAAAAAAAACAAACAAAAGCAATTCCTCCATGGTTTGTTTGAGATAACAAAGTACATAGATCCTCCTTGAAAAATTTCATATCCTAAAAATCTAATTTTTGTTTGAAATAATTTTATTTTTAAGCAGAAAAAGCCGGAAATTTTTTTTTTATTTGGGAATTTTTAAAAGAAAAAATATTTTTTTTCCATGGGAAGTCGTCTCTTCAAGAGACGAGTTCCCTTGAGGAATTGGTTTTTGTTTTATTTTATTTTTCATTTTTATTTTAATTTGGGATTTTTTTAAAATAAAAAATATATTTAAAAAAAAAAAAATTCCATGGGAACTCGTCTCTTGAAGAGACGAGTTCCCTTAGGAATTATTGTTTTTTTTTTTTTTTTTTTTTTTTTTTTTTTTTTTTTAATTTGGGATTTTTTTTAAATAAAAAATATATTAAAAAAAAAAAATTTCCCATGGGAACTCGTCTCTTGAAGAGACGAGTTCCCTTTAGCAATTTTTTTTTTTTTTTTTTTTTTAAATTTGAGATTTTTTTTAAATAAAAAATATATTTAAAAAAAAAATATTTTTTACATGGGAACTCGTCTCTTATTATTATTTTTTTTAATTTGGAATTTTTTTTTAAATAAAAATTATATTTTTTAAAAAAAAATATTTTTTTTTTCCATGGGAACTCGTCTCTTCAAGAGGGAATTGAAAAGACGAGTTCCCTTTATTAATTTTTTTTTTTTTTAATTTGAGAATTTTTTTTAAAATATATATATATTTTTTTTAAAAAAAAAATATTTTTTTTCCATGGGAACTCGTCTCTTGAAGAGACGAGTTCCCTTAAGGAAATTCTTTTTTTTTTTAGACTTCTGGCAGGCTGCTGTGTAGAAACATGCTTGCTGCTTTTGGAACAGAAACTGCAAAGCTTGTAAAATATTCTTGATGGAAGACAAAAGGCTGATGATTACTTAGATATATATATTTTTTTTAAAAAATTTATTTATTTTTACATAGGAACTCGTCTTTTCAAGAGACGAGTTCCTTGAAGAATTGTTTTTTTTTTTTTTTAATTTGGAAATTTTTTTTTAAATAAAAAATATTTTTTTTCCATGGGAACTCGTCTCTTCAAGAGACGAGTTCCCTTGAGGATTTTTTTTTTTTTAAAATAAAAATTATATATATATTTTTTTAAAAAAATTTTCCATGGGAACTCGTTTCTTGAAGAGACGAGTTCCCTTTAGCAAATTTTTTTTTATTTGGGAATTTTTTTTAAAAAATATTTTTTTTACATGGAACTCGTCTCGTTCCCTTGAGGAATTGTTTTTTTTTTTTTTTTTTTTTTTTTTTTTTTTTAATTTGGGAATTTTTTTGAAAATATATATATATATATATATTTTCCATGGGAAGAGGAAATTCTTTTTTTTTTTTTTTTTTTAATTTGGGAATTTTTTTAAAAAGATATATATATATATATATTTTCCACGAGTTCCTTTGAGGAATTGCCTTTTTTTTTTTTTTTTTTTTTTTTAATAATTTGGGAATTTCTTAAACAAAACATATATATATTTTCATGGAACTCGTCTCTTCAAGAGACGAGTTCCATTGAGGAAAAAAATGTTTTTTTTTAAAAAAATAATTTGAGAATTTTTTTTTGTTTTAAATATTTTTTTTTTAAGATACGATTTCCCTTGAGCTTGTTTTTTGTTTTTTTTTTTTTTTTTTTTATAATTTGGGAATTTAAAAAAATATATATATATTTTTTTCTATGGGAACTCGTCTCTCAACTGTTTTTTTTTTTTTAACAAAAAAAATATATATATATTTTTTCATGGAACTCGTCTCTTCAAGAGACGAGTTCCTTTTGTTTGAAAGATGATTTTGGTTTTAAAAAAATTTATCCGTTCACCCTCTCTCCTCTCTCCTATCTCCTCTCTCCTATGTGACAAAAACTACCATATATTTGTAATAACTTCTTCTACTATAATAATTTAAGTATAATTTTTTTAAATTACCGTACTATTAAGAAAAGTCCCATTTCTGAAGGTGACCCTAATTGTCTCCATTGGGCTGCGCCCTCCCCCACAAGGAGACAATGTAGGCGTTTGACCCGGGCCATCTAACTGGGTTGTATTTGGGGTAAAAAGATAGGGGTGAAGATTAGATATGCAGCTATATCGTCCAGGGGTTCTGTATAGCGTTGGTCCATCCCTTGTTTGTGTACAATATTTTAATCTGCCAGTGCTGGAGTGGGACCCGGTTGGACTTATGAAAGGCCTCACCACGTAAGCGGTTGACATAAACTGATAAACTGATGAACCCTGAGGGAATGGTCAAAAAGTTAGCTACGGGACATGTTAGCATTCCACCTTGTTGATAATGCTACGCAATATGAGGAAACTATCAACCACGGGTGCTGACTCTAATCGCATTTACAACTATTTTTTTTGTTTAGTATCAACCATCCAAGAGTCTGAGCGGTTAACATACCACCTACTCCCCCACCTTTTCTCATAAATATCTCCATAAAAAAGGGCCCCAGTACGAGCAGTTGTTCCATTGACTGGTGCAAGACATGGTTTCTTGTCTACAGATTCCTCCCAGGGAGCCCCTTAACCTCCATCTCATTAATTTCAATCCATCTGAGATTGTGTATCCAAGTCAGTAGTTGACCTGATAGTTGTTTCCAATTTGGTTGTGAAGCAATCCAAACCATATTTTAGAAAGAGAGATATAGTCAGGTTATACCGCTAATTTAGTGCCCACTTACTAATAATGTCATACAAAAAAAAATATATATCTGATTATTAACCAATTACAAGTACAACAACATGAGCAGAGAGAATCATCAGCCCCAATTCGCTTCACATGGGTGCTGTCTAGACGATGTTTATTAACCAATTAACCCCAAGAATTGGAATTTCCCAACCATGATACAACGAGTATGCTCTAGGAAAATTACTGTGTTTGAGACATTATAGCAAGCACGGTGCCTTTCAAATATGACCAAACACAAGTACTTTGGCCGGAGTGGACACTGTCCAAATGCAATGCAATGAGAACGCGTTTAAAGCGGATTAGTTAGTGTGGGGTCTGGCTATAGTCTTGAGTGGTACTTTTTTGGTATCTATTAAAAAGGAGACACTATCAAAAAGAGATTATCAATCAGCTCTAGGTCCAATTTGCATGTTTTTTACTTTTTATACTTTCATACTGGCTTAAATCTTATTATATATATTTAACGTTTTTGATCTTTTGTTTTATAGGTATCATTCCAATGCCTTGGTATTTTTCGTTAACGCCGCACCATCACGTTACAAGTGGCTAAATGGCTAGCACCATTCCCAATGTGATGCTGTTATTCTTTCACCGTTAACCCGCAATCATGTGGCAGGGGATAAGTTGAAGAAATATAATCCTTAAATTATGAATTTAATCATTTTTATACTTTTTATTGAAAAATAATCAAATTTTAAGGTAAATATTAAAAAAAGAATGATGATATTTCCATTCAAATGAAAAAAAAAAAGGGGGGGGGGGGGGGGGGCGGGGGGGTGTAAAAAGACCAAATTTCAAAAATTAGATTTTGAAAATCTTTTTAATCAAATAAACCAAAATTCAACCACCATGTGAAAGCACAAGTTCAAGGGAAAAGTAGGATCTCATTTGCGGGGACCCTTGCCCCCTTGCGAGGTGATTATTAATGAGCGAGTGCGGCATGATGGAAAGCGTGTGTGACAAAGTCCACACAACACAAGGCCTGAGGCCCTGAAGGGCCCTATATCTATGGCGGCCACACCCAACTCTGCCTCGGTCAACACATCTCTTTCAAAATTGCAATCATATCACTTAGACATTTAACCTCCCTCAATTAAAATGGCCCACCTTTTTCTTGCTTTTGGATATCACCACCCACTTGGAACTGTAGTTTTATTCACCATAGAATTTTGATTTCTAATTGACCTCAGGGGAAAATCTACTTGACCAAATTCATCGAAAACTTAAAGCCTGTTTGTTTACTCATGAAGATCAGAATGATTTCAAGATAAAAAGTTCTTTATTTTTTAGATTTTCCATGGCCCCACGCTGATACCACGTCTGCCGTTGGGATGGTAATCAACGAACGATGGGCCCTTTTTTCCTAAGCTTATTATTATTTGCCATTTTTAGTGGCTGAAACGGTGAGAAAAGAAAACTGGAGTCCATAACAAACGGCCAGTTGCTTGCAAGCTTTGCGCAAGCCAACAACCATCATTCGACGTCTTACTTTTGCCTTCCCTCTCTTCATCAAGTTTCAAAAGGTTCCAAACTCTTTTTTGTTTTGTTTCTTCGTTTCGTTTTTCCTCCTGTTCCTCGTCAACCACACTCAGGGTTATTGAACTCCATTGAATTTTTTTTGTATGCCTCATATGGTGTCTTTATCTTGTTCTGTTTCATTCATGCCTCTGTTGGGTTTTTGATTCCCATTTCTCTTCGACATGTGCGGCAGCTAGAATGTTTCTATATCTCCCAGCTATATTTGTTCTTTCAGAGCTGATTTAATATGGTGAGACTGAAAAACTCTTTCTTCAAACCCCGGGTGAATATTTAATTTTATTATTGTTGTTTCAAACTTTTTTTTCTTTTGAATTCGGGATCTTGAAGGTAGAACCCAAGTCCCCAGTTTTCTTGTTTTGTTGAATAAATTCAAATAATTCAAATTAGGTACAGTTCTCAAACTCCACAGTCAACTTATATTGCTTTTTTCTTATACAGACGATGATGGCAATGATGGTTTATGAAAAAAATTGTGATATACTGAATCCGAATCAGTATAAGAAAATTGGGATATATACTAACTCAAATCTTAAGAGAGACTGTAGGGTGTTATCATCTCGAAGAACGTATTGAATATTTTTTTTTTTTAGGTTCAGATGATGTCAGAAAACGTCATGAGCCCCTGGGGTCAAACTTCCGGGTTTCTGACGAGCTCATTTCTGGAATCATCCAGATGATCATGTCTAGATAGAGTTGCAAATTGATCAATTGTGATGGCAGGCAGTAGGTGAATTTTGATCTGGGTTTCTCATGAAACAGTAAGATTTGGATTAAGATTCTAGAAGCATCAAGGGGCATTTTTTATTTTTCCAAGTTTGGAATTGGTTTTGATGGAGGCTCCGGCGAGGCAGCAAAGCTTCCGCCGGAAGAACATCACTAAGCAGTTGACGGGAAAACGGGATGATACTTCATTACATTCTGCAGCAAGAGCGGGAAATTTGGAATTGGCTTTAGATATTCTTTCCAAGTGTGAAGATGCGGAGGCGTTGAAGGAATTGTTGTCTAAGCAGAATCAATCAGGTGAAACTGCTCTTTATGTTGCTGCTGAATATGGTCACTGTGATTTGGTTAAGGAGATGATGGAGTACTATGATGTCTCCTCTGCTGGTATCCAAGCAAGAAATGGCTACGATGCCTTCCACATTGCTGCCAAGCAAGGGGACTTGGGTAAGCCTCTATGGATCTTACCTTGTGTCTGTTCCCCTCATATGTATTTCTTGGTATCAAAAGTTAGCCTTGTTTCAGTCTTTTGCACGGCATAAGGATGGAGTTCTCAGAATTTTCTAAGTATACTTCAACTATTGAAGAAAAATTTACACTACAAATTGAATTTGTTGTATATATATTTGAACCCCTGGAATTGCTCACAACTTTCCTTCAAGAGATTTCTTGAATTTTGTCACTGTACTTGATCTTGTTAACAGCAAAAATGCAAATTTAAGTTATTATTTTCCCTAAGTGTTTTGGAATGTTATTGGATTAATGTCGAGATTATTGTGAAGGCTTTGTCATGATTGTTGTGCTACTGGCTTCCTTAATTGTTTCCCTCTTTCTTAAGTTATATAGGAGTTGGATCACCCTAATTTTGAATTGCTGATCATGTTGCAGAGGTCTTGAAGGTCCTCATGGAGGCCATTCCAGAAACTTCCATGACTGTTGATCTATCAAACACTACAGCATTGCACACTGCTGCAGCACAAGGTCATATTAGTGTAGTCAGTTTCCTCTTGGAGAAAGGCAGCAGTCTGGCCAACATAGCAAAAAGCAATGGAAAAACCGCCTTGCATTCTGCTGCTCGGAAGGGGCATTTGAAGGTTGTGAAGGCCCTATTGAGCAAAGAGCCTGGAATTTCAACAAGGACTGATAAGAAGGGCCAGACAGCTCTCCATATGGCAGTTAAGGGACAAAATATTGAAGTGGTGGACGAGTTGATGAAGTCAGATCCTTCTTTGATAAACATGGTTGATGCCAAGGACAACACTACATTGCATGTAGCTGTCCGGAAGTGTCGGGCTCAGGTGATTAAAGTCTTTCTCCAATCTTTTGGTCTATCAGCCGAATATTAAAGTTTCTATTAAGTTATAGGCCTATACTTGTTTGCTGGGTTTTCAATGAGAATCATAATAACTCATCGTTCCTTGTGTACATAGTTGAATCAGAATTAATAATTGAAAAGCAAAATAAAAAATTAATGAAAAACTATTTTTTCATGTTGAAGAAGTAGTTGCTTTCTGTTTTGCAGCTATTAAATTTTAGTTAGGCCTGCTTGGAAGGTTCAGTCAACTCAAAATAGTGTCCTAGATCCATGTCCAAGTCCTACAGTACCAGATTCTTTCACTAGTGCATCTCAATGGAGATTCCTTTGCCCTAATATGATAAAAGAACCTTTTAGTTCCTTTATATGCAGTGGTTCATAACTTTGAATCTCATTAGATAAAACGGAAGGCAAATTAGAGCATCTTAATATCCCTTGTTTCTTCTCATGGATGCCTTCACAAAACTGTGGGAATATTAGTGCTAAAGCATCTTAGTGAATTTTCTATAAATTTATACCATTCCCCAATGTAACTAGACTCTTTATCATTGAAATCACTATCATTTATTTCAGTTTTCTTATATCTTAAGGAAGGGACTCTTAGGTTTATCTGATTGTTATTGAATTCAGCCTCCATATTTGAAAAATGAAATTTTGTGAATAATGTCATGATTCATCACAAGGTGATGACCATCTGAATTACATTTGTTCAGGGCATGGAGTCTTGGATAATGGATTTAATATGTTTCCACAAAGTATTTAGGCCATAGTTTGTTAAAAGCACCATGCCTTTTCTAATCCTGAACAGAGTATATTTTCCATCTGTTGTACCTATAGAATGGAGTACACATTTACTCCCACTCCCCTGTCATGCCAGAACAACCAAAAGACAGAGCCATAAGGATTCATGCCAGATTCTCCTTTTGTAACATCAAAAGGGTTGGGATTTTTATGATCCATGTTGAACTATCCTTTGAATTGGCTTTAATAGAGTTCAATTAGTCTGTCACCAATTTAGTTTGCACAGATACTAGATATTATCAACTAGAGATGCTAGAAGAACAGAATCCCTCTTACAAAATTGGAAGTCCTGACATTGCACTCTGCTATTGGTGCAGATAGTTCAGCAGCTACTAAGTCACAAAGCAACTGATACAGAAGCCATCAACAAGTCTGGGGAAACTGCTCTTGACACAGCAGAGAAAACTGGGCACGCTGAGATCACAACCATACTTCAGGAGCATGGAGTCAAAAGTGCTAAATCCATCATGCCTCCGACAAAAAACAAGGCCCGAGAACTCAAACAAACTGTAAGTGACATTAAGCATGAGGTCCATCACCAGCTCGAGCACACCCGCCAAACACGTAAACGTGTGCAGGGTATAGCCAAGCGGATCAACAAAATGCATTCAGAAGGGCTCAACAATGCAATCAACTCCACCACAGTTGTAGCTGTCCTCATTGCCACTGTTGCTTTTGCAGCCATTTTTAATGTTCCAGGCCAGTATGCTGATGATCCAGAGCATGTCCCTCCTGGGCTCTCTCCTGGAGAAGCGAACATTGCCCCTAGAACTCCCTTCATGCTTTTTTTCATCTTTGACTCCCTTGCCCTATTCATATCTCTGGCTGTTGTGGTGGTTCAGACTTCAATTGTGGTCATAGAGAGGAAGGCAAAAAAGAAAATGATGGCTATTATTAACAAACTAATGTGGTTGGCTTGTGTGCTGGTCTCTGTGGCCTTTCTTTCACTTTCTTATATCGTTGTTGGAACCAAGGAAAGGTGGTTGGCTGTTGGAGTAACTGGAATAGGGACTGTGATCATGGCAACAACGTTAGGAACAATGTGTTATTGGGTGATTGTGCACCGGATCGAGGCTAAAAAGTCGAGGAGCATTCGAAGGTCAACCATGAGTAGTAGGTCCCGTTCATCTCCTATGTCAGTTATGTCAGATTCCGAGATCCTGAACAATGAGTATAAGAAACTCTACGCCATTTGAGATAGACATTAAACATGTCCTTTTTCCCCTTGTTAGGCACTCTACATCCCCCTTTATCAGGTGTATATGTCCTATGTAACATATGTAACCTTTCCTTTCTCATTGAAGTTGGCTGGCTATTGTTTCCACCAGCATGAGCTATGTAAGTGAAGGTTATAGAACAGTAAGCTTCTCATTTTAAAATTCACAGAGAAACAAATTAGTCAATCTATCTGGCTCAGTGGGTGTCAATAGTTTGTGAGACCATTTTCATATTCCCATGTGTATATGCTCATATGCTTGCTGATTGTTATATTTTACTTCATCAATGGACTCTATTCCCCCCACTGCCCACTGCCCACAATTGTTATCTTGTCATCATCACAACATAGTACTAAGAGTAGCAGCAACAGCAGCTGCTGTACGAAATAAACACAAACCGTAAGAACAATGCTAGTAATAGACAATATGCTGTTTAGATTTTATAACGGCTGATTCATTTCTTTATTTCTTTTATTGTGCGTGCGTGTGTGATGAAATTTGAATCTCTCTCTATTTTCCCCCTTTTTCTTCCATGTTTTTATCGGGGTCATTTTACTAAAGAGTTTTGAAGATCAAAGGGGGCTTAGAAGCGAAACATTAGGTCAATCTCTCAGCTTGTACGAAATTGAAAAATTTTCTTTTCATTCCCTGGATTAAGGTTGTCAAGATTCTCAATTTCTCACGTTTCTTGGGGGGGAGGGGGGTGAATCTAGAAATGATTCTTTGAATGCCCTTTTGAGTCAGCCTTTTCTCTTTATTCATTTGGGAACTGGGGTTGGGGTGTTGGGAAGAGACAATCATAGATTAAAGCTGAAAATATCCATCCAGCTGGGTGCATGCAACTCTTTCACAAGCTTCAGGCAAAGCTGGAGCAGCAGTGTACTGCTATAATGGTAAAGAGGATATTCCCTTTCTTGAACGTTCCCATTCCAATACGCAAGTTTCATAAACCGAAACCAAAATTATTTCTTCCTAAATGAGTTTCTTTATAACCAAATTCTGAAGGTTCCCCTGGACTTGAACATTTGCCACTAATAGATGTTCTATAAATAAATTAAGCTGCATGTGACTCCTTTATGATATGATTTCATTTTCAATCAAACCCAAGTGGCCAGTGCATTGAACCTTATTGTTTGTTTCTTTTTGAGGATCAGGACAGTACCTTTGAGGAAGTGAGATTGGATCAACCAAAAGAGCAATAGGCACCCAAATGAACCAGACAATATTGGCACATGGCCTGCAATCAAGGCAAGCGTGTGTGTTTTTTTATGCGTTGTTCATTTCCAATCTTCACTCCTTTCTCTCATATTTCGTTTTCTAGATTTAAATCCTCTGGAATTATTATCTCCAATGGAATATGTAGTGTTGAATCCATGGGAGAACTTAATTCAGCACAAGGGTTTTTTTATTGATCCGGTTTATATGCCTGTCCATGATTTTGTCAATTTCATATTAAGATAACCCTGTCTAGAAATTATTCCAATGCATGCTAATAGAAATCTAGAGTGCTTAAATGGAGATTTCTTCGTATCTGCCATAAGCATATAAAATAAGCTTTGTTTCCCTTTACTTAGAATTTGTGGAGAATGATCAAGTGTAGACACATGGGTAAAGGTTACATTGCACATAAGGGAGCATGGCTCCACTAGCCCTAGTGTACATGGACAAACATTAAAAGAACTTACTGGCTTGCAATCTGTGGAGGGAACAGATAAGGAAAACTGAAAGTGAAAGGATAGATTTATTTTCTCCTTTTTGCTTTATGTTCTCTCATTTTCGTAGATGTTCACTGTACTAATTAGGCCGTGTATGAGAATAAAGTGAAGATGACAAGTTAGTTCAGGGAAAAAAATTTCTCCAAAAATATCTGCAAGAAAATAATATTGATGCCTTGGATCTCTCCTGACAGTACTCACATGCTCCACTTTCTGGCTGGTCCCAGCAAGAGCTTTGATATCCTTTTTTTCGATCCACTAGGACTTGTATTCTTTTTCTTATGGATGCTTAAGAAGGTGAACTTTGGGTAATCGGGTTTATATACTAGCATGTAAAGTGTAGACAATTAATTAAATTTCTTTTAATCTGGAAGTGGATGTGGAGAGCCACAAGGCAATGGAATCACCTGGTTCCATTTTAAGAACTTATTCAAGAATAGTTATAAATTTATAATTATTTGAAGACTGATCTAGACTTTACTGCAACATTTGAATGATATTACATTGGATGCCAACACGCTGGAAAGCATAATTCATAAGCTTTTTTATCTGGGTCAGTGGCATGTCTATCTTAAACTATCAAAATATCTCAGTGGGTATGAAGACAAAACAGTACCTGAAATTCAAGATTTTTAATGAGAAACCTGTACACATGAATATTGCTCATATATTTGACTTATTGTGTATCCGATCATTGTGCTTTGATTGCTTACAAAAGAAACGTAAGAAAAAATCATGGAAGAGCTCGACCTTTTTAGCAGATTGGGGTCAGTGTGTCTGTTGCATGTTTTCACGTTTTTTTTTTTTTTTTTTCTTTTCTTATCATTTCTTAGTACCCAACCATAAGTGTGTCTGTTGTATGTTTCCAATTTTCTTCTTCTTTTCTTATCATTTGTAGCAATCAACCAATCAGTTAATATTGGGTATGAAAAAGATAGAAAAGTGGCTGTGTTTCAACTTTTAAGTATGACTAAATCCATTATTGGTAAGCATAGAGGTAAAAAATTTCTTAATTCCCCACTTAAGTGATCTCCTAGACCAAGGCTTGTAGAATTTTGCATCCATTTAAGAGCCAATTTGGTTATCCTTTGCGTAAAAAGGAAAATTTTTATTCTCAGTGATGTTTTGAGACAGCTTGTGTGTTCTATGGCATATTCCTTCCTGTGGAACAGTTGAAAATGAAATCAGTCTGTTCTGAAGGCAAGCTCTAGCAAAGGCCTTACATACATGTTCTCCTTAGCTTTGTACCATGCATTCAGATTCATGAGCCTTATTCAGATGACTACTGCACCATTACTTCAAAAATAGATGCTCTGTTATAACTTGTCAACAACCTGAAATGGTTTCCAAGCATGTAAACTGTAAGTTTTTTTGTTAACAAGCATATGTTTGTTGTTCTTCTGTAACTAGTTTAATATGATTCATTCAGAATCATGCAAGATATTTTGAATAAATTGGAAAGCTGTTTGATGAAAAGACGATACCTTCTTTTCATAGAAGAGCCTGCTACTTCAATTTCTTCCCCTTCTGGTTGTGCAAAAAATCTGGTGGACATGTTTGCTTAAGCTTAATGTTTAGTCAAAATCAACAGAAAGAACAAATAAACACCTTTGGATAGTTGTCTGCCTAAGAGAATTCTCTGTTTCAGCGGTTGTATTATTGATTTGGTATGCAACTGTTTGTACATCTCTCTTTCATCCATTTTTATTAAATGTAACTGCATTACGGATTGCTGTTGAGGGGTAGATAAGTAAATTTCAGGATTAAAATCAACATCTGGGCTGTATGCAATGATATTCATATTTGCATAAATTAGTGCTACTGTGCTGTTAATGTATAACTAATTGTCATCATGTGGGAATAGTGGGCTTATGGTTCTCCCTTTCTCTTCTTTCAATTCAGAAAAGGCTGAAATGGGATAGTTGCTTGAAACTTATATTGGCTAGTCAGCCTTTCAAGGAAATTTAAGGTTCTGTGGATGAGGTCACCTCTTACTTGTGGAAGCCTGGAAGGTTCTCTTACTAACTTTTTGCTTTTTCTTTATTCCAAAGGAAAGATAAAAGGATAATGTTCTTCACTTTTATCCACTGTTTCATTATCTCCCACATTACTCTGTAGGAAATGGGCGCTGATAAAATCTGAAAGTTGAAACAGTGATATAGAATCTAGTTCAGGGGAAAAAGGAGCAAATAAGAACTACAGTTGACAAAAGGCTTAGCTAATATGGTACCCATAAATTAGAAAAGTTATGACAACTTTCTTGAAAAGGTTTCCCTCACTTGTGAGTTGTGAGGGAGCAAAAGCTAGTGCTTTCTGCTCTATGATTTTATAAAGTACTTCTAATATAAAAAGAATTTTGGAAGAAAAATGAGACATTTGATAAAATTTAGAAAACATCCTTACGAAATTGAAAAATCACAATAGTGCTTTTTGTAAGAAGCACTTGATAAATGATTCTCCCAAAAATACTTCTAAAGAAAACACTTCCATTAAAAACACTATACGGACTTCAAATTTCCTCCATGGTGCTCAAGCCACATGAGGAAGATTAACTCTTTAAATTTTGGCCACACTGAAGAGGTACCATAGAAGGATGATTTCTTTTTTCAAATAAATGTCACCTATGAGCAATGACCCAAAAACAGGAACCACTAGAGTAAAACTTGTGTGACTTGTCCCTAGGGATTATCAAAATCAAAAGAACATATTAGTAATTTGGAACGTAGATTCTGCAAGGGCTATCACATATGCCATATACACAGATGGATGGGTTCTGCTGTAGTTCTAGTTTTCTTTTCATTAACTTTGTATAAGGCAGAATGGTGGTTGAAAAACTAACAGCTTTTAGAGTTCAATTTTGCCTCAATCCTGCACATCACTTCGCTTCATAAGGGTTAAGGGCCTAAGGCAAGGTTGAATTTGATGGCAGTTGAGGTTTTTCTTTTTCTGGGGTGGGGGATGGGTTGATGATTACGATCTTATGAAAGTAAATGTTTGAGCCCCCTGAATTATGAGCCACATTATGCAACTTATGCAAGAGAAACAGAGTGAAGAATGGAACATTAATTTGAAGAAAAAAAAATTCTATTTCCATTTATATTGAACACAGAAACTCTTTGAACTTTCATGAATTGGTCTGGTCTCACAGGGCATGGACACTATGTAAAATGGCAGAACATCACACTAGATTAAAATCACACCCAATTAGAAGGAAATGGGAAACCATCTTAGTAATCTCTCACATTTGTTCATATGCTACAAAGTGCTGGTCTTTCTTGATCTTCACAAACTGCAAACCTTGAACCAGATAGTGAATAGAACCCAACTTCAGCTACAGTTTCTCTTAAACTAAACAACTGCTGGGACTGTTTACAGTAAGCAATTGCTCCCTCAATTGAAATCTCAATCTCTGCGTTGGCGCTGCTGCACCTCTTGAGCTGCTGTAAGTCATAAAACCCATTTGAATTAAAGGAAAAGGAGGAGCAAGAAGAAGAACCGGATGAAGAAAATGATGATGACGAGCACTTGGTTGGAGAATGGCGTCCAATCGCCCCTGAGAATGACCTTCTATGGCTATTAACACCATCATCAACCATCTCTTTGTCAATGCTCTTCATGACAGTAGGTGACATTTGGTATCGCTCATTTTCAATCTGTTCAAATGGGGTTTTCTTCGCTATCTTCATGTACTTACTTAGACACTGCTTGCCTTTAGAAACATTGCACGCTTGCTCATTGCAGGCTGCCTTGGCACAAGACTCATCTGAACAACCAGACTTGCTAAACAGCGACTTGAGGTAAGTTCGGGAAGCGTTAAACTTTTGACCCAGTGAGGACTGCTTGAATTTCATGAACCAAGACTTCTTCGGTAGTTCATGGACGGAGCCGCTCACGTCAGATGACCATTCAAAGAAGTACGCATCTGGGTTGAGCTCATTACTGACCCTGCGAGACTCTGATGGTGAGATGCATGATTCCAGTGGGGTGCTGGTATTAGTGGGGGGCTTGATAGTGCTGGCCATAAATGGAATGGTGAAGAACTCCTCGTCAAAAGCTTCCTCTTTGTCCTCAAATGCTGCAGCGTTGGAGTTGTGAAGGAGTTTCTGCACCATTTGCAAGCGAGGTGGGAGGTGAAGAGGAAGGAGTTTTCCCTTGTAGAAGAGTTCATCAGCAGGGGAAATGAATTCTCTCCCATGAGAGATTGAAGACATTTGAAACTCAAACTCTCGAGATTGTGGAGGAGAGTTAATGGAGTAACATAAGAAGTTGGCTGAAGGGCTCACTTCCATGTCTATGTAGTCTTCATCTGCATAGTTATACGAAGGAAGGTTTGGGGCCATCTCTCTCTTCTCTCTCTCTCTCTCACTGTCTGTGTTTCTCCCTATGGAGATGCTTATTGGGGGGTGAGCTTGGTTATGGCAGAGGAGTGTGGAGCATCCTCTTTTAAAGTAGAGAAATTCGTAAAAATACTGGTATTTTTTAATTCATTTTTACAATATCCCTGAGTATTTCCAAATGTTAAAATGCAGAAAAAGAGTATCGACTTTTGTTCACGTACGCGTAAGAGCCGCTTGCTCTCCTTTGGCATTAAGTTGGTGTGGCTCTTTAGCCGTTGTCATTGCTTTTGTTTGAATTATTGACCTTGCTATTCATCTTCCACGCGTTTTTTTAAGCGTCCATCACATCTTTCTCTCATTAGATTAGATATATAACCTCTTCTCTTGACTGCATTTTCCCTACCACCCAATGATTTTTGGAAACATCTATTTAATTAAAAGGTGTAAAACGATTCCTAAATGAGATGGATAAGACGGTGAAATACAGAAGGGGCATTGGGTATATCTCATGATTCTCATCCAAAGCCAACTTTTTCTCTTTTTTATTTCTTTTTGGTTTTGGAAAAGGCACTTCCCTGCCGACTTTCTTCACGCAGGGCTTACGGTGGAGTTGAACTTGTCTAATCAAGGCTCTTTGGGAAATGGACATGGAGACAAGTGGATAACAACCCAGGAAACACCCATCACCCATGTATGTTCTTTTATGCTCTTATCAACTTCTGTCAAGGCCATGAATCTGAATCTGTACAGAAGAAGAAGATGGAAGAAGAAATCGCCACAATATTCTTGTTTGTATTGGCAAGTTTCAATGTAAGTAACACGTGAAACCTTCTTTTGAGTTTTAAGTTTTAACTTCTAATCAATGTTGAGAAAGTACACAATGCGTTCAGATGGAATGCAAATTTGAAATTTTGAGGGAGACGCTATAAGAGTGAATCTACTTGGGGGTCCTCAATGGATTGAGCCCAACACCTCTGTCCAAAAGTATCCTCTTTTTTCTATCTGCAAATCGAAATAATTAATTCTGGTGTCTCCTGCAAAAGCCTTAGCTTCTCTGCCACCAAAATTCAAATTGAAAGCAGCCCATTTCTCAAAATCTGATTTTTAGGGTTCATAATAATTTAATAATGTTCATCAAATGATGGCGGGGTAGAGTCCTATTTATTTATTTTTTACTTTTAAAAAAATTCACCTTATGGGTCTCCCCATTTGCCCTGACCCAAACGTGGCAAGTTTTTGGCCCTTTCCGATAGTGCCGTGGGAATTTCGAGTTTCCCGTGGGTTCGGTAGGAACAAGCATAAGGGTCCAAGGGAGCAATAGGCCCATAGTGTCTTCTAGTCCAGGTTACCAACCCCTGGCTGGAGGAATGCTGATTGGCGTCGCTTTTTGAGAGGTGATGAGAGTGGTGGAAGCCACCGTACCTGTGAGAGTGACAGAAGAGTTGGATCAGACAAGGGATCCACACTCAAAAGAGTGTGACCAGTGAATGGCCCAATACAGTCATTCGCTGGTCACGTGATCTCTTCACTAGTGCGACACGATACTGTTACTGGAGGCGCTGTAAGGGCTAGGATCCATAATTGGTGCGGAAGAATGCGATGGGAAAGTTCCAGGCAAAGCCCAAGGGGTGTCCCTTCTTCCTACATAGCCTTTTGGATGTCCAAAGTGTGTGAGCCCATTTACAATGCTGGGGCGCGCTTTCCAGGAGGGATAGCTGGTACTTTGTACTTGGTAACGTTATTGAGGAGGAGGAGATATTTTGGTACCTTTTGATGTTGAATGCTACCAGAAACCGGGGAGTGCTTCGTAACGATGGTGGCCTACAAAGTTTAAAGCTGTCATGAAAATCTTCGCTAACCTCGAATGGAAATGAGGATATATGTAAAACATCCTGCCCATCTAAGTACGCTCATTTTTAAATTTTAAGTATGAAAGCAATCTTTTAACAGTCAAGTCCAGTGGATCTGACCTCTAAAGTCAGTCACATTTTCAAGATGGCCGGTCCTTGAAACCATCTATTATTCTTAACCAAATTAGAAACCTAGGAAATTTGGAGAAAAATGCAAACAAAGAAAATTGAGAAGAAATGTTGAAGCAAAGAAAATGTGAAAATAAATAAATTTATTTTTATATCCTACATTAAACTTATTTGACTTATTTTAATTAAAAATATAAAAATTAAATAATTTGAAAATACATAAGTCTTATATTTTTCTTAGTACAATCAAATACGAGAAAATTTTCTTAATTTTTTTTCTTTCCTTATTATTTTCCACGATTCAAACATAGCCTAACCCCCAGCCATATCCCCTTCAATTACATTTGCCTCCACAAAATCAATGTTATACACCTTCCATCATTACAAGTTTTGGAGAATTAACACCAAATCAAGTGAGTCAAATATCTTTCCAATACTACATGTCAAAGGAGGCTGCTCCCATTTAAATGCAGCTTTTTGGGAGTTTACAAGATGTTCAGTAGTCACATACAAGTAAATTTTTTTTTTTTGTATCAAAACAATGCCCGCCTTTGCCTTTTTCCTCTCCAGGCGTTGATGGAATGCAGTCTTGTTATTTGATTTAAACTACCACGTATATGTTTTATATCACCTGGAAAATTTGACACACTTCCTGTAGCCAGTTCAAGGTTTTCAGTCACCTTTCAAGTTCATCGCACACCCAGTCACTGATCTCGTCTGATGAGTGGTCCCTGCTACTCTTCCCAAATTCTGACTCCAGCTCTAACAGCTCTGCCTCTCTATCCAATGCCTTGTCTCTCTTAATTGACTTATATTCTGGCATAATATGTTTGAGGTAACCGGATGGACTTTTTTGGGGTGTCTCTAGGATTGGTGGCTGTGAACTTCTTCTGGTTGGAGTTTCAATTTCCAAAGTTGGTCTCTCAATGGATTCAAATTCATCCTTTATTTTTTCCAGTGCATCGAATAGCTCTTGGACCTTTTGATCATCTTTTCTGGAATAAGTGCATACCATGTTTCCCATTTTAAGGGGGGTGAGTTTGAAATATCGTAAAATAGTGCATGTCTAAAAAAAGTGAGAGACAAGTAAACATAAGTCAATTGACAACACAGTATGAACATTGCACCTGGAGAGGTCTTCATTTTGAGCATAGAACTGCTTCTTCATGCTGACCACTACACTGAAAGTGGTTATGAACTGCAAATGCGAATAAAAAAAAATGAAGAAAGACAGCCCTTATAGACTTATAGTGTAGATAAAATGCCAAAACTGCTCAAAATAATAATAATAATAATAATAATAATAATAATAATAATAAAATTCAAATTCTCAGTGATCTGAGAATAAAGCACCTACATTCCAGGGGACAAAAGACGTGGAAGACAAAGCTCAATACCAAATTTGAATGGGTAAAAAAAAAATTGATTACCCTTGCTTTCAAGTGTACAACAATTTGATGGTAGAGGAGAATGTGACTATGAAACGTTATTGAAACTATGAAAGAGAATAATATTGGATGAATATGAAAATCGTGCATACCTTGGCTTCATAATCCAGATATTCCTCTTCAAGATTTTTCCTTAGGTTCATTGCTTTTGAATTTTCATCACCCATACTTGGTATTATTGCTGACCTGGTGCCAGGTAACAGTTAGACGCTTCGCTAACCGAGATAAAACATTTTCAAAGGAAAAGTTAAAAATACCCTCCACTTAAATTCTGCACTAGTTTCTTCACACGAGAGACAGAAGGCTCCAACTCTTCCTGGCAAGATACAAGATGTGCATGTCCAATAAGAAAATTAGGGAAATTTCATTGTATTACAAATGGACTTTATACAGGGGCATTGAGTGAATCAATACCTTGTAAGCAGAGAGAAGATGAATAACTAAATTCACGAAGTAGTCTCCATATTTCTCCAGTTCATCTCTTTAACATATAAAGAACATACCATTAAATACAAAGAAATTGCGATTAATTGATAAAACACAACAATATGAGGACTTAAAACTTATGCAGGACAAGACAATTAGACATTAAACCATCTCAATTTTTTTTAGGAAAAACAGTGAAGTTTAACCAACAACGAATGTGATGTATGTACCTGACCTGGTTCTCGTTTTGCGCTGTGTATGCTCTCTGGAGAGTCCATGTATCTTCCAGAAAATTAATCCATGTAGTAACAACATGTGCTTCTACTCTACACGAAGCAAGGGATCTTGACAGCTCATCTTCCTATGATTTAAACGACGTTAAAAATATAAATAGATATTAATGATGAAAGAGATCTATATTCTGCTTTGAAATATTGGTGTTGATTATGATACATGTGTTAATTCTGAATATATTTAACTTGAATACCCTTGCTTTCAAGTGTATAACAATTTGATTGCTAGCTTCAGCAAACTGCTCACTTTCTTCCCTCGCATTATGAAGGCGTGCTCGGGCAGCAGCCAATGACGCATTGACCTACACCACATACCAAGTAGTAAAGTGTCATCCGACTGGAGGATAATAAAACTATGCAGAGCACAAATTTTTCCAAATCATTAAGCATGAGTAATTTGAATGAGAGAGTGAAGAGTTTATGAGAACTCCAAACCTCTATTATTAAGGGGGTAACACTGTGAAGCACTTACCAAAGAACCAAGAAGTTCTTCATTCACTTAGATCATGGTTTTTGACTTCTATAGCACCCCAAAAATACCACTTCTAACACCACTGGTATTCAATTTGATCCAGTACTTTGAAACCATGTACATCTATGCTGGAGTCTTGGGTTTGAAGCTCCATGAATGTCCATAATATAGCCATTAAATTAATTTGAATTCTTCATGACTTCATCCGGTTAATGGAAATAGTTGGGGGGAAAGATAAGAAATTGCCAGAGAAAGCGCTCTCATTTTGGTTTTTGGGATTGTCCTAAAGAAAGAGGTATGGATAGGATCATATAAAATACCTTTTTCAATTCAGCTTCAAATTCATCTCTTTGCCTTTCAAGTGCTCCTATCTCCACTGTCAGTTCCTGGAGAAGGTCATGATACTTGAGCATCTGGATATTCTTCAATCCAATCAATCATGAAAAGCAAAGTTCCTTCTTAATGAGTATATTCGAACATAACATGTTAAGCATTGAACTTTCTCAGTTATATCCAACTATCCCTATAACTTTGAAATTTGGAGAGCAATGGAACAATTATGTCTTGTATCCCAATTAGAGCAAGGAGCTTTTCATGAATAATGGCATTTTTGCATGCATGCATGTAAAAACCAACTTGGCTAGGGAACTTCCAACAAGAATCATGGAACTTAAGCATCAACAAAACGAGAGAGAGATGCAAACTATTGAATGTTACAATGCTGAAACCATAGTGCAAATATTCAAATATGACAAATTGGAAAAGGAGGCCAAACATAGTTCTCATTTCACTAAGTCAAAACAACAGGGTAGCATAAAATGGAAAAATAAAAAAATATAAACTAAGTTCCCCATGCAATGTGGCAAGAGGACTGTTCCCCATGCAATGAAAACTAAGTTCGTTACCACTGTTTGTATCACCCTTTATCATAAACCACTATAATTGATGGGGAACTTATAATTGATGACCTTAATTTTCCCAAAAGAAACTTATAATACATGGCTTCATGCATCCTAATCTACCCTTGCAATAGAGCATCTCAGGTAGCAAGTTTCATTAGTATTTTGATAGATTTATTTATTTGAAAATGGCAGTACTTTTTGGAGGCAGTGTACCTTCTCAAGTTGGTTAATTTCAGTATCTTTTGCCACACGAAAGTTGAGTGCTTCTTCTTTTTGATATCTGTTAGATGTGGAGGGAAGGCATAAGAAATATATCATACTAAAATCTGTGTCCTAGAAATGCAATAAAAATAACAAAACTTTTGAGAGCAACAAAAAATTTAGTAAAAACTAAGAAAATAATATTTTGGAAGGAAAAACACCTTTTTCATGGTAAGTAAGGAAAGTCCATTCACATGTTTCTTTCTTTCTTTCTTTATTTCTTTTTCTCCCCTGATAATGGGGAATCCACCCAACAGGGAGGTATTTATTCCAATGAAGCAAACCTTAGTACATGGGTCCACCTCTCTACCCTACACCACTTAAATGCTAGGGACGCTTGGACTTGGGACCTCTGGTTCAATGCCAGAGGGTAGTATTTTTGAGCTACATCCCAGGGAAAAACGCCATTCAGATATGTTATCTGCCCTTAAAATATCAACCAGTCAAAAAATGTAGTAAATACATTTCTTGGCATGCAGAGAATGTATTAAGAAGGGATACACAGTGCTTCTCAATTGAAGACCAAATTCAAAACTCAGATATGGACTCACTTTGAGCATTGACTTAATCTGCTTCAGCACATGTATTAAATGTCTCCTGGTTTTCTAGGAGTAGGTAAGCTTGGTATTCTTCTCTAATATGTACATGCACATGCATGAGTGCATGATATGTATGTTAAGAAATGGTTCATAACATATTAAGCAAGTGGTTCTTCACTACACTGGGAAGTTCACAAGGGAGTAGAAGATGATCAACCGATCCCCAGATTTCTTGCACGTGAAGCTCATTTTAGGAAGGAAAAGTTTTCCTTCTTTGAAGTGTATCTTTTTATTTGCCTTGATTTGAGCTACTGTCTGGGAACTTTGAATTTAGGAGGGCAGTCAAACTTTAATGACCACAGGGAAAGGAATGAAGAAAAGGATTTTCTTGAAAGGAATGTGCAGAAACAGTCTTAAAGAACATGTTGCAAGAAAATGTACATTCAGATCTAGAGTCCAGATTTTCATTGTCTTCAGAATTACTAGAGACAAAACATAATTAAAAAAAAGAAGAGAAATGACTTAAACCAATTCAGAATCACCAATGTTGCTCCTAAATTGGAAATTCCAAGGCTTTATGGAGCAAGAAACCAAAATAAAAAACAAAGCATAGTTGCATCAAGAGAGACGAAAAAGGCAAGGAAAATGATAAATGAATAACTTCTTCATATTACGAAGTTTCAACCTACAACTTGATCCTGTTTTTAGAAACAATATCAAATATAATTAAAGATAAATAACTGGGAGACTGAAAAATGACTTTCTATTTGGGTACATGCCATCTTCATTTGCATGATTATCATCATAATCATTTGAGATATACCCTGCTATACTTATGTGTGATCACCTGCACTTGGTTCCTTAAGCCAGAAGTTTGAGACAGACCCCAATCTACAATACCAATAAAAGTAGTTCGAATTTCTTTATTTAGATATGGAAATTTTTACAAGCAAATTCAATATATTTTTACTGGAAATTCAGACTATATTAAAACCTATCTATTAGAATCTCTTTCTGTTCCTAGACTGTTAACCATTCTATGAATGAAAGAATCTGATTCTTTTGAGAGTTCGAATTTCTTTCTTCTGTCATCAGAAAATAGTGGTTGCCACAAAAGAAACATGATTCCTACAAACGCCTTAGTAAGAAGAGTGAATCCTGATTCCAGAGCTGGGTTATCACCTAATATAGGAGGTTCCCACTTCCAAGAACTGAAGCATTGCATTACAAAGAGTGCACCCTTAATGTTTAACCACAACAAGTTACACGTAAGGAAAAATTTGGATTCTATTCGATCCACCAAAAATGCACAAGTTGAACAATATGTAAGAAGGGTACAAAAAGGTAAACTTGAATCAACTAGGTAATTATAACGTCTAATCCAAGCTGATATAAACCTCCACACTGAAGTGACCTTATTTAGTTATTTATTTTTGAACATAAACAACCATCTTCATTTATCTGTAAGGATAATGCAAGAAGGACAAGCAATTCTCCAAGGATATACAAAAAGGTTATAAAGTAACCAAGTGTCAAGCCTTCAAACAACTAGCTCAGACTTAAAAATAAAAAGCTAAGGTACAAGGAAGAGAAATATAGTAGACTCAAGGGGAAAGAAAGTCTTCAACAAAGGAAATGCTTAGCTCCTTGTTTGGCTAACTAGTCTACAACTTGGTTGGATGAACAGTGAACCCAAGAGAGAGAGCAACCCATCTCACTAACAACCTCTACAATTTTGCGCATCCAATTGTCAAACTTCCATGAACCTCTTTCCTTATCAACCACCTAAGATATAGAAATGGCAAAATCTCCCTCTATAGTTAGGGTAGAAAGGCTTAAAGCTTTAGCCTGCATGAAACCTTCTAGTCATGACAATATCTTGATAGTCAACCCTACTCCTACCTGATTAGAGAAGACTCCCAACACTCTACCAAAATGATTTCTAATCATGCTTCCAATAGTTATCTCATCAGGGTTATCCAAAGAACATCCATCAAAGTTTAACTTTACTGAACCTATTGGAGGGGATTACCAACCACTCATAATTTTCTTCATTGACCTGTTTGAGAAGCAGGCACTCTTCCAGTCCAACATTAAAAGAAACAAAGGAATATCTACAAAAGGCTTGGTGATTGAAGCCCAACGGTAAAAGAATAGCAAGCCCCAAATGGCATCCACATATCTCCTTTTGGCTGAAAAATCCTTGCAAAGTGACCTTATTTCTTAATAACTATAACTTCTTCAAAGAAAGCTAACCTCTTTATTTTAAGCAAGGATGCCCTTCTCCCCATTGTAAATTTGTTGGAAATATGGAATATTGGGAACTGTAACATGGTATATTGTGGCAAAACTTATTGTAAGTTTTGATTAGTAAGTAGTTTTGGTTCAGGTTGGATTAGTTTGGGATTCATTTGTTCAGTGGTGGACACCAGTAACTAATTATTTATTTATTTTTAAATTTTTTTGTCTTTCTTTTGGGAGCCAGAATGAAAACTATCTTTCATACAAAACATAATATGTTCTAATATCTTAGGGGTGGGGTGAGGAACCATAATCGTAGAAGATATGAGTTGTCTAGCTGCAAGTGCATGCCAAAATAAAAAGAAAAAGACAATTTCAGGTCTTTTTTATGTTTCATATCTAAATCTATTTTAAGTTAATGCTTAGGCAATTAGGTTTTCATATCTCCAATGGATCCTCTTTGGTTTTGCATATTTCCCCCATGAATACTGCTCCATCAACCATGGTAACTGGCAAGTGATGCTTTCTGCCAGATTGATGCCCTTGTTTCCAATCTACTATTTTATTATTTTATTTTCTGTTTCAGATTTTCCTTTCTCCCTCACATCTTCTTTATGTGTTCTTTGGAGGAAAAAGCATGTTTAAAACTCCATACCAAATCTTGTTTTCTTTTATTTGCTTGTATTATGCTTCTAAAAAAAAAAAAATCATTGAATACTAGTGTATTTCTTGTTAATATGAAAAGAAAATTGAGGTTCCAGGTTGTTCTGGGTTGGCCATCATTCTGGTGCCCTGTTGTCACTACCACAGATTTCTGTCAGAAAAGTGTCTATAGTCGTCAAGCTAATGCTAGAAAAGTTACCCAACCTTCTCTTTTCATTCAAAAACTTGCTAGGGAACTTACTACAACAGATCAGATAAGGCTTAATCAAACCTACTATTTTTATGCTTCCTAGAAATTGTTATCACTGACAGAAACCAACTCATGTAGTTAATGATGTTGCCGTTGTTGCTGGGACCATCATATCTCCTGTCAATGCTATGGCTCTAGTTATTGCTGCAATTTGAATGTTTGATAATCTTGTCTATGTGCAGAAAATGAAAATGAGAGTGCCCTAGCAACACCTACGAGTACATCAAAAGGTGGAGCATTGTTTTTGAGAAACCAAGTGAAGAATCCCAATCCATGACATGTGATTATAAGACATGGGTGCCTTCAGCCTAATCAATCAGATGGGGATTGTATAAAAAGAAATAAAGAATGTGGCTAAATTATTATGTGGTGGGGTGTATTACAATTTACAAGGTAACATTTAATATTGTTTTGTACCAGAGTAGATTTGTTCAAGGTTACATTAGGTTAAATTTAATACATACTAGCCCCTAGGTAATTATTTCTAAAAATCTTACTTATATTTCCACTCAAAGCTTGCAGAGCACTGGAACCTGCTCTTGGGTATGCTTAAGGTTATTACCCTAAATAATAACAAAGTGATGTTATACATAAAAACTTGGGTATTTTCCTGTCAAACATATATATGTAAACTAGAACATCTTTCCCTAAGAAATAAATAAATAGATAAATAAAAAGAGCATGCTGCCCTGTCCTAAGCAAGGAAATTTTGAAAATGCACAAGTACACTCCAACTCACGCACACAAAGTTGTGAGAGACTATTTAAAACCTGTTGTCCAAAATGCGGTTTTCTGCTTTTGAGGTAGAGCTAATAAGAGATTCTGACAAAATTTTCAATTTATTGACCTGCATATAATTGGACATATGAATTAATAATGATGATAAATGACCAACTAAGACCTAAGTAAATTGTGTGACTAAAACAAAACAAGCCATGTTAAATAAAAAGTCAAGCTTTGATGGAGAAGGAAATAGCTGGCATTTTGTATATGACATTATACTTGATTTCAGTTTTTTATCTTTTCCCTTCTAATAGATAAAGGGAATATAATAGAGGAGTTTCAAAGAGGGTGCAAGTATATTATGCATGAATATATTCAGATTGCATCAAATGCAACTACGTAAACACAAAAACAGCTATTAAACCATTCAATGATTTAACTTTGGTTTATTTGCATGACTAAACCATTCAAATCACTAAAGCTTATAAACAAAGATATTTCAACATTACATAGAGATACATGGCAAAAATGTCACATATGCTTGACACATGGATGAGCTTGCATCTGCAAGATGATGTCTTGAATGACAAGGTAGCCTCCCACTTAATCTCCTCATATCAGAAAATCAGACTGGAAAGTTCATCAGTGCCACTGATTAACCGCCCTGTGCACAGCAGCAGTATGTTGTAACAACATCCAAGGCATACTATATCATTCAACTTGTTTGGTACCAAAACATACTGATCAACAAGACAACTATGATGCTTGGAAAACTCTACTTTTCCCTGCATGGGATCATCATGAGAACTATCTAGCCCTTATGTGGCCAGCAACACCATGTGTATTAGAGTCAACTTAATATTGAGACCACAACTTGGTCTGCTGCATTAGGAACCAATTACCAAAATAAAACATCAGTTTGGTTTCTTGAGTCCAATGAACATCTTGATTCAGCTGGGATTGAAATATTACAACCAACCTTAGATCGGATCAATTATTGATTAAAACATAAGGTAAATTCACTCAACCTGACAGTGACTCTTAAAAAATAGTGTGGGCTTTTGGAAAAATAAAACCAAAGAAGGACCAATATCACAAGGGAATCAAACCTTTTCAGCATGAACCTCTGGAGAATCACCAGTTCTTAAAGATTTCTTCTTTAGTAAGAGCGCCTCCACTTGGGAACATAGTAGAATCTGTGCAAGTGCCTCCTTTAAAGCCTGCCAGAAGAACAAGACAATCAGCTTCAGTGACTTAAATCTTCATCAAAGTACTTGATTAGAAGTTGTCTGATGATTTCAGAAGCCTTTACTAAACATTAAAAAAATTTCATCAATGTTAGGGTTTGGACCAAAGAGTATATCAAGATTATAGGAGAAATTGTAGGAGGGACTATAGGAAACCTTGTAGGAGAGATTGTGGAATTATTTATTAATTTATTTCCTTTTCTTTCACTATTATGGGCTCATAAATATCCTTATAACTTCATTTGGAATAGATAAAAACAATTAGATGAATTCTCTTGATTTCACCATTTATTCTTGATACCTAAATGTCTGTTGTCATTGCAAAGGCTCATTTTTTGTTGCCATTTTTTTTTCTTTTCATCTCTTGGATATTTTTCTTGCTACTTGATCTCTCACTCAGATCTTGAAACTTGATTTTTTTTTTTTTGTGCGTCATAGGTAACAACATGCCAATCAATATCTCACTCTTCCATGGTTTATGGTTGGCATAAAATTGTATGAGCATAACTATCTTCCATCATCAATCATTGCCATGTTGGGTAATTTAGGTAATACTTGTATTCATTCCCTAACCACTTGGTCCTTGGATTAATGATTATGGTGCATCTACTCATATGACCGGTCAAATCTTACTTCTTCCAATCTTTCTCAGCCTTCATTTTTATCCTTTGTTACTAGTGCTAATAGTTCTAAATTGCCTATTCATGGGGTTGGAAAGTTAGCAAGGCTGATTTTACACCTTCATCTATTTTATACAGCCTTAATTTTCCTTTCAACTTATTGTTTGTTCACAAACTTGTCTTTCAACTTAATTGTTCAATCATATTTTCTCCTTTACATTGTGTCTTACAAAATCTATGGACAAAGAGAACAATTCGTAGGGGATTTGAAAAGGATGGATTCTACTACTCCATTGCACAAGCCCCTAGGTCTCCATAGTACTATCTCCTTATGCTAGTAGCACAATCATCTTGGTCATCTTTCCTTTGCCAATCTATGTTGATTAATTCCTTCTTCTTTTACTGACTTTAATTATGAAATATGCGAACTCTATAAACATTATAAGGCTACTTTTAAACTTTACCCGGATGAGCCCTCATTGCATTCATTTGAGTTGGTACACTCATGTCTAGGATCTAGCAAGAAGCATTGGTTCATATAGTGCTCCTTATCTCATGTCCTATATATGACTTGTATCAATAGAACTAAAGTATTTGATGTTTTCTAGCCTTTTTATGTTGAAAATGCATATTAGTTTAATTTTTAGAATTGAGAATGCCCTGGAACATTTCAATGTTGTTTCATGACCAAGAACATTTCCTTCTTCCACCCAAAGTTTTTAAGGGTATCTATTTTGTACATAATTTGAGCCATATTTGCAACAAGCTTGATCCTTAAGCCAAAAAAAATGCTAATTTCTTATTATTCATGAACCCAAAAAGGATATCAGTGTTATAGCCTTACTTTTTGAAAACACTTTGTTTATATTGATGTTACCTTTTGAGGATGTACCTTATTATTCTAAAGGAAGTGAACTGTCTTAGTATTTTCTTCTAGAACTAGTTTGTATTGCTCTAGTTCTCAAAATCCATTCTTATAAGAGGTTTTATATTCACAAATAACAACATCCTGATCTAGAAGCATCAAGGTACTCTTTGTCACCTCCAACAGTCCTCTTGATGTCTCCAAATTCTACTTCTAAACTCCCTTTTGTTGTTCCTAAAGGTAGACACTACACGCACAATACTAAACATCCTATTTCTAATTTTGTCTCTTATGATCACTTGTCCCCTTCTTTCAAAATCTTCTCTACCTTCCTCTCTTCTGCTGTTACTCTTGAGTCTTATAATGAAACTCTTTCTCACCTTGGCTAGAGGAGAGCGATGGAATAGGAAATGCATGCTTTATAGTGGAATCATTACTGAGATCTTGTTTCTAAGCATGCTCTAATTGTTGGTTATCATCTGGTCTGTACCATAAAAAATAATCCTAATGATATAGTTGATAAATTTAAGGCTCGTTTGGTGGTCAAAGGGTTCACTTAGACCTGTAGCCTTGACTACATTGAGACCTTTTCTTTTGTGGCCAAATTGAATTTTGTACAAATTATTGTATCTATGGTAGCAAATCTCGACTTACCCTTTCATCAAAATTAATGTTCCATTTCAAAAAATCATTAGTTTGTAGCAATGGCATATGGAGTCACCAACTCCCATTGGATTCTGATATAGGAGCATGAGTGTCAAACTCAAATTTGAAACATAATACTAGTTATGAAAGAACTGAAGGAAAATAAAAGGTCATGGGCTGAATGGCTGGGTGTACTCAACTCCATTCAACAAAAACTTAATCCCCAACATCTTGAGATTAGCTACATGATTTTCTTTTTCCATTCAAGTCTATCTAGACCAATATCCTCCATTAAATCTTGGAAGTCAAGTTTGTCCTTACAGCTTCTACCATGGCTCTTTTGGCCTTCATACATAAATAAGGATTGGCTGACCAAGTTCTATCTGATTGTTGGAAGCATGAGAAAAGTTTATAACTACAATTGTTTCAACTATTGTAAAAATTTGAACTTGAAGAATTTCTGAACTCCTTTATTGATATTAATCGGTACACACCATACACATATATATACACAAATGACTGAATAAGAAAAAAATCAATCTAGCTTAATTCTCTCCTAAAATTAGGAAACTAAATCATAAGGAAATATCCTAAATGATCTCTCCTTTTTTATTCCTAAATTAAAGTCCTAACTTTGGCATTATTTCAACACTCCCCCTCAAGCTGGAGAATATATATCATATAATCCCAGCTTGCAAGTTAAGTCTTCGAAGTTAGGCCTAGGTAAAGCTTTGGTGAGGATGTCTGCGGTTTGGTGCTTGGTAGGAACATAGTTTAATTTGACCGTCTCACTAGTCACCTTCTCTGTGATAAAGTGTCTGTCAATCTCAACATGCTTGGTCCTGTCATGCTGCACGGGGTTCTTTGCTATGCTTATAGCTGCCTGATTATCACACATCATCAGAATTGGAGATGAACTCATTTGTCCCAGTTCACTAAGAACCCCTTTTATCCAAATCCCTTCACAGATTCCCTGTGCAAGAGCTCTGTACTCAGCTTCTGCACTACTTCTAGCTACAACTGATTGCTTCTTACTCCTCCAGGTAACAAGATTTCCCCAGACAAAAGAACAATATCCGGAAGTGGACCGCCTGTCAATGATGTTTCCTGCCCAATCCGCATCTGAGTATACTTCAGTGTCACGGTTCTCTGTCTTTCTGAAGAATAGGCCTTTCCCTGGTGTCATTTTTAAATATCTAAAAATCCTGTAGACTGCTTCCATGTGTTCCTCAGTGGGGGGGCTGTGCATGAATTGACTTACAGCACTCACTGCAAAGCCAATATCTGGCCGAGTGTGTGAAAGATAAATCAAGCGCCCGACAAGCCGCTGATATCTCCCCCTGTCTACCGGTGTACTTTCTTTCTCGATACCAAGTTTTTTCTGACTATCCATAGGAGTATCAATTGGTTTGCATCCAAGCATACCGGTCTTCTTAAGAAGATCGAGTATGTATTTTCTTTGAGAGACTACGATTCCCTTTCTTGATCTAGCCACTTCCATACCAAGGAAATATTTCAAATTTCCAAGGTCTTTAACTTCAAACTCTTCTGACAAATACTTCTTCAAATTCTGTAACACCCCCATATCATTTCCAGATAGAATAATATCATCGACATAGACTATCAATATGGCCAATTTCCCGGCATGAGACTTCTTGACAAATAGAGTATGATCAGCCTGACCTTGTTTGTAGCCCAGCTTCAGGACTGCTTTTGTGAATCTATCAAACCAGGCTCGAGGAGATTGTTTAAGGCCGTACAAGGATTTTTGGAGTTTGCAAACCTGATTCTTTGCCATACTTTCTTCGAAACCAGGTGGTATTTCCATGTAAACTTCCTCTTCTAGGTCCCCATTTAGAAACGCATTTTTTATGTCCAGTTGTTGCAAGCACCAATCTTGATTGACAGCCAATGAGAGAAGGATCCTGATAGTGTTCAGTTTTGCAACAGGAGCAAAAGTCTCCTGATAATCTATCCCATAGGATTGTGTAAACCCTCTAGCTACCAAACGAGCCTTGAATCTTTCGACTGATCCATCTGCTTTGTATTTTATGGTGAAAATCCACTTGCACCCCACAGGCCTCTTCCCAACCGGCAAATCTGTGATAGTCCACGTCCCATTCTTCTCAAGTGCATCAATCTCATCTTGTACTGCCTTCTTCCATTCTGAAATTTTTAATGCCTCTTGTATTGTGTTGGGAACCTGAGTATCATCAAGAGAAGTAGCAAATGCTCTGTAAGATGGTGATAACCCTTCATACGTAACATAATTCCCAATTGGATGATCTGTACATCTCCTAACACCCTTCCTCAATGCAATTGGCAAAGTAGAATCACCAATGCTGGGAATTAACACCTCTCCAGCCCTATCCTCACCTATGTTCTCTTCAGGAAGACTTGAATTGGAGTCAATATATTGGCCACATGTTGACTGTGATCCGTGCTCTAATTCCTGTCTTTTCCTCCTCCTGATGTAAACTTGTAAGTTCTCATTAGCAAGTTGTGGGGCTATAGGTTGAATAGGCATGGGAGACTGGATGGTCACGGGAGAAGGAACATTTGTGTGCTGGGCTAGCTGAACTGATGGCGGCATGGGTGTGGACAACTCAGTGGGCGCGAATTGGGAAGGATTTGGTGACTCTGAGTGAAAAGAAGGTACACCCTCAAGAAAAGACTCCCAAACTTGATGTTCATTCATGCTCTCCCCCTGAACATGAGATTTGGGATAGAAGAAGACATGTTCAAAGAAAGAGACGTCCATGGTGGTGTAAAATCTTTTGTTGGTTGGAGAATAGCATTTGTACCCTTTTTGGGTTGGAGAATACCCTAGAAAAATGCACTTATTTGCTCGAGGAGCAAATTTGCTACGATTTTGAGGATACACATGAACGAATGCCGTACAACCAAATACTTTGAGTGGTAAATCAGAAGAGGCGGCATGGGTGTGAGGAAACTGTTTTAAGAAAAGTTGACATGGGGATTGAAAGGTAAGCACTCTGGATGGCATACGGTTAATCAAATAGGTAGCTGTGAGAATAGCTTCCCCCCAGAAATAGTTTGGAACATTAGAGGAAAACATAAGGCACCGGGCAACCTCCAAGAGATGTCTATTCTTGCGTTCGGCCACCCCATTTTGTTGTGGGGTGTCAACGCAAGAACTTATGTGGATAATGCCATGATTTTGAAGATAAGTACTGAGACTACTAGTAAAGTATTCCTTTGCATTATCTGACTTGAGGACTTGTATTTTGGAATTGAATTGATTTTGAACCATAAGATTGAAGGTTTGAAAAATGTGCCCGACCTCTGACTTTTCTTTCATAAGGAAAACCCATGTTACCCGAGTATGATCATCAACGAATGTCACAAACCATCGAGTGCCAGAAATATTTTTTATCCGGGAGGGACCCCACACATCACTATGTACTAGAGAGAAAACAGTCGAAGGTTTGTATGGGATTTGAGGATATACTGTTCGAGTATGCTTTGCAAACTGACAAATTTCACAGTGATAAGATGCTGGATTTTTATTGATAAATAATTTGGGAAACAATTTTGCAAGGTAAACAAAGCTAGGATGACCAAGGCGATAGTGTAACATTATAATCTCACTATCTTTATTGACCTTAGAATTTGACACAGAATTGAAAGAATCTGACATACTCTGAGACTGTACGCAACTTGCTTGAAAGACTTGGTTTGAGAATTGGCCACATGAAAGGAGGTAGAGCCCGGAACACAGTTCAGCACTGCCAATCATCTTCCCTGATTTCAAGTCCTGAAAAACACACAAGTTTGGATAGAATTTAGTAACACATTGGAGATCATGAGCCAATTTGCTAATGGACAAAAGATTACAATCCAAGTTTGGAACATGGAGGACAGAGTCAAGATATAAGTCTTTAGTAAGTTTTATAGAACCTGTCCCGACAATTTTTGACTTTGAACCATCAGCAATATGGACGGATGAATGACCATTACTTGGCTTGTAATTTTGAAGAATGGCAGCATCTCCTGTCATGTGATCAGAAGCACCTGTGTCTACTATCCACGGCCTCATTCCTCCTCGATTAGCAGTGAAGGCTACACCGATAGTACTGCCACTGCCAACTTGGCTTAATAATTTCTGTAGCATCTCCATCTGCTCTTTGTTGAATGGACTCGGCTCGGGAACAGATGTGCTCTCAGAGTTGGCAGCCACGTGTGCTCTGCCATCTCTGTCAAACCGTCGCTTTGGTTTCCAATCTGCAGGTTTGTCATGAAGCTTCCAGCAAGTCTCCTTATAATGGCCTGGTTTCTTACAATAATCACACCAAGGCCTATCCCGTTTCTGACGATCTCCACCACTACTATTAAATGACCGAGCAGCAAGGGCAGAGGCATCCAATGTTGGGGCAGGTTGCTCTTTTGATCCCATCATCACTTTCTTTCTACTTTCTTCACGCCTAACCTCTGAAAAAGCCTCCCTGAGACTTGGCAGGGGTTTAATGCCCATGATTCGGCCTCTAACATCATCCAATTCCCTGTTTAGTCCTAGGAAGAACTTGAACAGTCTCTTTTGTTCCACAATTTGCCTGTATGTTGCTGCATCATCCGAACATTTCCATGAGTGAGTCTCAAATAAGTCAAGTTGCTGCCAATACCTTGTGAGTGTGTTGTAATACTGAGTAACTGACTGCTCTCCTTGGCGGAAGTCATGTAGAGCTGATTCAACCTGAAACAGTTCTGAAGTATTTTCAGAACTTGAGTAAGTTTCTTTGGTTGCATCCCATATGTCCTTTGCAGTCCCAAACAGTAAGAAATTTTCGCCTATGTCATTGTTCATGGAATTGATAAGCCATGACATGATCATGCTGTTTTCAATCTTCCACTTTCTGAAACCCGGTTCCGTAGTTTCTGGCATGACTGCTTCTCCAGTGAGGTACTCATCCTTTCCTTTACCGCAAATGAACAGCAACACAGATTGTGACCACTGTAAATAGTTATGGCCATTTAATTTGTGTCCTGTGATGAGAATAGGAGAGGAATCATTGCCACCAAGGTTTGGAATTTCAGATCTGCCCCCTGATTCTGGTGACGTGACGCTGGATACTTGTGATGATGCCATTCCGTATTTTGTCATGGACCGGAAAGGTAGAAGAACACTTCTCAAGGCACGTGCAGGGACTGGAGTTGAGAAAAAATAGTCGGAGGACGCCGGAAAATCTGATCAGAGGGCCCGCGAAAGCAAGAGAACCCCAAAAGAGGCACGTGCAGGGCTCGGATTGCACAAACAGGTAGGAAGGGTGGCTGGTCGGCGTCAGGCGAGCCTGGAGGAGGAAGCGCGTCGCCGGAAAGTGGCTCACGCGCCCTCACGCGCCGGCGCGTGAGATGCAGTCGCCGGCCGGAAAAACGCGCGTGGGCGGCGCGTGGATGGGTTTCTGGTTCCGGTGCTTTGGGACAAATTGGAGATCTCCTCCAGGCACTCCTTGCGGTGTAGAAAAAACCGTCGCCGGAAAAGTTGCCGGCGGTGAGTGTTTTCTGACGACGATTCGACTGACTGGAAAGCGTTTTCTCCCTTGGCTCTGAGAACAGGGACTGATGACCGGAGTGAGAGAGAGAGAGAGAGAGAGATGATCGGATTGAGATATGGCCAGAGAGATTTGGCCAGAATGAGTGATGGCCTGAATAAGAGGTGGCCAGAAGGGATTAGGGTTTCAGAAAACTGGCTCTGATACCATGAAGAATTTCTGAACTCCTTTATTGATATTAATCGGTACACACCATACACATATATATACACAAATGACTGAATAAGAAAAAAATCAATCTAGCTTAATTCTCTCCTAAAATTAGGAAACTAAATCATAAGGAAATATCCTAAATGATCTCTCCTTTTTTATTCCTAAATTAAAGTCCTAACTTTGGCATTATTTCAACAGAACTAACTAGCAATATCTTCATATTCAGTTCACATAAAAGTGGATTCTCTTTTCACAGAAGTATAAGGGCCTTATCATAAGAAAATGGAATAAAAATTGACAGTAAATTACGATATTTTGGTAGAATATTTAGTAACTTAAATGGCTATGAGGCATCCCTCCGGCAGTGAAGACTATCAAAGGACTGCAGGGAGAAATAAATGATTGGCAATAATTCAAGGATGAAAGATTATTTACCTCTGCCAATAATGTTTGGCTAAACTTTAACAAACTCATATCATTATCATGCAACAAAACTCTTACTATAAAAAATTAGAGGAAGTTATCAGTTCCTTTACCAGCCAAAGTTAATATGTAATTAACAGAAAGTCCCCTATCCTAAGCAGACACTCTAGTCAGACAACAATATTGGCTCTGCTTGAACAAACCCAAATGCCCAAAGACCTTTGAGTCATGTGGTTGAAATACAGGAATATAAACAGGTTCCATTAACATTAGGCTTGAAAAATACAGAACAAGAAGTTTGAAGGGGGAACAAATATGCTTGGCTCTAGAAAGCTAGAATGCAAGAAAAATAAGCCTTGAAGTTTTAATCAATTTATCCACTAATAAGAGTACATTCATTTCATGCTACTTGTTTTTTCTTTTCCTCTACTACTAGAGACATGTAAGCAGGAATATGTTAGGTACAGAAAAATTACTGCACTGGGAAAAAGAGTGGGCAGGCTCACTTTCATGAACATGTCAAATAATGACCCCTACACTTTAGTTGAAATCCTGAAAAATAACCTACACTAAACTTTGCAAAAATAAAAATAAAAAGCAAGCAATGAAAATTATTATGTTAGAATAACAGTGTTTTGTCTATGATAATGTTTATGAGTGGAAAACTTGATGCCCACTTAAGCTTTCATCACACCTGCATGAAGTGTGTCCTTCAATTCTATTATCAGACTTCACAGACATGTATATTAACAACAAATGTTCATGCCAATATTAAATCAAGCTCACCTCTCTTGTTTCAACAGTTGATTCTTGAGATGATTTATCATTGCCTTCATTAGAAGGCTGCTGAGATGCTTTCATTCTGTCAAGTTTTTTCTGTGCACTTGAATATTCAGCATCTATTCTGAGACCAGAGAGAAGATTATAAAAACCAGTGGAAGGGAAAGAGTTTTTATTTCAGTTTCACTAACTGTGTGATAATAAACCACAATACACATTAAACCGATACTTCCATATGAGCATGATCTGGAAAAAACAGTATAAAGATTTACATTGTGGCATAACACTCGGAATCATAACAAATGGAAGCTTAAACCTCATGATGGTAGGAAATTAAAGTTCCAACTTGGCTAAGAATTTATCTATCGAGTTCTCTTACTAAAGAGAAAGCTTGTCTTACCAACTATGTTAAGGAAAGGTATTCCGTGAGGGTAGTTGATTAGGTCTCTAATTTGACAAAGATTAGCAACAATGGTATCCTATGAGAAAATCATTTTCTTAGGTCTCAGGAATAGTAAAATGAATTCCTGGCTCCAAGGTAAAGGTAGGGGTGGGTAGGTGAAACTGAAATTATTCTTTGGTACCACATTTTAACTTTTGTGCACCACAAAATAGCTCTAGCATTACTTCATTATTTATTAATTTGCTTTTTGTATGCCGTTTTCATTGTCCCCAACCCCAATATGAATTTTAAAAATCCTGAGTTCATTGTGACAGTGTTTATGCTTTTAGGTTAAGAACATAATGTAGGATAAACAACACATATCAGGGCTGAGGTGCAGATAAATACATATCTGAATTTAAGGGGGGAAGGTATTGAGAAAATTAAGATTCAGCCAGTTTTAGAACACTTAACAATAATAAAAATGGAAATCCACTTTACAAGATCAGAACTTCAATGTAGATAATGGAAACTAAAAAAGCATGGAATTTTCAAGCATCAAAAGCATAAACTTGAGAAGAAATGAGCCATGAATCTCAATCTCAACAACTAAAAGATGATGAAACCAAACTACAACCATCAGTCTCAACCATACAACTAAAAGTTGAGGAAACCAAAGCAAAACACCATTCAATTAGAAAAAAAAAACCAACAACAACAACAAAGAGACATTAAATTTGATGTAGTATCAGTGAGTGCTGATGGTTGAAGGACTAATTTAGAAATTCTGTTCTTAACAACCTTACAATATCAGCATTTACTTTCAGCCCTGCAATTGCAGCTTGAGCATATTGGAGCAACTCTTCCCGCTTTACCTGAAGAAAATAGAGTTGGCACAGGGGCAGGGGCAGGGGCAGGGGCAAGGGACAATAACCTTAAAATCTCCACTCATAAGATCAGTATGGTATACTAATGCTTTAAACAGAAAAATGTGTGCCACATATCTATGCTGTAAAGACAATTCTAAGAACAAAAAACAGAAATCTAAAAAACAAAGATGAATCATGCATGAAGAAAAAATTCCATATTAAAAGTAAGGTGCCATAGACTAAAGAAGAGCTTGTCAATAGAATTAGAAAACATACTATTATGGTACAGTTAAAAATGACAACAATGCATAAGACCTTGTTAGATGAAAGCTAGTACTGCTATCTGGTTAAACAAAAAAAACTTCAAAATATAAAAAGGTTAAAACTACTAGCCAATCCGAAAATTCAGATCACTAGAGTGATGTGCAGAAGAACTCTAGTACTTCATCAATCCGGATGTTACTGTTCTATAAGCTAGGTTTACAACTGCTACAAACCATTCTCATCGTTACTCCAGCCTGTATACCAAATCTTCTAACTTTAGAGTTAGGTGCAATCTCTGACATGCTTCTCAGTTACCATCTCATCTTCAATTTTCAAAAACTGAAAAGTTGAAGCCTCTTCTCCAGCATTATTAAATACTAACTGGAAAAAGTTTGTCTATTTCATCATACTCAGGCCACCTTCAAACCCAACCAACTTTACCAATCTCCATTTGAAGTTCTATTTTTTTTTTCTTTTTCCCAGTTTTGATATGTGAATATTTTGATAAACTAGTTTTTACCATGTTTCCCTTCAATCTAGGTTTTCCAAGCCTTTTTTTGGCTGTGTTTCCCTTCAATATTAGTTGTTTTTTTTTTCCACTGAACTTCTTTTCATGCCAAACTTCATTTCAGGATAATTTATTTATTTATTTGATAGGCAAAGAAAGGTATGTATAGTAATAACAAAGAAGCACACAAGACATATACAATCATTTCAGGATTAAATTATCTTCTTCCTTTAGTCTGTGGAAAATATTGTAGGAACTCTAGAGAGTTTCTGCTGTTAATTTGTGGATGCTTTGTGTCATTTACTTTCATTCATTCCAAATTCAATTGTGCAAAGTTTCTTTTGAAGATTTCACTGATTGATGATTAACCATTTCCAGATTGCTACCCTTTATTGACAACTCATTAGCAATCTTATATGCCATCTTTAGTTTGATGCAAGTGTCATTCCATTCACTATGCTGACATGCATTGTCTTTCACCTTCATATTACACATGTTATACTAACCCATACTTTGCTATAATATGTGAATACACATGTCTCTGCTGAGCACATTAGAAATTAAAAATAATTAATAAAAATACACTAAGGCTTTCACACACTATTTTCAGCATTTCACTTTCATTTTCCTCATTCTTTTCAAGATTCAAATAGAACATACACTAAGTCCCAAGATTCTTTTACAAATCCTATTGTTCTGATACCTAAATGATACTGTACATGCTATGAATGACCAGAGCCATAATTCCGACAATTACACCCCATTCAAACATATGCTAAAGGCATGTATATTATATATTTACCAGTACTTCATCTTCATAGTCTGAGAACACTTGTGCCAAATCTTGTATGCTGCTGATGATTGCATTATGAACTTCCTTCCCTCCTGTAAGACAGAGCCTGAATGTAACCAAACCAAAAATAAGTTTACTTGAAACTCAATTAATATAGAGGGAATTACATAAAACACAAGGTAAGGCCATAGAAACTATATAACTGACCAAACTCATCATTTCTAGCAACCAGGTAAGGCCATGGAATCTATATAATCGAGCATTAGTAAAAAATAAAATGAGTAAGAAGAATCACCCAAACAATTCCAGAAGTAAAGAAACCTCTTCATCCTTTGGTGCTTCAAGAATCTGAACCATACAAAAGAGTTATCCTGCGGTTAACTTCCATGGATCAGAAAGTACGGAGCTCAACTAAATATTTCGTTAGAATGACACTAAGAATCAGAGGTTGGTGAGCATAGTCTCTGTAAAACAATACTTGGACTTTTCAGTAGAAAATAATATCCCAAAACATGTAAGAAAATTGCATTTTCAATCAAGGTACTTAGAGCAACGAATTATTGAAAAGTTTTACTCATAGTTCAATGTATTGTTATTCTTATCTTGATCAACAAAAATTGGAGTTTACATCAGTGATCAATGATCTTCAAAATATGTTTTATAGTTTATATTGTCATGAATTTCTAGAGCATAGCCAAAATGAAAGAGTGTGGGGAAGTAAAGTGTGTTTCTTAACAGACAAATCCAAACATCTAAGCTCATATTGAACAGTTATAATCATGGTCTGAAAATTTCAGTCATGTTTACATAAACAAAATCGCAGTCTATGCTTATGTCAGTCAAACAAAGTAAGTTATGTATAACATGTTTTCTCATTCCCAGTGCATTAAGATACACCAGGATGAAGATTACTACGGTCATCTCTATTTGAAGAAAAAACATATCCAATCATAGACATCTTACAAGGTTCAAACTTAATAAATTCATATCAAAGAGCCAATCCATACAGGATAATGAAACAAAGAAAAACAAACAAATAAGTGTAAAAGGCACTTTCAAGAAAATCTGGAATTGAACTATGCAAATGCAAGATAAACCACAATCTGACAATTCTAGAAAATCTCCTTCTAGCTATGACAGATGCAACCTATCCCTATGTACGAAATGGATTGAGTGAGAGGGAGATTGAAATCCCAGTGATAGTCTCATATAGAACTCTTTCAAGCCTCTTCTGTGATTCAAAATCAAGCTATGCAAAGTGTGAACCATCCTTATAGAGAACATAAAGCCCAAGCGTAGGGGTCATCTTTCTTCATATGGCTTTAACCAGTAAATCATAACATAAGCAATATCTGAACCATAACAAGAATCTGTCTTCTATATTATGACAAGGGATGACATCTAACAATTAGTCAAGGATGAAAATATCAGTTTTCACAGATATATCTATGGTTAAATTTTATGGATATATCGAGAAATATCTATAGAAATTTTGACAAAAAATATTGATAAATTGAAATTGATCAAAACAAATAGAAATGTTAAGAAAAACTCCAAAAAATGATAGAAGAAGCAATAATACATATGATATAATTTGTGATATTCAATAATAATGTTTAGTGCATTGATAAAAAAATATAAATTTTCTAAATATACAATCAATATTAATCTATGTTAAGAATTTAATTTCATCAATGTCATGTCAATAATTTATATCTATTACATTACAATATTTCCATTTATTACCAAAATGAAGACCGATGTGGTTCCATAGGACTATTGAGAATCTCATCTTGATGGAGACAATATTGGTACTAAAACATGATAAAAAAAAAGTAATAATACATATATTAAACTTGTTTTGTTTAAGAAATCAATATATGAATGATATAATTTGTGATATTCGACAATAATATGTAAAATTTGAAAATATATTTAATACTAAAATAATATTTACTCTTCTATATATGATAATTATTTGTCTATTTAAAAATATTTATAATTTTATTTATACATTTATATAAATATTTTTGTATTTAACTCATGATTTTTGTATTTTTAATAATAAATTAAATAAAATTTGAAAATAAGATAATTAAAATTAATTAGTTTATTAAAATTTTATTTTTTTATAAATTCATATAAAATTTAAAATCAAACATAGTATATATCATATATAGAATATTATTTATAACAATGGTTGGTTGCCCAATTGACTCGTAGCACCTTCTCTCACCTAAGAGACCCAAGGTTAAGACCTAGCCTTGCATTCCCTTTTCTGAAAAAATTTGGCCCGCTTAGACCACACCACACACCCACTTTGATCGCTAAAAAAACCCTAGGAAAATCCCGATAAATATTTGAAAATTAAAAAAAAAATTGATAAATCCTGAAATTTCCACCTTTAGATATATCTCATGCAGACTTTGTGTCATGGTCCACTTACCCAACATATCCTAAATATATCACCGATATTTGGTGACATTTCTGTCCTTGCAATCAGTCACCTACTCATTTGTTAGTCTTCATAAGGAAACCATATAGCTTTGACCATGCATTGTTTATTGCACTTGCTATATTCTGTGGGGAACATACATACCCCCAAAGTACCTTCACCCTTGTATCTTATAGGAATAAGGAACATTACTGGAAATACCTTTGAAGACTTACAAGAGAAAAGGAAAGGATAGTTCAATCGTCTTAGCCTTAGTTTGGGACACAAATGAGGATTTAGGTTCCTCTAGGATTTACATGATTAATTTAGGTTGAGGTATATATTTACTTCAGTGTAATTTCAATATTGTTGGAATGGGTTAAACTAGCGGCTCATGACCGTAATTTTTTAAGTGTCATAGTATATGTTTACTGCAGCATAGGGAGTTCAGTAATTTCCATAGCATTGGAATGTGTTAAACTAGCATCTCATGATCCTCTAGAATCTTCTCGTTTTATTAGGATTGGTTTATATAGTTTACTTCCTTGTTGATTCCTATTTCCTTTGACTTACAAGTTAGAGTTCATATTCCTAAAAAGGTGTCCTATTCCTATTAGGAAAATGTAATTAGATTTTAGTAAAGAATTTTCAGCAGCTAATAAGCTTCCTTTAAGAAAGATTGCTAGTTATGATCACCTAGGAACCTAGTCATGATTGTTTAGCTTTATTTCTTCTTTTCTCACCTTTTTAAACCCATTCACCACATCCTACAACTAGAGAAAATTCTAAACATGCTGAATAAACAATAATTCTCCAGCATATCTGGTAGCAGAGTCTAAAACAGCTGAATGACAACTAGAAGAAATGAGAATTTTAGGGAAAATTGGAAAATAATCAATTTTCTTGATAATGATTATAGAGAAGGCTGATGTTTTGGAAGTCCAAATTCAAAACCACAATCTGTTATCTTAGCATTGAGAATGCAGCAAATAATGTTCTTAAACCAGCAGCTAATGCTGCTAAGAATAAGGAAACACATGTCAGGAAGAATGTGGAGCAAGGAACAAAGTCAACTATGTCTTCTAGGACTACTCCCAGGGCAATACATCATCTTCAAGGGTCCTAACCTACTCCCTTAGACAAACCAGAAAATGTAATAGAGTTGGATTTAATTAATAAGCATGATTGAAATGATATGGTTGGTGATATCATGAACAAAGTATATGTAGAAGTACTAAATTTTGCTGGAAAAAAATTGACCTTTTCAGATTGGTTGGCCACTTTGGAGTTCAATTTGTAATCATGAAATGGACAAGATCAGATTTGAAGGACAAGCGTGAAGAATGATCTCAAAATTGCAAGACATTCACTGATTGTAAATTGGAAAAAATGAAACAAAAACTAAAGGAAAAATATCCACTTCATGATTATCAAGATGACCCTTATGATCAATTGACTGGTGTTAGGCAAGGAGGCTTGATGATGATTGAGCATGTGAACAAGTTTGAATAGCTGAAAATTGGTTGTAAGGGAGTTGAAGATATACAACTAACTCTTTCCCAATTTAGATCAAGATTGAGGTTGAAATTTGCAGCCAGATGCTAAAAATTCATTCCCAGGATGTCAATGAGGCATTGCATTGACTCTTGAAGATGGATAAAAATCTGAAATAATCCCTAACCAAAAGGTTTTCTTCCCAAGTTGAGGAGATAGCCATAACAAAGCATGATGAGGATGAACAGACTTCTATAATCACTGCAGCTAATTCAAAAAATAAGGCTCCTATGGATGATGATAAAAGGAGGAACAATAAGGATTATTGTTTTGAATGTAGAGAAAGGGAAAATATGTTATGATAAAGCTTGAGAGGAAATTTGCACATTGATGCGAAAATAGAAATGAAAACAAAACTAGATAAAGATGAAGGAAATAAACTAATGAGTCGTCCAATGGCATTGGGCTGCAAAATGTTAATGATCTTTAACAAGTAGATGGAAATTTTTTATTTTATTTTTTATTAGCTGTTAGATGTATTCTTGCAACGTCAAACCAAGAAAGGGAAATCAGATGCATGCTGATATATTTCAGAATGATCATATATTGTGGGAATGAAACTTGCAGGTAATTATCAATAGAGACAATGACATGAAAGTAGTGTCTGAAGTCCAAAACAATCATTGAAAATTGAAAAGTTGAAGTTGCCAATTGAGCCAAATCCTGATCCATACAACGCAGAATGGATCCATGTTACTTCCACTTCGGTAAGAAAACAATGTTAGGTTCTATTTCTCATAGTAAAAAAATGATGATATATGGTGTGATTTTATGCCTGAGTATTATGTGCGTTTTATGAAGTCAACCTCAGTTATATGACAAAGATGTGTATCAACTATCAACATGGAAGAGCTATTACATATTTTTCACATTCAATAAGGACAACCTACAATTATGGAATGAATGAAGAAACATCAAGGAGAGAAGCCAAATGATGTTCAACAACTTGAGAAAAGCCTTTATTAGTTCTCACCGAAAAGAAGCTCAAAAAGGATATTCATGATAGAATATGGAAAGAGATTGTACTAATATAAAGAGAGAAATTAAAGGGCGTTTGAAAATACTAAAATGGCAAATCAAGCAACCAAACAATCCTTTATGTATAATTTTTTGGAGTTCAAGTATATATAGGAGACTTTTCATTGCCTATGGAGGGCTTCATTGACTTATTGAGCTCTAAGTAAGGAGAGGAAGTTGGTTTTGTATCCCTATCCACATTGGTCTTAAGGCACCTTTGTATATGCTTTGGTGTACGCTTTTGTTAAGAACTTGTAATCTATTTTCTCTTTAGCTATCAAAGAAAAAAAAAAGGTCTGACTGTTTTTCTACACTGTGTGTTGGTTTATACAAGATTGTAGAGAAACTAAGCTCTAATGCTTATGCCATTTAGCAACCTGAAGACACGGGTATCAGTAATGTGTTTACCATATATGACTTAACCTTATATAGAGGTCATTATGATGATTTTCCTTGAGATAAAGTTGAGCTTTGCTTGCCACCAGCGCCACACATAAAAGAAGAGGTTGAAAATGTCATTAATAATCAAAGTATGGCAACTAGAGGCAACAACTGCCAACAATTTCTGGTCAAATGGAAAAGTATAGCACTTGGATAGCCCTGATTCGAATATATTTATACCTTTTAAGAGAAATATTTTAACTCATTCATGTCAAGTTCTTTCAAGCAGTAGAGAGATGAAAGGAAACATTGTTGGAAACACCCTTTAAAGACTTTTACAAGAACAAAAATATGGTTCCATTATCCAATCCTTAATTTGAGACACAAACAAGAATTTAAGCTCCTCTCAAGACCTCAATAGAACAAAAATATGGTTCCATTATCCAATCCTTAATTTGAGATACAAACAAGAATTTAAGCTCCTTTCAAAACCTCAATAGCTAATTTACGTCTTTAACATATTCATATTTTAACAAGGATAGTTTAGTAATTTCCACACTTGGAACGAGCTAAACCAACAACTCCTGGTCCTATTGAAGTCTTCTTATTTTATTAGGATAGGTCTAATTATTCAAATTTTTGGTCTAATTATCATATTTTTACTAGTAAATACAACCTACTTATCTCAAGTTCTTATTTGTAGAAGGCCAACAACATGGGTTAGAGAGGTGTCCATAGTTTGAGAGGATAGTAAAGCAAGGTGAGAAAGAAGGGTGGGTTAGGGAGAATGGCAATGTGATCAAGGAGAGAATTATAGGAGAATGAGAATTTCTTTCTCATTTTCTTTGATGGGGAATTAAGTCTTTTTATAATGCTCCACAATAGTAACTCTCACATTGATTGTTCAAGGACAATTTTGAAGCATCTAGAGATGATACATGTCATGAAGACACAACAGTCCCCCCTCCCTCTCAATGTTTGATACATGTTAATACCGCCTCAAGGAGCCGTTAAGTCTAGCCACTGAACAAAGACTATCAAACCAGCCCTTAAGTGCTCATTAGTGGGAAGGTCAACTCCACAATGGGGTGAAGGGATGGGGAGAGTTTGTGGGAGGTTCCAAGTTCAAGTCCCAATGAGGACAAAAATTTACCTATCAAAAAAAAAAAAAAAACCCCGCAATAAATCAAGATGTGCCAAGTCCATTTTGGACTCCCCAAGCCTTGCTCTTGACTCAAGCAGGTGTATAAGCATCAAGATGTTGTGTCAAGGGTAACACCTTTAAAGGGGCTATAGGAGATCACCTAGTCACAAGTATTTTGAATGAAATATCACCTCTTTCCTGTGGTAGGAGTGAAATAGTCATCCCTTTCAAGTGCACATATTGTGATGTATGGCAATCCTAGGATGGTTGTATATAATCAAATAACGTGAGCTAAAACTTTAATCATTTAGGATTTAAGAAGAGGTACAAGAATAAAATTAAAGCAATGAAATAAATAAAAGTTTTGTATTTCCTCACCCTTCATGGAAAAGGAGGGTAAGAGAGAAAGGAGAGAGTGAGAGACGGAATATATAAAAAAAATATATATGCATGCCTTTTTAGTTAGTCCCAAGTTATGGATAGTTATTTGTGAGGCCAAACAATAGAAGTCTTACAAACCTATATAACATTAGCAGAATACAAGCCTTCCATATTTCCCAATGAAATTTGTTCAACCTACCATAGATAATGTTATGCCTTCAAGTGCTTGACTGTGAAGAAAGACGTCACGGAAATTCACTGGTTCATCCCCAAGATCAGGATCATAATACATAATCTGTCCATAATGATATATGAAACATAGATAAGCAAGCAACTCAGGCAAAAGAATAGGAATACCTTTTTTTTTTTAATCTATTTCCTGATTGCACTAGCAATTTGAACACACAATTCATAGTCATCCAAAGTTGATAAGATTCCGATATGACTCAAATAGAAACAAGGAAGTCCACAGTTATTCATTTCTTAGACTTTGTTTGGATTAACTTTTGAGAAACAAAAAGATCTTTATCATGCTCAATAAAGGTTTGGATGTATTTAGGTTATTACACTACAGGAACTTCTGGACTAAAAAAAATAGCTTAAAAGCTAGGACAATATTGCGTGTTAAATCAAACTTTCGTAAGAACAAGATTGCCCATTAGAGATTATGGCTTTACCTTCAGCTTCTAGCTAAATCCAGAAACAAGAATCTATCCCAAATGAGACCTTAGTCATCCACATGAAATGAGAACCCAAAAACTGAAATAAAAGTCACCAGACTGCATCTTGTTCTTGCTATTAACTTGCAATTGATTGTTAAAATGGAATGTATCAAATGGAGTTAAGCTAATAGTGATTGAAAGTTCTTTGAATATATAAAAACACCAAAAGGGCTGAACCCTAGTATAAAGGAGTATACAGAGTACCACCTAAAGGGAGTCTTACAGAGTACACCCAATCAGGTTGGAAAAAACGAAGAAAGAACAAAATAAAATAAAATAACTAAAACAGCAGGTTTCATCATTGTTAACCAGTCAAGCTAACATATGAACAGTACATGGTATTGCAACTTCTTCCAACACAAAGAACTTGCAATAGTGATGCATTGAAAACTTTCTAACATGCCTAAACATTCATGAATGTGGCAAAGAATCAGAAACCTAGATGTGTTAATATGCTCAGTGATTCAAATCAAGTGCATTAAAACACATGCAACTGGGTCAATGTTAATGTAAAAAAAAGGACATGAAACAATGAAAGTATGCAGCATAGTAAGTTAAAATAATTAGTATGATATGACCCATCAAAGTACGGGGAAAATGGAAGTAAAATTACTCACCAAAGTAGGTTTTCCAGGTGAATCCTTGGACTCAGCAGGAGTATCATTCTGCACAAGATCTTTTTCATTATCATCATAATAGTTTCCCAATATTCTTTCAATTTCTTTAAGTGCAACCAACCATCTTCTTAGTAATTGAATTCTCTCTAAGCCTCTACAAGAAACAGAAACTTCCTCCAAATTTCTTACGGTATGCCTAAAGCTTTTGATATTCTGCATTCCCTGCATTTTATGCGACTTATTAGAGGCAAATAACTTCTCAATATACTACTCAATAAATAATATAAAATACTTGCAATAGCCCGTGAAGCAAAGCCTTGGGATAAATCTCTCACCTCTAGTAGTAATAGCTGATAATTATAATAAAAAGGATTAAGAAGACAAATCACTCACTGCATAATCAAACAGGATAATGCAAACATTTTATGACACAAGAAGATGATTGATCCTTCCCTATCAGCCCTGCAAATTTATTTGGGAAAACACAGTCAAAGTATCCCAGCCCCCTTTTAATGAACTCCCATTAGCTCTCTTCAAGATAATACTTTATGGTGGAGCATATTGCCACATGGAGCCTATTGAGACCTACTTGCGGGTATTGCCATCAAGTCATTGGAAAACCATGCAAACCCCTTCCAACTCTTTTCTTAAATTCAGTTCACTGCATTAACCATAAAAAGATCTTTACATCTCAAATTTTATTGTCAAAGTGATCATTTGTTGTTTCTCGAATATTGTAGAGATGTGATAGCGATATGGTGTATGTCTCTAACTTGTTGCCAAGAAAGGTGCTATTACAGCCATTACAGCCAGAGGCATCCTCATAATAATTTCACTCATTTATCTACAAAAAGATTATGAAATTCTATCGATGAGTTCTGTTGCAGTATAGGGCTTGGATTTGATGGGATGCATCGGTCGGTCTCTCAGCTTTTCGCTTATTGGTGGAGCCAAATTCTCAATATACTGTAACTCTCACACTCTTGGGGTGGGTACCCCTTTTTTCCCATTGTTATCACTCCAGGTAACACTGACCCAGATTTGAAAAAGACCCTTTTTGGATAACAGGTAACGTGGGGAAATGAAAAAGGAAAAGAGCCAAAATAAATAAATAAATAACGAATAATTGCGAATTCAATAAAAAATTTATTTATTTTATTATAAATTTAGATAAAGAATAAGATTTTGAGAACATTATCCATTATCCAACTTAATAAAATTTTTAATTTATATAAAGCATAAGAATCTGCAAATTTATAAATAATTTTATTTTTTATTAGAAATTTTCTTTTCACAAGTTGGACAAGCGACAGATTCTCTCCTTTTTGGCTTTTTCTTTTTCCTGGTGCTTTCGAATATCTAAAGAAAACGCAAATAAATAAAAAATGATTCCCTTCGCCTTCTCGGTTTGCTCCTCCCATACACTGGTAAGCTGACACACTATACTACAATCGCATAACATGTAAAAATCGGGGAGAAGGTATCAAGAGCGATAAGCTTGAAACCAAAGCTTTTACGATCATAACAAGTAAGAAACCCTAACAAAAATTAGACAGCGAAAGACATCATCGGAAATGGTAATATAGGAGAATGCGGGTGAAATTAGACAGAGAGATGTATTACAATGCGGTCCTGAAGAAGCTTAGCACCCTCGGCAACAGCAAAACCAGCTTGTTGGACGACGGAATCGGCGTAGTTGCGTACGGTGCGAGGGAGGTTGGTGTTGCCGCCTGCTTCGACGGCTTTGTGCATCGCTGATCTGAACCATGACATCTCCGCCTCTCTCTTCTGTTACCTAGGCAATTATTCCTCTTTTTGTTTTTTTGTTTTTCTTGATGCAGCTGGATTGGAAGGAGAAATGAAAACGGTTATAGAAGAGTGGGGATGAAGGAGAGAAATGTCGCACTAGAAGAGATGGAAGGTGGCGCGGGAAGAAGGAGTCAAACGTTTCCTTCCGCATGCCGGTGCAGGCGTTTGGGCGGTTAGTTCGAGTCATGTGCCTTTTGTTTCGCTTTTCGCCGGCTATCAATGCACTCAGTCTCATGTCTTTTTTTTCTTCTTTTTTTTGCCCTTTTTCATTTTTTGATTTTTTTTCTATGAATTTATAATTTCCTCATATTAGTTGAGAAAAGAAATTCAGATGTCACCAAGCTTTTTTTCTTTTTCTTTTTCTTTTTTTAATTTGAAATTCTTAAACGTTTTGAATGAAATGAATGATTAATAATTAATATTGGCTTTGGATAGATTGATACCAATATTCTCTTAAATAAAAAAATTTACTCTTAAGGGGGTATTTAGTAAAGCTTACTACTTGTTATTTAATCATTTAATTTATTTTTAATTTTAATTATTGACTTAAGATTTATTACTTAATTTTTATTTTAAATATTAAGGTTATTTGATAAAATTAATTTAAAATTTATTTTAAAATTAAGATGTTTATCTTCATAAATTATAATTAAAGTAAATGAGATAATTGTGGAGGTAATTAAAGGAAATGCAAATAAAAAAGTAAAATAAAGATGTAATATTAATTATTTTTATTTACTATTTAAAGTTGTTTTTTACAATTATGATATTAAATAATTTTATCAAATATAATTAATTCACGTAATAACTTAAATTAAGTTATTAAGTTGATTGATTGAATACCCAGTAATTATTTGATTGAGAAGAGATTAGATTGCAAACGAAAAAAATTATAGTTGGCAAAGGAACAGAGTGCAAGTCTTAACAGGTCTGTTAAACCAATAGTACTGGTGCAGACCAAGGAAACTGGGAATAATGGAAAGTCGACAGATACTCCCTGGGATTTTATTCTGCCTATCTGAAACCCTTTGGGATGCCTTTTCTTCCTTTCCTTATCCCTACACTTCCCCCAGTTTAAATGGAGGCCAAGTCATATAGCCTGAAGTGTTTAGCTTTGGTTTCAGCATCATTTCCTACTGGGGGTCAAGACCATACATGAAGAGTTGAGGGAGTAATTAAGCACAATTTACTGTGGAAAAATGGACAAAAGAACAAATGAAGAAAAGATGCAACACATGAGCGCAGTTTGGTAAGGACAAAGGAATCAATGGACAGCCCATGTGCACCCTGAGAAAAAGACTATCTGTCCTTTATAATGTTGGCTTTGTGTATTCATGGCAGATACCTTCTACCTTCCATACGTGTTGTCTTAGTGAAAAGGCATATTCTACCACCATGATACTTGCTTGGCGAGTCATGATTATAAGACTTCCAAGTTTCAACTACACCTCTCGCCGGGCTTTTTTAACTTCTGTAGCAGTTTTAAAAAATAATTTTTAAAAAATGGTAGTTGAGAAAATATTGATAGATCTACAGCAGTTTTGGCCACATGGAAGGTGTCTTTTGAAGAGACACCTTCCACAATTTTTAAAATCATGAAAGAAGTGAATTTAAGTTAAAGGTGTCTCTTGAAGAGACACCCTCTACAATTCCAAAAATTTTGATTTATATTAAAAGTGTCTCTTGAAAAGACATTTTTCACATGACAAAAAATCTAGCATGCATTAAAGGTGTCTCTTCAAGATACACCTTCCACAATTTGACAAATTTGAATGTCTCGTAATTTTGAAGCTAAAGATGTCGCTTGAAGAGACAACTTATACAATTCTTAAAAATTTTAATTTATACAAAAGGTGTCACTCGAAGAAACACTTTCCACACTTCCACAAATTCCAATCTATATATACTAAAGGTGTCTCTTCAAAAGACACCTTCTACAATTCCAAAAAATTGGATTTATACTAAAGGTGTCTCTTAAAGAGACACTTTCAGTATAAACCTAATTTTTAAAAAATTATGGAAGGTGTCTCTTCAAGAGACATCTTCAATATAATTCTGTTTTTTGGAATTGTGAACGGTGACTTTTGACACCTTCCACAATTTTAAAAAAAAAATTGAAGAGACTTTCCACAATTTTCATTCAAACACAGGAAAATTTCGAATTTATGCTGAAGGTGTCTCTTGAAGAGACACTTTTCACAATTCTTAAAAAAATGGAATTATACTTACACGTCTTTCATAATTTTTAAAAAATTGGGTTTATACTGAAAGTGTATCTTCAAGAGACACTTTTCACAATTTCCATTCAAACAGTGGAAAATTTTGAATTTATGCTGAAGATGTCTTTTAAAGAGACACCTTCCACAATTCCAAAAAAAAAAAAAAATTATACTTAGACGCCTTTCATAATTTTTAAAAAATTAGGTTTATACTGAAAGTGTCTCTTCAAGAGACACTTTCCACAATTTTCATACTGGAGATGTTCTACCGGTCTCTTTGCTTTTGTGCCATTCGATTTAAATTTCAAGAATGCAAAACCCCCAATGAAAAAAAAAAAATGCCTTTGTTTTTTTGCTCCTTGTGCTTTCTGGAGATGTTCTACAGGTCTCTTTGCTTTTGTGCCATTGGATTTAAATTTCACAAACCCTAAATCCACGACTTTTGAGCCAGGCTGAAAAACACAACCTTTCCCTGCAAATCATGATCAGATTACCAAATACAATCTTATGTTTTTTTATAAAAATAAAAAATAAAAAAAAATAAAAAAAAAATAAAAAAAATTGGACTGACGAATATTGTGTCGGAACCGGCGGAAAAAAAAATGGAAACAAAATTCTTAACTTTCCCACACTTTCTTGGCAACCAAACAGAATCACAACAAGCCGAACCATAAAAAAAATTAAAACTTTCTCCATAATTTTTATCATACTCGATTTCATTGTTAAAAAAAACGAAAACTTTAATTTTTTTCAACTTTTCCACACTTTCTTGGCAGCCAAACAGAATCACAACAAGTCAAACCATAAAAAAAAAAATGAAAACTTTTACAGAAAAAACCGAGGGCAATGGTCTCTCATATCTATACTTCATTTCCTTCTTATTGGTATTGAGGCAAGGATCTCCACTCTATGATTGGCGTGCGGGAAAATGGGTTTTGGGGCAGAGGACAAAATGATTTTTGAAGCAGAGAAGAAAAGAAGAAAACGGGCTGGGGAAATGGGTTCATCCTACGTGTTATCCTACGTGTTAAAAAGTGCCGTAGAATTGGAATTATTTTCCAATCTATGGTATTTTAAAAATTATTTTTTCCAATTGTTGTATATTTATCAAGAATCCACCTCTCGCCACCTAAAACAACAATGAAACTTCATCACCGAAATTTGAATGAAGTGGGACGGATGGCCCTGTAGCAGCCGTCTCATTAGTTGAGAAGCCATTCCCCGTAAGAGGGACCAAGGAGAAGCTTCGGCTCCTAAGGACACGTGTAGGGCACACCACCCATTATTGAATTGATATATATAAAAAGGTGGGCTCAATCATAATGGGTCATATACGCAATTAGGTCTCATTGCTTTATACCATCGTCCAACAAAAATGATTGGGATTGTAAATTCAATGGGTATCATTTCAGTACTATGGTTTTCAATAGTATATGATACTAATAAATAAATAAATAAATAAATAAAAAGCATGACAAAAATATGGGAAATTGTAAAAATAATTTTAATGAAAAGTCAAACCCTTCAAAATTATTTCATGATTGAATCAATCATCTCATCAGCTGGGTTAGCAAAACAATTTTACTAACCTAAGAAAATCTTTAACTTATTAGGTGTTGGTAATTTGTTAATCAATGTTAGAGTATTTAGAACTCCATGAAAAGGCAGACAATATTACAAACCAACTGAGAAAAAAGAAAATCAGTTAAAATTATTTGGATTTAATGTCAACAACAGAAGCCACTGATCATCCACTGGGCAGCTCTGCATGTCTACCTGTTCATCCAACCGCAACAATGTAACTGTATAAACGTGTCCATTTGCAGTCGAATTAGAAAGACTCAACTCTATAGATAACAAATGAAAGGGGAATATGCAGGCATTATAGCTGTCTTTATTCATTGAATGACCCATCCAATACCCAGAAGAACCATACAAGTCTGTTACCATGAATTATGACATGAGAGAATGACCACGAGCTTGCCAACATCAATTTGAGCTTAAAGATGGGGCAGGCAGAAAGAATGCCAAGTATGAATACAATATACGCAAGCTTCAAAGCCACTGATCATATAGATGGTAGAAAAGAGCCGTTTTCTAATACTTATGGCCTATAACTCAATGTCTGGCAATGGCATTTTCCAAAAGTTCCACGAGTTAAAATCTTCCTGCAAAGGCTAATATCAAACAATAGAGTTATTACCAAATAGTAAGAAGGCATAAACAGAGCTCTAACAGTAGCAAAGAATTTGAGTTTGCTTGGTAACTGTTTTTAAAAATAGCTTTCTGTTTTTAAAAACAAAAAACTATTTTCCTGTCTCAAAAACCATGTGGTAATTTTTTTTTAACAAAAAACAATTTGTTGAGAACTTGTTTTGATTCTTTGAAAAAATATTTTCATTATTTCAGTTGTTTTCACTTGTTTTTTATGAGTTATTTTAAAATATAACTGTACGAATATGAAGAATAATTGAAAATAAAGCACTACAAAAAGTTATTTTTAAGAAATATATGGAAACACAAAAATAGGTTGAGAACATTCCAAGTTTCCAAATAGACTTTTGTTCTAAAAAACATCACATAACCGTTTTTGAAAACGTTCCTAAACAGGCTTTGATTCCTTTGTTCACTTTGTTGTTCTATTCCCCATCTATCTATTTTCAAAACATGAAATATGTAAAATTTACCTGTTCTACCAATGAAGTTGGGGGAAACATGTCATTGACGAGAGTGTGTAAAGAGGTGTAGGATTTCACATCAATCCGATGACTAATGGCCACTTCACCCTGTCAAGTTCAAATGAAAATTTCAAGTAAAATGCCCTTGTAATCCCAGGATGGTAGGCCATGAAAAATATTGGTGAAGTACCTTAGGGTTGATGATAAATATTTTGCCCTTTGGGATCCCAATCTTCCTATAACTGAGCTCATCTGTGTCTCTATTTCCAAAACCAGCATAGAATGGATTGTAATCAGAAGGAAAAAGTGCTCTAATATCCTGCAAAAACATAATTTTAAAATATAAATTATGAAATTGTTTGAAAGAATGAGCATTTTACTAAAATTCATCCATTCCACATACAGTTAAGAGGTTCGGCCTTCTCATACTAACCTCTAAACACGCAATCTTAAATTCATGAGGCGCTCTTCTAATTACTGCCACCAGTAATTGAGAAAAAAAATTCAATCAATGATGAACTTTACAATTTCTCTTCAGAACAAAGGCAGGTAGCATCAATAAGCAGACAAAAGTGGAATAATGAAACCTAGGAAGCATATATTGATTAAAAATTCCATAGATGATTCTTGTTTCATTCTACTTTAAAGGATTAGGAGTACATTGATGAATGAACAAGTAAACAACATGGTGCCTCTACACAGAAGCAACAAGGAAAAATCTACAAAAAGTCAACATTCAAAAACATATCATTGCCTGCCCCAGAGCTCAAGAGTGTTTCACACTAGGGACCTAGAACTATAAATAACTATTGACGGTATTTATGTGAAGCTAAAGCAGATCGATGATTAGAAGTAGCAAACAATTATCCAAAGAGAAAGATCTCACCTTCTCGGTATAATGAAGGAAATAACCCATCAGGTGAAATAACAATAGGCCCATTAGGTAAAGCTTTTCCATCCTGCAAACATAAAAGTGCTATCAATTGCCCATATATTTTTAGCATGATAGCAGCACAGCTGACACCTCACGTCTACCAGAGGGCAAGAGAGATCACCGGTAGGGAACCACGGAAAGATAACTTATGTCTATGATTTGATCTAAGCCACAGCATGTGACACAGAAAACTAGCACATACAAATAGCTATAGAGATGTCAGATATGGTCCCAAATACTAGGATATGATATAGGTCTCAGCATATGACAGGCAATCTTTAAAACAGACAAAATACTATGGATTTGTTTCTTTTTTTGTTTGAAACAAAATGTTACAAATGTAGGGAGTAGGATATGTTTGCAAACTCTACACCGAAAACTAGAAAGCCATGCTGTAGTTGATGTGAAAATATAAGGAACTTTTAACTTCAACCATGGGTCATCATCTCATTGTTTAATTCATTCAAAACAACCAAAGAACAATGACCACCTAATCTTAAGACAAGTGAAAAAAGAACACCTGTTTGAGATTGAGTAGAAAACTTCTAGTTAGATATGCCTGAACAATTGCTCGTGCACTGAGAAAGAGTAGCTGATATCCATTCTCCTGTAGTACATGCAGAATTCAATAATTATTAATTATAACACAAGATCTAGCCATTCTTGCAAACACTCCAAATGCAACTCAAAGATCATAATTTACAGAATAAACCGACAACCATATATAAAGAAAAAACCTCAAAAGGAACAGAATATCTCAATAAATTGTATAAGTAATTTGGATATTGGTGTCAGAACAAGTATTGAAAGAAGGCCTCTGCATCCATAAGGTGGTAACAATCCAGTGAAATATGGTTTTGGGATGCCACATTTTGAGATCCATCAATGGATTATTATATATATATATATTATTATTATTATTATTATTATTATTGTGATAGGTAAAGATATATATATATTAGTAATAGAAAAGAGTACACCAAAGTACACAGGACGAATACAAGGACCACCAAAGGAAGCCCTCAAAAAAAAATACACATAAGACACTAAAGAGGACCCAACCCACTCTACAAAATCAAACAAAGGCATTGAACCTGCACTTCACTTATATACAAGCTAACCCAAGCAGAAAAATTATATAGGAACAAAAGTTTTAACTTCTCTTTGATCAGGTATTGTATGTTTATGAGAAGGACCTCTCATCCTTCTTATCAATAATATTTATCTTCATTTCTCATAAAAAAAATTTTTAAAAAGTTTTAACTTCTAATCATTTTGTTCCTTATCTTCAAAGCCTCTTTGATTACATTCTTGCCAGATTGTCTAAAAAATGCAAAAAGGGCAGCTTTCCACACCTTTTTCCTTTTCTTCCCTACAAATGAGTCATGCCAGCTTAAAATGATACCATTGACCAAGGAAGAGATCACCCAATCTACACTGAATAAGGAGAATAATGTGCTAAAAAATCCTTGCTTTGAAGCAATGAAGAAGAATGTCATAAATTCTCCTTCTAATTTACACATATAGCATCCATTCATCAGTGCTAGCCCTCTCTTATGGAGATTACTAAAGTTACTACTTTCCCCCAATTTGTTTCCTTTGCAAAAGAGCTAACTTAGACAAGACCCATGGGTTCCATATAATGTTCTCTGGAAAAAGGACCACCCTCCCCACCTCCAAGACTGCATAAAAGGATTTGACTGAAAATAGTCTTTTTTTCCCTTCTTTCCAAATCACCTAGTCATTAACTTCCCTTTTAATCTTCTTTGCTGGCAACATTGAAAAAAAATTCTTAACAACTTACAAAATCATTAACATGCCTTGAGAAATGCAGGGACCAAAGTCCTCCCCCTCCTAAGTCTTCCCACAAATCCACCACCCAAACTTCCCTTGACAAAACCAAAGCATACAAAGAGGGAAAGGGGTTACACAAGGGCTCCTCCACATACCATCTATCTATCCAAAACTTAACCCTTCTGCCATTACCCACTTCAAAAAGGGTTTTACTAAAGAAGAGATCCTACCCCTTCCTTATAGCTTTCCAAACACCAATCCCATAACTACCTCTTAACTTCACAAGGGTGTCGGCCCGCTCCTTCCTTCCCATACTTCCCTTCTATAATTTACTTCCATAAGGCATCCATTTCAAAAACATATCTCCAACTCCACTTTCCAAGGAGAGCCTGATTCAGCAAAGAAAGGCTTCTAATACCCAAGCACAACCCCCCACCCCCCCTTCCCATTTTTTTTAATCTATGTAAACAATAGACTAACTAACCAAATGAAGCTTCTTTTCCAAACTCCTGCCTTGCCAAAGAAAGTCCCTTTGAATTTTTTCTAATCTCATTTTACCTTTCTAAGGATTACAAACAAGGACATGATGTAGATTAGCAAGCTCTACAAAGTACTTCTAATCAAAGTCTTCCCGCTTTCGAGAGGTATTGTCTTTTCCATACCGATAGTCTTCTATGAAACTTCTCCTCCACTTTGTCTCAAATTGCTTCAGATTTGCAAGGGGCTCCCAAGGGCAATCCTAGGTAAAAAGAAGGAATTTTCCCCACTTTACAACCCAATTCTATTGTCAAAGCATCTACATCTGTAGCCCCACCCTCCTCAATTGGGATCAATTCGCTTTTTTCAAAATTAATTTCAATCCCTAATAATGTTTCAAATGCAATGAGTAGCCAACTTAGATGAACTAATTGATCTTGTGAATCCTAACAAAAGACCAAAGTATCATCTATAAACAAAAGATGCGAGACTTCTACCCCCTTTCCCCCCGCCCCCCTTGAAAACCAAATAAGTAACCGCACCCCGCCCCTCCTCTCCCTAGCCCTCACCAACAAGCAACTCGACACTTCCATGGCCAGAACAAATGAAAAAAGGGAAAAAGGATCCCTTTGTCTCAACCCCCTCAAACTCTAAAAGAAACCTAAAGGTGTTCCATTCACTAGCACTAAAAACTTTGTTGTGGAAATACACCAATGTATCCATCTAATCCATTTTTTCAATAACCACTAACAAGAAAGCCCAATTGGCATGGTCATAAGCTTTTTCAATGTCCAACTTACAAATGACACCACTAGAACCATCCTTCAACAATGAATCAATAGCTTCATTCACTATAAGGGTTGCATCTAAAATTTGTCTCCCCTCTACAAAAGCATTATGGAACTTATGCACCACCTTTCCCACCATTTTCTTTACTTTATCTGCCCAAACCTTTGAAAGGAGCTTGTAAAGATCACCCACTAAACTAATTGAATTGAAGTCTCTTAGGTCCTTGGCACCCACTTTCTTCAAAATTAAAGCCAAGAAAGCGGCATTTAGGCTCCTTTCAAACTTGCCTATAGCAAAGAAAGAGAAGGAAGTCTTGGCATTTAGGCTCCTTTCAAACTTGCCTCTAGCAAAGGAAGGGAAGGAAGAAGTTGATGGAACTTATCATATCTATTAAATCTTTGAACTACTTCAAAGTAATGATGACCAATAGTATGTTAGAGTGGGAAGTCAAATAGAAAACACATGTCCATAACATCATGATACTCAATGAGGCTACTCATGCATTAAACCGTTAGTAACCAATACAACAAAATATACAATGTTAGTGGTACAAAGACCATCTAAGAATCTTAAAAAGCATATTTTAGCAAAAAAATAACAATATTTCAATATACATTTGCAAAGAATTAAGAAATTCTTAAGGAAATCATGAAAAAACAGGAATAAACAAACGAACTTTACTATATATTCGGTGTTCAAATAAATAAGAAGCCTTCAATATTGTGTTGTGTAGGATGCTAAGGAGGAAAGGTTTAGTCAACATTGGCTTCTTGGAAAAAGTCATATTTGTCAAAACAAGAAAGATTAGTTCTTTTAAGAGTACTCACTCGAGCTTACCAATCTATTTTGTGTCCCTTTTAGCGATGCCCAAGAAAGTGAGGGATCATATTAGAAAGGATTCAAAGAGATTTTTTGTGGGAAAAATCTTTGGAAAGCCAAAAAGATGCATTTAGTAAGGTAGTCTAGGGTTTGCAAAGATAAGAAGTTTAGAGGTTCAGGCATTTGAAGATTAGAGGTTCTTAGTTGGGTATTACTCAGCAAATGGTTGTGGAAGTTTGCCCTTGAACAAGAATGCTTCCAAAGGAAGATCATCCAAGGAAAGTTTAGGGTACTAGTTAGGGGGTGGAACACTTGTGAGTTGATACGAGTCTTTGGAAAAACATAAGAAAAGAATTGAAGGATTTTAGTCATAGGATAGCTATTCAGGTTAAAAATGGTAGATGTACAAAATTTTGGTGGGATAGGTGGGTGGGGAAAGGAGGAAAGGAAGGAAATCTTTAGTGTAAAGTCACTCTAAAGTTCTTTGTGTACTGAATCTAGGGTAGACTTTCTAAAGAAATTCAAGGTTCTTGAGCTTCTATGGGATCATATTTTTTCACTTAGGAAACGGTTTGGGAGAAAATCTCAACTTTAGACATATTAATGAAAAGGGCCTGAACAATAGTAAATAGATGTAGTCTTAGCAAAGAGAGTGAATAGTTTGTTGATTGCATTTTGATTCACTAGACAAAGATAAAGGTGTTATGGACGTTCCTTTTATCAATTTTTGGTCAAAATTGGGTGTTTCCAGCTCAAGTGAGAAATCTGCTCCTCGAGTGGAAGTTTAAGGGATTAGATAAGAAGAGCCGCTATGTTTGGCAAATGGCACTCCCTTTGCTTGTTTTGGTGTATTTGGAAAGAGCAAAATAGCAGAATCTTTAATGGAGAAGAACTTGTAGATTAGAGGTTAAAGGAGACTTTTAATTCCCTCTTTGATTGATCCAAAGTTTTGTTAAATATGGGAAATTTCTCATTGTTGGCCTTCATTGATTGCTTTATCAGCGAATAGTTTGGTTTTGAGGCTATGTTTTGCAAATACCTGGTGGTATCCCTTATTTTGTTTTTTGTATCTACTTCCTATATATTTAGGGTGTGCCCCGTTTCATTGGCACTCTTTCAATAGATTCTCTGTTTGCTTATCAAAATAAATAAATGAATAAATAAAAATCAGTTTTACACAATGCTTCAGAACTCATGCCAGATTTATGGACTAATCCCAGAACTAGACCTTCAGTTGTAACTTATTCAGAAACAGATTGAACAGGCTTAGCATAGGGTAAACCACTCCCCACCTGAATTTCTAATCTAGATTCCAGATTGTTAAAACCTATATATATATATATATATATATATATATATATATATATGATAAGTAAAAGGGTAACTTGTTAAAATCTACAATTATCAATCCTACACCACACATTTTGATGGATTTGTTAGCATAGAATCCTAAAATTGATAAGGTTGTTGGAATTGGGAGTTGGCCCCGCATAAACAACTCGCACTCCTGCAATTGTTTTCCATAAATATAAATGTTTGGCCACATAACACAAGCTGATGCTCATCTATAATACCCTGAGCCCATTCCCGTAAAACTTAAAAATGCATATTTGGACTACGATTATTACTTGGAAAGCTTTAATTAATTCATAGAAAAATCTTCAAAGTTCTATCTCCAAGTCTCTCTCAAATAGAAAAAGAATTTTCAAATCAACTTTATTACATGTCCTTTCTTGTTGAAAAGGTTATGAAGTATGTTTTACATTTGCATGTATTCTCAAATGGCACTTGTTCAGTGCTTTTTTTTAAGTTAAGATTCGATCACAGAAAGTATTAGGAAAGCATTAGGGAAAGTAAAAAAAGTAAAAAAGGAATCCAAATTATCTTATTTGGTTCACTGTGGAAAGTATAAAGGAAAATCAGATACAACAAAAACTACTTTAAATTTGATGAATTTTCAAATTCTTCATTCCTATATTGGATGGAAAAGAAGAGAAGTAAATTTGGAGAGCTATGTAACAAAAATTTATTAAGCTTAAATCCATTTTTTTATTTTCTTCCATTTTTTACTCCTATTTTCCCTCAAAACTTCCAAGATCTGAACAGAGCCTAAGGGAATGAAGATTTTATTGAGAAAAACAGAAATACAAAGAAGAACAGGGAGCCATACCAAAGCATGAGGAGAAGGCAAAGGAAAATTAAACTGCAAGGCCAACAACCTGGCTAGGCCATCTTCATGATGAGTAAAAAATGGCACTCATCAAGTTTCATCATTGTTCCAGAAGGTTTCAATTTGTCGATTCAGTTACTCTAGCTAGAAAATTGAGTTTGTTGTCTCTGGGGCAAACTGCTGGGAAAGAAGTTATGAATTTCCATTGTGATTTTCATGAGTATAAAGCTACTTTTGTTATGTCAGTTCCTAACAAACATCAAAAGTCTTTGGCCAATTAGTTTGGTTAGGGGTTTGTACCAGCTATCAATGAATATTTTGGCAAGTGGGCTAAAAAAGACCATGGGGAAGTTCAGAACGCTTTTATGGAGGGAGGCAAATTTCACTGTTGGCCTTATTGCTAATAAGGCCATAGATTTCAGAAGAAAAAGTTCGAGCATGGGGCCTACCAGTGAATTGGACATTGAAAAAGTTTACAACCATGTGGACTAGGTTTTTCTTTTAGTGGTTACAAGGATGGGATACATTTGGTATCTCTCCATTGTCAGGTTTCTGGTGTTGGTTAAAGGGACTATTGAAATTTTTTTCAAAGTTTGAGAGGTCTGAGGCAACTTTGCTCCCACTTGCTTGCCTTAGTAAAGGCAGCCTTCAGATGTTTTTTTTAAGGTGATGGTGAATGGTTCCATTAGTGGCTTTAGGAGGAGGGAGAGTAGAGATCTCTTGTTATTTTTTTATGAAGATTTTTCTTCTTTTATTTTTCTTTCCTTTTTTTTCCCCCGCTTTTGTGAGGCTAGTAACGGTTGGTTGATATTTTTCTGGTTTGAAGTACCGTTGGGACTAGAATTAATTTGCAGAAGAGTGACCTCATTCAGGTGGGAGTTGAATGTAAAGTGGATTGGTCAGCATTGGTGCTTAGGTGCTAGGTAGGAAAGTTGGGCATAGTGTATTAGGTCTTTCCCTTGGAATTACATTCAATTCTTTTTTGGTTTACAATTCTGTTGACAAACAGTGTGGAAGAAGCAATTCTTGTTAAGGGGTGGGGGGAAGGGGAGGAGGCAACTTATGCTTATTATTAATGCATCTTTCCAAGTACCAATTTAGTTTATGTTCCTGTTTGTGATTTTTAAGGCGGTTTGGGATTAGACTTAAAATGATTTAACAGAACTTTCTATGAGATATGGCCTTTTAGATAGAACATTGCACTTAGTAGTCAACTGTCTACTCAGGAAAATGGAAAGCTGGGTATCAAAAGCCTTTTGATCTTGAACAAGGCTTTACCAAGTAAGTTATTGTGGAAATTTTCTGTCAAGCAAGATTGCCTATCAAAAAAAAAATTCTGTCAATGAGGGGGAGGAAGCATACATGATAGGTCTATACAAAGCTATTAGAAGATTTTGGCACAATGTTGTTGGGAGTCGTTGCAAGACTGTTTACCTGTCTTGTTCAGCATTATGCCAAACAAAAACACTTGATGCCTAATTTATGGGTTAACAAGACCTTGGGAACCCTTGTCTTTTGACAAGTATTCATGAAAGGGAGTTGGAATGGTGGATTCACTTCTTCAGCATATAAAGATGACAATAGTTCATACATGATGCAGGGATCAGCATGAAAGGTGGCTAAGAATGGGGTTTTCGTTGTTAAATTCTTCCGTAAATTGGTAAATCTTCAGGGTTTTCTGCTTCGTTTCCTGTGAAGAAGGTGTGGGGGTTTGAAAGCTTCTTTTAAGGTGAGTTCTATATTTTGGGGCCAATGTGAGAGAAGATCCTACAACAAATCAACTGACAAAATGAGATTCATCTCTGGTTATAGGTGTTGCCAGTGCAAGCTATGGGATGAGTCCACCAACCATACTATAATCTATTGTGGCTCTTAGTTTATAGTGTCATCCTTATTTGACATTTCTTGGGTGTTTTTTCAGTCAGTAAAGGATATTTTGCTTATTTCTCCTTGTAGTTTTGTGGCCAAGATAAAGAAGAACGTTTACAGATGGCTCTTATGCTTGTTTTGGTGCATATAAAAAGAGCAAAACCAAAGGATTTTTGAAGGCTTGGAGCATTCCAATCAAGCATTTTTTTTTTTAGTCTTTTCTCAATCTTTGTTTGAGTGGTGTGAGTATCCATTCAGGTTCATTTTTTACAGTTTGTTTAAGGGAAGGCTTTGTTTAATGTTAGGTTTTTCCCTGGTTTGTGATTGTTGTATATACTTATTGCACATCACAGCCCCTCCTTTTAGGCATCTATTAATATGTCTCTAATTTGCTGTATACTAAAATTGTTGCAGACAAGAATTACTCCTATTTAGGTTTCAACATCTTGAATAATTGAATTAATAACTTTTCTTTTATAGGCAAATTAAAGATATTAGATTTAGTTAGACCCCAATCAAGATAGGGGTGCAACTCAGACGCACAGGGAGTATACAAGGCACAAAAGGGGAAAAAAAAAAAAAAAACACTTGCATCCATCCAAACCTCAAGCTTGCAAGGTTATTAGAGAGCTCTTAGAACAGAATGTGCGCTAATCATAAATTCCCTCACTTATAGGCTGTTTAACTTCACAAGTAGGAAACTCAATGGATTGTCTTGGTAAAATTTTTACTTCTAGGGTCAAAACAAGATCAAATCAGCTATATGGTTTCTTCTATTTATGTATGTGCGTATGGTTTTGCTAGTACTTTAAGAGGAGGTTGCATCAGCAGCCTAGAAATTGTCTTCCAAAAATTCAAATTGAGGGGGGAAAAAGAAAAGAAAAGAAAACCACTTTCCTTTATTATGGAGGTTTATAGAATTAAATTTTACTACAAACAAAGTATCAATCTTTCTGTGCTACATTGTGATGGCAGGATGAGTTTTCAAGACCATCACAAGGATCTAGTATTCCCCTACACCAAACATAAGAAGGATCATTCAGGTAGATGCAGATTTCTTATATTCAGAGGTTACACATGGACATACCTTAATGGCCGAGAAAAGTCGAGCAACCCCAGATTGAGTCCAATCTTTTCCGACTAAAGGCATGAACTGACCTAGAACATCAGACCTGAAAAACACACATTAGGGTAATTCATGAGCCACGTCAAATCTATATTTGATTGTGAGCCACCACAATGCAAAGTCAAAACTAGATCTACTATAGCTGTTATTATGCTGCAAAGGATGTTCAAATATCACCCAATTTTTCAAGGTCGTTTAGCTCTAAAACTAAAAATGACCTTGAAGGATGTTACTTCGTTCACATAAAATACAAGATAAGTGATGAGGAAGGAAACTCTAGGGTTCATTCACAAAGAAAGGAAGACAAAGATCATTTAGTTTCGTTCTCCTATTCAGAGTCTTTTTATAGTAGGATTGATTTTTAGTAGACTTCTGTTGTTTAGTTTTTATTTTAGTTTGTTCAAATTCTATTTTAATTAACGGTTGACCTTTTGTCAAGTTTCTATTTCTTTTAATCTTCTTTATCATATTAGAGAAGTTTCTATGTCGTTTAGTTCCTAAATAATATTTCTTCCCTATATCTTTTCTTATCTTTGAAAGGAAAAATAAGAAGCTAGGAAAATTATCCTATTAAGGAAGAAAGTGATAAGAGTCCATATATACCTACGTGTGTGTGTGTGTGTGTGTGTGTTTTGATAACCAAGGAATCTTCAATGCTTGAGCCCTTTGGACTCTCCATGGGACCCAAACTTTGAGGTGCTCATTACACTAGCCATAACCAACACCTAGTAATCCAAGGCATTCAACCAACAATAGAAATTAAACCCAAGACCGAGAACCTCTACCACACATTCTAGCATTCGCCCTAACCAATTGGGCACTCTAACTAGCAAGTCCATATATACCAACGTAATCTTTCAAAATGGGAGGAGAATTTAATAAAATTTTTAGCATCTTATGTTTTTTTTTAAGGTGTGATTGTCTTCTTTCTAAGTGTGATTGCTTAGAAAGTACAAAGAGTTACCAAGGAACCTTGATGTGATTATCAAAGATTTATTTTCTTCTTTTTTTGGCCAATTTTTATTTTCTTCACCTTATTCTATAACACAAGAAGGTCACATAGTGGTGGAAATTTTAAGATCCAACATCAATGAGTTTTTCAACTAAGTGATTCCATCCATGATGCCTTACACAATATGCATAACACCCAATCTTAGTTTCAATATGAAGATTTGAATATTACCACATGATCAATCATGAACATGTGCATATATCAATCACAAATGTGTTCACATATATAGGTAAAGGGAACATATACATAAGATTGAAAGAAACATTATTATCCTAATCAGTTTTTGGATATAAGAGATGTATGGGAGAAATTATGTCATCAATGCATACAAGCTATACACACCACAAATGTTGTGTTAGTGGAGGATGAGGAAGATATCAATAGCCTTGTACAATCTCCCCTAGCTGCGTCGAGGACGAGGAAGATGTCAGTGTAGTAGACACATTATACTAGTGTAGATCCCTTACACCTTGTCATTATAAATGTTGCATTAGTAGAGGAAGCCTCTCGTTTCCTAAGCTCATCTTATCCTTCCACTTCTTCTTTTGGGTGGGAAAATCACTCATTTCTCTCTTCTTCTACTAATTTTTCTCTTCTATTGGCCTCAATCCCGTTGGATGAAGCCATGGGGCCTTTGGTTCAAAGGGAGGTTATGAGTGGGACCCCTTTGGAAGGTGTTGTGTTGGAGCTTGGGCCTTTGAGTATTATTCAAGTAGATGGATTGGTAGTAGAGACAATGGGTTTCAGTACGAGGGTTGGTTATGGTGTTGAAACTAGTGGATTGGTGGAGAGGTTTGTTCTAAGGACTCGTTTGGGAAACTGCTAGCCTTTAGTAGGTTTGTAGAGTTGTTGGTTGGAGGATTCGAGAGTGAAATTTTAGAGAAAAAAAAAAAAACAAAGTTAGAAGCTTTGCTCTTGGAAAAAAGAAAGTATCAGCATCTATGTCTAGATTTAAGAGAGTGTTGTGCAAGCTATAGTGTTCCATCAATTATGATTTCGCTTTGGGGACAAGAAAAAAGAGAAGGAAGTCTTTTGGGAACCGTACAAGTTTTGTTGATGAACATTAAGATCCTCTCTTGGAATGCCAAGGATTAAATGTCGTGGATAAGCAAAAGGTAGTAAAAACCCTTATCAGATCTCAAAGGGTAAACCTCTTCTGCCTACGAAAGACCAAGGTTCAGCAAATGTCAGAGATGTTGGTGAGAAATCTGGGAATAGGCAGATTCTTGAAGTAGGGAAGTGTGAATTCTAGAGGTCATGTAAGGGGGATTTTGGTTTTTTGGGGTAGCAGAGTGTTGGAGCTACTGAAGATCAAAATAGGAATGTATTCTTTATCTTATCAGTCAAGAACTGTGATGACAACTTCATTTGGGTATTTTTTTTAGTGTATGGGCTGGTTTGTAACACTAAGAGGGAAGACATGTGGGCAAAGCTTGGTGATATTAGGGGATTGTGGAGTGATCCCTGGTGCATTGGAGGGAATTTTAACATGGTCAGATTTCCTTGTAAAAATAGAAATTGTTTGAGAATGTCATCAGCAATGAGATGTTTTTCGAAGATAATTGAAGAGTTTCAACTAAGGGATTTACCTCTCACAAGGCGTCATTCTACTTTGTGTGGTGACCTGAATAATAGCTCCTCTTATAGGCTAGATCGCTTCCTAGTTTCAAAAGAGTAGGAGAGTTATTTTAATGGTCTTTATCAGTGTTTGCCCAAGCCTACTTCTGATCATGCCCCTATTCTACTGGATGGAGGATGAATCAAGGGTAGAAAAATTCCCTTTCGTTTTGAGAACATGTGGTTGAGTGTGGAAGGGTTCAAAGACCTAGTTAGGAATTGGTGGACGAGCTACACTTTCAATGACTCACATAGTCACATCTTAGCTTGCAAGCTAAAGGCACTAAAGCAGGACCTCAAAGTATGGAACAGAGAAGTGATCAGGAATATATCTTCAAAAAAAAATGTTGCACTCGCTCAAATTCGTTTTTAGGATACCCAAAGAAAGAGATTTGGGTCTTTCCCTTGAAGACACCAAGGCTAGAAGAAGGGCTATGGAGATTTTCAGAAGTGTGCATGTATAAAAGAGACCTCGTGGAGGCAAAAGTCAAGAGGAGTATAGTTGAAAGAAGGTGACAAAAAGTCAAGGTTCTTCCACAAAATGGCTAACCCCAAAGAAAAAAAAATTTCTTGTCTACTATCAAAGTGAATGGAAGAAGGTTAACTAAGGAAGATGAGAAAAAGAGGAGGTGGTTAACACTTTTCAAAGCATCTTGTCAGAGACCGAGGATTAGAGACCAAGTATCAACAAGTTGCATTTTTCCTCTTTGTGTGGTCAAGAGTCAAGGCCCTTGGAGGATCCCTTTTTTGAGAAAAAGGTTCTTGCAACTCTTACCACCTTGTGTGGGACAAAGATGCTAGTTCGGATGGGTTCACCATAGCTTTTTGGCAATTTTGTTAGGACATTGTCAAGAATGAAGTTATAGGCTTCTTCGCAGAGTCTCATGATTTGGGTCATTTTGAGAGAAACCTTAATACCAATTTTATTGTGATATTTCCTAAAAAAGAGGGCGTAGAGGATTTGAGGGACTTCTATCCTATTAGTTTAACGGGAAGCCTTTATAAGCTCTTAGCTAAAATTTTGGCTAATAGACTAAAAAAAGTGTTGGGGAGGCTGACTTCAAATTCCCAACACGCTTTTGTTTTAGGCTGACAAATCTTGGATGCAATCATTATAGCAAACGAGGCTTTAGATTCAAGGCAAAAAAGCTCAAAAAGGTGGGTCATCTACAAAATGGATATTAAAAAGGCCTATGATTATGTGAATTAGGGTTTCTTATTAGCAATCATGGAAAAATGGGCTTTAGGGCTAAGTGGGTAAAATGGATTCGGTGGTGCATCTCCTCAGCTCGCTTTCTAGTTTTGATTAATGGGACCCTTATAAGTTTCTTCCAACGTTTTAAAGGCTTGAAACAGGGAGATCCTCTTTCCTCTTTTCTTTTCATTATGGCAATGAAGGCATTTTCTAGTATTCTGAAGACTACTATGAAAGGAGGTTTCATTCAGGGTTTCTTAGCTAGTGGGAGAAAAGTGGGTATGGTAATGTTTCCCATCTTCTTTTTGCTAATGATACTCTGATTTTTTGTGACTCAAACAAGGAGATTTGGAGTCTTTGAGTTGGGTGTTCATGTGGTTTGAGTGTTTGAGGCAATTTCTGACTTAAAAATTAATTTAGATAAAAGTAAGTTGATCCCAATAAGGGAGGTTTCTAATACAGAAGATTTGGCCAGGATGGTGGAGTATCAAGTAGATTCTCTCCCTTCTACTTATTTAGGGCTCCCTTTGAGAGCTTCCTTCAAGTCTATACAAATGTGGGATGCAATGGAAGAAAGATTTCAGAAACAACTTGTTTTTGTGGAAGAGGCGATACTTATTAAAATGAGGGAGATTGACTTTAGCAAAAAACATTTTATCTAACCTACCAATCTACTATATGTCTTTCTTTGTAATTCCTCGTAAAGTGAGCCTTAGATTGGAGAAGCTTCAAAGGGACTTCCTTTCGGAGGGAAGAGAGTTCCAAAGTAGGCCCCACCTAGTGAATTGGTCAATTGTTGGCTTAGATGAAAAGAATGGGAGGCTTAGGTATTAGAAAATTGTCGACTTTAAATAAGGCCCTTTTATGGAAACGGTGTTGGAGATTTGCTTCTGAGAATGAATCTCTTTGGAAACAGGTGATTGTAAGTTAGTACAAAGAAGAAGGAGGATGGTGTTCTAGAGCTTGGAAGAAAGGTTATGGTGTGGGCCTTTGGGGGACGATTCAAAACGGATGAAAGGAGTTTAACAACAGAGTTGGTTTTAGAGTAGGAAATCGTTGGAGGGTAACGTTTTGGAAGGATAGGTAATGTGGGGAGGATACCCTGATTGAGGTTTTTCAAGAGTTGTTTTCAATAGCCTCTGATGAGGAAGCCTAGGTAGACCAAATGTGGCAGCAAGTAGGGGAAATGGGTCATTGGATTCCAGTGTTCATGAGACAAACTGGAAATCAAAAAGGATGAAAGAGTTGCTTAGAAGATTGCACGTGATTAGAAAGGGCACTAAGGATGTCATGACTTGGCAGTTATCAAAGGGAGACACCTTTATAGTTAAATCCTTTTACTCCTCCTTAGCAGGCTGCTTTCTAAAAAGATTCCCCACAAGCATTGTGTGGAATCCTTGGGTCCTAATAAGAGTTAGCTTTTTTGCTTGGGAGGTAATTTAGGAAAAAAATCTAATTCTAGATCAACTAAAAATAAGGGGTTGATGTCTACCAAGTAGATGTTATTTATGTAAAGGTGAAGAGAAGTCAACAAAGCATATCCTCCTTCACTATCCTAAGGCAATCATGTTGTGGCATCTTATATTCACTATTTTTTTATGTTCAATGGGTAATGCCTTTCTTAATCACAAATGCTCTCCTTACTTGGCAGGGTGTCTTTGTATGGAAGAAAAGGAAGAAGGCATGGAAAGTAGCTTCTTTGTGCTTATTTTAGACCTTATGGAAGAAGAGAAACCAACAAGCCTTTAAAGATTATGATTTGACGGACCAAGCTATTTTACGGTCCTTCATGTACATGTTTTTTTTTTCTTTGATAGGTAAATTTTTGTCCAAATTGGGACTTGGATCTGGATCCTTCCACAAACTCTCCTCATCTCTTTACCACTTGAGCCAAGCCTCAAGGGCATCATTATGCACATGTTCTTGCAACGAGCCAGGGTGCATTTAAGCTCTAGCTCATTGTCTTTACTTAACTTTATCGATTAGTTAGGTTGTACGTGAGGAGAATGAGTGGTTTTTTGTATATCCCTCTATTTTTTTTGGTTTTGTATACATCAGATATACTTTTAGGCTTTTTTAATACAATTTCTTTTACCTTAAAATAAAAAAAAAAAAGTTTAAAAAAAATAAACTATACACACCACAAAGACACAAATCGAATAATACACCCTACTCATTAAGGCCCCTAGCAACAATCATAAGTACTTAACAAGCATGAGTGCAAATTACAATTTCCAATGAATTGTCTATGGAGTTATGAAAAGTTATGTGTTTTAGAATTAAAAAAAATAAAAAATAAATCAACAAACTTTTTATCAATCTTTAAAAATGATGAGATGATTGTTAACTTACCAATTGAACTAAAAGCTTAAACTAGCTAGTAGGTCAATAATGTATATCAAGCTTATTTAATTAATTTGGCAATAAAGGCTAAAACTCTAAGACTCCATGAGAGCTTATTTAATTAATCTTAGACTAAGAGCTAAGGAGCCAACACCTTGTTAATTTGGGGCAAAGGGCTAAAGCTCTAACCCTTTGCCTCACGAGCAACCTTCTTTTAGATTTCCACATGGACTCAATAAATTATGAGAAATAAACATAATGCAGTGAGGTTCAAACTCATGACCTCTTGACAACCAAAACTCTAATGTCATGTTAAACTACCAACTAACCTAAAAGTTGAAGTTGTTAGATAGTGAGTCAATAACGTGTATCAAGCTTAATTAATTTTAAAGCCCTAACAATGATAAAACACTTTTTAAATACATAGAAGTAAGCACGAAGATTGGCAAGAGGAATTAAAAGCAAATATCTAAACTGAAATAAGCCACTTGCCAAATGCCATTTTAACTAACTAGGGCTCACATCTTGGTCATGAAATGTCAGAAAACTAGATTTAAGGGTTCAAACAAGAAGTCAGACACTCCATGATTCCTCTTGTAAAATAAGGCAATTCTGATAAACCAATAAGTCAAACCCTTTGGGATTCTTTTTATAAAATAAGGCAATTTTGATAAAGCGATATGCTTTGCATTAGCTCATGTACTAGACTTTTTAATTATCTGGCCTCCTAAATTCGCATCCTTTACAAGGAAGCCTTGAAGGGCAAGAACTTTGACCTGTTAGCTAAAATTATGGAATGCTACCTACCTTTTATGCACTTAATCAGGGGAGTTATGGACCTATAGACCATTTTATGAATATATCGATGTGGCCAAAAGTGGATCACATGATAGATGGAGAACACGCTAAAAGAAGGGATGGTGGAACAATCAGTAACTACCAGCAGCTTCAAGCAATTTACAACAGCAATCATATTTATCAGCCTAATCTATACAAAGACTTCGGGAGCCTTACTTGGTTATTGTCCCGTCAACATCTGAAATTACAATTCTTGCATTCCACTTCCATAAGTAAATATGAGCATCAACCTGTCAAAAGCGAAAGTTCCTTAGCAGTTGAAACAGAAAGGCATCCAACAGACTTTTTACATATTGAAATTGAAATTTGAATATTAGACACCAATATCAGACCTGTTGTGTTCCAAGAACCCTGGTAGAGAAACTGAAGGTTACCATATTTTGACCTTCTTTTAGGTTCAAAGATGCAATCTGCTCAGTGGTGGGGATATTTGTCCTTCCAAGTTGCTTCTTCGGAGTCTCACTACCACCAGGGGATGGTGGGATTGGTTCTACATGTGTGCTTTGTGAGCCAGATTCAGAATCAACAAATACATCTTCACTTGATGAGTTACTGTCAGTGTGCTGAAGGGTTTTAACCCTTCTAAAAGGAATAGGCCAGAGCCTCCATCTACGCCCAGAAGAAGTGGCTGCAATTTTAGAATCACCACCCCTGGCCTTTGGTGTCTCATCCTGTTCCACAGGAATTGCATCTTTGGGCTCAACAGGTAAATCTAAACCGAATGCAGCCATTCCAAGAACGATGTGAGCAGCTTTATCCCATGTCAAGTACTTCTCTCTAAATCTAATAATTAGGTTTTCATTCTTAATAATTGATGGTGCAGAAGTTTTAAATTCCTCCTCAGAGATGCGCTGTGCTTCAAAGGCTTCAGCAGCAGCAACCAAACCCATACCAGCACGAAGTTCCTTCCCACAAAGAGAGATCTCAAACCCTGCAAGATCAAGATGGATGTTAAAAGAACAAACGAAAAAGGAAAAATCTAATACAACCAAGCAATAACAGGGAAGTCCAAAAATTACAATGAGGACAAGTAGGAGACCCTTACTTATGCTTGAATCTGTTTGTATCCCTTCACAAGATATTGTTGCCTGAGTTTCCACGGTCTCACTTTTACTACATGCGTCTTCTGGTGCAGGTCTTTGTGGGCTACCATTTGTCCCTTCCACTGCCAGCATACCAAACTGTTCATCCTTCCATTCTGGATCATTACGCACAGAAGGAACAGACATGTTGTCCAATTCAATATGTTCCATGCTCAACTCATTTTTCTCATTGGGTTCAACTTCAACACATAGATCTGGAGATGTAGTGTTCCAAGGAGATTCAGGATTACAGGAAGATAACTCATCGTCATTACTGAATTGAACAACATGACCATGTTCAGTGTCATCAACTGCTCGAAGGCCTTGAGGTGATTTCTCTTGTGAATTTTCCATGCCTTCTTGGACCTTCAATGAAGAATTAAGATGTCTGATATCACCATTCACAACCTGCGTCGCCAATTCTGTTAGTTCCAAACAGCTCCTAAAAACATCTTTCCTTTCTATACTGATATTTTTATCTTCTAAATTACTCTGCATGGAAGGACCTCTTCCCTGGGTTGCAACATCCTGGGTTCTGTCAGCTAGAGAGGCCTTTTCCTTCTCTCCTTCACAAACTTCTAACTGATGACCGAAAGCACTGTTATCATTATTCACACTGCAAACATTTTGAGAATCAACATTAGCTGAAGCTGAGTCCAGCTCATTGAGATAACCAGCAGCCCATGGACCTTCACCTGCACTAAACTCCTCATTACCTTCACAAAAGTCAGTCCCTTCACCAGGGCCCAAATGAAACTGAGGTGTGATTAATTGCAGATTTTCAGTATTCCCTTCTGATGAGGAGATGGGTGCCGTCAGTATATGACCATCCACGCTCACCAACACCACTTCTGAATCCAAAGCCCGTGATTCCCCAAAATGACCTACATGATCAAAACTCTCGTATTGATTAGATCCATATTCAGACAACTCAACTGAGCCCTCATGAGAGGATTGGTCATCTTGGAATTCATAAAACCTACGGTCATTATCAGATTCCACTCTCTCAAGCCAGCCACCAGAGGAAGCACATTCATCTCTAATTTGAACCACACCAGGATCAGAAACACTACTCTCAAGTTTACAAGTATTAACAGTAACATTGTCACCATTGTCTTTGCTACTATCATCAATAACTTCTAAACCATCTGACTCCTTTATAATCCCATTTGTTCCCTTACCTTCACTAGAAACTTCCCTGATAAAATAAGCTTCTCCAGAATTATCAAGATACATATGGAACTTGGCTTCCACACCATTGACGCTGATGCGAACCATCTTTTCTGCACCTTTGAGAACACCCTGAAATTTACCAAACCTAACATACCAAGGTGTGGTTCGGAAGGTCCCATCTTGCTGCTGAACAACAATTACATCAACGGCCCCACCAAAGGGATGGAAGGGAGTGGCAACAGAGTAAACACCTTGTGAAATTAAGCTCCCGACTATACCAACCACATTCATCTGATGAAGCTATTAATAACCTCACAAAATTACAAATACTGACAAAGCCCTAATAGTAATCTAGTATCAAATCTTTATTCTCAAATCAAAAAATCCAGCAGATTAGTATAAATACTCCTCTCCAAAGACCAACACAATGAGTTTTGCAATTTATTTGGTTCTCTTTGTTGATTATATGATTCTCTTTCTTCTTTGAAATCTGCATGCAATTCAAAATTCCAAATAAACATATGAGAAAATTGAAGACTGGGACCAGGGATTCAACAAAGGAACAAAGAACATACAGCACAACCAGGATGAATTCAATTTCATTTCCAATTGAATTGCAACCATGTCGCTCCATTTGTTTGGTCAGCGAAATGAAAAGAAGAGAAAAAGAGAACAGGAAAACTAAAAAAAAAAAAGAATAAAAGAAAGAAAGAAAGAAAGAAAGAAAAAAGAACTTTATCCAACCCACACCCAAAATAGTACTAAAATTCCGATTTTTTATTTTTCATATCCTTCATTTTCTCAGCAACGAAACAGACAGGCCAGAACGTCAATCTTTATCAAGAAAATTGCCCCCAAAAAGTTGACAACGAAGAAAGGAAAAAAGAAAACTACACTGCAACTTGATAATCAAGATCACTTGAAAGAATGCCCACACCCCCCACCCCCCACCCCAAAAAATGCAGATACAAAAAATAAATTAAAATTCTTAGAAAATGCAGGAATTTTTCAACACGCTGACACTCACAGATTCAAACTTTAAAATTGGCCAGGTCCGACGAAACTCGTCCGCACAATCAACCGATAAAGGACGAAAGCAATCGGACAGCTGAGTACTGAGATTGCCCCCACTCTCTAATTTCGTAGGAATTTTCCTGGAAAATTCTCTCTATTTTTCCCTCCGATGGTGCTTAAAATTCTTGAATTGAATTTCTAACGTTTGTAGCGTTGTCGATCCTCATCGTTATTAAGGGCTTCGAAGTTTGGACTTTTTATTTTGAGCATCGGATATGCATTTCTTGGCAATAAATAGGTAACCCTGGATTTGACGCAATTCAATAGTCCTCTTCTTTGCCCATATTTACAAAAATACTTTTCCAACGATGCCTTAAAGTTTAACGTGGAAGGGTATTTTGGTCAATAATGAACAGTTCCGTGCGAAATGTGTGTTTCCGAGTTGGAACGGACGGCGGCGGACCACCACCTCGTAGTTCTCGTCATGAAGTAAACAAAATTTAATATTCCAATGTTAAATGACTCAATTCTCCTCAACTCCTTTAGTCTGGATTTTTTTTATATTTAATATTCTAATATTTTATAATGGAAGAAACCGCCTTAAAAAGGAGAAAAGAACTATTGATGGCTCCTGAGCTTAGGTGTAGAAACAAAGATTAGAAGCAGGGTAGGAAGGATATTTTAAAGATAAGGCGGGGGTGGTTTGGTCACTGTTGGTTTTTGAGGACGTTGACGCCCAGTCGTGATTTGTGTGACTCAGTTCAGTGGGCAAGAGGAGTCAGGTGCACGTGTTGCACATGTGTACCACCGTATTCTCAACGACGAGCCGTTTGGCTCCTGCAACACCAGATTCCGGTTATGGGAAGGAATTTTCCAATTTTTTTAAATAATAATAATAACCTTACCACATAAATCATCCCTTAAAAAACGATTTCAATTTTTTTTTTTAAATCCAATTTTGCTAAAATCGTCTCTTGAGGAGGCATTTTCCCATATTTTCTTGTATTTAATAATATTTTTAACTAGTAATATATTTTTGAAATAATAAAATTATTTAAAATACATGTATTATATAAATTAATTAATTTTATGCACTAAATTCAATTTATAAAAATAATTATTAATTAATGTGAATACATATTATTGGGGGAATCATGTAAAGGTTCGGTATTTGGAAATTATGGATGAAATGAGAATCTAAAAAAAATGAGTTTCATGAATAGTACATTTTGGAAAAAATAATCTCTAAATTATATACTTATATAATAACTTTATACATGTTTCCAAGACTACCCTTCAAAGGTAAGTACAATCTAAAAAAACAAAACTAAAAAAAAAAAAATCTAATCTAGGTGTCACCATTTTATTGTATGTGTCTTTCTTCCTTTCCTATTTTTTTTCTTCTAGAAGTGGACCCTTCTTATTCTACGTCTGTTTTTAAATTTTCATTTTCTTTTTTAAAAAATAATTCTCATTTTTTCCTTATTTTTAATATAAAAATGTATTCACCTATAATAATTAGTAATCTAATAAATAAATAAATACTAATATTTTAAATAATATTGATTTTAGATATATAATATTCATAATAGTTTTATATTTATACTTTTCATATTATGGATCCCATTTTTTATATTTTTTATTTAAATTTTTTTCTATAATATTAAACCTAAATAAAAAATAAAACACAATCCACATGCTTTGACACTAAATTTTTTGTTTTATTCAAAATAAAAACAGAAAAATAATATAAAAAAATATTAACTCATCTTTAATTTCATTCAATAAAAAATTAGTAATTATAATTCTTTAAGAGTATATAATTTTAAAATCAACATTTGAAGGTATGTAAAATAAAATTTTTACAAGTGTTTACATTAAAAAATTTAATATAAATTCACAATTCCCATCATGTTACAATGATTTTTAAAAAGAAAAAAAAAACTAATGTTTTTGTTAAATATGTTAAAAAAATACATTTTTATTTAATTAAAAATTTAAACCATTCATTTTTTTTTAATAAATAATGTTTTAAAAAAGTACATTATGTGTTTAGAAAAAATTATTTATTTTTAATAAATAATGGTATTTTTAGTTACTATCTCCACTTATATGTTTTATGTAATAGTTGAAGTGGTGATGAGTGGTAAATAGACTAGTACATCCTGTCTATCGTTGTACTTTTAAATTATTACTATTGTTACTTTTTAAGTAAAAACGATCTTATTATCTTTAATATCATGTTTGATGTTGAGATTGAAGTGGTAATAAATGACGTGACAACTGCATACGCGAGGTTCTATCAAGTATGTTTGTCAACTACTGTAACAGCGAGGCGATGAAAAGGCGACGTTGTAACGGTCGGTGGAGGGAAGTTTTGCAAGGCTTCCAGGTTGTTGGTGGAAGCTGTCCCGACGTGGGTGTTGCGGTGCGTTGGGAACGGGTGGGGCGGCAGCTGCTGTAGTTCAAACCGAGGAAGGGTTTGGAAGATGTTTTTATAGCCTCCAAAACAACATCCTTTTGATGCTGGAACCATCAAAACAACGTCGTTTTGATGTTGTGAACAAACAAAAAAAATAAAATTAATCAAACCGTCTGGTTCGGAGGGAACCAACCGACTTGTCCGATTCGTCCAATTCACCGATTCAACCTATTTCTGATCCAATTGACAGGACTGAACTAGTAAAATTAATATTACTTTAATAATGCAACCATATATCAACATAATTTATTTTTTTATGGTTGATAAGAAATGTGAATTTTATAAGTATACACTCATTACGTAGATAAATTATTACAAATATACTAATTGTGTGATTCAAATATATTAGTATGTTAAGTTAATTTACTAATTTAAACATAGTAATTAATTGTAAAAATAAACTAATTTAAATTGATTGTTATACTAATTTTAAAATGTACTAAGTTAATTTATTCTCAATATACTATTATTACACCTAAATATTAAAATAAAATAAAATTATTAATTAAAAACTAAATTATTGCAAATGTACTAATTATGTGATTTAAATATATTTATGATTTTTATTTAAAAATATTGGTACATTTTAATACAAAATGTTTTTATTTAAAAATATTGATAATTTAATTTATGATTTTATATTTGTTTTATATTTAATTAGTATACAAAATAAATTATAAGATAATTAAAATTAACTTATTTATAATAATTTAATTTTTTACCGATTTTTCACCGATATATCTTCTATATATTTGATATATCTCTAAAATTTTTGCAATTTTTTCCCATGTAGGTTTGATATTTTATTTGTATTGCCGATATATCCATGATTATCAATATATTATCCGTCGATATTTACCGTGACGATATATCTTACATATATATTGTATCCACCTTTTCCAATATATCGATAATATATTACCGATATATCCTGATATTTTCGTCATTGATAACAATATCAAATTTGAAATTAATGTTTTTATTTATACATATTTAAATAAGAAGATTTCCAAAGTGACAAATATAAAGATAAATCAAGAAATATAAGAAGACTTAAGTTAACACCTCTTAAGACTTTGTATATAGTCTCCTTGTAAGGTTGTTAATGCACTATGATAATGTATTTTATATGTTATTTAAGCACAAAAAATCATTCAAATACTAATTTATTTAAAATTCTTTTATAATTTGATGATTTTATGTTTTTAAATAAAATATAATGGCATATGCTTTCTAAACTTTCTTTAGAAGGTTTTTAAGACGTTAAATACAAGTTATAAGAGGTTTTAAGCCTTAAACCATAACTTGTTATGCACTTTACAATATAACTAGTTGAGACATAGAGGAACCAATTAAGTCAATTTGCTCGACTAATTGAGGTTAATCCTTAATCAGTCAAGGCTAAACCTCAATCGATTAAGCATTGGTTAAGACTCGATCATGGCTCTAAACCTCAATGGTTACTTGTCAAAAGCATTAATTGTTAATGGTTAGTAAATTGACATAGACTCCATCGATTGACCCTAAACTATGTCTAACTGCTAGTTTGAGTTTCCAACTCATATAAAAAAACTTAAAACTTCATTATTTTTTAAGTTTAACAATCTAACATTTTTCTATAATATATTTGAGTCATAGGAAAACGTTTTTAAGTGCACTTTATTTCAAAAATTGCATATCATTATTGCGCTATTAAATCATGGTTTACCTTGTATCATTTGAGCTTGAAATTTATATTAGGATCTTGTGAGAATATTTCATATCATTTCTTGTAGACCTTTGAGAGAAAAAAATATATATATAATTATGAGGTATCACTTAATGATTCTCAAATGTAAGGTATTACTTGATAAATTTTTCAAAAATGGGGTATGTCGTAAGGATTGTAAAAAGTATTTGGAGTTATAAGTTCAAAAATGTTAATTGAAACCACAATTCAATTGTAAAGCTTAAAAACTTGATATAGAGCCGCATTTTTCACATGTGTTCCACTCGAAGATGAAAGTTGTATTTATTTAATGATTTTTAAAAAAAAAAAAATGAATTGTCACTTATTTTATTTTATTTTATTTTTAAAAATTAAATGAAACAAAAATAAGAAGAAGAAAAAAAACCACTAATGACTCCTTATTTGGAGAAAAAAAAGTCAAAAAAACAAAAAAATAGATTTAGGGTGAGGTTACTTATCGTACAATAATAAACCGTAACACCCTTATAAGCACGTATATATATGGTATACACTAAACAAATTGAGAAAATTATGATCAATTGATGAACCATGGACACATAAGAAAATAGTAGTATAAATATATAAAACAAGGCAAAGACCAAAGCAGTTACAAGAATAATATGACACAAACAATGAGAGAATGGTACAAAGTGGTTTATTAGATTAATTAGAAAATAAAGTTTTATTGTTCCAAATATCACGATATGATTTAAAGGATTTTTGAAAAAAAACAAATTTAGATTAATGTTTTGAATTTGTTTTGAATTTATTTATTCACAAAAATTTCAATTTATTTACAAAAAGTTTGATTTTTATTCAAAACCAAATTTATTTATAAAATGACTTTTTTTTTATTAAATGAGTTTATTAAATGTAATTTCACAAAAAAAAAAAAAAAAATTCAGTTTGGTTTTATCTAAAAATAATTTTACAAGGCAAAAGGTTCCCACCAATTTATCAAAAGAAAGAAAAAGTTTATTTCAAATCTTTATTTAAGAAATGTGATTTTACAAAATTATTTAAAAGACTATCTGTGGACCCCGCATTTCGGCTCATGCGTTTCCCACTCGATGGCAAGCTCGATTTTTATTTTGAAAAATTGATTTTATTTGATTAAGAAAATTGACTTGGAGTCGCCACTTATTTTTTTGTTTTATTTTTAAAAGGGTAAACAAAATAAGAAAGAAAAACCCTAAGTGTGACTCTTTACTTTGGAGAAGGTGGTCTGTGAAAAACCGGATCGGGTTCGGGGGTCAGGTTACTTATCGGGAAGGTACGGTAAAGACCGTAGCACCCCTCTAAGTCCCTAAAACGGGTCTCTATTAATAAAATGAAGCTGACATGGCAATCAATGAGAAAATCAATGAATACTCGAAGCGATCATGCACATATGGGAATCAAAACATGTATAAAGAATGAACAAAATGTGAGTGGATACGTACCTGGTCCTCTAGTCACGAATGCGCTATCATGAAACAGGATTAGTGAATCACGAATAGATAAAATTATGCGCATGTCAAGGAACAGAATAAATCAAACAAAATAAATCAATCAATCAATCAGTCAGTCATAAGGAAATCACATATTTTGGGCCCCACCAAAGCCCGATTTATATTGCATGAATTAATCTCACGAATCCCATTATTTCGAAATTATGAAGATTCATCATTCTTGCTTGTGTAAAAATTAAAAGAAATAGAACATTATTTAAATATCGGAGTGGAATTAAAACTGTTCGAGAGAAAATTGGATTTTTGAGATTTATTTGGAAATTGAAGTCTCGAAAGTTATTTGAAGACTAGAGTCTTGAGAATTAAATTTAAGAATTTGAATTTTGGATATTAAATTTGAAAGAAATTAGAATTTTGGAAATCGAAAATTAAGTTCAGAAATTGGAATTTTGAAGAATTGTTTAAAATGGAATTTCAAAATAATTAACTAAAATAATAATAATTAAATGGATTAATGTGAATATCGGAATTTTCGGAATTAGAAATTAAAATCGGAAGTTGGAAATTTTAATGAATTGTTTAAAATTGAATTTTAGAATAAACAAATGAAATAATAATAATAATGAAAATAATAAGGATCAAATAAATAACTATGGAAATTGGAATTTCGGAAATTAGAAATTGAATTTAGAAATCGGGATTTTGAAGAATTACTTAATGATGGAATTTTAAATAAATAAATAAACAATAATAATAATAATAATAATAAAAATAATGATTGAATAAATGAATATGGAAATTGGAATTCCAGAAATTAGGAAATTGAGTTCGGAAAACGGGATTTTGAGGAATTGCTTGATGACAGAATTTTAAATAATTAAATAGTAATAATAATAATAATAACAAAAACAATGATTCAATAAATACATATGGAAATTAGAATTCCGGAAATTAGGAAATTGAGTTTGGAAATCGGGATTTTAAGGAATTGCTTGATGATAGAATTTTAAATAAATAAATAAATAACAAGAATAATGATTGAATAAATAAATATGGAAATTAGAATTCCGGACATTAGGAAATTGAGTTTGGAAATCGGGATTTTGAGGAATTGCTTGATGATAGAATTTCAAATAAATAAATAAAATAATGATGATTTAAATAAATTGATGTGAGAATTAAAATCTTGGAAATTGGAATTTGATTTTAGAAGTCGGAATTTTGAAAGATTATTTAAATGTTGAATTTTAAAAGAATAAACAAATAAATAAATAAAATGATGACGATTAAACAAATTGATGTGAGAATTAAAATTTCGGAAATTGGAATTTAAATTTAGAAATCGGAATTTTGAGAGATTATTTAAAGGTTGAATTTTGGAAATAAACAAATAAGTAAATAAATAAAATGATGACGATTAAAGAGATTGATGTGAGAATTAAAATTTCGGAAATTGGAATTTAAATTTAGAAATCGGAATTTTGAGAGATTATTTAAAGGTTGAATTTTGGAAATAAACAAATAAGTAAATAAATAAAATAATGATGATTAAATAAATTGATGTGAGAATTAAAATTTCGGAAATTGGAATTTAAATTTAGAAATCGGAATTTTGAAAGATTATTTAAAGGTTGAATTTTAAAGATAAACAAATAAATAAATAAATAAAAATAATGATGATTAAATAAATTGATGTGAGAATTAAAGTTTCGGAAATTGGAATTTAAATTTAGAAATTGGAATTTTGAAAGATCATTTAAAGGTTGAATTTTAAAGATAAACAAATAAAAAAATAAATAAAATATTGATGATTAAGTAAATTGACGTGAGAATTAAAATTTCGGAAATTGGAATTTAACTTTAAAAATCGGAATTTTGAAAGATTATTAAAGGGTGGAATTTTAAAAATAAGCAAATAAATAAATAAATAAGATAATGATGATTAAATAAATTGATGTGAGAATTAAAATTTCAAAAATTGGAATTAAAATTTATTGAGGAATTAATGTTTTTAGGGAGATAAATCATGCAAATTGAAAACAAAAGGGGTAATTTGAGGTGGGTATGGGCTTGGAGTGGGCATGGACTAACTTAAAATGGGTGAACAAAACAAGGGGCCTTTCATCAATGTAAATGGGCTTAAGGGGAATGACGTCCATGGGCCTTGGGCTTGGCTCCAAACTCAAATCCACATCCATGCTATGGGCAAGCCCAATGGGCTGACCTGATCACAAACTTGGGCTTGGTGTACTAAACCCAAGCCCAAATCCAAAGCTAACAGGGGCGGGCTAAAAAACCCATCTCAAACCCAAGCCCAAAACTTCATCTTCCTCCAGCTTGCCTCTCCCTCCGCGTCTGGCTTCAGCACGATCACCACCTCCCCGCGGCGGCAGCGGCGACGCCAGCCAGCACCAGCCACCAGCCAGCACCAGCACCAGCACCAGCCAGCACCAGCACCAGTCAGCTTTGAAAAAATTTCGGAATCCTCTTAAACGCCAGAAAAACTCATTTCTCCTTACCTTCTCATACAGTTGCATCTATGGAATGGACTTGAGCTTTCACATGAGAGCCTCAGCCCAGATGACCAGTACGAGGTGCGGCATTCGAAAAAAAAGAAACTTGACAGGAAAATAGGAGCATGAAAAAAAAACATAGCATGTACATATATGTAAAAAAAAGAAAGCTGCCAAGCCTCACCTCGTTCCACAGATGTCTATTAAAACACAGGCATGACATCTAAGAATAAATACAAATGCAATGAAAGATCCAAACTCGGGACATCCCAAAACAGAAAAACAGAGTGCACAAGCGGTCTTCAAATGTCAAAGGAATCCACAAGTGATTAGAAACAAAGGAGGGCAATTCAAAACAGGGGAAGCAAAACAGACTAAAAACTATAAAAAAAAACCATACCTGGGCCAAGAGAAACTGGCTGAATGATCTTCTGATCCTTTTCAGCTTACTCCCCTGTTTCTGCTCTGGATGTCCCGCTTGAAGAAAAAGCCCCCTCTGCGATACTCCCCCCCAAGAAAAGAAAAAAACTCTAGCTTGCCTTCTCGGAATCCCTTCAGCTTACTTTCTCTATCTTCCTTGGCCAGTCTCTCTCTCTGCTTTCCCGTCCCATCTCGCCGTAAAAAAAACCTGCCCATCTCGTCCTATGGCCGCCCTGTTTTCGGCTGCCACCCTCCAGCTCATTCTCGGGTTCTGAAGGAGAGAAAAGAAAAAAATAAAAGCAAAAGAAAAGGGAATAAAATAATAATCTAAAAAAAAGAAAAACCTACTGCCGCTAAGGAGGTCTACACTATCCCAGTACAAATTCTATTTCTAACCAAAATTTTATTTAAGAAAATTAATTTTACAACTTTATTTGTAAAAATAGTTTCAACACAATATTTATTATAGAAAAATAATTTTTTATTTAATTTCAGTAAAAAATTTTCAAAATGATTTTAGCTTTATTTTTTATAAAAAAAGTTCATCAATTTTACAAAAGAGCTCTACAATTTATTCATTTCTAATTTATTAAAAAGGATTTTATATTTATTCCTTTTAACAAAAAGGATTTCAATATTAATTAAATAAAATATTATAAAAAAATTATTATTATTTTGTCAATTTTTTTTTTCAATTTTTCTAAAAAAAGACTCCCCATTTATTATTATTATTACTATTATTTTCGAACATTTTTATTAAAAGGATGATTTTATTGCTTCAAAAGATATTTTTAATTTTATATTTAGCAAAAAGTTGTACACTTTTATTTTTGTAAAGAAATTCTATCATAAAAAAAATATTTTACAGTTTTATGTTTAAAAGTATTTTTAGAGTTTTTGTTTTAGAAACCATTTTTGACATTTTTGGTCAGTTTGATTATTTAAAAGTTATTTTGGTTACAATTTTATTTTAAAAAATATTTTAGATATTTAAAAAAAATATTAATGGACAATTTATTAAAATAAAAATTTTGGACTTTTATGAGAAACTTTTTTTTTTTTTTTTGTGATTTTTGTTTAAAAACAAATTTTCTGGACTTCTTATTTTTATTTTTATTAAAAACAATATTCTGAAATTTTATTAAAAACAAATTTTTGGAGAACAATTTTCTTGAAAGATGAAAGATAATTTTGCCTTAATGTTCTTGAAACCTTAGATGAATGGAACAACAACCCATGGAGGGAGAAGACGGTGGTAGAGGCTATGGACATGGGGTGGCTTCATGACTGGCACGTGAGGGAGTGGTAGTGCATGTTGAGAAAATTTGGATACAATGGAGAAATGAAACACTCTCACACACTCACTTTGATACAATAAAACTCTCAAATATACAAAATAAGAACAAGAAGAAGAAGAACACAAGAAAGACTCAAACAAGTTATTGGAACTTTGTCCAAAGACTCTATTTCCTCCCACCTCTAGAAATCTTTTTGGGAACTAAATGGAAATAGTCTTGGGATTGATCAAGCCTTTTCACTTTTCTGCATAAGATTTCAAAAAGAAGAAAAGTCATATATAACACTCTTAGGGTTGAAAAAAGGTTACAAGGATGAGAAAAAACTCATTGTCTTCCTCAATCTCTTTATCTTTGTAACATTCAAAATTAAATCATATGTTTAATTCACACATTAAACATGATTTAATCTCAAATGTGTAACTCTCTTACACTTAACCTTTTAAGTTTATAAAGTTACAAAGATGAGAAGACTCATTGTCTTCCTCAACCTCTTCATCTTTGTAATATTCAAAATTAAATCATATGTTTAATTCACACATTAAACATGATTTAATCTCAAATGTGTAACTCTCTTACACTTAACCTCTTAAGTTTATAAAGTTACAAAGATGAGAAGACTCATTGTCTTCCTCAACCTTTCAAGTTTTGTAACATTTCAAAACTTAATCATGTGTTTAATTCACACATTAAAAGTGTAACCCTTCTTACACTTTATTTTCCAAAAGTGTAACTCTTCTTACACTTTATTTTTAACCAACAATATATATATATTTATATAAATATAACAGTGCATGGTGGAGCAGTAGGTCTACTGTGGCATGTGCAGATGGTGGGTGGGTAGTGCGCGTTGAAAACTGGAAGGGGGTGGCGGAGCTTGTGAACAGATCTGAAACGTGATAATGAGATTGGAGAGAAGGAAGAATAAGGGGAAATAAAGGGATAGGGGATGGTGGCTGCCATGGGGCGACGCGTCTCCTACGACGACGTGCTGGCGATGGCGCTCCGATCGTCAACGACTTTGGTGTCATCGGTCGTGGGTAAGAGGGCCTAATGATGAAATGAAGGTGTGTAGTGGGCGAGAAGAGGGAAAGTTTATGGGAGGAGAGGGAGTGAGAGATGAGACATGGGAGGAGTGGGGCTTTCAGATGGTAAGGAGAGGGAGTAGGCTAGGTCAATAAGCGTAGTAAGAGTGTAAATAATTTTTATTTTTATTTTTATTTTAGTTTTGGGAATAGTTTTATGGTTGGGAATTATTTTTATTTTATTAATTTTTATTTTGGAAGAAGTAGTGGAGTCTTTTCATTTTATAAGTAGAATATCATTCCACTTTGAATCATATTCTAATTATAAGTAGAATCCCATTGGAAATTTTAGTGACTTATAAAAGTAAAGCATCCCTCACTTTAAATATGAATACTAATTTTTTCATGTATCTATCAAACTCGAGAGGGATAAGATAAGATCTGACTATTGAATCCTGGAGGTAGACTATTAGTAATGTACCGAGTTCGCCTTTGAGTAGGGTGAATCTATTTCAAGGATAGTATTTATCATGCCTCAATCGATAAGTTATTTATTTATTTATTAATTATGTTATTTGTTCGTATCTTTTGGGCTAATCATTTGTTTTCGTATCTTAAAACCAACAATAAATACATATAAGGTTTCTCTTTTTGTTTTTTTAGTTTTAGGATCCACGTGATTCTATACTTGGGGAAGTATTAACCCTCACTTAGTTAAAGAACCAGAAAAGAACGAAGAAGGATGTAAGCTGGCTTATTTCAAATCACCATAAAAACTAGTATTAATATTTATCTTCTTTAATTTTTTCTTTATTTTATATACAAAATTTTCATTATAATTATTATTTATTTACATATAATTATTATTATTTATATATTAATTGAATTTATAAAAAATATCATCACCCTATTCCTTCATTTAGAATAATCATCATAAATGAATAATTTAGCTAAAATAAAAAATTATTATGAAAGTAATATCTATTGCATATTATTTAGAATTATATAAATTTTTAATAAAATAAAATAATTAAAAATTTTAAAGATAAAGATTAAAATATTTTTTTATTCAATACCCAATTGAATATAAAATAATATTATTTTAATACAAAATCTATATATCCATGATCACTATAATTTATATTTTTATAAAAGTTACCATTTGGAAATAATATATAAAATCATTAATTGGGTGTATTATTTATATAATTTGTATTTTTATAAATATTATTATTTAAAATTAATATATAAAATCATTATTTGATAATATTATTATTTAGAAATAATACATCTACATTAATTGATAATTATTTTTAATATATGGAAGAATTATGTTTTGGGGGTAGATGGGCCCCCAAATTAACAAAAGGTCCATGTAACTCTTCAAATTGAGCTCAAGACCCAATGAAAGTATGGAAATTGAGTTGAAGGATATTATCCTTCAGTATTTCCAAAAATGCCCTTTGTTGATTTTAAGAAAAAAATTAATATTTTTGAAAAATACTTCTATTTAATTTAATATTTTAAAAAATAATTTTATGTAATTTAATATTTTTTAAAAATAAATTTATTTAATTTAATATTTTTTAAAAATAAATTTATTTAATTTAATATTTAAAAAAAATATTTAATTTAATATTTTTTTTAAATACTTTAATTTAATTTAATATTTTTGAAAAAAATATTTAATTTAATATTTTTGAAAAAAAAATTATTTAATTTAATATTTTTGAAAACTACTTTTATTTAATTTAGTATTTTTGAAAAAAAAATTATTGAAAAAAAATTATTTAACTTAATTTTATAAAATATTTTATATGTGTTCTTAAAGGGTATATTTATCCGTTACTATTTTATATCCTTCAACTCAATTTCAAGAGTTATATGGACCTTTTGTTAATTTGGGGGCCCATCTACCCCCAAAATATTTCAAGAGTTATATGGATCTTTTGTTAATTTGAGGGCTCATCTACCCCTAAAAGATAATTCTCCCTTTATATATTGAAATAGTACAATGAATTAATTTGGGCCCATATGATCGAACCCAGACCCAGTTGAGGTGGGGGTTGTAGAGTCCTTCACTCTCGGAACTCTGTTTCTCCAATCTGCCATTTGCCAAGAGGCCATCGACCAACCCGAAAGGGCATTTTGGGTAAAGGGGAATAAACTTTTAATTCACTCCACATCTCCACCACCGTCGGCCTATTTCACGTTCTCGAATCTATCAGCTCAAGCCCCACGACGCCATCACGCCAAATTCACCTCCCAAAACCACCGCCTTCCCCCCACATCCACCAGCTCGAACCAGCATCGTTTTCGTTTTCTGTCAGCGACAATGACGAAAACACCCCTCACATTCCTCCAAGTCCTCTCCATTTTTTCCTTCTCCGTCCTCCTCCTCCTCCTCCCCTTCGTCACCGCCGAGATCAAAACCCTAACCATCACGGCCGACTCCCGCCCCATGATCCTCTTCGAGAAATTCGGATTCACACATACCGGCCACGTCACCGTGAGCGTCTCCGGCGTCTCCGTCGCCTCCACTCTCTCGTCCCCTGATCCCTCCCGTCTGGGGTTCTTCCTCCTCTCCGAGGAGTCTCTCCTCCAAGTCCTCATGGAGCTCCAACAGAACCCTTCCTTCTGTGTTCTTGATTCCCAATACATCCTCAGCCTCTTCACCTTCCGCGATCTCTCTCCGCCTCCTCACGCCTCCTTCAACCAATCCTACCCTGTCTCCTCCCCCAACGAGTACAGCCTCTTCTTCGCCAACTGCGCACCTGAGAGCCAGGTCACAATGTCCGTACGCACCACGGTCTACAACATTGATAATGGCAAAACCAAGGATTATCTCTCCGCCGGCCAGACTCAGCTCCCTGCCCTCTACTTCCTCTTCTCCCTTGCCTATTTCGCCTTCCTAGTCTTTTGGATCCACACCTGTTACAGAAACAAGCGATCCGTCCACCGGATCCATATGCTGATGGCCGGATTGCTGTTGATGAAGGCTTTGAATCTGATCTGCGCCGCGGAGGATAAGCATTACGTAAAGGTCACAGGAACACCTCACGGTTGGGATGTGCTGTTTTATATATTTCAGTTTATTAGGGTTGTGCTGCTTTTCACCGTCATTGTGTTGGTCGGCACTGGGTGGTCGTTCTTGAAGCCCTTCTTGCAAGAGAAGGAGAAGAAGGTGTTGATGATTGTGATTCCGCTGCAGGTTCTGGCAAATGTGGCTTCCGTTGTGATTGGCGAGACAGGGCCTTTTATTAAGGATTGGGTGACTTGGAACCAGGTGTTCTTGTTGGTCGACATTGTGTGTTGTTGCGCCATTATTTTCCCCATTGTGTGGTCAATTCGGTCCCTGAGAGAGACATCAAAGACTGATGGGAAGGCAGCAAGGAATTTGGCAAAGCTGACATTATTTAGGCAGTTCTATATTGTTGTGATTGGTTACTTGTATTTTACACGCATTGTAGTGTTTGCCCTCAGGACAATTGCTGCTTATAGGTATCAATGGGTGAGTAATGCTGCGGAGGAGATTGCCAGTCTCGCATTTTACTTGGTGATGTTTTATATGTTTCAGCCCGCTGAGAAGAATGAGTATTTTGTGCTTGATGAAGAGGAAGAAGAGGCTGCGATGGCAGCTCTCAGGGAAGAAGAATTTGAACTTTGAAAATGGTAATGAGGGAAATTTTGTAGGTCATCTTTTTTGGCTTTGTTGCGGCTGTGGTAACACTACGCAAAGGTATTTGGTGGATTTACCAGTGGGATTGCTTGGACAGGTTTGGACTTCTCTTTTTTTTTTTTTTTTCTTCTTCTTCCTTGTTTTTTTTTTTTTTATGGTAATAAGAACTTCAGTAATTATGGAAACAGTGCTTGTATTTAGAACTAATGGAATTATCAGGTTATTCTGCTGGTAATAAAATTCAAGATATAGAGTTATTCACGGTTTATTCTTTATACTGGGGAAGTTTGATATCTTACGATTTTTGGGAATGATTTTTCTTTCTATTGCTTTGTTGAAACAATTTGTTAATTGATAGAGTTGGCAAGATTGCTTTCTTCTTGTTCCCCTCACATTCAAGTATGTGGTTGTGGTACTTGCGAGTTGTGATATTGTCAACCATCACAATAGTAGTGTTCTTAAAACTGTTAGGTTGCATTTGAAAGCATAGATGTGGATTTGGATCTGAAAACCAATGATGGATCAGATCTGGAAATGGAAGGATTTGGATTTCAAATCCATTGTGGATACTTAGAAAAAATTATGTATTTTCATTTATCTTTGAATTTGTATTTTTAACTCTTTTCCTAATGTAATTCTGCATGATTATTCCCATTTATTACTAAAAGTGGTTTACAATATCATACAAACAATGCCTTTTTTAGGAACTTTGCTAAGTGCTTGAACATTTATGTTACAGAGCATCTACCATACAAGAATGGTGCTTGCTCTTAATTATGCTATGTTACCAAGAGACTCAAAGAAAAAAGTTTCCCCTTTTTATGGGGCAAACAAAAAAGATATTAACAACAACAATAAAAAAGGCTCACCAAGGTACACAAAACGTATACAAGGATGCCAAATGGCAAGGAAATGAGGCAAAAAAATGCAAAAAGCTTCCCTCCCATTATCTAGATCCCTACCCCGTTAACTAAGTCTAGAATAGATATTGAGTTCGTATCTATGGGCCTTTTAGTTCACAAATATAGTGTATGAAAATGACATTTTGAGAGCCTAATCCAATTGTTCAAGCAACTTTTTAACTAACCCATACAATTTTTCTTTGATAGGTAACCTACGCATTACCCATGCCAAAATTATTACCTTTCAAATTTGATTCATGAGACCCCATGAAACATGACCAAATTAAGCATCCTTTTTTCATGCAACCATTTTTTACCATATAATGATGCATCCTCCTCCTTTGCTTAAGTGCCTATACATCAGCCAAGCACATAAAACACTCACCATGAAGGAATGGAAGCTAGATAATGTACAACCTTTTTTCTCAAGGTTATAAGGAAGGTTCGTGGAGAGGAGGGAGAAAGATAGAGTGGTATGGATGGATTTTGGAGAAGGGTTTTCTCTATTGAATATATTCCATTTTGGAGTTAGGGTGGCCATTATTTGGAATTCATGGGTCCCATCAAAAGCGAGTATTTTTGCAAGGAAAGCTAATTGGGGTTAGATGATGGCTTTGAAACTTCTTTTAAAGAGAGGTTGGTCATTGACTGATAGATGTCTCCTTTACAAAAGTGAAGAGGAATCAATAGATTCTACATTGTGCCAAAGTAAGAGCACTATGGCAACTTTTGTTCTCCTTGTTCGACATTGCGTGGACCCTTCTATGGTCACTTTTAAGTAGGCATTATGCTTTTTTGAAAAGAAAAGGCAAGAAGGTTTGAAGAGCCACATCCCTATGCAATTTTTGGACAATTTAGAATGAAAGGAATTGAGAAGTATTTGAAAGTGATGATCTATCAATTCAAGCACTAAAGTGCTCTTTCCTAAGAAATCTAGTTTTATGGGTTAGCATGTATATAGAGGAAGGCTCTATACCTTTGATTGATTTTGTAGATCAAGTGAGATCTAGCTGATGGGGGGAGTAGTTATTTTTGTGCTCTCTCATTCGGACAAAACCTTTTGGTACCTATTGTATACATCATGTGTATCTTGGTGTATAGTTTTTTTTTTTAATTATTATTATTTTTATTTATAGTATTTCCTTATAAAATAAATAAATAAAACACTCATCATTCACCTCATTGACCATGAGTCCCATAGCTCACATTCTTGTCATTTGTCTTTTTTCTCTCATGCAAACCAAAATTGTTGCAATAGGTGGCAAACAAAAATGGGGGTTGCAATTTAAGTACGCATGATGTACACAAAGCATGCTAAGCACCAAAAAGACATAAAGGGAAATGTAGTGTCCTACATCTACCCAAATAATCAATGAAACCTAAACGGGATCCAATATTAATTCCCATAGAATAAAGAGACCAAGAGAACAAAAATTTAATTAACTTATGATTCGTTGTCCTCTTTTTCAAGCTTCCTAGACCCTTCAAAGTTATAAGATTTTGTTCTTTCCAAATTCTTAAAACAAGTAAACAAGGCTAGCCTCCATATCATCTTACAACTCCTTTTTATAGCACTCCCATCCCAACCTAGTGACTACTACTCTTTCAAGAACAAGGGAGCACCCAAGAAGTCCCAAATAGATGGAAATAAAGTCTACAAGCTTTCAATATCCCAGAATGAACAAGAATATGGTTAGCTGACTCTTTACCATGCATGTAAAAAGTACACCAACTAGAGAAAGGCTAACTCCACTTCATAAAAATTTTATCTCACACTGCCTCCCTGGCAAAGAAACTGACTTTAGAAGAAGTCTTTAGAAAAAACCTCCTGAGCAACAGACAGTAATGGACTTAATGAATTGTATAGAGATTTCATAGAGGACTATCCATATTTATTAATCTCCACACTCATTTGTCAGGACAACCTTCCTCCCAGCCCTTGACAGCTAATTGACAGGATATACTTAAGGAGCCACTGCACATCCCCAACTCTAAGTCTAACCAAAAAGCTTCTTCAATTTGTAACAGTTGCTAGTGATATTGGCAGTGATCTCCTTGGATTAGACTATGATATTTTTGGTTATTTATGAACTGGGAAGATGTTTTGATGTGGTTTTAAAGTTTGATATGATTTAAGATTAATTGTGGTGATAGATTTATCTTGTATCTTTCATAGATCATGTTTCTTTTGGCATTGCATTTCTTAATTTATTTTCTTTTACCTGTTGGAAAAAACAGAGAGAGAGAAGGAAAAAAAAAGGAAGAAAAAAAATTAACTGCATGCTGTCAATATATGGGCTAAAGTAGAATGAAATAATAATCGTGTACAATGTCCTGTCTTTGGGTTTATTAACTGCACCCTATTTTTTTCTTGGTCTTAAAAGCTTATTAACTTGTATTGTTGTAAAATGTTTTGGTGTTTCATCAACTGGTATTGTTCTATTCTATGATGTTTTAATGCTTGTTAAATTAATGGCCCAGGGGCCCTGGTCATGATTGTACACTGTATGTGGTGACTGAGAGGTCCTTTTGCTGTGGACAATAATGATAATAAGTTTAAGGTTGAAAAACTGTTTATGCTGCATATTGTAAATTTGTGTAAGGTTGAGACAGTGGTTCTCTGAATTTTGGTAGAGCTAGATGTCATTATTTCGTTTAAGTTGAGAAACTGGTCTTTTAAAATTTGGTGGAATTCTTTCTCAAATTGATTAACTCAAATTCCAAGATCTAATTGAAGCAACTGAAATTGTCTTTGTTTTTGTTTTTTTTTTCCTTTCCAGATTTGTTGCCCTAGAGCCTCTGACCCTCCCTCCCACATGCTGTATGACTCAAACAAAGTAGTATTTGTCTGACATTCTGTCTAAAACACAAAACAAATAGAATATAAAATACAGACATTCAGGATTTACTTTAACAAATAAGGCTTAAAACATAGACTGTCAAGAATTATTTTCAGCAGCAGACACAGGCTACTATAATTTTTCAAATTAGTTTCTGAAATGGATTTTCCTAAATAATTCTTTGATCCAGGTTTCCTATTTTTTTTGCTTCTATACGGTGTCTGCTCTGCTATCTTTTCTGTTCAAGATATATATTTTTTTTGTCTTAAAATAAATTAAATTAAACCATTCATACTCCCTTTAAAAGGCAAATTGTTTTCAGATTCTCCTTAAACTATGCTCTCTCTAACATTTATGGTTGCTAGTTTTCTTTCATTGTAATATTTGAGGTGTGGAGTGGTGTTACAGTCGCAATTGGTGGTTGAAATGGAAAGTCAGGGTTACACTGATGGACCTAAGAGGCTTTTATGATACAGGAACAGGTGCATGGAGGGTACCCTACTTTCAAATGTTTAATAAATGGGGTCTCATTCTTCATCATGTTGAGCCAGATTTGTGTTTGATTCTTGTCTTTAATCCTTCCTTCTGTTTGGTTCTCACTGAAATTGACTTGTGTTTTTCATTCTTCTCTTTGGTTCTCCATAAAACACGTGGATGCTTAGCATGCTCCATTGCATCTGGATCTGATCTGGATAGGATTGAGGTTTCCTAGTCATGGTAGTGAGGGCTCGTGGAGGTGAAGAAAATGATCTTGAGTGAATGTAATTAGCAAGAAACAAACCCATTTTAAAAAGTTTTGGAGGAAGCAATTATCCGTACTTGGTTGTTTGAAAGAGCAAGAGAATCTTATTAATCCGTGCTTACGTTTAATTGTCATATTGTTGCTATTATTACGGACAGTAATTGGTATTTTCATGTGAAAGGAAAGTTGCAGTTGATGCCCAGCGCATATGTCGGAATATAACCAACCATATATGGCTGACTGCTAACAGTAAGTTCAAATATTCATCACATACATTCCCCATTAGAAATGATTATGATATACCCATCTTGTAAATTTCATTATTTCAATATAGACTAAAATAAATAAATAAGTTGTAAGAATCAATGTCCTCATGGTAAACAGACTCGAAAGTGTCTCCTTGTCCACATGCAAATGCTTTGTTCTCTGAACCCCATCCCAAATGTTCCAACGCTAAACAACAGAGCTGGTTACACCTTGCCGACTTGTTTGTGGGATGAGATTCTCTTTAGTGAAAACAGCCCTCTCGTTCTCAAGCACATGCACACAGATTGACGAAAGGGCAGGAGTGTTGTGGGGCTTACTAATTTTGATCTCTCTTATGTCTTCTTCACTATGCAAGTGCTTAAATTCAGGCCCCTTACTGATTTATCTCTGCTGACTCTGTTTTCTCCCTTTGCATGCTGGAAATACCATTTCCTTGCTGGAAATACCATTTCCTGGACTCATAAACTATTTAGATCGATTTCTTGGAGCCAAAGCCTTTCTTTCAAATTAAACGACAGCTTTGGTCTGTGTTACAGCGATTCTCGTAAAAGTATTTCAGTCTATAAAAATAGTAACACCAATGTAAGGATAAGACTGTTTTCATGAAAGCTTCATTTTAGCTCATTAGCCATCGTATGGTCAAGTGTAGCTGGGTGTACAACCAAGTTCGCTTGAGTTCAGACCAAATCTCATATTCTGAGTTCTTGATCAAACTGCATGTTTTCTACGTTATGTACGGTTGAAGATAGACTGTGGAAATGCAACAAAGAAAGTCAGAAAACGAAGATGGTATTGCCTATGAGACAGATGAAATGTTCATTATTTCTGGAGAAAACAAGCTGCTATTTCTGAACAAAACATGCTTTCCGAAACATATGAAGAGAATTTAAATAGCATAGGATCACATGTAAACATTTAAGCATGCATTGAACGACAAAAATGAACTAGTTACCTTGATTTATGCCATGGAAAGCCATTTCTTCCTTCACTGGTATCCAAAAAGCTGCTCCAAGTCCATGATGGTACGAGAATTAGGGTTCAATGAACTCTTCCCTTTCCTCTCTAAAAATTCAGTCCAAGTGTGTGCGTGCGTGCAGTACGTGCCCTCCAAGAAGAAGAAAAGAGAAACCTTCCAATATATATATATATATATATATATTACATATTACACACATTATTTGGACCACTTGATTTAATGGGTCAGTCAAGTGAATTAGGGTGAACTCATAGAAATCAAGCAATAATGTGTCCAACTCCATTATGGACCACAATGTAAAAATTAAATTAACATTGATTTATGACATTATCAAATTGATTATGTAATTATACATATAAAAATTCTAACAACATATAGACAACATTCCAGTGAATGATAACTAAGAAAAGTATCTTCTTTGAGTAGGATTTTACAATGACAACTATGATGGTCTCTCAAATCCTCGTACTTTTGAGCTTCGCTCAAATGTAAAGTTTTGGGTTAAGGTTTCTGCATCTATGAGCAATGAACATGTTTATCACGAAGCAATTTATTCCCCACATGAGAGCGATGACCCGTTCGTTTCTTCTCTTGAGGCCTGTAGCTGTCCCGATGACTTGTATGCATCCATGCTGGGATTAATGGAATTCAAACTTGGGAAAAGAGTTCACTTGGGAAGTCAAGGAGATATTGGGTGAGTCAATGATCTTAAAGAATCATTTAATGATAAAAGGGGCCTTTCTTGACTTGGCTCAAGCTCATGGACAAACTCCCTTGCTTTTTGGGAATTGGGAAATTGAATCATAGACTTAACTCCCTAAACTCCCATTGCATGCCCAAACCCAGCGGACATACTTGTAGTCGGATCATGGACATGCAAATTGATTCATCTACTATTGACAACAAGCCTCCCGCTGGAGCATTATAACATGGAATTACGGGGGACAGTGCTTCAGATTCCATTACCTTGTTTGTGGAATGTGAATCTTCCTCATCAGATGAGTCTCTCTGCCTACTTCATATTGTACTTTGCTATGGACATGGACCACGACTGGAGTTTTAAGGTTTGCATTGATGGTAGGAACATGAATGTTGCATTTCAAAATGCATGTGAAATATCGGTCATGATCTCCTCACACTAAGGGAAGGTCTTGCCTGTAGTGAATAGTTTTGTCATGAGTTGTTCATCATTTTAATTTATTGGATTTAAGGAGTCCTAATGAAAAATCATGCAAACTTTCCAACAGTCTCAATATGTGGGCCGGAAAAAAAAGACCCAAAATATAGTAGAGTAGTAATGATGAGAGCGTGCAAACATATAAACTCAAGTCTTTCCCGTTTTCTCCCCTAATCATATTGCCTGTCACTAAGGCTAATTGTTTTATGTAAAACTTTTAGAAAAGGCTTCTCTAACCAAATAATCCAGGGGATCTGCAAGCCCTAGTTTTACTGATGAATTTGGAGCTCATTTGAACTCCATATTTGCATAGATTAAAGCCTTGAACAAACAAATGCTATGATATTGATGTTATGATTTCATTTACAGATTTTTCAGGTCACCAGGCATCAATTAGGTCCCTTAACTTGGCTAGCTGATCATGAACACCCCCATAGGAGAAGTAAAGTTCCAGCAAGCATATTGATGAAATGGTCCTTACAACCCAAAGTTTCAGCAAGCAAAGGAGTTGTTTGGTGGATGCTATCATTGTCTTCCTTCTCTTTCTTCCAACTTGTACTTATCGTCCAGCCTCTCTTTTTCTTTATGCAGCTGCTATTGCCTTGTGGCATGCATTATAATCTTATCTCCAAGTCACATTAAAGTGTTGAAAATGAAAGATATTGCAATGATCTATACCAATTGAATTGTAAACAGTTAACACTACTGATACAGAGATGACCATTTCAATAAACACATAAGATTCAAATCAGAATTTTTTTCCAATTCAATTCTGACTAAATCCACCTAAAAAATTCCAATGTTTGAAACTGTATTTTGGGTGACTGAAGCAACTGACCCACAAGGGGCTGACCACAACTGGCCCAAATGAACCCATTCAGACCCCATGCCAGAAGCACCAAAAGGAATCCAAAGTAAATCCGTATATATGTAATAAAGAATATTTAGTGGCACTGAGAGCTCTACTCTTTTTACTCATTGTTTGACCTCCTACAGGAACCGTGCTTGATCTATGGCCCCACATGGTGCTAATAAATCAGGACCCTCAAAGAGTCAAAGAAGATGGCTGGGCGCTTATTGACAGAGACACCAGCCTGAAAAGCTTTCCAACCACCTAATCATAACTGCCTACTAAAGAAAAAATCAAAATTCAATGTTTTACGTACTGCACTGTCTTCATCACATATCCTCAACCAATTCTGAAGACTTGTGCAGCTGTAGTATTAATAAATTAATAATGGTAGTTGGTCTGCAAAGAATTAGAGCATGACCAGTCGCTGAACAACTAATTAACAGAACTCACTAACCCAATCTTTTTGTCTCTTAGGTTTTTTATTTTTGCGTTTACTGTCAAGACCCAGCCAAAATTCCAAACCCAGACATTCTAAGTCTGATAACAACTCGAGACCACCTTTGTTTCTGTTTCGCCTTTTATTATTGGATTCCTTAACTTTCTTCACCAAGGGTGGTTGAGAAACTAGAAAGACTGTTGTAAACTTGGAGCCAATAGGCTTGTAACAGATCACTGATCAGGATCACATTGTTCTAGTTCTGAGATGGCTCTAGCTTTTTATCAAAAGAATCGAAATTTATATCAAGAAAAGTATGACCATTAAACAGAAAGAGAAGATGAAAATTAATTCGACAGTACTATACATGAAAATATGGGAAGAAACCATTTAGGCAAAGTCTTAATAACATTATTCCTCGGCATCACTGTAATCCAAAACATGCAAGTGTACAAAGACCCATCACCCACATGTTCCTGTGCCCTCTTCTTTCCAATCCTCCCCGGCCTCATTCTGTTACAGTAAAAAACAACCCAAAACAACAGCACAACACAACACCCATCTCTTCATATAAATTAAAAAGAAAAACACCAAATCCGATATAATCAGATGTATATATGACTATAGAGACTCACACTTCTGGTCTCTACTGTCCACAACATCCACAGTGGTAGTACAATACAGCAACCTCCTGAATATGGCGTACAGAGCACTGCAGGAGATCTCCTTCACCTTCCTCACCACCACGAACCTCTTTCCATGAAGTTCTTCGCCCTTATTTCTCCTCCTCCCGTGAGCCACCCTCTCCTTCACCCTCCCAAAACACTTTATCGTCTTCTCGGGCACAGTCTCTTTCTTGGAAAAGGTGTAGCTCCTCAGGTACATCTGCCTGCATGAAATGCTGTCCACCACCCTTGGGTGCCTGTTTGAGCTCACGGATTTGATGAACTCGGCGTCAGACTCCGGCCACTTGTAGAGGTTGACGTAGGTTGCCCGGACGGGGACTCTGGCATCATTCACACAGCTAGATATGCAAACGGAGCTCATTTTCTGGTGAGCGGGTCGACAGATATGAGTGCTATGGGCGCTGGGTATAAAACTATGAACCCAAACAAGGCTTGGATTGCAAGAAAAGCTACCCCGAGAGAGAGAGAGGGGCTATGTTGTAGTGGGAGATTTCATCATAATATTGTGAGTACTGAGTATGTGAAATGATTCGGCATCATTAATTAGCCACAACTCTTTGTTTTTCTTCTTCCATCGATGATGACGAGACCAAAGAAAGGGTCAATTTAGTTGGGCAAAAGTGACCATACATAAGGCCAATATTCGGTTGAGCATGCATTTGAAACGGGGGTAGATAAGTAACTTAACCATGAACTCAATTTCCATATGATACTAATAGGTGGAGAGGGTTGGCTTACTTAGCTACTAAAATGCCCATATGGCTTTCACACGTTATTCTATTTGAACAGTGTTGAACGTGCTATCGCACGCCGGTGGAAACAAAGGCTACATGTTGTACCAACCATTGTAAGTATGTAAGTTAGACACGTCAATTATGTCACGCTATCTCCATTAATTTTATCATGTTCAATCCGCTAACTATATTAATGAAGGGGTGAGTCGGCAACCAAGGTGAATTGGTAGGATGTGGTGTTAGCTAATTATGGAGCCGCATATTTCAAGTGGGTGATATTCCTTAATGCAAGTCTCACCTATTGGCCCACGTGTGATCCGGTGAAATGCGTCCACCGTAACCCCCACTTTTGCGGAATTTAATTTAGGATCATAAAAATTCATCACTTCGTGTTTGTGGCTCGAAGTTGAGTTTGGGCTATTGGAAATTGTGGGCCATGTCTAAACTAATTCAGGTCCAAGCTTTAAATGTAGAAATACCGAGTTTTGACAAATATTTTTAGTTTTTTTAACAATTAAAATTTTTATCTTTAAAAAATGGATTGTTGTTCCGTATACTACTCACACTAAATAAAGTGAACAATTTGGATAAGTTATCTTATTGGGGGTGTGTATTTAAAGATAAATGAATATTTAGAAAATAATTCTTGTATAAAAAATGTTTTTTTTTTAATAAAATAAGATATTTGATTAAATTTAGAAAATATGTTTAAAAAGGTTAAAAAAAAATGATTTAAAAAGTTTTATGAAGAAAAACTTGATAAGTGATTCTTAAAAAAAAAAAAAAAAAAAAAAAAAAAAAAAAAAAAACACTTGTATAAAAATACTTCAAACAAAAGCACTATTAAATGAGTCCTTAAAATACGTTTTACATTATTTTTAGTTGAAATGTTTATGGGCGTCATTATTCTTGTCATAACCGATGTGACCATTATTCTTACCTTTGTCCGATGTGGGATTGATAAGAAGAAAACAAATGAGCCATTATTCTTGTCTTTGTCTGATGTAAACAAATGAAAGAAACTCCAAGCCAAGGGCTTGAACTTGGGACTTACCTTAACAAAAGGATGAGGAACGACTCAGTCATGTACATTTTTATATATAATGAGCAAACAAAATAAATATATTTTCCTTTAAGGAAATTTATAATAACAAATAAAAATAATATAATATTTAAAATTATAAAATTAGTCAAAATTAAATAATTAAATTTTCTTTTGTTTTTAATATATTCATATTTAAATATTGTACATATTTAATTTAATAAATTTTAAAATATTAATATATTTACATTTACATATGATTTAATTTTATAATATAAAAAATAGATACTATTGGTTTTAAATTTTTTTATATATATTTTAAATTTTTAATAATATATAATTCATATATTTATGACGTCACTAATTAAATCATAGTTTAACATCTCCTCGTTGAACCGTGAATTGGTAATTTTTTCAATTCAATGATTGATCTGATTCTTAAAACATTGGATTTTTTAAAATTTTAAAAATATTTTCTAATTTTATTAAATACCTATTCTTTAAAAAAAAAATTAGGATAAAAATGTTTTTTTAGAATTACTAACAAACATAATTTTAATTATATAAAAATTAAAACTAAAATAGAAAAGAGAAAAACAAAAAAGGAAACCTCTGTTATAAAGAATGTTTTTACTTCCAATATTGGTTTAGCTCCCACAAACTTAAAAGCCCAGCTTATTGGGCCTAAACATGTAAGTCAAAGCCTAAAACAACTTAATCACATGTCACAGCACTTTAAATTGACATAAGCCCAATACAGGGTGAAAAATGACATAAGCCCATCAACAAACATACTTATAGGCATAAAAGAAAAAATAAAAAAAATAAAAAATAGATTCAAAATCAATAATTTATTTTTATATATTTCTTCAAACTCATTTCACTTAATTTTTTCTATTATATAAAAATTAAATAATTTTAAAATATATAAAATTTTAATTAATTTTAATTGATGAAACTAAATATAAAAAAACTATTTTTCTTATAATATTTTTTCTTTTCTTAGTATTTTTTAAGAGTCAAACACAACCTAAGAAATTATATAAATTAAAAAAATTTCCCGAAACATTTACAAATTACAAAATTAAATGCAACAGTCTCCGAAAAACTTGCCAAATTCCAAGAAAGTGTGCAACTGCACCTTCTCCTCACTTTCATTTGCTTTCCCCTTTATTCTTTCTTGAAAACAGTCAAACATGACTTTGCTCTTTCTAATTTTGATCATGCGTTAATTAGAAACCCCCCCACAACCATACAAACATCACAATTCATCAACATAAAGTTATAAACCTACTCCACCTGTTTCAGAGGTGCAATTACAACGGTCAAAAGACCACCATTTTTAGGTTCCAGAGGCAGGATGCTCTCCTTTTTTTCTACTGTGAATTAAAGTTGGGGAGACATGTCTCCAATGAGAATGACGCCAAAGGGCAGAAAAAGGGCAAAAGAAGAACAAGTGGGTTCTCTTGTCCAACTTGTTAATATTCTTAAATTTGACAAATACCCGTTTTTGGAATGGTCTAAAGCATTAAAGTTTTCAAATTCCATTTTCCCTATCTTTTTTTCCAAGGCATACAAGTCATGGTAGAAGATTAAAAATCTTCAAAGCTCGTGCTAAAAATATTGGAAATTTTTTGAAGAGCTTACGGTCATGGAAAACATTTTCCAGGAAAGTGGTGGCCCAGACTCCCGGTGGGGTAGTTATCTTGTGGGGGGCTTTATGAACCAAAGTCAACCAACTTATCATCCTTAAAACTAATTTGCATCGTAATAAAGTTGATATGGTTTTCATTTTCAATGTCAAGTGACATTTTGACCCTACTGTCAAAAGGATCTTTGGGTCCCACGGCTATGCTTGGGAACTTGTAATCCAACCCAACAACGCTACACAGCCCCCAAAGAGGCCAGGGCTTTTGGCTGGAGCTACATTTCCCGGCTGCTTCCTCCACAATATTAAAATTTGAACTACATGTGAAATGACTTAAGAGTCAAAGACCCCATCTACAGCTCATCAGAACTGAAAACATGGAGTTTTATTACTATATCAAAATAGTAAAACCCGTTAATTCAAATCAAATAATATCTATATAAAAATAAAAATAGAATGAATAATTATAAATGGTATTAAAGCAGATTTAAACCCGATGTGAAATCTTGAAATGATATTTGCCTCTTTGAGTCCTTCTACAAAATGAATGATTATGATATCCCACGTTAATTTACGAAAGAATTTTTGTAAATATAGTAAAAACATATGTTTAAAGTAAAAAATGTTGGTGGGTAGGAGAGCTGAGACCACATGTGAACAGGTGCAAGCGTGAGGGTGTTAAACATTGAGAATCCTCCACCTCGTGGCAGGACAATTATTTTGTCATCTACACACACCCACGTCCAAACCTTCAAAAGTTCACGAGCATCGTTGCCTTCTATGTTCATGTCAACCCTCTAATCTAAATTCCAATCCGATGGTGCTGGTCCTCCCGACACTGACACCTCTCTCGGATCCCATACAGCGGACTTCGCAGTGCCTATGGAAACTGACCCTTTGTCCTCCTTGTGAACTTGTCTTCACGGTTTGGAATATTAATTTCACAAGTACCATACATGGAAGTCAGGACAATTTATTCCCTTCACACCCTCCACATTTTTCTTTGGACCTACGCAAGCAGGTCCTGCCAAACCATATATATATAATTATAGAGCCTCTTTTGTGGGTCTTTTAAACACTTGTATTAACCCAAAAACTAACGTAAGTAAAGATGCTAAATTTGGTGTTTGCTTGTATTAAATGTGCCGATGAGTGGGAGGTATAGACAAATGAATTGGTCTTTTGTTGGCTTTTAATCTTCAGAGTCTGAATGGGCCCCTTGTTGGAACGCTTTACCTGTGGCTCAAGTTTCTGCAGAGGAGGATATATTCCAAACTTGGGGTCATGGTAGTGACCTGACGAGTTCAAAAGCAGACGTTTTCTCCACCATTAAAATCTGGCCATGGTGCTTTCTTACCCACCACGAAGACCTCGAGTTGAAAAGTCCAAGAGTCAAGCTAGGACTTCACTAGCTTTGTATATTTTATAGCATAGAATTTTGGTTAAAAGGACTAAAATAATCAGAAAGATATATGGATGACCTTCCTTTTTCCTTTGTTCTTATGAGAAATGATGAATTTTGGACATTTTTATCCCTCCATGTTCCTTCAAACAAGGTATTCCCATCTCATTCCTAACCCATTTTCTTTCAATTGCTATGCCCAATCTCTCCTCTTCGTTTATATTCTTCTTCTTCTTCTTCTTTCTTTTTAATGAAGCTCAAACCCTACGACAAAAAACCAGTGGGAAGAAAAGAAAAATTAAAGCTTGATTCATCTCAAATGAAAATATTTAATTAAAAAATCAGATAATACCGTGTTAAAAGAAAAAAAAATCTTTCATATTTTATTTATAAAGTTATACTGGATTTTTATAAATCTGTAAAAAGCATAATCATTCTTAAAAAATTTGATCCTTCAACTCTCAAACTTTTAAAATGTTTCTTACGAGTAACTTTCGTTTTTTAAAATAATTTTATTGAGAAATTTAATAAAAAATACAAAAGAGTAAAAAAGTATCAAGTAAAACTATGTATCATTCTCTCATATTTAGTAATTAAGAAACCATCCATAACATTTTACTTACATTTAGTAGGTTGTTAGGTGGTTTTTTGATGTTATATTTTGTGTTCTTTTGGGTAAAGATTGCTCCCTCTTTCTAAATAGTTCAGTTACATTAAAATTAGAAATAAAAATTTATTTCAAAAGGAAATCTATATTTAGAAAAAAAATTACTTCTAGATTTTTTTAATGGAAAAAATAATTTTATATTAGTATGTTTCTTTTGAAGATAATCGTTTATTATATTTTATTAAATTGGACAAAATAGAACCGGTGACCAATTGGCATGCAAGAGAGCATCAACATTAAAGTGCCCATTTTCCTAATGGGAATTTAAACTATAAATTTGCCAAATCATAAATAAAAATTTTAATTTATACTCACATTGCTCAAAATCAATGTAACTATAAATTAAAAAAAAAAATTAAGGGTCGGAAACCATCAATAAATTTGAAAAAGACAAAAAAGAAAATCAAAAGCAGAAACATAAGAAAGAGATTATCGCTATCAGTAGGCATGGAATCCGAATTTGTCCAACACATGCAATAATTGGGAAGAACAAGTACAACGGAAGATATTATTGGAGAACCGTTGCAAAACGATGCGTTTCAGCTCCTTCGAAAGTAGGAACAAAAAGAGAAAGAAAAAAAAAGGGGGTCAAATGGGTAGGTGGTGGATGAGTTGGATTGGCCAGTTGTCAAATTCTGGGAAACGTCAGCAAACGGGGGCAGGTGAATCGGAGAGGAGAGGGATGGAGCCAAGAAATTTCCATTAATCTTTGCCCTTTAATTCTATATTTATATGTGGGAAAAGTACATCGGCGAATGTGCGCGGGCTGATGCCTTTTCAGCCATTAAATCATATATACATCTTGCTTTCACTTTCCTACCTCCCCACCACTGTAAACTCGATTGGGAATCTCTCTCCCCAACCCTAGATTTGGCTTTTTATTTTTTATTTTTTGCTCTTTTGATTCATTGATCTTTCGCTATTTCAGGCGGAGGATTGTTGCGCTCAGAAAATTTTGGCATTTTCCTGGGAAAATATTGAAAAATTTTCTGGGAATCTTTTGGGTTTTTCTTGATGGGAAAGGGTGGGGAGGACTATGGGAAGCGGGAGGTTTCGAGCTCTAAGGTGAGTGGCCCGGAAGTGTTTCCGGCGTGGGGGAGGGAGGTTCAGGAATGTGAGAAGCATTATGGGGTGAGTAGGAGATCGGGGTTGAGTTCCAGCGATGTGGAGAAGCGGCGCAAGATCTACGGGTTGAATGAATTGGAGAAGCACGAGGGGCCGTCGATTTGGAGTTTAATTCTGGAGCAGTTTCAGGATACTCTGGTTCGGATTCTACTCGTGGCCGCGGTGATTTCGTTCGTGCTCGCTTGGTACGATGGCGAGGAGGGGGGTGAGACGGAGATTACGGCGTTTGTCGAGCCTCTGGTGATTTTCTTGATATTGATTGCGAATGCTATTGTTGGGGTTTGGCAAGAGAACAATGCGGAGAAGGCGTTGGAGGCCCTTAAGGAGATTCAATCTGAGCAGGCTGCCGTGATCCGCAATAATCAACGCATTCCCAATTTGCCGGCGAAGGAGCTTGTGCCCGGTGACATCGTGGAACTTAAGGTCGGGGATAAGGTGCCTGCAGATATGCGGGTTGTGGAATTGATTAGCTCAACTCTGCGTCTGGAACAGGGGTCGTTGACCGGAGAGAGTGAAGCAGTGAATAAGACAAATAAGCCTGTCCCCGAGGATGCCGACATTCAAGGGAAAAGGTGTATGGTTTTTGCAGGAACGACTGTTGTGAATGGGAACTGCATTTGCTTGGTGACCCAGACGGGTATGGAGACAGAGATTGGAAAGGTGCATACTCAAATTCATGTGGCTTCCCAGAGTGAGGAAGACACGCCTTTGAAGAAAAAGTTGAATGAGTTTGGAGAGTCGCTGACAGTGATAATTGGAGTGATATGTGCGTTGGTATGGCTTATCAATGTGAAGTACTTCCTTAATTGGGAGTATGTTGATGGGTGGCCGAGTAATTTCAAGTTCTCATTTGAGAAGTGCACCTATTACTTCAAGATTGCAGTGGCATTGGCTGTTGCTGCCATTCCGGAAGGTTTACCGGCAGTTATCACCACTTGCTTGGCTCTAGGCACACGCAAGATGGCTCAGAAGAATGCTCTTGTGCGAAAGCTGCCAAGTGTTGAAACTCTGGGCTGCACAACTGTGATTTGTTCAGATAAAACGGGTACCTTAACTACTAACCAGATGGCAGTGGCAAAGCTGGTGGCCATGGGTTCTAGAGCAGGAGCACTTCGAAAATTCAGAGTGGATGGGACCACATACAGTCCCTTTGATGGAAAAATACACGACTGGCCCTGTGGTCGCATGGATGCTAATCTTCAAATGATTGCGAAGATTTCTGCTGTATGCAATGACGCTGGTGTGGCACAGTCAGAGCATAAGTATGTTGCCAATGGAATGCCAACAGAGGCAGCTCTGAAGGTGAGACGTCTTTGTTTATGCTGTTTTTTTAGTGCTTGTATTGTTCTGACCCTGGCGCACTTATATAATTTTGAATGGCAAGCTTAAACAGATTTGAAGTCTGTCACATAGCAAAAGTCATTGCAATTAATATACAGCATGCAACAATTGCTAAACTTCATCATGCTACTGTACAGTTCAATCTTTTGAATGGCTAGATTATAGACACTTAGGTCTTTGTTATGTGTATCTTGATTAATTAATTCATTCTTTTTGGTAGAGCTGTATTATTAGGGTGTGTTTCTCCATGAAAGTTTATCATATATGCATATTTGTGGTCAACAGCAAAGTCAAATTCGTTGACACTCCTTGTCATTCCAGGTTCTGGTCGAGAAAATGGGTCCTCCTGCAGTCGATGATGACAAATCATTTTCAAGTTCTGGTGATCTGCTACGTATGTTAAACCTTGACATAATTTTTTTTCAATATTTTCTTTTTGCAAATTTTATCTTAGGAGCATATAACTTGGAGTTTTCACCTGTTTTGCTTCCTTCTTTTTCTTTTCCTTTTTTGGTTATTTAAGGTTGCTGCCAACGCTGGAATGAAAATGAACGTCGAATTGCTACTCTTGAGTTTGATCGTGATCGCAAGTCTATGGGGGTTATTGTCAATTCTCACTCAGGAAAAAAGTCATTGCTAGTGAAGGTTCTCTCTTTCTCACACAGACAGTTGGTTGCCTGGATGCTTAGATTAACATGCATTGAAATACTTACATTATGTGTTTGTTACTACAACAGATCACTTTTTATATTTTAAATAAAGAGTTCTTAGATTTATTTATTTATTGATAGGCAAAGAGTTCTTAGATTTTAAATCAGCTGTTAATTTGAACTTATACTTTGAATGGAGTTATATGTATTCTTCTTAAACAAAGTAATGTATCTGGGGACTGACTAGGTGCACTCAAAACTAGAAAGCATATTAAAGGGAAGTTTTGAAGTTACTTTTTTTTTTGGTTGATTAATAATTTTTTAATGTTTCAGTAAGTTCATTTGTGCTTGTTCTTTGTTGCATGGCCAAAAAAAAAAAAAATGCTTATGTGCTTGTTATTTTTTGATAAGTAAACTGAGACAAATATATTAAAAGCGTTATCTGATGGTGCATCAAAGTATACAGACCATATATAAAGGAAGGCAAGAAAGCATAATAAAAAACAAAGGGTGACAACCAAAACAACCACCCTTCCAAGAAGATCCTAACCAATCTATAAAATCTAACATGGTTAGGGAGTCTCTAGGCTCCATCATGTACATCTTAACCCACAACAAAAGATTACAAAGAAATAAAAATTTTAGCGCATGATTAGACATTTCTTGGTTAGGGAGCTGTCATACATGCTTGCTCTTCGTTGACAAACAACCGACTGAAATCTAATTTTTTGCTATTACTACTAATTTTGATGATGAAGAATAGAAATAGAACAAGATGTTCTAGGATAACTAGCACTATCATACTCCCTATCATTGTCCTTGTATTTATCTTACTTTTACTGCGCTCCATGCATATCTATAACTAGCACTATTGTACTCCTATCATTGTCCTTGTATTTGAAACCCAATATGCATTTGTGCCTTATCTTACTTTTACCATGCTGCATGCACGGGAAAGCCACCATGCATTTGTGGTAGACCATCTTCTTGGGGAGTTGAATTCTAGACTTTGGGAAAATGACATTTAATTCTAATATGCTGAACTGACTTTCCATTTGAGAAACATCTATGTTTCTAATATAAAGGGCTAAATCATGCAGGGTGCAGTAGAAAATCTATTGGAGAGAAGCAACTCTGTTCAGTTGCTTGATGGTTCTGTTGTAGAACTGGGTGATAATTCTAGGAGCCTTATTTTAGAAGCACTTCACGAAATGTCAAGTGGTGCATTACGTTGTTTGGGTTTTGCATACAAAGATGAGCTCCCTGACTTTGCAACATATGATGGTGATGAAAATCATCCAGCTCATGGTCTTCTACTCAATCCTGCCAACTATTCATCAATTGAGAGGAACCTTACTTTTGTAGGCTTGGTTGGGCTGAGGGTGAGTATTGACAGTGCCAGTTTTTACATGATAGTAACTCTGTTGATTGTACCCTCCCCAGGATTTTTTTGATGACCTAGCTGTTATTATTGTGTCTCCAAATATTTGCAGGATCCTCCTCGTGCAGAGGTTCACCAAGCAATTGAAGACTGCAGAGCAGCCGGTATTCGTGTTATGGTCATCACAGGCGATAACAAGAATACAGCAGAAGCTATTTGTCATGAAATAGGTGTATTTGGACCTAATGAGGACATTAGGTCGAAAAGCTTAACTGGGAAAGAGTTCATGGAACTTCGGGATCAGAAAGCACATCTGAGACAAAATGGTGGGCTTCTGTTCTCTAGGGCTGAACCTAGGCATAAACAAGAGATCGTGAGGCTGCTTAAAGAAGATGGGGAAGTGGTCGCCATGACTGGTGATGGAGTGAATGATGCGCCTGCCTTGAAACTGGCTGATATTGGCATTGCTATGGGTATTGCTGGGACAGAGGTTATTTTTACTTTTCCTTTTCCTCTTCTTCTTCCTTAAAAGTCTTCATCTCATATGCTAGGAACAAGAATAACTTAGAGAGGCTAGAACTCACATGGTTGGATTAAAATTTTGCGCCTTTATCTAGAGAGAGGGTGTCAAATAGCATATAACCTATTTTTCCAGGAGAGGTGGAAGTTGTGGAACATGACTTATTTTGCCTACTCCAGAAGTTGGATTAAGGCCCTTCGAATTGTCATTATTAATGATGTTTGCTCTTTATTGATAAATTATGTTGCTTTCTTTACATTTGAGTTGTTTCTGTCCTCATATTTAATGTCTTACTGTGTTTATACATTAAAATATTTAATATCTTCTCTTTTTCAGGTTGCTAAAGAAGCCTCTGATATGGTGTTGGCAGACGATAATTTTAGTACAATAGTTGCTGCTGTTGGGGAAGGGCGATCTATCTACAACAATATGAAGGCTTTTATCAGGTTTATTTCTTTGCATTCCTGGTCTCTGTGGTCTGTGACAGATGCAGATCTGAGATAAGATTATTTGTTTTTGTGACAGTGGTGGAGTTCTTAGTCACTAATTATATTGATCTTGGATGGTCATGGGTGAGAGAAATTGCACTGGTTTGAACATTTTAATAGTAAATCTGGAGTAATGAGCTGGATAATCTCAACCAATTTAGGCGAATATTTTGGTGGGAAAACCCGGCCTGAACAGTTCTCATTACTTGTCATCTGCAATTTCAGAAACTGAGTCATCAAAATAAGTATGCATGCTTACAAGTTGGATGGTCCAGAATCTAGTTTTATGGATATATGATCATTGATTTCTGTTTAACCTTTAAATACCAGAAGCTTCCCTCCCAATGTGTTTTCTGCTGCATGTTACCTTGATGGTTCTTAGATGTATTCATAAGTTACTATTGTTTTATGCTCATTCCTAGGTGCACAAAAGAATTAATGTTCACTTGTTATTTTGTAGTCTATAAAGCATTGGATATGTGGTTTGGATAATTGATAGATTGTTTATAGGGAAAATTTATTCTCAGGAATACCATGTTTCTGAGTGAGCAGTCTTTACAAATGTCTTTGATGTAGGACAACCCTAGGATGGTTGCCTACACTCAAGGGTAGGTGGATTAGGGTTTTATTTTTTAGGGTGTAAGGAGAGGAACAAATAATAAATTTTATGGTAGAGAAAATTATATGATAAGAAATAGAGAGAAAGAAGAAACAATGAAGAAAAGATGAAAAACCTTAGAGTCTCACCTAGAAGAAAATCAATACAGTCTTACCATTGAGGGTTGCAACCTTGCAATGAAAGAAAATATAACATTATTCATATCAAAATCATTCATTTGATTTACATTGATTAGCCTATTTATATAGGCTTCTCTAAGAAATCCAAAGTCTACTAGGACTCTAATAACCTATTATGATTCTAATTCTAATTATAACATCCAAAGTCTACTAGGACTCTAATAACTTATTGTGACTCAAATTCTAATTATATTATAACTCAACTAGCTAATCCTAATTAGACTCCAACAAATACCAATCTCAATTCAATTCTAATTAATATTAATCCTACTTAAAATTTACTTAGGTTTTCCTTTTTTTCCTTGAATAAACTTTAAAAGGTTTTCCCCCATCAGTCTTGCTACATGACTTGCTATTGGGCATCCGCATTTTTCATCTCTTCATCATTCGCATTTGTTCTACTTGTACTTTAGTAGTGGTTTCTTTTAGGGTGTGTCACATATTTTTCTTATTTCCAAATGCATTTTTCTTGTGAGGATTATTTGGATGATGTCTAAGCTGTTCCTTAAAAATCTAGTACCTCTAATGCCTCTTTTATCTTCGATATCCCTAATATTTTGCATTGTCATATTGTTCCCCTGGATGCTTGCTTGCCTGGGCTCACTGTTCTGTCTGGTTTGCACCCTATTGCAGGTATATGATTTCCTCAAATATTGGTGAGGTTGCATCCATATTTTTAACAGCAGCTTTAGGGATCCCTGAAGGGTTGATACCTGTTCAGCTTTTATGGGTCAACCTTGTTACTGATGGCCCCCCTGCAACTGCTTTGGGATTCAATCCACCAGATAGGGACATAATGAAGAAACCACCTCGTAGAAGTGATGACTCACTCATCAGTGCTTGGATCTTGTTCCGCTATCTGGTATCATGGCTATATTATGTTCTCCCACTCAAAAGTTATAAGAGTCTCTTTAAATTTGGGTTGAATATGTATAATTATATATGCATTTCATTCTTCACAGGTAATTGGATTGTATGTTGGAATAGCAACCGTTGGTGTATTTGTCATTTGGTACACGCATAGTTCCTTCTTGGGCATTGACCTCAGTGGGGATGGCCACACCCTTGTCACCTACACCCAGCTTGCTGACTGGGGCCAATGCTCATCCTGGGAGAATTTCACTATTTCACCCTTCACAGCTGGTGCTCAGGTGTTCACTTTCAACGACAATCCCTGTGATTACTTTCAGGGTGGCAAAGTGAAGGCCACTACACTGTCTCTTTCAGTCCTGGTTGCCATTGAAATGTTCAATTCCCTCAATGCCCTTTCAGAGGATGGGAGTCTTCTAGTGATGCCTCCATGGGTCAATCCGTGGCTCCTGGTAGCCATGTCTGTCTCATTTGGCTTGCACTTTCTGATTCTGTATGTGCCGGTTCTTGCTCAAGTATTCGGGATTGTGCCCCTCAGTTTGAACGAATGGCTATTGGTTTTGGCGGTTGCATTCCCAGTGATTTTAATTGATGAGATTCTAAAGTTGGTGGGGCGATGTACAAGCGGTTTTCAAACATCCAGCACAAGGAAATCCTTGAAGCCGAAGTCAGAATGAGACTCTGAAAGGTTTGTTGGAGAAATTGCTTGTAATACTTCCCTTTGAATGGTTGGGATTTTCAAACATTGGTTGTCCCAACACCGGTTGCATCTCCAATTTGCCCCAGTTGTTATTGCCTATTGATGGCGCACACACCCATCCATCCTTTTTCAAAATGAGGGATGGATTGGATGTTTCAGAATTTAGCAATCTCCTTTTCTTCTCCCTCTCTCTTCCTTCTGATCTTGTAAGTTTTAGTAGAAACAAAATTTTGATGGTCAGAAAATGGAAATTAGATGCATTCAAGAAGAGCAACTTATCTAAATCCGGGTTCTTGCCTCTCATCTCTTTGCCCCACTGGCTTCCTTTCATATAAGCTTTCTGCCATGATGCATTACATGCCATGTTTCTCCCTGTTGAATGGGAAACATCCCCTTGTCAACAGTCCCCTGTGAAAAAGGTTCTTGGGGCTGCAGTTCGATCCTCCCCAAAAAGAAGCTAGAAGATGATTTGGGTAGGATTAAAAAAAAAAAAAAAACAAAAGAAACGCAAAAAACTAAAAACAAAGGAAAGAAAATTTTATGCTTAAAAAGAATTAAGAACTTATTTGAGGGCTTGATTTAAAATGAGTTTTCTATTTTAAAGAAAAAGGAAAAAAAAGCAATATTTGACGGATGTTCCTTGAAATAGTTTTTAAGAAAATAAAGTGAACGAGATTTTTGTAAAACCAAAAGGAAAAGGTTAAAAAATAAAAATGAGAATTTTGAAAATCATAAAAAAAATTGAATATGTTTTTTTTTCACTATCTTTCCATTTTTTTTTTTTTATAGATAAACGCACAGAAATATATTATAAAAGGGACATGAAAGGCGACCTAGAGTATACAGGGAGTATACAAGCATCATCTACAAAAAACCGAAAACAAAAAGGACAAACCCTTACCAGCCCTCAACAAGAACCCAACCATTCCAAAAAATTAATCAAGGAAAGGGGACCTTCACTATCTTTCCATCTATCAATATTGAATTGTATGGTTTTTTTATTATCTTCAAATGAAATAAATTCTTGAGATATGATATGATTTTTTTTTCTTAATTGCATGTCTTTTTTTAGTTTTCTTTAATTTTTCTAATTTATTTCATTGGGTAAATAAATATCAAATTAAATACACTTGATATATAGAATTTACTATTTTTAAAAAAATAATTTAATTAATATTAGAAAGTCAGCATACATTAAAACCAATCCAATTATTATTAAAAAATAATGGATTAGAACTAATTGGACTTTGCAAGTTTTTTTATCCATAATTATATTTTTTTCAAGGTTTTTATCAGGTAAATAAATTTTAATATTGAATTTATTAATAAGTTTAATAATTTTTAAAAATAATTTGAATACCAAATATGAAAACAATCAATACTATAAATTTATGGATCAAAAGGTCCAAAATAATTATGTGGACCTCCTACTTATTATTTAAAAATTATTATCTATTTCATTTTTCTTTTAAAACCATGACAAATGCTTAAATTTTTAGAAATAAATTTAAATTTGAAAAATAAAAACTAATTTTAAATAACATCTTGAAACTAGTGGACAACTAGTTGTGAAAAATTTTGGTGGTGAGAGAGTTTTTTTGGATTTAAGATGGTGTTTGTTTTTTGGCTGAATAGAAAAAGTTAAAATATTTGACTTTTTCTATTCAGTTAAAAGTAACCTGTTAATATCATTAAGTTCACTTTAGTTATATTGGATGATGTTAACAGGTTACTTTTAACTGAATAGAAAAAGTCAAATATTTTGGTTTTTTCTATTCAGCCAAAAAACCAAACACCACCTAAATTTATGTCTATTTGGAGAGGAAGGTCTGTTTGTGTACATGAAGTGAGAAAGACAGATGAAAACCCCACCCAATATGATACTTTGCTGCTTCTATATTGTCCCTGTCGTGACAATATTGTACCGCACCTCCTATGATGTCTCTTCCCTCTCAAGCATGCTGCTTACATCACCGCTCATGTATTCCCCATCCTCCCGTTGATTCTTCATCGAGTCCCAGAATGAGTTGCAGCTGCACTAGATAGGGACAGGCAACAAACAGGGCCTTCATTTTTAGCCATAAGTTGAAAAGAAGACGTACAAGTAAGGGCAGATGGGGATGCATGCTCATCTTTTTTACTATCTACTAGAAAGAGAAAATTCGTGTTTGCTGGTGCACATGTAATGATATTAAGGTTTTTGGACTTATTGTTGTTGAATTCCTGTAGGAAATAGATCGATTTTTTAAGAAAGTGTATTATCACACTATTTATAAATATTGGAAGTGGATATAAATATTGGTAGGATGACTGCAAGGCTGAGGGAAGTGGATATAAATATTGGAAGATTCATGTAGAGAGAGAGAGAGAGTGAAATATCACACTATTTATTTAATTAAAGTTTATATATTTTGGGAGAGAAAGTGTATTATCTTCTTAATGTAATAAATAAATATTAAGATTAACAATGCGTTTGACTGGGTCTTTATTCGAAATATTTTTAGTGAGAAATTATTTATCCGCATTTCTTTACAAAATTCCATAAGTGATTTTTCAAAATTTTAATATTTTTTAAACACCTAATTTCATGTTTTAATGATTTAGTTTGAGTTATTAAGTATATTAAATAATTCAATATTGTAACTTAAAATTAAAAATAATTTTAGTTAATTAATAAATTAAATACAATTTAAATCAAAATTATTTTAAATTATTAAATATTAAATATAAAGGGTGAAAGGTCAGTTCAAAATTGTTTTGAAAATAACTTTCTTTTTTTAAAACAAAAAATACTTTTGATAACCAAAAACTATTTTCACTTGTTTTCAGAAAATATCTTTTTATGGTTTTATTATATTTTTACTTATTTTTTTATATCTATTTTAAGAAATAATTATATAAATATATAAAATGATTAAAAATAAAATAATAGATATAAAAATTATTTTTGAAATATATTTAAAAATATTAGAAATAGGTTAAAAACATACCACACTTCCTCTTTAAAAATTATTAATTAAAAAAATACATTAGATTCTCAATAAATGAAAAATGAATTCCATAATGAAAGAATTTTTTAACTTGCTTCTCCAATATAAGTAAGATTCATTTTAGAATAATTTCATGTTTTGATTTTAGTTGGAATTGAATTTAAAATTATAATATTTAAAGAATAATTAATGTCATAATTATAAATTTTTTATCAAACATAAGTAACATAGGATTCTTGTATGAATGTACTTGAAGTAATAAACTCTCTTAATAAAATCACTTTCAACAACACATACATGCATACCCAAATTATGATCCATGGTTGAACCAATTATCAAATCACTCAAAAGATTTCAGACCATATTCCTCACTTCCATGTGAACTCCATTATAGAAAGCACCAAAGCAGCATGATGCGTGTGATGGTATAAAAATGGGAGCTGAAAGTTTCAATCCTTTACTATCTCATCACGGATGACATCTTTTCTTTCCAAAATTGGGATGAGCTGCCATCACTCCTCAAACTTGCCCTTAACAATTTCCAAATAAAATGACCCACACCAACTTTGGAAAAACCAATTTCCAATCTCTTGCGGGTTTTGGGGTTGGAGTCCACACAGTAGATGAACACCCCTTGCCCACCTCCAACCCACATCACAAATGGGCAAAGTCCCAATTTCCCATCAAGTCCAAAATGGGTTTTCGTGGAAGAATGAAGGCGTGTGAGGATGAGATTAGGAGGGTGTTGGTGAACACTTTGTGGAAATGACTATATCCTTGTAGATAGAAGTTGGAACTAATGTAATCTACATTTAATCAACAACACACGACACGCAAGTTATTAAAATTATAATTTTATTGTAAGAGACATCTGTACATATGTGATGTGAGATTGGCCCGACCCTCTGCCAACCACTTTGGATTTATTTTAAAATAATTGTTATTTTTGAAAGGACAAAATAATTATCTATGTTTTAAATTAAATTAATAATGAATAAATAAATACTGATGTTTTAATTCTTAAATTGTTGATTATTATTATTATTTTTAATGAAAATCTGCGGTCATCTCTTACGGCACATGGAGATGAAGTGATAGAATCAATTTGCGGAGTATCTCATGTGACGTGAGCCAGTGACAAATATTCAACCCGCTTTCAATGAAAATGATGCCAAAACTATAATCTGAGAGCGCCGTCAACCTGAAGAGTAGTTCCGCTGCTATAAATCCATTGTACAGACTCGCAGCTTTTGCAACCACTAAGCTTGTCTGGTCTTGGTGGTGATACTGATAACGTTACGTCGTCGATATCAAGTTATCAACGACTGACGACCGGAGGTAAGCCATGGAGCTCCAAGAACCTGTCTGGAGATCAAAACTCAGAGTGTCTCCAACTCTTGGAGAGCTCTTGAAGCGAGTTGGAGACGCACGGGATGACACTCCCGGCTGCCAAACTACATCGTCGCATCAGCGGGTTATCGATCTAAACGATGCAATTCCGCACCCAAGGTCTTTTCCCTTCGTTCTTTCTTTTCACAACCTTTCTTACAGCGTCAAAGTTCGCCGCAAAATGAAGTTTCCGGGGTTGTTTTGCTGGAAGGAAGGGCCTGGCTTGTCCGAGGATGAGGTGGAGACTAAAGACAGCGGCATGAAGGTTTTGTTGAATGACATTTCGGGTGAGGCGAGAGAAGGCGAAATAATGGGGGTTCTTGGCGCAAGTGGGTCTGGTAAGTCGACGTTGATCGATGCGCTTGCGGATCGGATTGCGAAGGATAGTTTGAAGGGGTCTGTGACTCTGAATGACGAAGTTTTGGAGTCAAAGCTTCTGAAAGTGATATCTGCTTATGTTATGCAAGACGATCTTCTGTTTCCTATGCTCACTGTGGAAGAAACCCTCATGTTCTCCGCTGAGTTTAGGCTTCCTCGCTCTCTCTCCAGCTCTAAGAAGAAAGCAAGAGTTCAAGCATTGATCGACCAGCTCGGCCTGCGAAGTGCAGCAAAGACTGTGATCGGCGACGAGGGCCACAGGGGAGTCTCCGGAGGTGAGCGCCGGCGAGTTTCCATTGGGATTGATATAATTCATGACCCAATTGTCTTATTTCTTGATGAGCCAACGTCGGGTCTTGACTCCACCAGTGCATTCATGGTGGTGAAGGTGCTGCAACGAATTGCCCAGAGCGGAAGCATCGTCATCATGTCCATACACCAACCCAGTTATAGAATCCTTGGCCTTCTCGATCGTTTGATCTTCCTGTCGCGTGGAAATACCGTTTACAGTGGATCTCCCTCGAGTCTCCCGCTTTTCTTCGCTGAGTTTGGACACCCCATTCCGGAGACCGAGAACCGAACGGAGTTCGCCCTAGATTTGATCCGTGAGCTTGAAGGATCTCCCGGTGGAACCAAGACCTTAGTCGAATTCAATAAGTCATGGCAAAGAATGACAAATCCTCAAACCGACGTCGAAGAGGGAGCCAAACCATCTCTCAAAGATGCCATAAGCGCAAGCATTTCAAGGGGAAAACTAGTCTCGGGAGCCTCTAACGATGCAAACCCCGCATCTCTAGTTCCCACTTTCGCCAATCCAATCTGGATCGAGATGGTGGTGTTGGGCAAAAGATCTCTCAAGAACTCGAAAAGAATGCCTGAACTTTTCGGAATCCGTCTAGGCGCGGTTCTCGTGACTGGAATCATTCTGGCCACCATTTTCTTGCAACTGGACAGCTCGCCCAAAGGGGTCCAAGAACGATTAGGGTTCTTTGCTTTTGCAATGTCCACAACCTTCTACACATGCGCTGAAGCCATCCCAGTCTTCCTCCAAGAGCGCTATATCTTCATGAGAGAAACCGCCTATAACGCTTATCGCCGCTCGTCCTACGTTCTAGCCCACTCTATCATTTCCATCCCTGCCCTAGTTTTCCTCTCATTCGCATTCGCCGCCACCACTTACTGGGCGGTGGGCCTGGCGGGCGGCGTCTCCGGCTTCCTCTTCTTCTTCTTCATGATCTTCGCCTCTTTCTGGGCGGGAAGTTCCTTCGTCACCTTCCTATCCGGAGTGGTGTCTCACGTGATGCTGGGCTACACGGTGGTGGTGGCCATTCTAGCCTACTTTCTCCTGTTCAGCGGCTTCTTCATCTCCAGAAACAGAATCCCACCCTACTGGATATGGTTCCACTACATTTCTCTGGTGAAGTACCCGTATGAAGGGGTATTGCATAACGAATTCGAAGACCCAATGAAGTGCTTCGTGAGGGGGATTCAGATGTTCGACAACACGCCACTTGGGGCGGTGCCTGAGGCGTTGAAGGTGAGGCTGCTGAAAAGCATGAGCGATACACTGGGAATGAGCATTACCAGTTCTACATGCGTGACTACTGGGTCGGATGTATTGAAACAGCAAGGAGTAACCGATATAAGCAAGTGGAACTGCCTATGGATCACACTTGCTTTGGGGTTTTTCTTCAGGTTTATGTTTTACCTCACTTTGTTGTTTGGGAGCAAGAACAAGAGGACGTAGATTCAATAATATTTTTATTTTTCTTTTCTTTTCTCTTCTTTGGGGTCCAACTTCACCTTAATGAAGCCCTAATATATTGTCTAATTAGTAATTATCAGGAACAAATACAGTTGAATGTCTTTCTTTTTCCATTTTTTCTTCCTTCAAATTCTAAAGCTTGAAGACAGTTCAGTCTCTCTCTCTTCCATGTTTCAATTTATGACTTGTGTTCCTGGGGAATGTCATGTTCCTGTTTAATGTCAGCGTTGAAAAGAACTCATGACGAGACCCCGGAGAGGGAGACATTTGCCCTTCAACCGCCGAACCTCACGGTCATGGAGGAAGTATCAATCACCACCAACATACCTTAGTCTTGATAAACATCACAAGTATGCTCTAAAGCTGGCAACTTCTGAAAAGTCGCTTTAGTTTGACGATACAAAGCTATTGAAAATTCAAAAAATTGTCTCATTTATGAATAACGTCCTAGAACCAACCTCATTTTCAAAGTTGGAAAGAAATCTTTAACCACTTTTAGCTTGCAGCAGAAGAGAGCTTTAGTGATTAAGGATGTTGGCAATTTGAATGCAGGCTATAACATGTTGCATTAATAGACTCTTCTCAAAGACTTTATCACAAACAAAATACAAATCCAATTTGATATATTTTATTCAATGGTATTGGATAGGATTTACCACTTTAGTAATTTAATTTCTATTATGCAATGTTTTTACAAAATCAAAACAACAAAAAATTATTTTTAAAAACAACTTGTTCAAACAAGTTCTCTTTTTTAGTTTTAAAAATTGTTTTTAAAGACAACTAATCAAATACCCTTATTTTTATGAAATACTAAAAACTTGTTTTTTGCTCTTTTAACTTAAAAACGGTTTTGAAAACTATTTTATGAAGTTTTATAAAACAAAAGTCAAATTTAATTTTTAATTATTTCTCATATTTGTATAATTATTTTTAAAAATAGCCTTATGTTCTTTTAAAATATTATGACAGAGAATATTTTTAAAAATAATTCTTTATTTTTAAGAATAAAAAATAGAAGACAATTTTTCTTGAAAATAGTTCATAAACAAAACCTAATTAAAAATTTAAGGTATAATATAAATTCATACTTTTCATTAAAAAAATGGGTTATTATTTTTTATATTTTAAATATGAAAAACGTGGTGTTAATTTCAGCAGCAGTAGAAGAAAAACTTTTGCATCCACCAATCCAACCGCCTGCCCATGTAAAGTTGGAGTAATCAGGAATCTCCCTCAAATTTTAATACTGCAACAACTTCTACTATATCTAATTAATTTTGTACACATAAATAAATGAATTTGCCTTTCTCAAATTGAGCTTAGGGAAGTATGGCCCGGCCCATATCCAGCTTAAGCCCAAGGTGGGGAGTGGACCATCAACCATACTAGAGCCAACCTGTTCAGGCTTATGCGGCCCAGCCACACATGCCGACCGACCCATCCATCAAATCCTGACCGTCCGTTGTCTAATGAAAAATCATGGCCGTCCAAGTCGACCTCTTTTGTTCTATATTCAAAAGGGATTGATACAAGGGGGCACGAAGCATTGGAAGGGTCGGAGGGTTTCAGCTCTCGCATTCCAGGTACGATTTGCAAGCCAAATTTGAATTCTGGTTTGGTGTAAAATTTGGGGCTCTGTTAGGGCTTATTTGAAGCTATGGATTTCTCTATAGGATCTGTTTGTTTTACATGGAAAATATTTCCGAGAAAAGAATAATTAATTTCACGGGGATAGAGATATTTATTCAACTCTAATTCAAGAAGGCTTGTATTGTTTCCTCTGGATTCAGCGAAAATAGTGGTCGTAGCGAATCAAGCTCTACGTGAAACCTGTTTCTTTTTCCCCGATAGTTTGTCCAAGGGGAAACAAATGGACGCTTCGAGTTTAAAATTCTGTAAATCTTGGAAAAAATGGATCCTTTAATTGCAATTGTGTTTTTCACATCATACGTATGGAGCAAAGTCCTGTTATTATTGGCTTCAGCTTATATGCCATGGGCGGATGGACGCCTTGTTGATCGATAGGGTTTGGGATGTCTTTCAATCATCAAATTTAAGAGAGAAATCAGTTATTAAGGATTTTTTTTTTCTCTTCACTTTTGGAATTCATGAAGTGAATTTTCATTGCTTTGACTTTTGTTTCTTCACTCTTAAAACCACTATTGCTGGACTTTTCATCGGGAACCTGTTTTGCTTGTGCAGTCAACTAAGTCAGTACCCTTTTATCAATTGAATGGGTAATAATGCATTAAACAAATGACTAGAGTTGGAACACGAAGAATTCCCATTTAAACAAACAATCTAGTCCGATTTGAAACCAATTTGCTTTGACAAATGGTTTTCGTGGCTTACACATCACCGAGCTCTTTGCTATCATCATTGTTGTCATTATTATTACTTTGATGGATTTTTTATGGGTCTTTTGTGTGTGTGTGGGGTGTTAAAGAGTGAATATTTGATCTGATCCTTCACTTGTTGCTTTCTAATGAGCATTTAAAATCATACCGATAAAAATATTCTTTAGCTTGGTCTTTGTTTAAAATTTTATCACCAAATTTTATGATGCAAATCTATCATGCCATCTTTTATAACCATCCCCTTACTGACAAGAAATATGTAGTCCTGTTTTTTGAAATTTCTAGTGCTTCAAAACATGATTAATATTTCTGTCTTTTTAGTATTGACATTTCCATGGCTTAATATGTCTTGAAAAAGATGCATGAAGTAATATTAGCTGTGTATATTTTTTTTCTTTTGTTGTTTTCCGTGGGAGAGAAGTGCTAGTGCCATGTAATCTCTCTCTTGTTCAAATGGTGAGACAAATTTTGATTGATTAGTGGGGTTACTATTTGCATATTTATCATAGTTTATTTACATCTTTATCATTGTTCTAATGAAATTGTTCCACCAATGCAGTTTGAAAATGCCTCGTTATGATGATCGATATGGTAATACACGTCTTTATGTTGGTCGCTTGTCTTCAAGAACACGTACACGTGATCTAGAGAGCCTCTTCAGCAGATACGGGAGGTAATATTGTTGCCTTTCATATACTGTGTCTGAAAGTGAAGCTCCAAAAAGTAACATGTTTGCATTTGCATCCCTCTCTTGTTTGCAATAGGCGCATATACATTTTTTCTGTAAGGGCAAGGATATCTTGAGGGAGTCCTCTTTTGCTACTAACGAACTCTCTTTATTCTATGGTGTGGAATGGCAATTTTGTTCCACACATATGGAATGGGTACCTAAAGTGGAACTGTCATGATGTTGCCCTCTACCAATATTACATGGTTCAAACTTTCACCCTTTTTCTTTTTCAAATGAAGCTCTTGTATTCACACCTATGAAATAGAAAAGTGATTTCACCCAAGGTCAACTCAGCTTTTTAACATTTTTTTCAATCAAGATTTAAATGGTACTCTGTGGTTGTCTCTTTCTTATTTGGTTGTCTTTCTGGATTTAAACAAAGATGTAGAAAGTGCAATCAGTAAAACTCACTATCTATGTGATCCCTTTGAGAGATTTTATTTTTTTTTTTATGTAAAAATTTTCCTTAATCTGGGCAATTTGAATTGTAATAGTGGTTCTGAATCAGTGATTTTCACTGTGAGGGTGCAGGGTATGTCTTCCACTGACATGTCGGAGACATTCAGTCCTTTGCCAAGCCTCATTATGTGCTTGGATTTATGTTAACTACTCATCATATTATTTCTCTGGGATCGTTGCACCCTCAGGTGTCACTGTTTTAACTTGAATGATGTTATTGAAGGTTTCTGGGCTTTTGCCTAACCTGGAGGTCTATGGTGGGAGGGTGGAATTGGTGGAAATTCATGAAGAGTGTATAGGAGACTTTGGCGATTCTTTCTCTAATGTTATTGCGTGTTTTTATGGATATGGCAACAATCTCAAACTGGTGTTTAGTTCGTCTGTGAGGGGTGAAGTATCATTCTCTTCCAGTACTTAAGTAATGATGGCCTTACTGTTTCTGGCACCATTTCCGCAGAGTACGAGATGTGGATATGAAGCACGACTTCGCCTTTGTTGTATGTATCAACCATTTGTTCATCTATTTCTTTCCTTTTTCTCCCTTGCTTATGGTTATGGAGTATTTTTCTCCTTATTTATCTATAGAAGTCACATTATAGATGGTGTTACACAAATATGAGCATCCCGTTGTTCGTTCTTGCACTTAATTTTATCTACAGGAATTCAGTGATCCCCGAGATGCTGATGATGCAAGATATAACTTAAATGGACGAGATTTTGATGGAAGTCGTATCATTGTGGAATTTGCGAAAGGGGTAAGTTGTGTGAACTTTCATACTTTCTGTGACTAAATTTGAGAACATGTTTATGTTGGAAGTATGCAACTCTTAACCAAATGGCTCTGGATGAATGCTTCCTTTGATGCCATAAGACTCTGAAGAGTACCAAGTTAGCATATTCCTGCCTGTGGAAAGTTCATGTTGCATGTAGTTTGCCCATGCTTGCTTTATGTTGTGGTTGCTTGTTTGATTGAATTCATACTTGCTTGTTGCACACAGAATGTGCTTGAGATTGGTTGACGAAATCCATTCACCTTTTTGTTTAATTTATATTTTTTCCTCTTTTAAGAAATTGGATTATCTATAGAAATTGTTAGGAGTATAAATCTCATTATTTTAAATAATATAGTGATGAAAAATTCATTGCCATGCCTTGAATAGACATTGGAGTAATTGAGCAATTGAAATATGAGTATGATTTAATCGGATAGGTAAATATGAGCTTGTATTAGAAACGCCTAGAAGCGGTGAAAAGTACACACAAAGTATACAAACAACACCCAAGAAACTAGGCAAAAAGAAAGAAAAAGTATGATCCTCTAAAAGTATACAAAAAGAATGTTTTAAAGCTTGGTTGGACCATTCAATATCATTGAACACTCTTTCATTTCTTTCCCTCCATAAGGTCCACATTAAGCATAGAGGGGCCCTCCATGCTTTCTTCCTTCTCTTGCTCACAAAGGCTCCATCCCAATTAATGTATTTGTCTAGATTAAATGAGTTATGAACAGATTAATTTGACACAATTAAATAAATGGTTTAGATGGGTTGACACAAGTATGCTATCAGCACGAGGCTTAATGGAACCCACTAAATTTTGTGTAATTTTTGGGTTGTAATGCCATTTTGTATCAGATTTGTCACCCCTAGACCTGAATATTTGGAGGACTCTACCTTTTTGAGGCCTTAGCCGCTTTGTATACCCCCTGTATGCTTTGTGGCTCTTTGCCTCTTTTTTAAAGTAGATCTTGTTTACTTATCAAAAAAAAGAAATTATTTGGAGGACTCTACTTACCAAACATATGTAATTGTCAGCAAAGTTGTTCCTACACCTCTAATTGTCTAAAGCAATTGTATTCTGTGTCCTCTCAACCTCGATTCTCATATATCTCCCATCTCAACCCCCAGCCACTTAAGCCAGGTCTCTAGGCCTTGGTATTTCACTAAATAGGGATTTAGTCTGGGTTTTTGGATGTTCCCAGGGTAGCCATCATAGGCCCATTTAAAAATATTGCAATTCCCACTCTTTGTATCTAGGTTGAGGTGCAAAGTTTTTTGAAGGCACCTCAACTAATGATCTATCCATATATTCAAGCACTTCAATGCCTTTGCTTGTTTACAATCTACAATCATAGGGCTCAGCTTTGTATTTTCTTTTTTCATCTAATCATGATTCTATTATTATGTGTATGGTATCTAGTTCTCTGACAATAATGGTTTTGTCATACATTTTTAATTTAATATATTCTTTCAATGGTGCTTTGATGTGGGTGGTAGGGACCCCGTGGTGGATCAGGTGGTTCTCGAGAATATCTAGGTCGAGGTCCTCCGCCTGGGTCTGGACGCTGCTTCAATTGTGGCATTGATGGCCACTGGGCTCGAGATTGCAAAGCTGGAGACTGGAAGAATAAGTGTTATCGGTGTGGAGAAAGAGGTCATATTGAAAGAAACTGCCAGAACAGTCCCAGGAAGCTCAGGTATTCTCATATGGTGATTACATGCCAAAACATTTCTCTCCTGCTGCCTTGACATTTTTTTCCATATTATATTTTTGTTAAGCATGATACTGTTACTGTGCAAAGTTTTTGTTAGCTTAAAACTATTATGTTATATTGCAGCCGACATGGACGGAGTTACTCACGATCTCCAGTTAGATCTCGCCATGGCAGGAGCCGGAGCCGAAGTTATAGCCCAAGTCGCAGTTACAGGTTTTTCATTTTACAGCCTGGAATCTTCCCCATCCCTATTTTTTTCTGGTTTATGAGTCCTTTGTTTAAGAAAGTAAAGCATAAATATTTGAGGACCTGGAGAGGCATTTAGCCCACGTTCAACTGAAGTTTTTGGGGTTTTGCTCAACAAGGGGGCTGAAAAAAATAGTCAACAAATGCCATTTCCAGTTGTTTTTAAATAGCTTTATTAGCATGTGAAATCCTTATCCCAGTTGTTTCATTTCACTAACCTTGTCACATGCCCCTGCCAGCCGATCGAGATCTCCTCCAAAGAGAGATCGAAGCATTGAGCGAGACAAGAGGTCAGGGAGCCCTCGGTACAGGAGCCCTGAGCCAAAGAGGAGGAGTACACCTACATCCAAACCAAGGAAGCGCAGCCCAACGCCTGAAGACAGCAGGCCTCAAGAAAGAATCAGCCCTAATGTTTATAAAAGAGAACAGCCAGAGTACAGCCAAAGCCCCAGGGAGAAGAGCAGAAGCCCTGTTAGTTCTGAAAGGGATAGCCCTGTGGCGAGGAGGTACCGAAGCCCTTCTGATGCTAATGGGCGAAGTCGCAGCCAGAGTCCGAGGGATGAGAGGAGTCCTCTAGATGAAGATGAAGATAATAACAGTCGCTCCCCAAGAGGTAGTGAATCCCCTTGAATGCATTGGGGGGCTTGAATTGGAGTCGGTGTGTGGACATGTATTGCAGCTGCAAGACCATAAATTTACAGTTTGTTTTGTTAACTTTATCATAAGGACTCCAAAACTGTTAGAAACTTTTTTTTTTTTTAAAAAAAAAAATGTTTATGATTGAACTTTTTTGAGATGATATCTGGGAACTTTACAGAATATAAAATGAGTTTTGTAGTCTGCTGTTGTTGCTTGATTTTATCATTGGATGTAATTAATGACGACTTTAGGTTATCTTTGAATGACTACTTTAGGTTATCTTTGGAGCCACTTGGGCACCTCGCTCGGGTATATTCAAAGAGGAATTGTCGATCTGCATCCAGGCGTTGGTCGGGGCCACTGGCTGCACTTTTAGGTAGTGGTGTAATTAAAAATGAAGACAGCGAAGTTTGAGAATGCGCACTCTCTTTGGGCTTGGCTTCTTGAGTAATTATGCGTCCCGGAGAATTTGATGTGAAACTCGTTTCTGGATAATTTCTAATAAATAGGTGAAGGAAATAGAGGGATTGTGCAGTGGAGTTTGTTTATCAAGCTATCTTCTTTTATTATTTATTAATTTTTCTTTAACCCTTTTTCTCTAAAAGGAAAAATAAAAATTACCTTTTTTCAGAATAATAATAATAATTAAAAAGAAAAAAAAAAGAAAAGAAAAGAAAAGAAAACAAACAAAGAGGTGTTGTCTCCACCTGAAAAAACGGCATCGTATCATTTCTCTTATTTACAGTCATCCGCTTCGAGACGTTAAAGGGGGCGGCGAAAAGTCTCCAGCCATGGCTCTGTGCTGGTGTAGTACCATGACAATGATGTCAGGCGCATACAAGCAACCACAGAAAGGAAAGGGGATGGGGGTGGGGATGGGAATGGGGAAGGGGAAGGGGAAGGGGAAGGGGAAGGCCCAGACAAAGCAAAGGCAGAGCAGAGGCAGTGATGGCATTGGGTTCGGGGGCAAAAGAAACGATCCTACATGGCAGTGCATCCAGGGTTGTGGAGCCTGCTGCAAGCTTGACAAGGGTCCTTCCTTCGCCACCCCTGAAGAAATCTTCGACGACCCTTCTGATGTCAAGGTTTGTTATGCCCACATCTTGTTCGATAAAATGCTGATTTCTTGCTTTCTCCTTCGACTCTTGGTTGAGTTTTGATGCTCAGCCCCAATGTGGTTCTGTGGATTTGCCTGTTTTTGTGCTTATTTTTGACCCACATATATGAACGCAACATCATAAACACGCCCTAATCAATCAAATACTGGCAGCTATATCATCAAAATAATTGTGGTACAATTCGATCGTCACATTAATACTGGCATCTTTTATGTTTCTTAGCCCGATGGTGCTAGCAAGTGCATATGGATGTTTAATGGGTACTCATTTCTGTCCATTTCTCTGATTTTGATTTCATAAATTGCAGCTTTATAGAAGCATGGTAGGCCCCGATGGGTGGTGTATACACTATGAGAAAAGCACACGAACATGCTCCATTTATTCTGGTAAGCATTTGCCTGTTCTTAGCATTTATCTTTAGGAGCCTGTACCTTTAAACTCCTAACACCATGTCAGCCTTTAATCTCAGATCGTCCATATTTTTGTCGTGTGGAGCCAAATGTTTTCCAAACATTGTATGGAATTGGCAAGAAGAGATTCAACAAAGAGGCATGCAGGTTGGCCATTATCCGTTTTCTGTGGTCTTACTTGAACACTAAGAAACAAATAACAACAAAATAAGAAGATTTAAATCTTGTTTAGCCCCTGCTAAAAAAAACAAAAAATTATTGTGTGCCACACCATCATTTTCTTGTAATATTTCAGTTTTCTTGCTTGCAGTTTCTGTGAAGATACCATCAAGGCAATTTATGGCTCTCATTCACAAGAGTTGGATAATTTTGTTCATGCAGTACGGAGCACAGATTCTAGTTAAACTATTTGGTTTGCCCTGTTATGAATGCTCAAGGTCATTACTATTCTTTCCTTTTTTTGGTGAAGTATGTGAGGTTGAACTGGAAGGCTTCAGTTTTGCTTGTTTTTTTTTTTTATGTGTGTCCAGTTAGTGAATTATCATACATTGACATATCATTCTAACAGGTTCTGAGCAGATTCTATTGCATCTGAGGTATAATGCATAAACTTGATTGCAAATAATCTTGGTAAGGCAGTTCTTCTTTTTAACCTGTTTCCTTTTAACATTTCATGATCAAAGAGAGTTTTCTCTGTGGCTTATGTACAGATGTGCACATATAATAGTTTCTTGACTGAAGGCTTAACTGATCATTTGTTCATCTCAATCATTAATTCCTGTTGGTCAATGGAATCAGTTGATGTAGATTACTTCTCTCTTTCTGCATAGGGTCATTCTGTTTGCTTACTTTCAACATTAGTCTGTTAGTGTCAAACCCTGTACTGTTGTGAAATGTGAAGGCACATAGAAGAGCCAGTGGCCAACCACTTATCAATGTGCTTTACCCCTCAAAAGGCTGGCTTTTCCATTTATAGTGAAGATGAGAACTATATCTTTATAAACCTTCCATTTGAAACTTCTGAATGATTGGAGCCCCTAAACTTGAATCTTTTACATTACTCTTCAAAATACTTACTTGTGCTTATGGGACAGGATTGGCAATTTTTATTTGATTGCTTTTTTGCTTTTGCAGATAACTATTGTCCTGTGCTATGAAGTAGGAGAATGAAAGATTGTAATTACAATGTGGCCACAAGCACAGAAGCAGTTAAATCCACATTTTAAAGATGGGTTATTTGGTCCTTAGCAATCTAAAAGTAGTCTTCCTTATTGATAGAAATGTAATTGAGGATGCATTACCCCTGTCAATCACCTGAATAACAGGTTGATGGGTTGGAGTGAATCCAAAGTTGAAGCAACTGCTTGTATTTGCACTTTTTCTTTACCATCTTAGAGCATCTTATGACTTCTGTGCTTCTTTGAACTTTGTGTAGAGATGCTCAGAATTATGACCCTTTTAGTTTCCAGTAAATGCCCCAAAGAGGCTGGTATTGACTTTTGTTGGTTAATAGTTTCATTGTAGTTGTTTTTGTTTGGATTCAGGTAGCATGGTCAAGTTTAGGGTTCAGCATATCTTTCGCTTGACTCATGGCAGCTAGCTGTGTTCAGAGGTTGGTAAGTGCAACTTGAAGACTAAGGAATTACTTTCAACCTGCCTTGAGGGCAACTACCTTCACTATTGTTGGTGACTCAAAACACAATTTTTCCTTTTAGTCTTTATGCCAGTGAACTTCAGAGGAATCTCCATTAATGGTTAAGTTGGAGAATGGAGATTACTCCAATTTAGAGGGAGAACATAGGATTGGTGATTTATATGGACGAGACTTGAAACCAACAACCAAAGTTTTTTTTTGATAGGTAAATAAGAGTTTGTATTAGTAAAGCCTAGAAGCGGCGAAAAAAGTACACACGAAGTATGCAAACAATGCCCAAGAGCTAGGCAAAAAGGAAGATGAAAACCTTTCACCTAACTAGATAAAAGCCACTCTATAAAATCAATCATGGACAAAAAATGATCCTCTAAAATACACACTACCCCAATTCACAAAAGTGTACAAAAAAAAAAGTTTTAAAGCTTGGTCTGATCGTTCTGTGTCATTGAATATTCTCTCATTTCTTTCCTTCCATAAGGTCCACATTAAACAAAGGGGGGCAACTCTCCAAGCCTTGTCCTTTCTCCTACTCACAAAAGCACCATGTCAACCAATCAAATTTCTTTTCATTGAGGAGTGTAGGACCCATTGCACATCAAATAAAGAGAAAAGCAAGCTTCATAGCATTGTAGCCTTCTTACAAAATAGGATCAAGTGGTCATTGGTTTCCTCTTCCATTTTACACAAGTAACACCTATTTGGCATATTCCAACCCCTTCTTTTGAGTTGATCAATGGTCAAGATTTTGTTCCAAGATGCTTCCCAAGCAAAAAGGCTTACCCTCATTGGAGCCCAAGACCTCCAAATAATACTCCAAGGAAAAGGGTCATTAGAGGCTCTTGTGAAGGAACGGTAGAGTGATTTGATAGAAAATGAGTCGTTCTTACTATTCTTCCAACTCAAGACATCTTCCACATCTCTATTCAAAACCAAAGGATGCAATTTTCAGAACCATCCCTTTGCCTCTTCCATTTCCCAATCATTAAAGTGTCTTGAAAACAAAGGATTCTAGCTACCCACCTCCCCGCTCTCCTCCCAAGCATCAAACACCCACTCATCCTTGTTGACAGCCAACATGAACAAATTAGGGAAATCATCTTTCAACGTTTGGTCCTCACACCACAAATCCTTCCAAAATTTGACCTTCTTCCCATTCCCTACGGGGTCTAGAGCGAATACTTTTCCCAATCTTTTCTAATAGCTTTCCACACTCCCACACCATAGGCTCCCCTCGCTTCTCTCGAACACCAACCTCCTTTCTCTACCCCAAATTTGTCTATGATGACTTGTTTCCACAAGGAATCTCTCTCTACAACAAATCACCAACTCCACTTCCCAAGTAAGGCTTTGTTTAGGGTCACAAGGCTGTGAATACCTAAGCCTCCTTGCCTCATATCAGCATAAACTGAACCCCAATTCACCAAGTGCGGTTTTTTTTCCAAAGCACTACCGCCCCACAAGAGGTCTCTTTGAATCTTTTCAAGTCTTGTACACACCTTCTGTGGAATGACAAAAAGTAAATTGGGAGACTTGAAAGAGTGCTTTTTATCAAAGTAAACCTCTCCCCTTAGAGAGATGTTGCCTCTTCCACAAGGACAAACATTTTTTGAATCTCTCTTCTACTACATCCCACACCCTTGATGATTTGAAAGGGGCACCCAAGGGAAGACCCAAATAAGAAGTAGGAAGCTTCCCAACTCTACACCCCATCATCAAAACAATATTCTCTAAAGAATCAATCCTTCCTACAAGGATAACCTCACTTTTATCCCTGTTCACTTTTAAACCAAAAATTGCCTCGAATCATAAGAACACCCAACTCTAGTATCTTAGCTACTCACTATTGGCCACTCCTCGCAAAATAATAGTGTGTTGTTAGCAAATAGAAGATGGAGTAGATCCCTTCCTATTCCACTACTACTTCCTACCTTAAACCTCTCGATGAAACCCCCATTTCTGGCTCTGAACAACAGCTGGCTGAAAGCCTCCATGACTAAAATGAAGAGATAAGGAGATAACGGGTCACCTTGTTTTAAACTCCTAGTGTTGTGAAAAAAGCCTGAAGGGGTTCCATTAATTAAAACTGAGAAATTAGTTATGGAGATGCACCACCTAATCCAATTAATCCATCTATGCCCAAACCTCATCTTGGACATAACTAATAGAAGGTAGTCCCAATTGACATGATCAAACGGCTTTTCAATGTCTAATTTTAGAAGGAAACTAGAGAAATTACCTTCAACTTGGAGTGTATAGCCTCATTTGCAATGAGCGCGACATCCAGAATCTGCCTATCCTGAATAAAGGCATGCTGGAACTTTGAAACCACCTCCCTCACAGCTAGTTTCAGCCTATTTTCCAAGACTTTGGCGAGCAACTCGTAAAGACTCCCAACTAAACTGATCGATCTGAAATCTTTCAACTCTTCCACACCCCCTTTTCCTCTCCTTTTTGGGATCAAAACGAGAAAAGTGGAGTTTAGACTCCTCTAAAAAGTGTCAAGCCGGAAAAAGTCACCAAAAAAGGGCCATAATCTCATCTTTGGTAAATTCCCAAGAAAATTGCCAAAATGCCATGGTGAAGCCATCTATGCTAGACGTTTTATCATTGGAGAGGCTGCACAAGGCTTCGAACACTTCTTCTTCTAAGAAAGGCACCTCTAAACTTCTGGACCTTTTTGTCCCCATAACATGAAACTGTAAATCCTCAATTCGCTGTCTCCAATCCTGATTTTCCAATAACAAAGTCTGATAAGCCCTACACATCCCAGACTTGATATCTTCCTCATCATTAAGAGTGACCCCATTAATTTTTACCTTGGATAAAAAATTCCTTCTCGCTGGCCATCTTATGAAAAAACCTGGTATTCTTGTCTCCCTTCTTTAACCAGGTTTCCCTTGATTTTTGTCTCCAAGAAGTTTCTTCCATTAAAACATAATTCTTGTATTCTTCCAAATCCCCCATTTGAGCCTCTGCTTCCTCAAAAGATAAGGGATTAACACTCTCCTTGGAATCCGAGAATTGAATTTAAGAGAGAGCTTCTGATTTTCTAACAAAGACATTACCAAAAACTTCTTTATTCCATCTTCTTAGATCCCTTTTAAGAGCTTTCAACTTCTTAACAAGGCAATGGTTGTTAGATCCTGCAACTGAGTACCCGGTCCACCACTCTCTCACTAGCTCTTTGAACCTGAACCCATCTAACATAAGCCACACATTCTCAAAGCAAAAAGGAGTTTTGCCTTTTTTAACCCCTCCACCTTTCAAAGAAATGGTGCAATGATCAGAGACAATTATAGGGAGAGCACATTGAAAGACACCCGCACTCTAACTCCAAGAGATCCAAAAAATCAGGATGCCTCCTGAAGCACCCCTAGCATCAACTGCACCTTAGTCCATAAACCTTTTAGCACCCAAGCTTTTCACCACCTTTAACAACATCTCTTGCACCTTTGTTTCTAAAAAACAAACCAAATATGCCTTCTGAGATCTAACCACCGACTTAATCATCCTCCTTTTCTCCTTGTCGTTGAGCCCTCTAACATTTCAAGAGAGGATTTTGATTTTTATCAATCCACTAGAATCAGTTCCCAATTGTTCTTACTGCTCCTATTCACAAGCACAGGCTCTCCATAGCTAACTGTGCAATTTGATCTCTTAAGTTTCCTTTTAGAGTGTGATGTGGACACTGCTTTCTTCCTCCTCCCTCTACAAGGGGTCCCCCCCACTAGTCGTCTTCTTCAACTTCTTCAAAAGTAAAACAATTTTTTCTTTGCACCCCTCAACCGGCATTCCCAATTATTATTATTATTATTTAATTATGTTGATGATAGTGTAGATTTGTTAATTCCTTTTTCCAGGAGGAAATGTAGATACCTGCCAAATGTAGGCGGAACTAAGAGAAATCCGTAAATGATGCATTATGCCATATTTCTGAAACAATAGTTGGAGAGAACAACCTATCAAGTGAAGTGGATTAGAGCCATGTAATGGAAGCATATCAAGATATTTATGTTAAGCATTTTCTGTTTGCCTTTGCTATGGATATTCTGTCAAAGATAAAGACACCCTGCACCACAGCTGGTAGGTCGGTGCCTATGTCACCTCCTTTTGGGTCTCTGCAGTCTGCCATAATCCCAGATAAATGCCTCACGCCTTATAATTTTGCATGTACCATTTAAGTTGGTATTAGGGGCTTCTAGAGGTAGGAGATTAACTTTGCTTAAGAAGGCATCCTGGGGATAGACAGTGTCTAAAAGGGAGCAGTGCCCTCTTATCAACGACAAAATGGATGGATATCTGAAAACAAATCACTAGGATTTTCTGGAAACCAATTTAGCCGCGCCCTTCTCCCTAAGATGCCCCACCTTTTCTCTACTTTTGTACCAAAAAGAGATTCTGTTAAAGAAGGTTGGCTAGGCATGTAGGTTATCAGAATTTTATCTTCATACACAGATTTTCCAGAGGAATGGAATCTCTGATTATTCGCTGGATAGTGGGACACTGAAACAGCATTTCTTGATTCTCTTCAACTTTAAAATGCCTTTTCTAGGAACAACACTCGTTGCCAAGAATCTCTGTGATCTGAAGCAAGTGTGGGAGCTGAAGCTCAGTCTGCAATGGCAAGCTTTGCTGTTGGCTTTTACGACCGGGAATTCAACAACTATGATGCCATTGCATATGGTCTCAGTCGTGATATTGTTGGCGTCTATGAAAAACCTCTTCATCTAATATTAGATGCAATATTTTATTATCCTCATCCTGTTTCAGACTCTGACTCTCCCCCTCAAGAGAGGTCTGGTTATGGTTCCATATTTTGGCCCCAAGAAGTGGAAGAGCATGATCTTACAAACAGAGCAGCTTTGGGCGATGATGAGGAAAAGCAACAGCCTTACAATGGCGGTTCAAATTGGCTGAGTGAATATGACCCATCTATATATCAATGCTGGGGAAAGGATTTCCAGTTCTGTGGACGGGGCACCGATGACAATGGGTATAGTGGTGGATTGGAGAAGACTGAGGACTCCTACCACGGTGGAGAAGAGTATGACAGCTACTACAAAGAGGTGGAAAAGCAGCCTGCTTATGATAATTACGGTCCTTGGTCTAGTTATGGGTCCTTGTTTGGATGTGGTGCAGAGGAAGATTTTTACGAATCTAACTGGCAAGAACCGAAACTCACACAAAGCTTTCCAGATGAATTGGGAATTTATCAAGGCATCTTTGGTTACCGGCCTTGTTTCTTCCAGAAAGACCAGAAAAACTATGGTGAACAGGAAGCTTACGACCATGGGAATCCATGGAAGGGAACTGCTGATTATCTTTTTGGAAATTCATTTAGGTGGTGAATCAGTGTACAAGGGAGCTAATGGAGATCTGAAGCACACCTCTCGAAGCTGTACTGCAAGAACTCAGGAGTCCAGGCATGATAAGTGATCATGTGTAAGGGTTGTTTCAACATGTGAATTTAGGGCCTCTACTTTATGGGGTTAGAGTGATGTTAACTGATTCCTCTTTTTTTTTTTTCTTTTTTTTTTTTTACTCGTATGCTTTTCTTCGTCTTCCAAAAAATAAATCAGTTGAATGCATTTTCCAAGCATGTGATCACCGAGAGGACGCCTGGAGATTAAATCAATAAAATCATGTACAATTACTAGTGTTCCTGTGGAATCAAAACTAATTATCAAATTCCACCAATCTCTATTTGTAATGCAAGCATCCCTATGGACGAGACAGGTTCAACGCTGGTTGGTGTCATCATGGACCATGAACCGTTTGGGTGATTGGCATGGGCCTTAAATCAATTAGCTTCCCACATATCATACCAGCTCTAAATCATTTAGACACCCCTCTACAATGAGGCAGCCTAATTTTTTCCAGGATCTACATCCAGAAACTGCAAAATGCATAGTAGTTTTTGGCTTTCTTTCAGAAGAGAGCTACCCTCTTATTTGTTGATGTCTGGTCACGTGTTGTCCTCTTCTTCCAACGGAACAAAATTAGCCAGGCCCAACTTGCTGTACAAGTAGTAGGAGGTTGTGAAGCAACATAAGATGCCACTTATCATATTACAGTGCCAATTCATCCTCAATGTCATCACCATCTTCAAAAAGCTTCAGAAACCGAGCCTGATCTTGCTCCCTCTTCCTCTTTTGCCAGTACTTATACACAGCCACAACTGCTAAAACAGATACAATTGAAACCAAAGCACTGACCATTATCACTAGAACGAGATGCACTCCCTTTCCTCCATCATGTGAGCCAGTAGTGTGGTCAGAAGCTACAAAAACAAGGGAACATAATCAGACGAGATAAACATGTTTTGAGTTCAAAAACAGAGTCAAACACCAACCATTGCAAATCAAAGTGTTAAAGAAAGTTTCAAGTCCTACACCCTCAACCATTAGAATGATCTAGAAGATGAATAGAATCATTCAGTTTAACAAAAACGGGAGGAACCAAGAAGCAAACAAGCATCAAAGCATCTTAAGGTAGCACATGAATGTGAACTAAAAACAGTATGATCTGAGAATATGCATCTTAAAATGGGGACTTACGGACTTAATTAAAAACTGGTGGCTGGGAGAGGATTTCAAGGTTCTTTTAGCTTTGTTCTTACCTCTAAATTCAAACCCCTTGAAGGGAGATCTAAATGTTTGGAACAAAGAGGTGCTTGGGAATGCAACACCTTGGATGACAAGTACCTTAGATCAAATTGGTTTTTAGGATTCAAAGAAGAGGGAAGCTTTTCTCTCTATCAAGGTTGAGACTAGAAGAGTGGCAGTCAAAGAAATATAATCGGTGGGCCTGTTTGAAAGAAACTGATGCAACAAGCAAGAAAGAAAAATATGTCTAACCCAAGAAAGTCTAGAATCCACCAAAGGAATTCTCAAGAAGAGATTTCTATTAACTGAAAATTTAGAACAAAAGGCAAAAGATCTTTTTCCATCATTTTTCCCAATAACCCTTTAATGTCTTCACAACTTCCAACTTTTAGAAAATGAAAACTCATAAATATCTAATATAAGTAACCAAGTACTACAAGTCTCAAGTTTCCTAGGTGATTTAGTTTCTGACACAGGACAGCTAGTCCCAAGAATATAGTCAAGTTTTCCTAGGTAATTTAAATAATATTCTGAAACTTGTTTGACTATTTTCTTTGGACTAATTGTCCTGTGTCAAAAATTGCTTAGATATATAGAAGTCAAGAATTGTGGTTGGATAATGGAGATAAGACAGATAAGAATACTAATTTTTTCACAAAATGGAACATGTGCTAAAGAGAAGGAATAACATTGGCCAAATAACAGGGCATGGCGTAGGGCTCATGAAGGACTCTAAGATTAAGGAGGGGGTGTCAAACTTCTTTCAAAGTCTTTTTTCTAATTTGACAATTCAAACTTCAGGCTTCTATCCTTTCAAAGCCTGACCTCCCTAGAGTAAGAGTGTGTTTAATAGTATTTCTATTCGAAGTGTTTCCTCTAAAAATGTTTTTGGGGGAATCACCATCAAATACTTATCTAGGAAGCACTACAAGTGATTTTTCAACTTTTAAAAGGGTTTTTAAAATTTTTCCAAACTCCTGAATTTTCTTAAAAAACACTTTATGCTAGAAGTGCTATTTAAAAGCACTACCACATGGAGTCTAAATCTCTTTGAATTTTCTCAAGCCTTAACTTGACTTCTCTTGAAATACTAAACAATGATATAAAAATATGGGCAAGTTGGATAATTTGTTCCAGATCAAAATAAGCCTTCCCTTTTAAAGAAATATTGTCTTTCCATATCAACAACCTTTTGTAAAACAACACTTCTATCTCATCCCAAACCGCCATTGATTTAAAAGGAGCGTCCAATGGAAGGCCCAGATAAGGAGATGGAAGCTCTCCTACCCTGCAACCCCATTCATGGGACAACTCCTCCCATGTTATCCACCCTTCCAATTGGAATCACCTCATTCTTTTTTAAGTTAATTTTAGACTTGATGTGGCTTCAAACCACATCAACCAGTTTAAATAGATCAATTGATCTTGAGAAGTCTCACAAAAAGAAAGGGTGTCATTTGCAAACAACAAATAGGACACCACCTCCCCCTTGTCACCTCTCCACATGAAATGCAAGCGTTTTTAGCAAATCCCCATTATCATTTTAATCATCATTTTCCTAAACTACTCCCAAGATGCTAGTGCTCATTCAAGGAACTGTCCTAAAGATCATTAAAGAAACTATCCCCAGACATTCAATTTAGCCATACAACTTCATGCTCATTTGTTTCTTAATGATACGTGCATTTGGATGTTCCAAAAATGGACAAGTCCATTTTGTACTCCTAATACATTTTATGGCACAAAAACATTACCTTGATGGAGTTGTTATGCGAAATGAGGCAAAATTGACATATGATGGAATAAATCTCTCTTCACAAATTGCACAACAAATTTTCCAAGTTCCCCAAAAGCCCCCACACTGACCTACTAATATGACAAATCAGCTTTAGAATGCATTGTCTAGATTAATAACATGAATTAATATAAATGAGTCTCAATGAGTGTTTGAGGCTTTCACTAGTGAGATGTCTAGAGGAGGAAGAAGATGGTTTACTGTGGAGTCCAAAGCTTTTGAACTTGTGATTGATGAAGTAGGAGGCAAGCTGAAAGGATGCATTTGGGAGAGATGTAAAGGGATATCATCTTGGATCAGATTTGGAGATGCAAGTCTCAGCAGTTTGTTGGTAGGAGTGGAGTCCTGCTGTAGAGATAGAGTTGATAGAAATTGGTCTTTCGCATGGGAGGAGGAGGGAAAGAATTATAGATTGGAGCGTTGTACAAATGAGGCGGGAAGATTTATTCTCTGTTCTGTTCGTGATTTAGAGGCAAAAAGATTTTGCTTAATTTTTCCAAAAGGGAAGAGGTTATCTAGAGGGTGGAATATCTTGGCTGAGAAGCTGAGAGAGGTTGGGGTAGCTCCATCTGGAGGATTAAAGGACCCTCCTTCTCTTGAGGTGCTGAAGAAGGAAAAGGAGTTTGATCAAAGGACATATGCGGATGTAGCAAAATTGAAATTGGGTAGACTTGGGGATAAGGTCTGGTTGGAAGTGGGAAGGAGGGTAAAGTCTGGTAGATTAGAGCAGCTGAGTCGTTGCTTAGTGGGTAGATGGGAAAAGGTGGAGAACCATCCCCCTGAGTTGGATTACCTAAAAAACTGGGCTGTCCACGCTTGGCTCCTTAAAGGCAAGCTGGACATAGCTGTAATGGGAGGTGGGCTAATGCTCTTTAAGTTCGAATTGGTTAGTGAGGCCGAGCGTGTTCTTGCTAGAGGGAAGAGAAAGGTTTTAGGCAGTGTATTATTGATGGAAAGATGGCACCCGGAGGTGGGGTGTTTTAGCAATGGAGCCTTTGCTAACAAGGTATGGGTGAGAGTGGTAGGTCTTCCCCTTCACTTATGGAATCGAGAGGTGTTTAAGTTGATAGGAGATGGTTGTGGTGGGTTCATTGTTGTGGACAACAAGACGGATTCAATGGCAGAGTTGCAATGGGCTAGAATGTTGGTGAAAACGATGGGCAGGGACACACCTTCCTCCGTCCAGATTGTGGATGAGATGGGGTGCTTCTCAATCCAGCTGTGGTGGGAATCCCCACCTTGGTTCTCTCAGGTGGTGCCGGCGGGAAGTGGTCTTGGGAAAGGGGCTGCAGTGGCTGTAGCAAATACAGGGAGTGGGTCTCGTGATGAGTGCAGAGGAGGCGTGTTGGTGAAGGTTGGACAGCCAAAGGAGTAGAGGGGAGTAGCTGAGCCGCCCTATGGTAGCTCTTCAAAAGGGGTTACAGGCTTTCCATCTGAGTTGGCTGAAAGGGGGCTTGGAGCGGAGGTGACTGATGGAGAAGATAGCCTTGGGATTAGAAGTCAAGGTGTAGGGAAATCAGCAAGTTTGGGAGGTTTTAAATCCGGGCCAGCAGCTTGTGATTATGGGCCCATCTGGGAGGCCCAATTCAGGAGCGGGCTTGGAGAGGCTTGTCTCAAGCCAACCTATGAGGGAGCCCAGATGGTTGGGCCAGATTGTGAGCCGAGGCCCATCACGTTAAAAGGGTGGGTAATGGGCTGCGAGGATAGGCCTTTTCTCATAAAGGGCTCGATTGTGGGCTGCGAAGGGAGGGCCGACATGGGTTTTGAGCCTGAGTTGGGGGGGATAAAAGGAAATAGGGCTTTTCCTCATGCCGAGGTCGAGAAGATGGAAATTAGGGCTACGATGGAAGCTTCGGGTGGCCAAGATAAGGAGGACGGGGGGTCTCTTGCTTTCTCGGAGGAGATTGGAGGGATTCAGAGTCTCTCACGGTGAAAGCGAGAGCGCGAATGACTGAAGAAGCTTTGTCAGCTGAGGCATCCAGGTACGAGTCCGTTACCGATGTTTTTGGGGGGGATCGGGTCCTCTTCTCTTCTTCTCCTCTCTCTGGGTGCGATCAGGCTATGGTGGTGGGGGGTGTTACGGGTACGGTAGTCATTGAAGAAGGTGTTGGGTATCAAGCTCCGTTGCGTGCTGTGCTAATTGATGGCAGTCCGTGGGAGACGGGTACAGAGGGGGAAAAGAATATGGGTATCAGGTCACAGGAGAGTGAGGATCTGGAGGAAGAAGAGGACCAAGGTAGCAGTTGGGATGACAGTAGCTTGGCTAAGTTCAGTAAGACTCTGGGGTTCTCGACAGATGGTGTTGAAGGGGAAATTCTTAAATTACTGTTAAGGCTGAAAACTAGAAGGGATCAAGGCAAGAAGAAAGGAATTTCAGGAATGACTAGGTTTGATAGGGAAGTGAAAAAATTGGAATGGTCGATTAATTATGAAGGAGAAAGCAGGAAGAAAGGTTCGGATAGAAGAAATGGGGATAGAGCTCTGTGTTTTAAATGAAGATTAAAATCTTATCTTGGAATGTCTGGGGGGTGAATGACAAAAATAAGAGGAGTTTAATTAAGGCCTTAATCAGATCCCAAAAAGTGGACTTGGTATGCCTGCAGGAGACTAAAATGTCACAGATGTCTTTAGGGGTGGTGAGAAGTCTTGGAGTGGGGAGATTTTTAGATTGGGGAGTTCTGAATGTGAGAGGGGCAGCTGGAGGGGTGCTGGTTTTTTGGGATAAAAGAGTGTTGGAGCTGGTAGGGATGGAGGTGGGTCTCTTCTCCATTTCCTGCCGGTTCAAAGAACTGTGAAGATGGATTTAGTTGGATTTTTTCAGGAGTGTATGGCCCTACCTTGAAGAGATATAGAGAGCTGTTTTGGGAAGAGCTAGGGGCCATCCGCGGGCTCTAGAGCGATCCTTGGTGTATCGGAGGAGACTTCAATTTGATTAGATTTCCGAATGAGAGTGGAAGAGGGGGGAGGTTGTCTTTTTCAATGAGAAGATTTTCGGAAGTGATTGATGACCTGGACTTGAGGGATCTCCCCCTTCAGGGGGGTCCATTCACCTGGAGCGGAGGTTTGAACAATCAAGCTATGTTTAGGCTAGATCGTTTCTTGGTGTCGGAGGATTGGGAGGGTCACTTTAAGGGGGCAGTGCAGTGTACTCTTCCTAGGCCTGTGTCCGACCACTTCCCTATTCTATTGGATGGGGGAGGGGTTAGAAGAGGTCTTGTCCCTTTCCAGTTTGAAAATATGTGGCTTAAGGAGGAGGGTTTTAAGGACTTGTTGAAGGGGTGGTGGCAAAGTCTAAGTTTCAATGGTTCTTTTAGTTTCATCCTTGCTGAGAAGTTGAAGGCTTTGAAGGCTATTTTAAAGTCGTGGAACAAGGATGTTTTTGGGCAGGTGGGAGTCAATAAGAAATTGGCCCTGGACAAGGTGATTTTCTGGGATGGTCAGGAAAAGCTTCGCTCCTTATCATTGGAGGAACTGGAAGCTAGAAAGGTAGCAAAGGGGGACTTCAAAAAATGGGCTCTAATGGAGGAGGTTTATTGGAGACAAAAATCAAGAGAAGTATGGCTAAGGGAGGGTGATAGAAACACAGGCTTTTTTCATAAAATGGCTAACTCCCATAGAAGGAGAAATTGCCTGTCCAAGATTAAAGTTGACGGAGTATGGTTAACAGAGGAGCAGGAGATAAAGGGGAGTGTGGTTAGAGCTTTTAAGGACCAGTTGACTGACCCGGGGGGCTGGCACACATCTATGGAAGGTTTGGACTTTAATAGAATTGGAGATGAGGATGCAGCTAGACTGGAGGAGGTATTTTCAGAGGAAGAGGTCTTCCAGGCTCTTTCAGACCTGAACGGGGACAAGGCTCCGGGTCTAGATGGTTTCCCCCTTAGTTTCTGGCAATTTTGTTGGGATTTTTTCAAAGAAGAGGTTATGGGTTTTTTGATAGAATTTCATGAGCGTGGCAGATTCGTCAGGAGCCTGAATTCGACCTTCCTGGTCCTAATCCCAAAAAAAGCAGGCGCCGAGGACCTTAGAGACTTCAGACCGATCAGTTTGGTAGGCGGATTGTATAAACTATTGGCAAAAGTGCTAGCTAACAAGCTTAAGAAGGTAGTAGGCAAAGTGGTGTCTTCAGCTCAAAACGCCTTTGTTGAAGGAAGACAGATTCTCGATGCTGCCCTTATTGCCAATGAGGCAATAGATTCTTTGTTGAAACGGAACGAGAGTGGGGTGTTATGTAAATTGGACTTAGAGAAGGCATACGATCACATAAACTGGAATTTTTTGCTATTTGTATTGCAAAGCATGGGATTTGGGGAGAAGTGGACCGGGTGGATCTCCTGGTGCTTCTCTACAGCAACGTTTTCAGTCTTGGTCAATGGCACTCCGGAAGGCTATTTCAACAGTTCAAGGGGGTTGCGTCAGGGGGACCCCCTATCCCCTTATCTTTTTGTGATAGGAATGGAGGCCCTTAGTAGGCTGATCCATAGAGCAGTGGGGGGAGGGTTCCTATCAGGTTGTAGAGTCAATGGAAGGGGTGGGGATGGGGCTTTGGTCTCTCATTTGCTGTTTGCCGACGACACTTTAGTGTTTTGTGAAGCTTCTGAAGATCAGATGGTTCACTTAAGCTGGTTGATGATGTGGTTTGAAGCTATATCAGGTTTGAGAATCAACTTGGACAAAAGCGAAATTTTGCCGGTTGGTAGAGTGGAGAATTTGGAGACTTTGGCTCTCGAGGCTGGCTGTAAAGTGGGCAGGCTGCCTTCTTCTTATTTGGGGATTCCTTTGGGGGCGAACCACAAGTCTGTGGCTGTTTGGGATGGGGTGGAAGAGAGATTTCGGAAACGACTGGCCTTGTGGAAGAGACAATTTATTTCCAAAAGAGAGAGAATCACTCTAATTCGGAGTACATTGTCAAGTATGCCCATATACTTGATGTCTTTACTTCGAATGCCAAGAGTGGTTAGTCTAAGGTTGGAAAAAATTCAAAGGGATTTCTTGTGGGGAGGGGGTGCTTTGGAAAGGAAGCCTCACCTAGTTAATTGGGATACCATTTGTTTGGACAAAAGGAAGGGGGGCTTGGGAGTTAGACGTCTATCCACCCTTAATAGGGCCCTTCTTTGCAAGTGGAATTGGCGTTTTGCGAATGAAAGGGAGAACTTTTGGAGGCATGTCATTAGTAGGAAGTTCGGGGAGGAAGAAGGGGGTTGGGTTTCTAGAGAAGTTAGGGAGAGTTATGGAGTAGGATTTTGGAAGGAAATAAGGAAGGAAGGTGCCCTTATGCAAAATAAAGTTGTTTTTTCAGTGGGGAATGGTAGAAGGGTAAAATTTTGGAAAGATAAATGGTGGGGGAACTTCGCCTTATGCAATTCTTTTCCCTCCTTGTATGCTTTTGCCTCCTCTAAGGAGGCTTGGGTAGAAGAGTTTTGGGATTCTTCGGGAGAGGAAGGGGTTTGGAGTCCTAGATTCTCTAAGCCCTTCAATGATTGGGAGGTGGAGGAGGTGGAGAGGCTTCTTTTAACAATCCGAGGTGCAAGGCTTATTCCTCTTATGGAAGATAGAATGATGTGGAAAGTGACTTCGAATGGGATTTTTTCAGTTAAATCCCTCTATAATGATCTATCTTCAAGAAGAGCTGGTCTTTTCCCTCATGGTTTGATCTGGAGCCCTAGTGTGCCTTCCAAAGTGAGTTTTTTCGCTTGGGAGGCTTCTTGGGGTAAGGTGCTAACTATGGATCAACTTAAAAAGAGGGGATGGGCTCTTGCTAATAGATGTTTTCTGTGCTGTGAGGAAGAGGAGTCTATTGATCTTATTCTTATACATTGCTCCAGGGCAAGAGTTTTATGGGAGTTATTGTTCGCCCTTTTTGGAGTGTTTTGGGTCCTCCCATTTTCGGCTAGAGATACCCTTATTGAATGGAGGGGCTTTATGTTGGGCAAGAAGCGTAGAAAGGTGTGGAAGGCAGCCTCGTTGTACCTTTTTTGGGCAGTTTGGATGGAAAGAAACAGGATTGCATTCGATAATGAGGACTTTTCGGTTCATAGGTTGAAAAAATTCTTTTGTTTATAATCTTTGGGTGTGGACAAAGTCAGTTATAAATGAAGGTCCTCTTCCTTTACTTAAGTTTTTTTGATTGGCTAGGCGCTAGATGAGGGATGGTTTTGTATCTTCTCTTCTTTTGTTTGTGCCTTAAGGGGCCTTTTGTATACTCCCTGTATGCTTTGGGTTTTCCTCAAGGTGCCCATTTTCTAATATATTTCTGTTTTTGCCTATTAAAAAAAAATAACATGAATTAAAATAAATTGACACCAATGAATAGATATAAGAAGATACTAACCTTTTTGAAGAGGTATACACTCTGGACATAAAAATGTGGCATTGAATTCTTTGTTCTTGAAATGAACATATTTTCCATCAGAAGCTATAAAATCAGAAAGGCAGAACTCCCACTCATCGAACACATCATCTGATTTTATGCTGTCCTTTTCATAGAACCCACAGCGCTTGCATTTTTTAACTGCAATTTCTGTCAGAGGCTGAAAACATTTCACAATTACATTATTAGCTACTCCACAAAAGCAATGCTTAACTGCTTCAGCTGAACTAAGCTTAAACGGTTAGAACATGGCAAACACATAAGCTCACATATAAATGAACACCTGCACAAAAGCATTTTCAAGCTTCTCAGTAAAAAGCCCAATGAACAAATTTTCACCACATTTCTATCCAATAAGTAGGTTCATTAACATTGCACCACGTATGGGTGCTTGGTGTGACAGTCATTGGGCAGAAGAACATCATTTTTATTAGTACATGTGTGGTTGAGAGATGCCGAAAGACCAACAAGCATGTAGACCTTTTGCTCACAGCATGGGCCGTGACATTGGTAAGGTCAATCTCCAAATAAATTAATAAGGCCAATCACACATCACAAATGTAGAGGAAATGAGTGCTTTTTCTTTTCTTTTCTTTTTTTATTTTATTTATTTATTTATTTTTGATAGGCAAATGAAGAGGAAATGATATAATCACTACTACTTTGTCCAAGCTCACAAACCCCAAATTCAAGCCTTTACAGGTCTCCAAATCAGTTTGAAGGTTCAGCAAATACCACAACAATAAATAGCCCATCATGAAAAGCTATTCAATGAAAAGAAGAAAAATACAAGCCTGGAAGACATTCATGATTTATCACTGCAGATGCCTATGCAAATGTCAGTTGTCGGGCTATCCCAATGAATGAAGCAAACTATGAGTTCTAATTTTTTTCAAAATATTGAAAGCAATCTTCCCCACAAAAATATAATAGGCAGAAGATATACAACTGCTTGCTAGTGATTTTCTATTTCGTGAAACCTGATGAGCATTCTCACTCTCCTTTGGTTTAGATTAAGACCTATTTCAGCATATTTCCTAATTCTGCAAGAAGTTAGGTCATCTACATATACTCTAGGACTAGTTAGTCAAGAATCATACTCAGTCTTGATAAGCATAGATTCAGGAAGCATCCAGTTACAGGAGGCAACATACGTCTAGAAGCATGACAGCGTGTTCTTCAGAGTTCGCTCAACTGGCAAAGGTCCTAAAATGCAAATTGTTTGTTCTTATGTAGGCTCTTCTTTTGCACAGTTTTACAGTTTCTATGACAGAGGTAGAAGTGAATTTCTTCCAACTCTATTTGCTAGGAGCTTCTGGAACTTGGTTCAACTTAATAGCAAACTCATAACTAAAGAAGAACCACAAATAGAGTATTTGGAGGAACTTATTATTGGTCATGAGAATAGGATTCTTTAATTGCTCGCATGCATCATGGAGAAAACTAAAGTACCCATAAAAGCACTTCATGAAACTCATGTGCAGTTTTGACAAAGATAAGCTAGAACAAAAATATATTTCTAAAAGTGTAGCAAACATCCCAGAGAAAAGGATCATTCTCTACAAACCTGCCAAGATTCTTCACCCTTAAAAGTATATAAGACATGTGTTTTCTTCACATCTGGTATAACTGTCATATTCTCTCCTTGACATTGAAAATAAAATGTTGGTTTTTCTAGCCACTCGTGGGTTTTAAAAATCACAACAGAATCAAGTGTAACAATTGCAGAAGATATGAACCCTGAAAAGGAGACATTGTCACCAAACAGTCAGACACTGAGTAAGAAGAACCTAAAACTTTCAGATAGAATTTACAAAAGCATTTAAAACTTAAGCATATAAGTTAATGTTATCAAGAAAGATAAACTTTAAAAACTTTTCAACACAAATTTTCCCCAAACAAGTTTTCTCAACATTAATAAACCAAAGAAAATTCGTTCACATACCTCAATTTTCACCAAAAGCTCAGGAAAATCACTATAGAGAATTAAATATCACAGAAGAAAGAATAAACACAGGTGCAATCCAATAGAGGGTCAATCCCAGTCTTGAAGTTATTGTTCAACATCATCAATATTGGTGGTGAAAGATTCTCACTTGCCTCTAATAACAATAATAAAAACAAAATAACAAGAAGAACAACAACATAAATAGCTTTCTAACTATTACAAAATGAATATATATATGAAAAAAAAGAGCAATCACATCAAGTTATGTTGATGCGACCTCCATCAACTCTCTTTTAGTCTTTTTGGGTGCCTACAAATATTCCCATTCTTGGAATTCTCAACTGAAACAAATTTCACTTATGCACAGGGGTATCCCAGACTTTAGCTGTTTTTCTTAATATCTCCAAATCACGAGTCCTAAACTTAGCCACTTGTTATTTCTTGGATACCATAGAAGTTCTAGCCTATGCCAACTGCAGAAGGTGCCAAAGAATATAATAGACATTTATATTTATATATTTATTTTAATATTTATAAAAAAATCAAATTTATACAAAAATAAAAGGATATAAATATAAAATAAATTGGCTAACTTTACCAATATATAGCAGTGGAATCTCTTTCCCTGTGGATGAATCTTAAATTAGCCACTCAAGGACACAAGTGCACCACTTTTATCACCACTTCCTTTTATCTCTTTAGCCATTACCTCTATCTTTCCCAATGAAACCTAACACTTTCCCAGCAAAGGGATGAACCATGGACCCCTGGATATTTTATCCAATTGAATGCTTGTGAAGTAATCAAATGCTCTGAGCACATACAGATGTAGCATATATTCTTGTTTACTTATCAAAAAAACAAAAAAGAGAGAGCTCTTGACCTATATACGAAGAAGAGTTCTTGGAGGACGGATTGTAATAAAGGCTAAGCAATTCATCTAATAGTGTTTGCATGGAATAACCACGAGTATCACTGCCCACCCAAAACGCATAATGCTTCTTGCATAAGCAAAGAGTGACGTTTGTAGGTTTTTTGTCCACTGCATGTACAATTAACTAGTACCCAGCTTAAACAGTTATCCACCCACAGCTTACCTATCAGTACTGGGGGATTATTTTCTTGATACTCTTTCTCTGGGTTATGCCCTTTATATGGTGTGCCGAGGCAGCATGGCTTGTTTATTGAATAACATACTTGTCTCTTAGGTGTCATTTTGCCCAAAACTCAGGGTCAAGCTCCATGGAGGTTCTCTTAGGACTGGGAGAAGAGCCAGACAATACATAGCTCTGTACGATAAAAGAGGTCAAGCCTCTGTATTTCTAACAGACACTCGCCTTTACTAAAAGTTGCTTTGTATAAAGTCAAAAAGAGATCAAATTTGGAGGTAATTAAGATGATCATCAAGCTAGGTATTATGGTAAGCCCATGATTTCAATGAGAGTTTATAATTGTGTTCCTCCATATCGAGTTTATTAGGTGGATGCCACCACGAAGGGGTTTTTTTTCTTTTGATCATTGTTAGACATGGACCAAAAAGGCTGACACAAAAAAAAATATAATTATGCAACACTGCCCTAGCTGCATGAATAATACGACAATTGATAGCCACGGCCCTATTGCTTAAACCGTTGGTACCATAGCTCCCAAATGTCTACCAGCTCATGTTCTCAGTATGGAATTTGTTTGTGCCATAGATGGATAGATAGATAGATACCAAAACTCTTTTGCTTAAGAGTCGGCTCGCCATCATTCATCTCCTCCAATCTCAACTCTCAAAAGCCCTAAAAACTAACATCAGTTCAATAAGAAACCGTAATTGAATCAAAAGTCCTTCGTTGCACACACTGCTAGTCAAAATTATATCATAATTTCGGACGAATTTTTAATTAACAGCTGAACTCAAATGAACAAGCAAATAAATAAATCGTTTGTTTCCCAAGACTTTTACCTGGAAAGCAGCTGAGGACGATCCAACAGACAAGAAAATGAGAAGAAACCCTAAAATTGGGCAGAAACCGAATCGGCGACATGGGGATTCTTTGATCGGTTGCAGAGAATATGGATGAAAATTTTGGGAAGATCTCCCTCGTTGATACTTGCGTTCAAAGAAATGACCGCCTTGCATCGCTTCTCTGCCACGCCGAAGCGTAGTTCGCACCCAAATAACGGCCACTTATTTGTCGCCACGTTAGATGTGGGACCTACTTTTGGACACGTGATGCTTACATGGCGGACAAGGAGGATTAGTGGTGGAGAGGAGTCCGGAATAGGACATGGGATCCACGTGGCAGCATCGTAACGTACTTAATGGTGTTGCTGGGGACGGAATTCTGGTTCTATCCTCGTTGTTCTACGAGTCGCCGCATCAGAACCGTCGAGATTTTAGACTTTGAAGGATAGTCATCTTTGACTGATGAAGAGGTTTACGTGTCGATCTGCCTGCGATTCTACTTAATGGGGTCATCAAATATTGCAATAAAATCATTGAAATAACAAATTCGAGGCGGTCGAATAATAGGCATTATAAATAGATGTAAGAATTTCTCTACGGTGAATAAATTGTTATGTCATCCTTATTAATATATATTTATATTTTCTTAAAGGTCAATCATGTTGTTGTCGCATTAATTTTTTATCGAACTATTTTTAGATTTTTCCTCAATTTTTATACCTTCTCACGAACGCAAGTGTCATCTTTTCAATAGTTTAAATCAAAATGGTTTATAATATAAAATATTCTTTGGATCTTTATAATAGAATTCAGGTTAAAATGATTTTCTATATGTGTCAATAATATAAATCATTGTTTATGTTTATGGGAATACAATCTTATTTTTATTTATTAGAATACTTTGGATTGTGTTTGATATGATATGACTCTTATTATGAATACGTTTCATCCGTATTCATAAGAGTACAACTTAACTTGTGTTTATAAGTATATAATTCAATATCCATGTTCTCATGAATTTGGGTAATGATTATAATGTCCTCTTGACATGCATGCTATTTTTAACCTTTAGAAACTATCAAATTGTAAACTTGGCATTAGAGAAGGATTTACGGCATACGTTCAGATTTTTGACTATTTACCTGTGGGCACCCTAAAACTTCGGCAGTTCCAGCATTGACCCAAAAAAAGTGGTACGTGTTTGATTTACTAAAATAACAAATGGAACTGGAGTCTTGCCCCATTATGTTAACAAAACTACGAACATTGCCCTTGTTATGGTAAAAATAATAGTGATATAAATTCAATTATTTGACATAAAAAGTATATGAACTTGCAATTGGTTAAAGGAAAAAAGGTGGCAGCACAAGAGAGGCATGGCAGTCTGGTAGATTAGTCTTATAAACAGAGTCAATTTGAGAACCCGAATAAAATAAACCACCCTCTCTCCTCCACCTCTTTTAGCTGCCGCTCTCAAGGCTCAAGCTATGAGAGCCGCCGAAGGAAAAACCAAGAAAACCAGGAGAGGACCGCAGCATAGCCAAAGCCAAAGAAACAAGCCAAGAACAGCAATGCCGATGTCGAAAGCTCCAATCATCGCAGTCGTTATCATATTGGCGAGTCTCCTATTAGACGCCGTGTGGGCACAAGAACCAGCTCCAACCAACGGAACGGCGGCAAAACGGAAGCTATCGCTGGGAAGTATGGCGCGGGAATTTGTACTGGCCCACAACGTGGTCCGCGCCCACTACCAGGAACCGCCTTTCAAATGGGACAGGGGCCTAGCCCGGTACGCGCGACGCTTCGCCTCGAAGCGCGTAGCTGATTGCCTGATGATACACTCGTTTGGGCCGTACGGAGAGAACATATTCTGGGGTATGCGGGATCACTGGACTCCAACAGATGTGGTGGAGTCATGGGCGAAAGAGCACAAGTACTACAATAAGGACACCAACCAGTGCACACAGGGCCAAATGTGTGGCCACTACACCCAGATTGTGTGGAGGGATAGCGTTCGATTGGGCTGCGCCCGTGTGAATTGCCTCAATGGAGGTATGTACGCTATCTGTTCCTACGATCCTCCGGGCAATTATATTAACGAGAACCCTTTTGACAGCAAATGGAACTCCGATTGGGGCGACGAACCAGAGCCAGATTCCTCCACCACTCCACCAACTTCAATTGACCCTCCTTCCCCACCCTCACCACCTGCCGCTCAGCCCTCCCAAACTTAGTTGGACCCCTCATACCTTTATACTTGCCTCCGCAGCTCACCATTGTATATATTACGCATCTATATCAATAAATTTTATTTATTTATATTTTCATGCACATATTATTTTTATTCGCAATATGTAAAGTTTAGGCATGGCATCACCACACATCCCTTTATCCATGTCCATATTTTAAAATTGTTTTCATAATACTTTTGCAATTTTGATATAATTTTTGTTCACCTGTATGGGTCAAACTCCCGTTTGGGCAATGTAGACTCTGTTTTGTATCATCCTATGAATGACACATTGATTCTGGGAACTTGAAGGAAAGCTACTTCCTAACCATGTGAGAGAATATGCATGGTTTTTTTTTTTTAATCAAAACACTTATTCCTAGGGTCATATGCAATCCTGTTTCCAAGCTTTGGCATCATCTTCCGTTTCTATCTCATACCAGTTTCCCAAATTGTTAATTACTATGGATTTTGAATCGAACTGGAACCCAAGAGGCAGATGATTTTAAGATTTAACGTTTCTAATTTATGGAGTTAGATAGGTCGGATTACATTTCAGTTGACTATCATCTCCCATATTTTGTGTGGCTGTGTTCTGTTTTCTTTTAACAAAATATTCAAGCGCAAAGAAACTCTGGAAAAAACCATCACAGTCACCACTGCCAAGTGCTAAAACACCTTCGGCATTGGTGCAAACGACCACCAAGAAGTCAGCACCAAACTTACCATTGGTGAGAAAGCCCTCCACAGACGAAAAAGACAGAATGGTTATTGAAAAACTTCTATTCCAAGCGAATTAATAAATGTATTATCTCAAGTAGTGGTTGCCTTTTTCTACGTTCTAATTGGAAACCAGTTAAAATATAAGTGACCCTTTGGCCTTTTTTAACAATCGGGCTTGCTGCTTCCAGCCCAATTTTCTAAGGTTACAGTTTCTATGGCTGCACTGCAATTCATGGTGACAGGATGGCCTTGCATTCTAAGGCAGAATGTTCAAATACTAGACTTTTGTGAACATTGATCCATGCAAAATGATCTACCATTGCCAAAAACAGAGTAACGTGATACAGATTATACCATTCCCCCACTTCATGTATCAGTTTTGATCACATTCAATGGGATAAGCACTAGGACATAAATGACATGAACCTCAATCTGAACGGAAGACATGGGTTTCCAACTGATAGGCTTTGGTGAAGAAGGCAGGCCAACAAAGGTATGTTGACATGATGCTGCTAACCGTTGATGCACCAACAAGCATGTTCATTACAACAATCTGCACTTGAATGGCCTCAAGAGGGGAAGCTCCTCCCATTATAAGGCCCGTCATTGCACCAGGAAGTGAGATGAGACCCACAGTTTTGGCATTGTCCAATACTGGAGAAAGTGCAATAACCAGAGCCCTTTTCATTTGCTGAAGTGTGGCCTGGCGTGGGGTTGCCCCAAGAGCCAATGCTGTCTCCACCTGTACAAGAATACAACAACTCATATTTAGTCAATGTTAAATGTTCCCTAGTTCCGAACTGACTTAAATTCAGAAATTAGGCAATGCAATCATTTGCCAGGAAAGGGCAGAATTTTCATTCAAGGGAAATAGATGGATTCGCAAAAGACAAAGTCAAGGAAGAACAAGACCCATTTATTTTTTTGGTTGAATTAGACTATTTGTTAATCATACCAAGTAACATCGGATCCCAAGCGGCTTGATTCAGGTCAGAGGGTTTAGGTGTAAGAAAGGTTCCCCATGAGCGATAGGGGACAAAAAGAGGAAAATAGGAAGACTGGTCAAGAAGGGTCATCTACAATAAGCACGATTTACCAAAAAACGTATAGTACTAACAACTAACCAGGTTCAATTGTATCTTGATGTCGTCTCTGAGTCTTTTCATTGTAACCCCAGTTACTGTCATTGCATTTCCAACCATCATTCCCGCAACTGGGATGATGTAGCGCGGCGTAAAAGGGAAAACATTTAGCACGACAAGCAGGAACAGGGTCACTGCGGTGCCAGCCAAGATAGAAGCTCCAGCAACATACTTCCCACGAGGTACATGTTTAGCACGCTGGCCCGCTGTATAACCAGCCACCGATACCTGCAGGGGCACACGTAACAATAACCTTTAAACATTAACCAAGACAAAATCAATCTTTGAAAATCCTACTGGTTGACTTGTACGTAGTTGATTCTACCGACCCATATATCTGACTCTTTGTGAGATCACAATCATTTTCTCCTGTCACTTAGCTGAAGAATATCAACAGCTCAAAACGATTAAATGATTGAGCTTCCTGAGGAAAGGATGGTAACAAGAAAACTGCTCTTATAAGAACAATTGCCCGTCTGGGTCACCGTTGAAAGTTATTTTTTTTTTGGAAATATCTCCGTTATAATTCATAAGGGCTAGTCAGAAGACATAAAATGGAACACTTTTCTTCTTCCTTTATTTATTTTGTCTGGTGCTGATCAAAGAAGTTTTCTTCTATGGTCGCTTACTTTCAAAGAAGCGCGACCATTAAAATTTCTGAAACAAAGAGCATGGGAAGTAAATATGAACAGTAAACAGAAGGAGAAAACGAACCATGAAAAAGTAAACAAGCAGGATCCATCCACTGTTTGCCTGGGTGAAAATGAACTGCAGTACAAAACCAATGACAGAGAGCTGAAGAAAAGCCCTTAATATCGAATATACCATCTCACCCTCCAATCCTAACTTCTGAAAATACGACAACGCCACCGCCATCAGCACCACCGCCAACGCTGCCACCGGCTTCACCATGCCCCTCAAAAACTCCATCACCCAGTCAAAATCCATCCTTACTCACCTCAAATCAACAAAAAAAGAAAACCAAGAACTTGAAATGCAGAAGGCAGCAGAACCCTGTGGTCCGTAGATAAAGGCAGGGGCTCGAACCTTCCCCAGTTGTGAGATAGGCAAAGAGTGAAGGTGATAAGTCATCTCGGGGAGTTGCCATTTGAAGGAATGACAGATGGGTCCCACTAAAAAGATATAAAAAAAAGATGCCCGCGATAGCAACCAAACGTACGGTACGACGAGTCCGGAATGGCCGGATGTATTACCCACGCGCCACAGCATCGATGGGACGATCGTTGTTTTACACGTGGGTGCGTGAATGGCACGGCGGTTCGACACCGCAAGTGCGGTGGCTTTTGGGAAGATTTGTTTTGTTTTTTGTGTCGTTTGGCGCCCATGTAGATTGATTCCTGAGTGAGGAGGCATGTAAATAAATGCGGGACGCCTGCCCCTGTTTTCTCTTGAATAAAATATTAAAATTACAATATTAGAATGATGGTGGTTTTGGCAGTTGCGGAGCAATAATGAAATGTGGATTAGATACTTGGGTCATCTCCCAACCCACTCTTTGTCGGCCTTTGGGGCCCCTAACAACTTGTCATGCGACTTGCTTCCTTTATCATGATTGAAATAAAAGACTTATCACTCATTTTTTCTCCTTTTCGGAATTCAAATTTTTCTTAATTGTTATTCTTGAATTATAGCCGAGACCACACGTTACTCTTTCTTCTTCAATTTATGGCTGGTCAAATATTATGGGCAGCTCGAATTTATAATGGAAGCTTAGTATCACAAGCTAAACCCAAATTCAAATATTAAAAGGCCATTGCCATGGGCTGCTTGGTTTAAAATAAGGAGGATATTATTAAGAGATGTGTCAACTAGAACTAGCTATATGGGTATGTATGCATATAGAGGTTGAACTTGAAAGATCTGGTGAAGTCTCCATCCATTTTATTTGTTGACATTTACAAAAGGGAGATGAGTGGGGGCGCACAACACTCACGCCCAAGTAACAATCCTCGTAATATTATAAGCACAGCTAACTTTTCTTTTCGTTAATGTATTGAGGACTTTTCACAAGAGTACGCTAATTAAAAATAATAATAATAATTTCAAATCTGCAAAATAGAACTTTTAAAATAGTCTCTACAAAAGACAATTTATTTTCTTTTAAAAAAATTATATAAAAAAGAATCATTTTTTGAATATACAATTTCTAAAATTCTTTCTTAAAAAAAAATTACATATTAAAATTACTTTTTCAAGAGATGATTTCTTAAATAAATAAAAGGAGAAATTGTCTCTTCAAAAAACGATTTTATCCTCTTTGTTTCTAAATAATAATTTGGGAAAAATCAAGATATAATTTTCTCAAAACAGAAAGAAAAAAAAAAACCATTTTTCCATTCCCTAATTTTTTCCAATTAATGATATATTTGTATAATGATATAATTATTATATATATATATATATAAATTAATTAATTTTATTTACTAAATTTAATATATAAAAAATTATAATTATTGAGATATTTATCAACAATAATATTTATAAAATATAAATTATGTTTAATATTTAGATATTATTTTAAAAAATATTTTCTTCTTAATTTTCAATTTTTTCTTAAATTAATTCAATTACTTATAACTAATAAAATTAATTTAGTTTGATATTATTTTTTATTTATAAGATAAATATTTATCTAATATTTTTTTTGTTTCTTATGCTTTGTAATTAAAAATAATTATCAAATTTATGTGAAAAATGAGTTTATAAAAAACAAATTTGTTATTAATTTATTAAATAATTATTTACAAAATAAATAATTTTTCTTTTTAAAAAATTTTAAATTAATTTTATAATATAAAAAAAATTTCATATAGAAAAATAACAAATTTATTTATTTATTTTGTAAATAATTATTTAATAAATTAATAACAAATTTATTTTTTATAAACTCATTTTTCACATAAAATTGATAATAATTTTTTTTTAAAATTCAAAATATTATCAAACTAAATTAATTTTATTAGTTATAATTAATTGAATTAATTTAAAGAAAAAATTGAAGATTAAGAAGAAAATATTTTTTAAATTAATATCTAAATATTAAACATAATTTATATTTTTATAAATATTATTGTTGATAAAAATCTCAATAATTATAAATTTTTTATATATTAAATTTGGTAAATAAAATTAATTAATTTTATAATATATATATACATTTATAATAATTATATTATTATATAAATATATCATTAATTAAAAAAAACTAGAGAATGGAAAAATGGACTTCTTTTTTTTGAGAAATTGTCTCTTCCCCAACCTTTTTTTTTTTTTTTTTTTGAGAAAATCATCTCTTGATTTCTCCCAAATTATTATTAAAAAAAATAAAAATTGGAGACGATTTCTTTTCTTTATTTATTTATAAGAAATCCTCTCTTGAACAGACGATATATATATATATTTTTTTTGTATACTTTTTTTTAAAAGGAAATACATTGTTTTTCGAATATATAATTTTAAAAGTTCTCTTTCCTACTTGACAACAATTATGGTAAATTTGAAATTATTTTTTCCATAATAGTAGTTTAAAAATTATTTTTTAAAACTGACTTACTTTTGTAAAAAATTCAATGTATCGAACCATAGAAAAAACCGTAGGTGTACTCTGTAGCATCAACAAACTTTGTGTGTAGCCCATTAAAAAGAAATTTCACACTTTGATACACTAATGTTTAAAGTACCATTTTTGTTTATAAGTAAGAGTGACCTCATTTTATTTTTATATAAGTGAAAATTGTATTTGGTAAATACTATTTCATTTTTAAAATTTTGTATGCTTTTAACTTCACAAATTTTCATATTTTTTATGATCTTATTTTGTCTTATTTATTCACGTAATTTTTATATTTTAAAATTATTAATTTATTAATAAATAAAAATATTAATTTATTATTTTTTTAAAATTGTGTTAAAGTAATACTAGAATCCTAAGTTTAAATATGCAAATTTTTTATTATGATTACAAATAACATCATTAGAATTTAAATTTATAAAACAAGTATATAGAGATTATTTATTAAAGATTATTATTTATCAATTAATGTTTTTATTTATATAAAATTAAAAATATATGCTTTAACAATTAAAATTTTATATATTTACACAATCGACTCTAATTTTACTTCAATGAAAATAAAATTTAAAAAAAATAATAAATTATTATTTTATTTATCAATAAATTAATAATCCTAAAACAATAAAACTATATGATAAATAATTTTTTAAAAAAAAATCATAAAAACCACGCAAAATTTGTGAAGTTCAAAAGTGAAACTATATTTGCTTGCATATGTCAAATAAGCAATGAAAGTGCCACATTTAAAATTAGTTTGTCAAAGTGCTTAACTCAATTTTTTTTTTCTTATCATTTTCCGTCAAAATCTCATCTAATTCTGTCTGTCTTACAACTATCAAAGTTGTTGTAATCTTGATTCTGGTGAAAGGTTTTATGTTCTTTTTTCAAATTATTTGTTCTCATTAATCATTATTAGCATATGTTGCATTTATTGAGATGTCTACTGATTTGCCTTAAAAATTATTAGTATATATATATATATATTACTTCACTACATTTTTGGATAGCAAGGTTATTTGTATTTGTATTTGTTTTATATATTATTGAACTCAATAAATAGATGAGTTGAGTTGATAAAAACAATATATCTTTTATGGTATCAGATTCTTTATGCTTTTAAAGCCCTCGATCTACCTTTTCCCATGGCCTTCTCCGCTGCACCAACTCCTCCGTCTCCTCTACAACCTTACCTGTGATTATTCTGGCCCATGACCATGTGCCTCATCTCATCACCATCAATGTGACCGCTCAAGCCTCACTTGAATTAACTCACACAAACCATTCTGCCTGACACATGCAGTTTACTACCCTTCTAGCTACGACCTTGTCGTGTTTGTCGACGACACTCATCCCTGTCCACCCCCGACCCTCACCACAGCGAACAACCCGACTCCCAATCCCGTGTATTCTCTTTGGGTGCGCCAAGACCAGCTTATTCTCAACGTCATCATCGATTCTATCACGCCCACTCTCATTCCCTTCATTGCCACTGCCACAACATCTCAAGTTGCTTGGACCACTCTCTTAAACACTTACGTACGCAAAGCCATCTCGAGGTCGTATCATGTCTCTTAAGGGAATCGTGGACAATCTGCACAAAGGTGAGACGACCATTACGAAGTATATGCAGCTCATTAAAATGTGCAATGATGAGCTTCTTCTCATGAATGCCGCTTACGATATTGACAAGCTCACTCTCAAAATTCTTCGTGGTCTTAGTGACGAATATTCTTCTCTTGCTTTCACAGTCAAAGCTAGAGAAACCCTTGTTTTCTTCGATAAACTTCATGAGAAGCTTATCACCTACGAAGCCCAGTTGAAACAAGACCAAGATAAGAAATTATTGACCGGAGCCTCTGCTTATTTGGCCATCAAGAATCCCAACACTTCCTCACATCATAATTATAAGGCCAATTCTTATCGTTGTAACGTTTCCTCCAATAACCGTCACCTTCCTGCTAGCCCTCACCAAACTCACCCACCTACCTCCCAAACCTTACCAGGGTTTTTGTTAGCTTTGTGGTATTAAAGGCCACTATGCCAAACGATGTTCTACCTACAAACATATACCCTAGATTGCCCATTTGTCCCTACCTACTCGATAGACAACTCCCCAGGCTCATTTTGCCTTCCCGGCTACTCCTTCCACTGACTAGTTGTTGGATTTTGGCACCTCTTATCATGTAACAAGTGACTGACATAATCTTTCTCTCCACTCCGATTCCACTGGTCATAGTGATATCATGATTGGTGATGGCACTGGTCTCCCTATCACTCATACGAGTTCTGTTACTCTTCAATTCTCACCTCACTCATTTCTTTTACATCATGTTCTTTGTGTGCCCTCTATGAAACATAACCTAATTTCTGTTTCTCAAATTTTCTTAACCAATAATGTTTCTATTGAGTTCTTACCTCGCTCTTTTCTTGTGAAAGATCTTTGAACGGGGACAACACTTGACCGATAATTCTAAGGATGGAGTGTACGAGTGGCGAACGTCCATGAGAAATCCAAACCATTACTCGCATTTGCTTCTATTAAAGCATCTGCTCCTGACTGGCATCATCGTCTTGATCATCCTTCTATCAAAGTTCTTAGCCACCTCGTATTGTCTTAGCTCATTCACTTATCTTCCACTGGTATTAGGAACTTTTCTTGCAACTTTTATCACTATAATAAAAGCCATAAGTTTTTTTTTTCTACATCATCGCTAACTAGCACCTCTCCTCTTCAACTTCTTTATTCTAATGTACGGTGCTCTCCTATGGAATCTTTCAATGACAATAAATATTATGTTATTTTCGTTGACCATTTTGCAAAATATATCTAGTTTTAGCCTATGAAAAAGAAGTATGATGTTTTTGATATTTTTATTTGTTTCTAAGCATTTGTGGAATTTTTTTTTAACAAACAAGTTATCCAACTATGCACAGACAATGGTGGGGAATATCTTGCTCTCAAAATTTTTTTGGCCCATCATGGTGTCTCTCACCTCACCACTCCCCTCCATACTCTTGAACACAATGGATACTTGGAGCGTCGTCATCGTCATATAGTTGAGACAGGTCTCACTTTGTTACATCATGTTTCTATGTCCTTATCATTTTGGCTCGAAGCCTTTGCCATTGCTATCTATTTTATCAATCAATTGCCAAAACATAATCTTAGGTTTCTTTTTTCTTACCATGAACTTTTTGGTCAATCGCCAAATCTAACAAAACTTCAAGTCTTTGGTTGCTTGTGTTATCCATTGCTACATCCTTATAATTCTCATAAACTTGAGTCCAAGTCCAAACCGTGTGTATTCATTGGCTACTCACTCTCTAAAAGTGCCTACATTTGTCTTGATCTCACAACTCAAAAAACCTACACATCTTGTCATGTCACGTTTGTCATATCCATCTTTCCATTTGCCACATCAAATCCTTCTCCACCTTTCTCATTCACAAAGTCTTGGTTCTCACCTCATTTATCTACCCTTGCTCCTACTGGTACTCCTCCATTGAACATCTTTTGTCATTTCCTCTTTTGGGTGACTCGGTTCCCTATCTAGAAGCACAGGCAAGTAATGGCAATAGAGGTCTCATAGGTTCCCCTTCTCTAAGCTTTCCTAATATTTTTGTTCAAATGCCTTGTCGTTCTGTTCCTAATCCATTTCCATGTCAACTTAGTGTATCTCATTCTCCACCACTTGCACTTTACCACCTTCGACTTTGAATCCACCACCAATTTCCCATGTTAATCCTCTCAATCACCACTCCATGATCACCCATGCCAAAAACAACATTGTCAAACCATCCACAAAGCTTACCATGCTTGCCACTAACCTTACTGAACCCATCACTAAGTCCACCTATATATGTCTCACAGGCCCTTAGAGACCCTCACTGGCATTAAGTAATGTCAAAAGAATTTGATGTTTTGCTCCGTAATGGTACTTGGGATCTCGTACCTCAGACTATTGATCAAAATCTTGTGGGTTGTAAGTGGGTCTTTTATATCAAGAGAAAACCCAATGGCTCCATTGATCATTTTAAGGCTCGATTTGTCCCCAAAGGGTTTCGTCAACGCCCTGGTATAAACTATCATGAGACATTTAGTCCTATGGTTAAGCCAACTACACTTCGTCTTATTCTTGCTTTGGCGATCTCTTTTGGGTGGTCTCTTCGCCAACTAGATGTAAATAATGCCTTCTTCCATGGGCATCTTACTAAAAATGTCTTCATGGTTCAACCTCTTGGTTTTTCAGACCAACAACACCCATCTCATGTGTGTGAGCTTTGAAAGGCACTCTAAGGTCTTAAACAAGCCCCCCGTGCTTGGTATCATGAGCTTTACCAATTTTTCATCTCTATGGGATTTGTTAACTCATGTGTCGATACAACATTGTTTATTTATGATAAGTCTAGCATAACTGCTCATTTCCTTGTTTATGTTGATGATTTAATTTTAATGAGGAATAATGATGACTTTCTTGCGGATGTTACCTTTCAATTGGCCAATAAATTTTCTATTAAAGATCTCGACAATCTATATTTTTTTCTTGGTTTCGAAGTTGTTCTTACTCCAAGTGGTTTATTTTTGTCACAAACTATGTGTATTTGGAATTTATTGGAGAGTGCTAAGATGTAAGATGCAAAATCTGTTCACTCTCCCATGTCTACTTCTCAATTTCCCAAGTTACATGATGGTACTGCCTTAACATACCCTAATGAATTTCGATCAATTGTTGGCGTCCTACAATACTTGTGTCTTACTTAGTCTAACATAACTTTCTCTATCAACAAACTATCTCAGTTTATGCATCGTCTAACCTCAACTCATTGGATGGCAATAAAACGCCTTCTACGATATCTAGTAGGAACATTGCATCATGACCTTTTTCTTCATAAAGATTCTCCACTTTGCCTTCATGCTTACTCGGTTGTATGTTGATTGGGCTGGCAATCTTGATGATCGATCTTCCACAAGTGCTCATGTTGTTTTTCTTGGTACTAATGTCATTTTTTGGTCCAAGAAACAAAAGTCCATATTCTCAACGGAAGCATAATATCGTGTTATAGCTTCGCCGTAGCCGAAGTACTTTGGATTAACTCTCTACTTTTTGAACTTGGCATAGACATTCCATCTGCTCCTTTTATCTACTACAACAATGTGGAGGCGGCATATTTTTTTGCCAACCTAGTTTTTCACTCGCGCATGAAACACATTGCCATTGACTTCCACTTTGTTCATAACAAAGTTCAAGATGGTGAACTGTGTGTGTCTCATGTTTCTTCTGCTAATCATTTAGCCAATACATTAATCAAACCGTTATCTTTTACTCTTCTATAGGTTCTTTAGGTCAAGATCGGTGTCCATCTGCCCACCATCTTGAGGGGGCGTATTGAGACGTCTACTGATTTGCCTAAAAGATTGAGATAATATCAATATATTTTGCATATCCGTCATTTCACTACATTTTTTTTATAGCAAGTTTATTTGTATTTGAATTTGTTTTATTTTTGAATTAGCATGTAATTAGGCAACTACTTGTATCAGTTCCAAGATGTACGTTTATTTTGAATTTATAAAACACCTAACTCAATACATAGATGAGTTGAGTTAATAAAAAACAATATCTTTTAGCATTTACCGTTTAAATATGTTTAAAAAATACTTAAAAAAACTTCAAATATTATATTTTAAATTTTCAAAAACTATAAATAAAGGAATAGAAAAATTATGAAAAATAGTGTTTATATAAAATTCTTATTATTAGAAGGTCATTAGAGTATGTTTGAAAATATACATCCAAGTTTAAATATTGTTGCATTATCTTTTTTTTTTTTTAAGGTACAAACATAAGTAATTTTAATTTTAAATGTTGAATAAAAAATAGTGAAAATAAATATAATTAAAATTTCATATAATACACACGATATTTTGAAAGATGTGATTACAGTGGAACCTTTGTATTATACTGCATTTATTTATTATTCTTTATCATATATTTATTTTAATAAAATAAAATATTTTAATATGCTTATGATCAATCAATTAAATTATTTAAATATAAACATATATCCATTTATACTAATTCGTATTCTATTCATATCCCCTTTATATCATATAATGATGCCACAGTGTCTTTTATACCAATCACTTATTCTTTTTAAAGTTTTTTAGAAAAATAGTTTTCTTAAAAAGATTTTGAAAACAATAGTATTAAGGTGAAGTTTGGAGGTACTTTTCTTTTTTATTTATTTATTTTTTAAATAAAACTATAGAAACTCTTATAAGGACTTTTTAAAACTTTTCTTTTTAAAAAATAATTTCTAAAATATATATATATATATATATATATTTTAAATTATGATATTAAATTTTATTATATTTTTAAAAAATTTTAAAAGCTTAAATAAATTCATACGGTCATATGTTTAAAAGATAGTTTAAAATAAAATAAGTGAATTAAATTTTTTTTAAATATATATAAATATAATTTATTAATTTTAAATTTATTTTTCCTTTTCTTATATTTTATTTTATTTTTTAAAATTTTATCAGACTAAAAATAATGTAAATTAATATTGGGTTATTTGATTAGAAAGATAATTAAAAACCAGATTCAAAATTTTAATCCTTCATCATTTTTAACTTTATTTTAAAGAAAATATTTTCATTTTTTAATATATATATATATAATAAATTATACATAAATATTAAAATAGATTATTTTTCAAATAAAATTATAAAAAGGGTTAAATTCGAATTATTTCATCTTTTTAACGAATTAAGTCATTAATATTTGTTTCAACCGTCAAAACGCAGCATTTTACCACTCTGTTCACTTCTTCAAGGGTTCTAAGAAACCCCAGCCTAAACCAAAGGCAGCTTCATTCAGCAGAGTGTTTGGGTCGGCAGAAAAGCCCCAAATGTGGAAGATGAATCCCGTCGCAAACGCAAACAGGTGGAACCGCCTTCTCCAAACTGCAAAGCCAAGTCAAGGCCTGCCTTTGCTCATTCGATCTTTCTCCACTGAAGCAGAAGCACCTCAGGTCTCTTCTTCCGATCCATTTCTCCAACCCCCATCCACAGGTATTCATTAATTTCAACCCAGTTGGACTACGTCGTATCCCATCTAGAGTTAGGGTTTTAATGCTAGCGTTCTTATCATAGATTCGATTCATCATGGTTCCAATTCAGTTTTGATCTGATTATTTTTGTAATTTTTGGTCATGCCTAGGGTTTAGGGTTTATGATTTTAATGCTGGGATTTTCGTGCTTGTTTCCATTGTTGGTTCTTTTATCTGCGGTAATCAATGAAGTTGACGACTTTGCTAGGGTTCTGAAAGGTCAGTGTGATACCGCTTAGTTGGACACTGCATACAGTTGGCTCTTCTTAAGAGTGTAGACGCTTTGTAAAGCTGTGAGAGTCTCTTAGCCCAATGGGGACAATATCTATATGGAAGGGAAGAGGGGAACAGGTTGTTACAAATGGTATTAGAATCAATCCCACTCTGATATGGACCTCTATTTGTTCAGACCATAAGGGATGTATGTCTGTTTGGTTCTGCAATTCCATGGAATACGATGAGGATCTCTTGTGAACATAGAGGGTTAACAGTGGTCTCTTCTCAATTGTGGAGATGTGTTATAAAGCTATGAAGTCCAGTAGGCCCCAGCCAAATCATATTTATAGGGTAGGGAGCAGATCATGATGGTCAGGGTTTTGTTTGTTTCTTGGGGAAAAAGAATGAAAGGGAATGAGAACACGTTCAAATAGGCTATTTTGTTACGCTATTTTGCTTTCTTTAGTTGTTTTTAGAAACCAAATGGGAGTAATTTTTTTTTTTCAGTCTTTAATTTATCTCAAGGTTATTACATGCAACCAAAGAACACCCAAAAAAAGGGGGGGAAAGCTGTTTAACTTACTTCAATGTGGTTTCTTCAAGTTTGGACTTAGTAAAAGGAAAATAAATAAATAAATAAAAGATACAGTTTTACTTATATTTTACTCCATTTATCTGCAAACAAATGGAGCATTATGGATTCTCTAGTAGTCTTGATTCATTGATGACTTTGTTTGTGCCACCCAACAAAATATTCCTCTCAAGGGTGTTTAGACATCATATGGAAAAAAAACACTTTTCCCTGTGTCACCACAGTATGTGAAGGCAGGCATTCATAACTGAGGGTGGAATCATTATTGAGAAATTGGTGCTGTTGTTGAATTAGATATTTGGAATTAATTTATCTCAAAAATTGAGTGAAATTTTGAATGATCCAATTTGAAATCCAAATGATATGGAATGATTGCATTCATATGTGCATGTAGACTATTCACCATTGTTCTTTTGATATATACATATTAACTGTCTTTCTCTCTGAATCAGGTTTGGTCTATGGGAGATTGTCTGGGATTACAAAACACACATTGAGGACTGATATTCTCAACTTGCTTGAAGGATGTAATTTGACTCTCCAGGACGTTAAAGTTGACTACAATCGCAGCTATTTTCCAGTTGGAATGTAATCTTCTCCTTATATCTTAAGATATGAAAAAATGTATATTTTTGTTTTAAGTTATGAAAGGAAATGTTTCTTCTTTATATATGTGACTGAGAATATGTCATGTCTGGAAAAAGATAAAAAAAGTAGTATATCCTATGAAGAGAAGCAATGTCTTATGAAAATAACCACCTGTTGAGCATTTTGTCTCCATTTCTTTCCTAGCGGAATCTGTATTTACTTCTCTGTAGAAGTAGATAGACAGATTACTGCTCCCCTGTGAGGCAGACATTATGATTTCCATGCAGTTATTTGTTTTGATAGGTTGATTTCCGTGCAGTAATTGCTTCTATACTGTAATTATTTCTTTGTCCATATATGATTGGAGTAACAGATTACTGTTCTGATGCTTTAGATATGCTTCATTTCTTTGTATTGTTGCTTGCAGGATGGTGCAATTCCCTTCTCGGTATGCCTTTGATCATGCAATTAAGGTGATTAATAAGAAGGGTCGCTTGTACAAATTGGACAGGGTAATGTCATTAGCACATTTCACAGTATTTGATTGGCCATGTTATGTCCTTTAGAAGTTAACTATACTGTTGCTTGGATGTTAGGCTGATCGTTCCCAGTGGGATCCTCTTAGAACCTACGATGGTAAAACTGTAAGTAGAAGTTTTGGTCATAAAAATTTTGATTCTTGCATTTCAATATTCGTTATTTTGAAGTCTGAATTTGATGGTTATTCCTGTATCAGTCAAGAAATATAATCCCATGTCCCAGAACTAAAAGTTCAACGTATTAAGCTTTCATCCACAGGACAAGGTGCTTTATATGTTAAACACCAATGCACTGGACTTGAGTGCAAACTATTTTGAAAATGGGATCTGAATCCTGCTGCATGAACCATCTGTTGTCACAAGAATCAACAAAATGTTGTATTGTTTTTCCTGTTATTAACGCAATTTTATGGCTACATATTTATATATCACAACGTTTTATATTGTGTTTATGACTATCTTTATTGGTGAAGGTATTAACCCTGTTGTAGGAGACAAAATTACATTAGTCCATAAGCTACAGTACATTGTTATGGTTAGTGAACTCAATACTTAGATACACTATAGGGTGATATTAATTCCTTATACTGTTGTGCAAGTTTTTAGTTTGGAGGAGTACTATCTGAATACTTGTTTATAGGGCTTATGCACTGGTCCTCTAACCAGTTTCTAGCTGCTGGTGATTCACTTCTCTTAGGATGAAGCTAATCATGATTTTTTACAACTTACATGTGAGTCTCTCAAAATTCTCAATTTGGAAAGACACTGTCCTTGAATGTTTTCATGGGAGTTGAAATATGTTGATTTTGTCTTTCATGGCATGTGAAATGAATCTGTTTGTTACCTACAAGTTCATATTTTTCAACCTACACATTTGTATTTGAATTTTAAACACTGAAGAATTTATGTAATTTTTTAGATTGTTTTGTATGGACCTCAATTAATTGAAGAACTACATATATTCTTCAGTAGCTTTCATCGTAAATGAAGGAATGATGCAATGTGTGCCATGCAAGAAATGCAAGGACTTCATTTGCATTGGCTTAAAGATTTTTCAAGTTTCTTAGAGACTTCAAATCTGCAATACAGGCTACCGGCAAGACAATGTTACATATGGTTTTGTTTTACTGTTTTTTTTTTTTCTTTTTTTTTAGTTTTTTTACCTTTTATCTACTTTAACACTTCGTTCACTTTTGTGTTTGTTAGATGTGAGTATCTATACAAGAAAGTTCAAATAACTAGAAGAACTGTCATTTTTGACAAGAACTTTTTAAAAAAGAAAAGGAAAAAAGTAAAAAGACTTTGTATGTTTTAACTAGGGAATGTAAGATGATGTAGGATGGGATGGGTGATAATTGACAGGAAGGAGAAATTTGATGAGGAAGATTTTACCAAATTTGGACTCTACTCTTTAATGCAACAAAAACCCAAAATAAGTACATTCTGATGTAGTGTTACTATAAAAAATGAAAATTTTTGTGAAAATTTGGAATTCTCAACAATTATGGTCTTAGTTGTAGAAAAGGCCCTTATCAAATGGAACTCATAATGTGTTTCATCGGACTGCCCAATATGCTCTTAATCAATAGTTATGAGCATTGATTTAGCATTTCTGAGACTATGTTCCTGCATCAAAATTTCTCCTTATAATATTAAAATATTTTCCTTTTGAAGGTTTTAATACTAAAATTATAATAAAATCAGTGAATAAAATTACCATTGGTCATTTTAAATCTTTTTCACTACATGCTTCATTCTTGTCTGAACATGGACAATCATTATAAATCTTTGAGTTAGTTTCAAGGAGAAACTTGGACAGGATTTAGTTTGAGATGCTATATTTACAAGGAATATTAGTATCTCTGTTGCTGGGTGACTGTTTACTGTGCATCTCTCCTGTGTGTTTGTGCATGGTGTTTGTATATACAAAGAATTGGTTGATCTGGTGTTGTTGAATTTATATTTTAGCTTCATCAATCTCCATCTTCTCTCTTTCTTTCAAACAAAGCTCAGCCATGGGAAACCAGTGGCAGTGTGCAATTATCCAAGGAAATAGAAGAATGTTCCAGGATCTGGGGCATCATCTATGATTGTAGTAAAATATTTTGATCGTGAACATTTGCTAAATCATATATCCCTGGTCTGTATTTAGTCTTTCCTGGATGTCCATTGGCTCCTACAAACTTCTGGCAATTCTTGATCAGAGTAAATCATGCAACAAATATCTGGGATACCACTTTGATGATTGAAACCATTTGCAAAATTTTATAGAACTCTGCAGTATTTGGATTGTGCAAGATATCAATTTATTGGAGAACTTCTGGCTCTAGCTTTTAGACGTTAGTACTTTACAGGGCACTTGTTCCACCTTCCTAAATTAATATCATTTGCTTTTGTCAGGTACTACTACAAGGACTTCCTCGTAATGCACTTCCAGAAGATGTAGAACGCTTCTTGGCTGGTTGTGAATTTAATTCATCTAACATCCAATTAACCACCAGGTTTGATTACTAAGTAGTTTGCTCATAAACTGTTTAATATGTTCCTTTGTGGCATTTGCATATTAAAGTGTCTGAAATGGGATTGCAGGCAGGCATTCCCAGACCCCATTCGGATGGCACTAGTACACTTTCCTTCACAGTCCCAGGCAATGAATGCTTTTATTACGAAGAACAGAGGTTTCTGTCTCAATAATCAAATCTTGGTTCGAGTTCTTCATTAACATTTTTTTTAAATCTCCCCCAGTAACCTTCTTTGAGCAATGCTTGGTTATATAAAAAGGGGTTGGGAAGGAAAGACTACTTAAAAGTCCCCTGATTCTGTACCTCAACACAGCATCTTTGGAACCCTTCTGTAAGAGGCATTTAGGAATCCAATGTTATAGTTTTAAAGCATGTGACTTTTTTTTTTTTTTTGGTTTAATTTTTAAGCATTGAAAGATAAAGATCTTTACTCTCAACCCTATAATGTCGAAAAACTGATTGCTAAATGCAAATTGTTTTAAAATGTAGAAGACCTACCTATGGAATTTGGTTGTTTTTTTGTTCTTTTGATCGTTTCAACATGGCCAGGACACGAGATCTCTAAAGGAAATGGTATTATTCCATGTATGAAAATATAATTTAAATTCATTCCATTATAATGACATTTAAAAGAACTATGAGCCTCTTTCTGTAATTTTCAACAAGCCTTTTTTAATTGTTCCCATCAGTTTTGTATTTCTTCAAAAATTTGAGATGCCATTTTTTGTTGTCATACTCTCTGCTTAAAAGGATGTGCATGGAAAGGCTCAGAGTCCTGGGTTCAATTTCTGAGGTTGGTTGAATGCCCTGATCTATCCGGTGCTGGTTGTGATGGGCAGGGTCCTGAGGTTTGGGTGAGTCGGAAGGGCTCGATCATGGAAGTTCCTCGGTTAGGGAAAAAAGAAGTGCACCTTAAAGTGCTGGGGAGCCCAAAGCATTTGTTCCCATATTATCCTCCTCTTTTATCAATTGATAAATTAAATATTAAATCAGAATGTAGATGCAAGGGCGGATTGAAACTGGAATTTTAGGTGCCTTGATACGTTGGTTTCATGTTTTGTGACCCAACTCCTCTATCCCATAGACTATGCATCCCCTCCTGAAGCTTGCAGAGGAATTTATTAGCAGAACTATATGTAAACGGAATCATGTTATAAAGCCCTACTGTCACTCCCGATAATCTGCAATATTTAATGAAATAACTCCACTCGATTTTATATTCTTCTGCACATGGGTGTCACTTTTCGTTTCCCTGGAAGTGAACTTTTATTTAGCATTCAAGTTGCATCATCTACAGCTATTGAGGATGTTGCCCAGGGGCATGGAACAGACACCACCAACTCATTTTGGTTGCTCCCACCATCGAAACACACCCTGTTTGTATCCTCACACCCCTTGTGCCTGGCACCACCACCACCTCATCCGCACTCCATTGTGCCAGAGAGAGAGAGGAGCACAATTTAAGGTTCTAAAACTGTACGTCCTTATGTGTCAAACTCTCTACTAGATTTGGAATGATTAGACTGCCCATCAGCAAAGCCACTTTCTAGCTTACACTAGTATCCAAATCATCATCAGCCTCTTCTTCATGCATATCATACCCAAGACTCCTCATGTGATCTGCCAAACTGTCCACCACTGCAGAAATCTCAGTTAATCCACCGTTAGACCACTCTTCTGCCCTAAATCTATAAATCTCATTCCTAACCTCAATCCAGCTACATCCGGGTTCTGTTTTAAGCCCTTTACCTTTCATCAGTTTCCGCACTCTTGCAGCCTGATCCCAGCACCCCACACTGGCATATAGACTAGCTAATTGCAAGTGGGTGGCAGCACACTCTGGTTCCAGCAGCAGCCTATTCTCTGCAGCCTCAATTCCTAACCAGACACTCCCATGAAGCCTACAAGATGACAGTAGCGAGCCCCATATAATGGCATTGGGATGTATAGGCATTTTCACAATAAAATCCCGAGCTTCTTCCAATAACCCGGCCCTGCCTAGAAGATCCACCACACATGCAAAATGATCAAGTTCCGGCTTCACACCATGTTCCACCATGGAATTAAAGTAGAATTGGCCCTGTTTAACAAGGCCTACATGGCGACATGAAGAGAGGACACCAAGGAAAGTAATGGCATCAGGTTTCAACTTTTGCTTCTTCATCTCTTCAAAAAGATCAATAGCCTGCACTGCCAGTCCATGTTGGGCGTGCCCAGCAATCATGGAGTTCCAAGATACAATATCTTTGCCATCCATCCTTTCAAATATGTAATATGCATCTTCCACATTCCCACATTTACAGTACATGGAGATGAGAGCATTAGCAACGTGGACGTACGAATCAAAACCCATTTCGATTGTTTGACAATGAGCACTTCGCCCACGCCCAAGAGATCCCCCACCAGTGCAGGTACTCAGAAGACACGTAAACGTAAGATCATTGGGTTTCAGTGTCGAATTCCTCATCCGAGAGTAGAGCTCCAAGCACCCATCAACCAGCCATTCCTGCGCAAAACCAGCAATAATGGCTGTCCAGGACACCACATTTTTCACAGGCATTTCCTCGAAGACCCGGTAAGCATGACATAACTCGCCACATTTACTGTAAAAACTTATCAAACAACTCCCAACATACACGTTCCCCACAAACCCAGTTCTTATAGCTAAACAATGAAACTGAACCCCAGACTTCAGACTTCGTGACGATGCACACAAACTTAATGCATGCGAGAGAGCACTCGCATCAACTATCGATTCTTCCTCATTCAGAAAATTCGTTTCAAGCATGTTTGAGGTTTCCTCCAACGAATTTGAATGAGCGAAATCATCAGAAGCCCTTTTTTGGGCGAATTGGTTTGTGGGTATTGGTAGAAAGTCTTGAATGAGTCGAAGATGGGTTTGGCGGTTTTCTGCACAATCTGTTGTGGGCGATACGAGGTTTAGAATTCCAAGTTGTTTATGGGTTTTTGTTTTGCGTTTAATGTTTTGAGAAAAGGAAGACCCATACGAAGAAAATGGTACGGAAATAGGAGAAGAGGGTTTCTTCCTAATGAATTGTCGAAGAGAAATGCTGTTCATCCCTCATCATCAAATTCGATGAATCATGTGTCTCTTCTGTGTTCCACCTTCGAACCAGTAAAGGGCAAAATGAAGAATGGATTTTGATCCATCCTATGGGCGGGTCTGGTTTATATTGGACTGGGCTGAAGAGTTGTTTGGGCTTCCCCGCCTTGGCTCACTTACATGTAATTGGAGCCCTTAACTTCGTTCACGAAGGTGAGGTTTAATCAAACAAATAATTTAATTTTTATTGTGGAGATCTTGGAGGGAGAAATGAGGGAGAAAAGGAACTAGCAGTAAAATAGGGCATTTGATATTTTTTTTAAAATAAAATTTTAAATTTAAAAATTTTTAAAATAAATAAAATAGGGCATTTCAAAAGATGTATGAATTTGTAAAATAGATGATGAAAAAAATAGCCTTATTATTAAGGACATGCATGACAAGTACAAAGTTTAAAAGGGGGAGATTGCATTTAATTAATTTTTTTTTTCCAAAAAAGGATGTCAAATATAAAAACATGTTAGGAAACTATTTTTGTCTGTTCTTAAAAATAAAAAAATATTTTTTAAACTCCAAAACACATTTGATAACTATTTATATATTTTTTTTAAAGAAAATATTTTATTTATTTTTTCAAATTATTTTAAAAAATAATTATATAAATATAGAGAATGACTAAAAATAAAATAAAACATTACACATACAAACTATTTTAATAAATATTTGTTTTCTTGAAAATTGATTTTTTGAGGGCACCCAACATGCTCTAGAGGCAACTCTCCCTTTGAGTTCGAGTGAGACATACCCAGGGAGTGTGGTGGCTCTTGTGATTTGTGATAAAGAAGTTATGGGATCTTGAACTCAGAGCTGTGAGTAGAATCCAGCAAAATGGATGCATGACTCCCCTTACGCTGAACATCATATATTTGAATTTAACCCAACAGGGGCAACATCAGTATTTGATGAGGAAGTAAATGGATATTTAGCACCACTCTTTTCTGCTACACACCATTCTACTATTCATGATAAACGAATGTTTGGTTGTCAACATAATCGAATATGTCAATTCCCTACCCTGGATTTGTTTCTTCTTCTACACCTGTTCTGCTGTTCAGTTTTCCATTTCAGATACATTTCTAACAATAGCCACCATTCAATTTACCCAGCAGAGTCTCCATGGAAGAGCTAACATCTCCAGCATTTGAGTTCTACTGTAGTCGTTCTAGGAAAGCTAAAATCAAAAGGTGCAGGCATATGAGGATTGGGGAAGCAAAGATTCATCAGGGACCATGAGACAGTTCCAGGGTTCCTCTCATCACATCATTCATGAAGGTCAAACAATTATAGTAGCATAAGCATGTCCAGAATATATATATGCTTCAGCTCTGAACCCAAATAAATTATCTGGCTCAAGCATTTACTTGTTGCCTCATGGCAACTAGAAAAAGAAAAGTTAAAGATCTCACTTGTTTAAAAACATTTCTCTAGTCACTTTCAGGTCTATGAAATTCTATGTTCATAAGGGAGCTGCAATGGTTTTAAAGACTTAAAAACACTTTCCAACATTGAAATTAAACCACAAGACGTACCTATAAACAAAGCCACACAACCTTTTACCTTGATTCCCTTATCATATCACATTTACTGTTCCTTGAGCAGCATACTTCCAGCCATTTTCTGTTGCCGTTTTCGGGGCCTCGGAGAGGTAGCATCATCTTCAAAGTCTTCCTCCTCTTTTCCTCCATGTAAGTAGACCCACAACTTTCTAACTCTATCAAACTGTACACAAGGATCATCTTCATAGTGCAAACGGTCCAAACCTCCACGAACAACTTGGTTAATTTGTCTGCTAGAGATGCCTTCTGCAATATACTGTGAGTCTCTCAACAGAGTACAAATGTCTTCTCTGGTACCAATGTTTCCAGGCAATCTAGCAGCAGCATCTCTCACAAGGCATAACAGGGTGACATGAGCTGGTCGATCAGGTTTAAGCATAAAATGATCACGACCTTTAGAAGATGGCTTGCCACTAGCCCTTCTTAGAGGAGCAACCATGGATTTTCTACCATCAGCTGCTGTATAAGGAAAGGCTTTGTAGGGAACTAAATACCTTAAAGCTTCCTCTCTACGAAAATAATTCCTTACTTCTTCTGAGCTTGGCCTAATAGTTGGAGTGCTCTTCTGAGTTTTTATGTCTCGAAAACTTTTCCTTGTATCCACAATTTGTTTCATCGATGTCATGGGTGGTGCAGGAAGACTTCCAATTTGTTGAAGTGTCTCTTGACTATTCCTCAGCCAGTTGGAAAAGCAATCAACTAACTTCCCAAGCATTTTGTGAGGAAGGCCCCAGCCTTCAGAAGTCATCTCTTCCTTTCTAATATCTTGATCTGACCATGAGTTACAAGAAACTGGACCAATCCAGGACCAGCTTTTGCTAGATCTTTCATAAGAGGTGAGTGGCTTCCAACCCTTTGCTCTCACAGGTGCTGTTTTGGATGAAAATATCTTCAGAACTCCTCTGACTATATCTTGAAGTGGTTCCCGGGTTTCAAGAATGCAAGGATCTCTGGGGTTTGCTCTAATGTGCTGGACAATTTCATGAATGGTGAGAGAAGGCAAATTCTTTTCTTTTGCTTGTTTAGAGCCTTGATTCCCAGCAGAGTGAAGCTCACTGCAAAATTTGAAGGCATCATCTTTCACACAGGGTGTAACCAATACTGTACGGATATCAGCAAAAAGATGGATAATGGAAAATGAGACCCCAGGAACAACCGTCCAAGTGGCCAAAGTAAAATGCTGCTTCTTTGATGGTTTTATATCAGACACCATATCATCCATGGTTATATCATCCATGGCTCTCCTTTCTGAAAAGGGCAAATAGCCAGATTGTACAGTTAAAGAATCCTTCTTAGCATCCACTTTATGCCATCCCTCCTGTATCTTCAAAGAAGGTTCATCAATCAGCTCTCGAGATCTTAAGCGCCTGTCCATGTACTTAACACCTGATTTCCGCTTTCTCTTTGTCACCCAGTTGCACTCCAACAATAATGTGCCCAATCCATCATGACCACTGCTTGCACATGCTTCAACATGTTGCTGCCCTTTGTTTCTTAATGCAGTATTCAGTCCATGACCATCCAACAGTCCATATGTTTCACGCAAAATGTCCTCATCATCATCACAATCCTCCACGTCCTTTGAGCTGCTGAAACTAAAGTCATCATCAGGCAAAGCGGGAACTCCATTGGCCATTTCTACTAAAGTAATAGCTGCTTCCAGATCTAGCTGGTGAGCTGTTTTGGAGGTTGGTTTTTTGGCACCATCCTCACCTTTTATCAGAATCTCCATCTGCAGAGTCCCATCTTGATCGGGATGGGCTGACATGGAAGCACATGATCTAAAATGTCTTGTTTCAAACCTATTTTTTCCAGGAGACAATGTGCTGGTAGATGATTCCTTAGTATCATACCTCATCACCCCTTTGTTCTTCTGTTCTCCATGTTTAGTCGGGGAACTCCTCCAAAAGCTTGGCTTTAAAGTGTGTTCATCACAATTCCCCTTCATGGAGTCATCATCTGTGCCATTACCATCATTATCATATTCCAGTGCATTAGTTCTGCTTTGGAGATCATCGTTGTTAACTAATGCACTATCTTTATGCTCCAAAAACCCCTCTCCATGTGACCTTGGAACACTCCCTCTATTCTTTACTGTCATCAGCGCAAAAATCCAACTCAAACCCTAGAAACCATACATTGAATACGTAAACAGAGGGTACCCCACAAAAAGAAATTATCAAAATTGACTGTGAAACAAAGGAAAAAAAACTTCGACAAATAAGCATAAACGACAACTCCGTTTGGTTGCTGAGAAAATGTGGCGAAAGACAAGGATTTTGAAATGTTGAAGTTAGGATTAAAAAAGACATTAAACTCCACTAAACAAAGCGTAATACAATTGTTTGCCTCGTTGGACTTGAAACCCATTTTCTAGTCAACCAAACAGAGTGTAAAAATAACTATTCAACAATGCCAAGGGAAAAAACCTCGAGTCTTTAAGTTTCGAACCCTGCTGGGAAAATGTCCGAAAACAATACAACATTGCTCTATCCGCTTCACATTTTTTTTCCCCCGACAAAGCAAAGCAACTATTTACCACTTTGCTTCAGCTATCTGAATTTTCCAATTTATAGAAACGAATACATGATTAAAAATGAGACTCAAAAACCAGCATTTTCGTGACATTTTCCTGCACTATCTAGGCAGCCAAACATAGTAAAGAAGAAGGAATTGATAAATAGTACCTGTTCTCAACACTGGATTAGCCGTTGGGTTGGAAATGAAAAGAAACAAGGAGAGCGCAGCTCAAAGATCAACAACGAAACTTCCCATCTTCTCCAGAAACCCTAGAAATGCTAGGTGGACACATATGTAGTGTCGCAAGGAAGATGGCGACCACGTGGAGTGCTCTTGGTCGTCTGATATTTGAGATGGTGAGAGTCGGGAAGAGGAAAGGCGATGTCCTCAAGACTGTATTTTGAGTTAAAAGACACTAAAATAAAAACTCTATCTGTCATATTCAATTCCATTTTTTCAAAAAATAAAAAATAAAAATTGAAGTCCGTGCATTCCCTTATTTATTGATTTTTTTATTTTTATTTTTACATATGAAACATTTGGTATTTATTATTGAAACAAAGGCTGGACTGGAAAAAAAAAAAATTATATATGACTTATGATAAATAATTATTAAGAAAATAGTACAGGTAGTAATGTACAATCGTGTTGTTTATCTGCTACAATCTGTCAATCACCAGTGATTGATGGCCATGGTTGTTGAAAAGCTTAGATGAATTTTGGGGCACGTCATGAATGATTTTCATATTGAGAATTCCTCACCGACGGGGTAACTCTTTATCTTACTCATATTCAACTTCCAGTCACGTATCAGCTTGTGCCTTTCTGAGATTTACCTTGTTTATTAAACTGTAGAGGCTGCTCATATTAACATCTCCCATACCCATCCCTAAAGCAAACAAGGAATTATAAGCCCCTATGAAAAGCACTCTACCGGGGACACGTCATCCCTAAGTTTGACCCTTCTGGCTCTTGAGGGAATGCATGAACAACTAAACCATCATGGCATCTACACCACCTAGACATATGTTAGAAGCCTTAGCATCTCTCTTCCAAAGCACACCCCACGCACACACATCCCCACACTCTTAAGTGAGTGGGTGGGCGCATTGGAGCCGTTCAATGCCTAACACTTACAATATGGTATGCATTTGAAAAACCATACAGAGGGTACCTGCTCATTACCTACCTATTTTCTCATATAGGGGAGGCACTAACTTGGTTGTCCTTGTGTTTTAAGTGTGAAAGAAACTGAGACATGGATGTATGATTATTTAGAAGAGAGTACATGATGGGGTTCAGACATCAAATAAATGGTGGCAATGCATGTCTATACCAGCCTCGGTCGCTCTCACAGTCTCACTCTTCCCATATCCATGAAGAAGCTGAATTGAACAATGACGACTCCGCGCACCTTGATTGCACAAGGCCTATATCTAGAAAGTACAAAAGAAAACATAGACAAAATGTTTCTTCAATTAACCATTTGAAATTCTGAAACACAGATTCCAAACAAAAGGTCATTCATCTTGTTGCTCAATGTTATTTCTGTAATGAGAAAAGATGCACAATAAGGCAAATTTGAATGACATATTATGTGTCTGTGTATTCCTCGGTTCAAGTTCACCTTGCATCCTTGCCTCCATTGCGACTTCTATTAGAGAGCCATCCTGTGTAGTTCAGACCTTCTGATTAGTTGCTTTCTCTTACGATAAGCTATTCTTGCGCCGTCTGAAATCTATTAGTCACCCTTTGGAGTGGCACTTTCACTGTGGTTACCATTAAATTTCGGTGGAGAAGCTTCTTCAGGCAACTGCACTGTCTTTCCCATACCTATAGCTTTTTTGAGCCGGCGATTTCCACATTTAGGTACTTCTTTCCCAGGTTTTTGAATGGGTCTCTGGTTCTTCCTGATGATCTTCATTGCCAGTGACTTCAATGGAACTGAAACATCAAGGGGCACAAGCACTTCTTCCAACTCATGCCACTCAAGATCTTCAAAGTCACCGTCTTCATATACCACCCTGTACCAACCTGCTTCCTTGTCAAACTGGGTCACCACCCCAGAATAGTACTGCCCTCCAAACAACTTTCGAACTTCTCTTCCTTCCAACCATTCACCAAAAACTGTCTCTTGGTGTGATCCCGTGTCACTTATAGTATCACAGTGAACCAGAGAGCCGTCATTTGAAGATACATCCGGAACCCCATTAATAACAATGGCAGGCTCTCCAGAAATCTCAAAAACCCCAGTTGGCAAAGTCTCAAATTCCTGCTCTTTGCTTTGGTTTTCCATCGTACCGCCCAACCCTAAAGTTTGCAAATAGAATTTACAAAAACTATATAAATAAGAAATTATTCGTGATCTTCCCAACAAGTTTGATAGATTGAAGCATCAACAAGCAACCCAGCCAACAGTAATAAGCAATTATCATTACATAGAAAATGATTTCTTTCAATTCTATGGATTTTTTTTTTTTTCAAATATGCATTTTTTATCTTATATTTTTCAACATATTTTGGATTCTTTTCATTGCAGAGAAACATGAAGCCCAATAATTGTCAAGAATCAGGAACTGAAGGACATGATTTCTAGCACGATACTCTCTGTCAAGACTTGCCCTCCGTGACCTTTGTTTCAGATAAAGCCCATAATCTTCATCCTAGCCTTAATTTGTGGGGGAATGACAAACATAAGATTTAAATCAAACTCGAATTCAAACAAACAAACAAACAAACAAAAACACCCATCTTGTGATCCAGGAAACTTTGAATCACTGAATGTTAAATACCCTTTCCTTAATTCTTATCTTCCATACGCATCAGAAATCATACTCTTCCTACCCATGAGGTCTACCTATACAATTTCATCCAATCGAACTGAAGATAGACGATAGATTGTCCTCAAGGTTGATGATGAGATACCCATCAAGGTAAATTATAAAGAACAAAAAAGAAAGAGAAAAAAAAGAAAGAGAAAAAAAATTAGAGGGAATTCTTTCTCGGAAGGTATTTCCAGTGGAAACAAACGGAGCGCAAGACAGAAATGTGAATTGCTGAAAGAGGGTAAAAGAAAGAAATCGGGTAAACCCACCTGGAATCATCGGTGTTGAGTGATTTCTTAGGTGCAATGTGAACGGGCGGGAGTAGCGGTTAGGGTTTTGAACGGTCCATCTCTAACATATCAACTAAATTCCCCCGTGAGAAAACGATTGACGAAAACAAAGAGTAAGGCGGTGGAGTTAACGGTAGGATAGTTAGTCACCCTTCCTCAAGCTCAAAGGCATGTTGTCTACCCTCGAATTTGCAAACTTTCTGTATCTCTGTCTTTCCTCGCCTGTAACCCCAGCAAGTTGAAATGAAGGCTATGCCTGCCATACTACTCCTAAAACTTAAGCCCTCAAATTTTAGATCAATAAGAACATTAAATGCCACCATTAATAAACACGTGGTAATATGCATAGTCATTAAATCAAGTATTAGCCTTTGATTTGTATCGAACGGCAATGATCACGCCACTTCACACCAATGGGGTTCAGTGATCCTGGCTCCTCTTTTCTAGTCAGTAGAATATAAGTAGGAAAGCCTTTCCCTTTACGGTGTTGTTAACGGCATGAATGAGGCTCACAAAGTTTCTTCAAATTCAAATATCGCCCACTCCCAACGGTGGAATCCACCACTGTCTACAAAACCTCTGCAGCGTCAATGGACTCGACTATGGCGCTTTCGGCCGTCTCATCCAACACTGCAGCGACCACCGCCTCCTGCGTCAGGCCAAGCAGCTTCACGCCCGCATCGTTCTGTCGTCTCTTACGCCTGACAACTTCCTTGCTTCAAAGCTCATCACTTTTTACTCGAAGTCCAATCATCTTTATGAAGCGCACAAGGTGTTCGATAAAATTCTTGACAAGAACATCTTTTCTTGGAACGCTATGCTCATTGGGTACTCCATTCATAACATGCATGTGCACACGCTTAATCTGTTATCGTCTCTGCTGCCGTCTTATTCCCTCACTCTGAAACCTGATAATTTCACGATCACTTGTGTTTTAAAGGCGCTATCGGTTTTATTTCCTGACTCAATCTTGGCTAAGGAGGTTCAATGCTTTGTTTTACGGCATGGATTTGATTCGGATATCTTTGTTGTCAATGCTCTGATTACCTACTACTCGAGATGTGATGAATATGGTATAGCGAGAATTTTGTTTGATAGGATGCATGACAGAGATATTGTATCATGGAATTCGATGATTGCGGGCTATTCACAGGGTGGGTTTTATGAAGATTGCAAGGAGTTGTATAGAAAAATGCTAGATTCAACAGGGTTGAGACCAAATGGCGTAACAGTGGTCAGTGTTTTGCAGGCCTGTGCACAGACAAATGATCTCGTTTTTGGGATGAAAGTTCACCAGTTTATAATTGAAAGAAAGGTTGAGATGGATGTTTCAGCCCATAATTCGCTTATTGGGTTATATGCGAAATGTGGGAGCTTGGATTATGCTCGAGAATTATTTAATGAGATGAGTAACAAGGATGAAGTCACTTACGGGTCAATTGTATCTGGGTACATGACTCATGGGTTTGTTGACAAAGCCATGGATCTTTTTCGGGAAATGAAAAACCCAAGATTGAGTACATGGAATGCTGTGATTTCAGGACTGGTTCAGAACAACTGCAATGAGGGCATTTTGGAATTAGTTCAAGAGATGCAGGAATTTGGGTTTAGGCCAAATGCTGTGACGCTTTCTAGTATTCTTCCTACATTTTCTTGTTTTTCAAATCTTAAAGGAGGGAAAGCAATTCATGCGTATGCTATTAGGAATGGTTATGCTCATAATATTTATGTGGCAACTTCCATTATTGATGCTTATGCAAAATTAGGATTTCTTCGTGGGGCACAATGGGTTTTCGATCAATCAAAGGATAGGAGCTTGATAGTTTGGACAGCAATAATCTCAGCATATTCAGCCCATGGAGATGCTAATGCAGCCCTTAGGTTGTTTGGTGATATGCTGAGTAATGGAACTCAGCCTGACCCTGTCACTTTCACTGCAGTGTTAGCAGCTTGTGCCCATTCTGGGATGGTCAATGAAGCTTGGAAGATATTTGATGAGATGTTTCTAAAATATGGCTTTCAGCCCTGTGTTGAACATTATGCTTGCATGGTAGGAGTTCTAAGCCGAGCTGGAATGCTCTCTGAAGCAGCAGAATTCATTTGTAAAATGCCAATTGAACCAAATGCCAAAGTTTGGGGTGCACTGCTCAATGGGGTTTCAGTTTCTGGTGATGTTGAACTTGGGAAGTTTGTTTGTGATCATTTGTTCAATATGGAGCCTGAAAACACAGGTAATTATGTCATTATGGCAAATTTATACTCACAAGCTGGGAGATGGGAAGAAGCTGAAAATATTAGGGAGAAGATGAAGAAAATTGGTTTGAAGAAGATCCCAGGAACAAGTTGGATTGAAACAAGTGGAGGGTTACGAAGCTTTATAGCTAGGGATGTATCAAGTGAAAGATCTGAAGAGATATATGGGATGCTGGAAGGGTTGCTTGGGTTGATGAGAGAAGAAGGGTACACTTTGCAGGATGAGCTTGATGAGGAGTGTGCTTATATTTGAGCATGGAATCATCAAATATCAATGGATTTGTTGCCGATTCAGAATATACATGATGTGCAAAGGCCATCGTGATTCATGGTGAATGTTCCCACCTTCAAGAGATACCCTTTTGGTTAAAATTCCTCCCACATATTCAGAATATCAAAGGGATGAAGGTCAGAATTTATGTGGGAGTTGGAGCTCTGAAAATGGCCATTTTTCTGACAGTTGAGCATAGGCATCTAGCCTGGGAGCTCAGTATCAGAAGATCTATTTTCTTTTCTCAGGCTATTGATGAAATAGTTATCCCTAATTTAATTGTTGATTTGAACCTTGAGAAGGTATACACAGACCACAGTTAATTGATTATATCATCAAGTGATGACCAAATTCATGAATGGTCACTTTAAAACAATCTCAATTGTTAGTTTGGCAGAACTTATTGAAGAGCAACTGCTTCACAACCTAGAGAACCATACCTTGCATCATTTAGAAGCAAAAGGGACATCTACTATCCATTATCTAGCTGATGGATATCTGTTTGATACTGTGTGTAGCCAGATGTGATCGAGTTTGCAATATGTCAATGTGGAAGCTGTTGGATTTTCCACATGCAGAGATCACTCTAGAGTCGCAAATATTGGTTGGGGTGCCAAATTGCTTCTCTTTTGGTGCTTAAATAGACCATGGTAGAGGTAAAACTATGATCAAGTAATCAGTTTTTTATGCCATAACAGTGATATTAAAATTTTCTTTATTTCCTTGATTCAAGATAAGCATATATTTTTCTTGAGAAATTGAGTTGAGATTGAAACGTCTTCCAAGAAGCTGATAACACTCCATGGATTTTTGTTGAGGAATTGCTAACATGTGGACTTTGTGAGATCCGAAGCTGTGAAAGGATCTTTTAACCCGTGAATAGTGCTAGTATCAGCAGTCTAAGCTTTTATGTTATTTATTACTTAGAGAGTTTTGCCCTGCTGCTAGTAGGGCAAAGTTTTACTTTCAGCTAAAACAGTCGAGTGGTATAATTCTTGCATATTTATAGTTTTCATTCCCCAGAAATATGTCTCCTTCAAAGTGACATTTAAGTCCTTATCATTATGTATACTGCTCATCTCATGGTTCAATACCATCTAATTCCCTAGCTATTTTTAACTTTTACATCTTTTCCGGTGACCCTTGACCTCTTTCAACTAATGCTTCCTCTCAGGAAAGGCAAAATTTTAGACCCCACTACATTGAAATCCATTTCTAGGATCGATTATGAAATAAAATAGCCATCTACCACAATTTGGGCGACCCAACTTTTTTTTCCAGAAAATTTCTGTTAAAGAGCATGGACATAAAGGTCATTAACTCATTTACCATTTGGGACTACAGTGATCTTGCCCAGACTCCAAAGAAAGATGGCCCGAGATAAAAGGGGGTTTGTAAAAGGGAAGGGCGACCAAAGGGCCTTGATGGGCGCAGAGAGGCGCAACGAGGGTCAAGATGCACCTGCTTTGCATTATTGATTCTGACTGTAGGGACAAGAGAAACAACCCATGCATGGGCCGAATGCCTTTTTTTTCTTTTTCTTTTTTCCTCTCCCTCTTCTGTTTGTTGCTTTGCCTTTGGGAGTTAAAGCCATGGAAAGCACTCAGATAATGAAAAGAAAGGACTGTCAAACGTGCCGGATCTGGACACTTGCTTGTGGACAAAATCCTTCATTTCATAGCCACCCAAATCTGCTGCGGCTGAAATTATGTAGGCGAACGTGATTCTTTTTTTCACGCCCCTGACTTCTCAATCAATTCCAAATGGGTCCCCGATTGTGAAGAGACCGTTTTGTGCCATCCTGATATATAATGACACTGGTGTTCTAACTGATACATATTGAAAATTAGACGCATGATTTGCTTGAATATTCACAAAGAGAAGTGTAACCAATCATCAATCTGTGTCGACAGTTTGGTCCTACTTGATGCTAAAAGACCTGATCATGGTCCACTTCCTTAGACATCTGCCTTGGTCATGGCTGTGGGACAAATACGAGGGAGAGAGTGGGCATGGAGAAGAGGAGGATGGGCAAATCAGTCAGTGAAATACTCCATAAAGGCCAAACATTCCTCAGACTCTTGAGTTCATTCATTCGGGGCATTCCGTAATGGCAGAAGGCCAAAACTCAACCGAAGCAATCATCATGTCTGCACTCTCCACCCTTTCCGCTACCCAAATCTCACACCTGACTCGCTGCGTTTACTCGATTCTCCGCTACCACCACCTCCGCCTCTCCTCTCTTCTCTCCTCCCCTACTATCTTCGCCCACACCCTCCACCACCTCCACTCCATCTCTCTCCCCCATAAAACCCTCCTCATCGCCCGCCACCTCCTCTCCACCCTCCATCACCTCACCCGCTTCTTCCAGTCCACCGTCCCTCCTCCATACTCCCGCACTTCCCTCAAATTGCGTGACCTTGACGCCGTCTTGCTCCTCCTCCTCCTCTGCCAGCTCCGCCAGCACGACCCTCAAGCCCTCGAAACTTGCCCATCCGAGTGGCGTACTATTCTCTGCACCCATTTCTCCAAAACCATGTTGTCGCTTTCGGGCACTGGAGCCACCAGCGGTGCAGTTCTGATTCCGTACATCGAGGTCGCAGCACGGTGCCGGAGGTTCGTTGGGGCAGTCCTGAGTGGCGGCGGCGGCGGGGGAGGAGAGAAGTTGGGGAGGGAGGTGGGGGCATCGACAGCGTCGGTGGTGGCTCTGCCGTCGGTCGAAGTAAGCGATGGTGGAGTGGAGTGCGTGATCTGTAAAGAGGAAATGCGGCAAGGCAGAGATGTGTGCGAGTTGCCATGTGAGCACCTGTTCCACTGGATGTGCATTTTGCCTTGGCTGGTCAAGAGGAACACCTGTCCTTGTTGCAGGTTCCAGTTGCCGTCCGATGATGTGTTCGCAGAGATCGAACGGCTCTGGGACGTTGTAGTGAAGTCAAGCAGTGTGAATCCTCATGGTGAATGTACATGATGGGTTGACGATGCGGACTAAGCTGATGTAAAGTACACGTGTCAGAATCAGATAGCACATAAATGTTGTATATGAGGATGAGGTTACGAGTGGGAAGTGGTTGGGGCCCGCTGCTGGAAATGAATGGGTGGTGATGGATGGGCTATATATAATATGAGGGTTAACTTGTAAGTTGTGGGATGATAGATAACACGTCCTTTTTCCTAATAAATAACGAATAAGGCACAAGGCATTTCCTGTTTCCCGGTGTCAGGGGTGTGTGGTCAGGGCTATGGCCAAATCTTCTTTTCTTTTCTTGTCTTTTTATTCGTTTCTTGGAAAGAAATTAATGAGGGAGAATGACATGGTGACATAGGATACTGAATGTTAAATCATTTGGGGGTTAGTTGCCAGAACCGCACCATCCACAATGATAATGGTTCAATGGCTATGTTCCTCTTCGCGTGGATGCCCCTCCTACCATACTCTTTCCATCTTTGTTTCTACGCTACATATATAAACACTATAATATTCGCTGTTATTTTCTGAATTTTTTTTAGTAAAATTCTTTTTAAAATTTTTAAAATGTTCTTCCTTGTCGTAATCATGCATACACCTTCACCATACAATTATTAAGGTTTTTTTTTTAATTAGACTTTAACCACATGATATGTAACAATTCATTTCAATCTTGTGCATATTATTCGTATTAAGTTCAAAGGATCTTCACAATTTTAAAACTGTGAATTAGGATCTTCACAAATTCACAGGATTATGGGATCAAACCACTCGTCATAAGCTCAAATAAACCCCCATACTAGGATTAAAGATTGACTCTAACTCTAAACCTAAAATGCGTCAATATAATTACGAGAAACTCAAACTTATATAATGTTAAGAATTTGCTCTTCTATCCGATGTAATATATCATCTAATAAAAAAATATTATACATTTTTACAATAGTTTGTGAACACGTTAACTTATTTTCTTTTCTACTTTATTTCTCATTTTTTAATCTTTATTTTTATTTTATACCAATAAGATATTTATCGAAAATAAATGATATAGGGAAGAAAATTATTTTGGATTGACTCTCTACATTGCTTCTATGATACAAATATAAGGACAAATAAATAAATATTGATAAATCTACTCACATTTATATCTATTTTTTAAGTTGGTTCTATGATATAATTATGACGACAATTATTGACAAATCTAATGGCTTTTTAATGGACTCTTTAGCTATGACCCAATTCTAATAAAACAATTAAATATAGAGATATGACATCAATTTAATTATATATATATATAAATAAATAAAACCTTTTCTCTGTATCTTTTCCATTTCATCTCCCTCTTTTTCCCAAGCCATACTTGTGGGAAGCACCTGAGCTTGTATTGGTTTTATTGTCTTAGCATGATTGTTGACTTAGCTTGGCTTCTATGCAAAGTTAAGAACAAAAATCATTATAGTATAATTTATGATAATAATAAATAAATAAAGAAAATTAACAGGTTTTTGGTAATAATGTAGATACAAACAAAGTAGTGTTTTGAAAAATAGTTTTAAAAAATATTTTGTGTGATAAAAGTCTATTTAAAAAAAATTAAAATGTTTTCTATGGTTTAAAAATATTTTATATTTATATTGATTTATTTTTTAAAAAAAAACAATTCTAAAAAGCAACTAAAAAAAATATTTTATGAAAATATCTTATTTTCTGATTTTAAAACAAAAAAACTATTTTTTATTTTTTGGTTGTCAAATATATATATATTTAAATAATTGACGGACAAAATTTTAAACTCTTTTTAGAAAGCATTTTTGAGAATAATTTAAAAAAAAAAAAGGTTTTTGGAACCTGTTCTTATATTTTTAAAAATAATTTATTTTTTGAAAACTTAAAATATTTTATGATTTTAATTTTTTTTAAGAATGACTTTTTTCCATAGTATTGTATTTTTAATTATTCTTTATGTCTTGTCTTTTTTTTTTTTTTTAGAATCCAAAAATTGTTTTAAAAAATAATTGCTAAACAGGTTTTGCAAGAACTCTCCACTACATCTTCCAATATGTGAAGCTTTCATACCGCCTTGCTATCAATTCGCCTCTCTCTCATCTATTTTAAAATTTGTCTTTCGCTTCAAATTTCTATGTTTTATGATTTATCTAATATTTTCATTTTTCAATTTCAAGAGTGAGGAATTTTGGAGTAGTCTAAACTCTAATGGGTTGGATCATAGAGCCCTAAATAAATGGGCTTGATTAAAGCCCATAATCATTGCACAAGCATAACAGCAGGATATCTTCCGAACTTAAGAAGCCATCCTGATAAGTTTAGCCCATTCCAGCTTTGGTCCCAACTCCTCATCTGATCTCAACATATCCTCACCCACTTGTTCTGGGCCCTGCCCATCCCAATCTGCAGACTCACCGCCTTCTTTCCCCACAAAATAAAATTAAAAGCCAAAAAGCAATAGCCCCCAAATCACTTTCAGTCACATGGCCATCTGAAATTTGAAGACGTGAACTGAGCCCTTTCAACTACGACAACCCAAATGAGTAAAAACAATAAGAGGTCTGATTGTATTTTATGATGGCTCCAGGCCCACTTTGAAGGCTTCTTCCCCCCCATATGAAAATACACTGACCCACTTAAATCATATTGACTCTGCTTTAACTTTAAGCCTCTTCCCAATTCATTTTCTTTGGGAAAAGCTTGGTGGGTAGGATTTATAATAAGGTGCGCAGTGGAAAATCTCAAGTACAAGGGGTTGCCTTGCTCATCATATCTTTGAGTGCCATTCAAGCCAACTGTTGAATGAAACATATCAATCATCTCATATTGAAAAGCCCTGTTGTGTTTAATTCCCACTAAGCCACGTGTATTAGAAACATCTAAGCTTGATCTTTCCCCTCAAAGTTGTGATAATGTTCTCTTGTGAAAATAAATGAGCAGGGTTTTGTAGGATTTTTGTCCACAAGAGGAATAGGAATAGGAACATGGGAATTGATTAAATCAGAGCTGAACCAACACATGAAGGGGGAAGAAAACAATGCAGGGACATCACGTGACAACATCAGCTGTATCCATCGGTGTTTAATGTCGCGACGCCTTCAAAATTTTAAATGTAGTGGTGACTTCAGGCCCTCTTTCCTACGCACTAACAAACGCACAAAGATGCATATAATCTAATGATATAAATATACCTACACAACATGAATCTCCATTTATAGAGTTTGATGACCTCATACATTTTGCCCAAATTCATACTGTACAGTTCAAATTGGATATTAAGTATTGAGAATTGAGGATTGACCCACAGAATATTAGGCACCCAACTCAACCCCATGTCTTAAAAAGGGGTAATCTACCCATGAATCAAAGCTAGTACTTTAAACAGTGGCAGTGAGAAAGATAAAATGGAGAGGTGAGTGAAAGGAGGACCGAATGTGGAGAGTGGTGATAGATATAAAGCATCAGAGGTTTGGGCGAATAGGCCAAGCTCTGGCCTTGTTCTCCTCTAACAAAGTAACATGTTTGTTTTCTACTCAAGCAAAGATTCTCCTATTTGAGGTAAGGAGAGCATTTAACAAATCTCGGGTGTGATAAATATTTTGCCAAATTTTTCTGCATTTTTGGTTAAGGAGTGATCTGAAGGAGTGATAGGTCTGCTAGTGGTGAGTATTTTTTGAGCTTTTTGGATTATAGTTTGGTTTGGGTCTTTGGAATTGCGGTCATCAAAGTCGCTGAGCCAGGGAGAAAGGGAAGGAAATGATAGCTTGTGGGAATGTAGATGCGAAATGGAGGTGGGTTCTTGTTGGTCTATCTGTTGCTGCCTCTCTGACTCTCTCTCTCTCTCTCTCTCTCTCTCTCTATCCCTTTCTCACATTTTGTGAAATGGCTGTCTCTCTTTCTCAGTGAAAAGAAGATGGAGGAAGATGATCGTTTGAGAACATTAGAGTGCTTGAGAGGAAGATTACTTGCAGAGAGAGTAGCTTCAAGGACAGCCAAAGAGGATGCGGAGCTCATGAGCAACAAGGTTTGTCCTTTCTCACACCTCTTCATTTGTAATTGTAGGCTGTGAAATGCATTGTCTCTTAATCACTCGTTCTGCTCTCTCTCTCTCTCTCTCTCTCTCTCTTTTCCAAAATTCATTGGAGGGCACAGTTGATCGAGCTTGAGAGCAAGTTAAAAACAGAGATCAAAGCAAGGAACAGGGCTGAAAAGAGGCTTAAATTCTTAATGAAAAAGCTCGATTCTTTGAAAATCCCATTTGCCTCAGAGGGATCAGAACAGTCCAGTTCATCAGATAACAGCGAAATCTCCTGCCAATCATCCATAACCTCCTCAGCCACCAAAAACCCAGAAGAAAAAGAGTCCAAATCTCAAATTCCAAACTCTCCCAAATGCGAGATAGAAGAAAAGCTAGAGAAACCAGACTCCCCAACAATCTCACAAGACTCTACTGAACTTCAATCGAACCCAAGCTCCAAAGATATCAAGAACGATGAGCACAGGTATTTAATCCAAACCTGCATACTTATTTCAAACTTAATTTCCAATTATGAATTTCAGAAACATCAGTTAGACTAATGTAGGATTTGCTTTATCTTTTAAGATTAAAGTAGCATAAAAAATTGATAATGTGGTATCTATCAGCTCTGGTAGCCAAAAATCTTCAGAGGCAGAGATGGAGATCAATGGAGACATGAATGAGGAGGAGAACATAGACAATTCACTGGCATTGGTTCCGGTGAGCATTCCGACGGAGTCACCGGTGGAAGTAGATGTCGGAGAAGTGCTAGCAGCACTGAGGCATGCTAGAGAAAAGATTCAGAGGTCAATGGGAACAAGGCATATGATTAATGTTGGGTCAATTGGAACTCGCATATGCTAATAGTAATAATGTCCTTCTTAACATCTAAGTCACGTCTAGGACGGGAGAGATAACCTGTGCATAAAGCCGGACCCTTGGATCTGCGGTCAACTTTCATAGTCTTAGCCGTTAGATGCCTTGACCTTGAGATCCAAAAGTTCTGTATGTATTTTTCTTCTTCTCTACTCAAGCTTTTTGAATTTGAATCTGATATTTTTGGATGTGGTCATCTGAGTCTTGTGACTGGCATGGTTGCATTTAAGTAAGTTGGGCTAAGATTCACAAACCCAACTGGGCCGTGGCCCAAAAAAGTGAAGAGATTGGGCTTCTTACCAAGACAACATATCGATCCCGAGTACAGATGGGGGCTCTTAAACTCAGAAGCCCATGGGCTAGAATTTCATGAAGCCCAAAAAAACTGTGGATGAATGAGGTCGGCAGATTGAGATTAGGGTATCCATAATAGACCGATTTAGACCCATAACCAACCCATCTATAACTAGATCAATGTCCCATTAGCTGGTTCACAGCCTAAACCCAATTGGGGGTCCCACCGCAAAACCCTAGAAAAGTTTTGGGATTTTGCCCTAAATTGATTTGATTGTTAGAAGATAAGTTCACACTGGACCCTAGATTAAAAGAAAAAAAAAAGGTGGGGGGAGGGGTCATTTTCAATTTAAAAAAAGTAGGGCAATGTGGTTAGGTAATGGGTCCAGGAAAGAAAGACCCATTTGCCTTCCACTAAAGGGTGAAGAGCTGAGCCTAGAATGTCCCATTCCTGCTACCTACTTTTGCTTAAAAGGAAGCGTAACATAATGTGACCTTTTATTGTGAAAACTTTTTCCAATGCTTTGCTATTTTGGTGAGTCTGATTTGCTACACCCATCCACTTAGCTATTAAGTATTAATGCTTCATAAAGTTTGAGCCATCCACCTCATTGCTGAAGCTATTAATTTTTAGGTTGTGGGGTTCCTAGATGACAATTGATCAAATCCATTTCAAGCCCCACTGGGTCCCCATTAATTATTTCTATACAATAAATGTCCCCCCTTTTCAAATTCTTCTTAAATTTCTCACTTTTTTTTTCTTTTCCTCTTTTTAAAATGTGGGAATTCCAACAAATCCCTTTGTTTTTATGTATCATACTTGGTTAGGTCTTATTGATCTCAATTCGACTTGGGGTTACTAAAGAGTTAGTGATTTTTGAGATGTGTATGCATTTATTATCGTCAAAGCTAAATGAATGACTAATAGGTGAAATTTAGATGAATATTAAAGAGAAAATTTTGAAAAAAGAAAATTAGAATGTAAGCACAAAATAAGAGAACCTTCAAATGCAAAGGAGGGTTCAAATGTCCCACAAAGATGAAAGATTGAATGTTAAGTTTATTGTATGTTTGATTATTGGAAATTTTGAAGAAAAAAAAACAAATGAAAAAGATTAATGATGCAAAATAAAAGAAAAAAAAATCATTTCATTGATATTTTTTTATTTCTTTATTATTTTTCAACTAAAATATTAAGATTTTTACTAGTTAGCATGTTCTCCTAAATTAATTTTATCGAGGTACAATCATTATATCGATTCAACTCCTGATTATTTGTTTTTAGTCTATTCCTTATTTTGTTCTTTCATGGACCAAAGATCTATGAGCATGGTGTAGCATGTGGATACACCTCGTACAATCATAATATAGATGAAATTAAGAACTCTTAATTATGAGGAAGCATGATATGGGAAGAAAAGAATTACAACTACATTTAAAATGGCAAAGTCAATTTTGTCACATGCATAAGAATTTTATCACACACCCATTCCATAAGAATAAGATTTTCTTTTCTTGTCTCGATTCAATTTAAAAATATCAAACCATCACATGTGCCCAAAATCCAATAATGTTTCTTAATCTAAAATCAACATTTTTTTTTTTTATAGATCGAATAATTTTTTCTAATTTTAACTTCAATTCTTTCATGACATCGAACTTCCATTTGTCATTTAGCTATTTGTCAAAATGATAATATTGGTAACAGCTAAGTGTCATGGATTTAGATCTCTCCTAAACTAAACATGGTGTCTCTGACATAGGCCTATATTGATTATATTGGTTGACATTTCAAAGTTTGAATTATCATAGGTAGTCTCATCTTATGATGTGTGAATTGTGGGAGGGGAGTAGGCAAGGGATAAAGAAAGCAGAAGCAGAGAATCTGAAAAGTAAATGAAGAAAATAATAATAATAAGGGGTGGTGAAGGAAAGAGGAAGGAGGGAAAACCGGAAAAGGGGCGAAAAGGGTGGGTTGATGCTGATGAATGTGGAACATCTCAAAATCTCAGCCATGCAAAATGAGAAAGGCATATGGCCACAAAAGCATAAAACAAAAAACAAGAAAGTGAGAGGAAGCAAAAATGTCAGAATTTGCACTAGTTTAAAACATTAAAAATCTCATTATTTTGCATCTCAGATCTATCTGACAACAATATAAAGATCTTCTGCCGAAAAATTCCAAACCCTTCTCTTATCCATTGCTCCCCCTGCTCTCTCTCATACAGCAACAGCCTCTGCCACTATCAAATCTATATGGGTTTGTCCAGCTAAGGCTGTTGTTTGAAAGATGACATATACGGAAGGTCCAAACGCATTCAACCCAGATTCAAGGTACACACAACCAGCACACCTCCATATTCTCTGAACTCACTTTAAAACTGCTGCTTTTTTGTCCCGGAACACATTTCCCCTTCGTTTTGCCCATACCCCTTTGGTCCTTTTTTCAGATTTGTACTTATTAATGGTGTCTGGGTTTAGTGGGTATATAGTTTCAGGACCTGGGGTTGTGGGTTTGGAGCATAAGCAGAAGCTGGACTTGAGATTGGGTTTGGGTCTTTTTGTTAATCTTGTTCTGGGTTTGATGAATTTCCTGATTGCTGGGTCATTTGGATGAGAAATGTAAGGTTATGATATCAATCTATTTCATGAAAATGGTTAAACCCTGTTGGAAGCCGTCCGTAGAAGGTGATGGAACTCGCGGAAAAGGAGATTCCAGTGGTCGAGTTGATGGGTTGTTGTGGTATAAGGACCTGGGCCAACATATTAACGGTGAATTCTCAATGGCTGTGATTCAGGCCAATAGTTTGTTGGAGGACCAAAGCCAGCTCGAGTCCGGGCCCTTGAGTTTCCTGGATTCGGGGCCTTATGGGACCTTCATTGGTGTATATGACGGACATGGAGGGCCAGAGGCTTCCCGCTTTGTTAATGAAAACCTCTTCCCCAATCTTAAGAGTATGTTTTCTTCCTAACTGCATTGCTCTTTCTTCATTTTGTTTTAAGCTCTTGTTCCAGTAGTTGGTGTTGCATCATCTTTTTGGTTTGTGGTCGGTCATCAATGAAGAGTTGCCTACCATTCTAGTTTTTCTAATTATCACCTATATTTTCTACTCTATTTCATAGTATATGATCACCATGAGCTGATCACTAAATATGGCTTGTGCTTGAGAAGTAGCTTGCACTATTACTGAAGCTTGAAGAGTTTGAGGTTATCAATGGATTACCTACATATCCTAAGTATTTTGTCAGTTGTATTACAAGGAATCAATCCCAAAAGAAAACCTTCATGATTAGCAGGTCCTAAAATTTCAACTGGTTGTAGAGGCAATGTCACAATTTCATGCACAACATATTTGAGTTTCAGTCTTCCCGGTTACTGTTACCGATTCTTTCTCTTTTGATGACCCAGTGAACCTGGATAGTCAAGTACTTACGACTTTATGCTGTTTGTGATGCAGAATTTGCAACCGAGCATCAAGAGATATCGGAAAGTGTTATTAGAAAAGCTTTCTCAGCAACAGAAGAGGGTTTTCTCTCACTTGTGAAGAAGCAGTGGCTCACTAAGCCACAGATTGCATCTGTGGGATCATGTTGTTTGGCAGGAATCATATGCAATGGACTGCTATATATTGCAAATGTTGGAGATTCCCGGGCTGTGCTTGGGAGGGCAGAAAGGGCCAGCAGAGAAGTCACAGCTATTCAGTTATCAACAGAGCACAATGCTAGCATTGAATCTGTGAGGGAAGAACTTCGGTCATTACACCCCCATGATAAACATATTGTGGTCTTAAGACACAAGGTTTGGCGTGTGAAGGGACTCATACAGGTAATTTCTTGGGTTCTCCATTTATTACTTGCATGCTCTACATAAAGCAGCTGGATTTCACGATACTTTTACTTATGAATGAGAAGCAGCTCTTTTATTAGGATTTAGAATTTCAATTGAGCAGTGCCACACACATTGATGAGGGATGGTTCCCAAACCATTATCTATGGATCACCTCATGTATATAGAGCTTCTTATCTTTCTTTGTCTTTGCAGGTTTCAAGATCCATAGGTGACGCATATCTTAAGAAGGCAGAGTTCAACAGAGAGCCTCTCCTGTCCAGGTTTAGATTGCCTCAACCCTTCATCGAGCCTATCCTTAGCTCAGAACCATCAATATCTGTACACAAAATCCGGCCTGAAGACCAGTTTATCATATTTGCTTCTGATGGCCTGTGGGAGCATCTTAGCAACCAGGAGGCGGTCAACATTGTCAACAATTACCCACGTAATGTAAGATTTTGGCCTCATAAAATCATATGCATTAATATTGATTACCTTTGACTGGTTGGTACAATCGTGTTCTAACAATTGATCAAGCATCAATATGATCATCAAAATACCTTGCTGCTACAGTAAGCAGCTCCAATAAGTTCCGGCTATCATCGCTTACACCTTGCAAAACCATCATTTTGTTCATTTTTGCAGTTAAAACATTTTTACGATTTCAATAATATTATATTACATATTGCCAATTTGATAATAGGTAACTTACAAGTTGAGGAAGTCGTCAACTTATTACTTTTATAATGGTAAATAACTGAATAAGGGCCAACTGTCTCAATTTTACTGGTGACAATAATGTTGTTTCAAACTGCTATTACCTTTGTAATGTAGGGAATTGCCCGGAAACTTGTCAAAACTGCACTTCAAGAAGCAGCAAAGAAAAGAGAAATGAGGTACTCTGACCTGAAAAAGATAGACAGAGGGGTGAGGAGACATTTTCACGATGATATCACGGTGGTAGTTGTGTTTCTTGATCCCCTTCTGATCAAAAGGAGCTCCTCCAGCGGTTGCCCGTTCTCGATAAAAGGAGGTGTTAAGGCCCCCGCCCCTGCTGCTGAGGTATAGTCCTCAATATTGTCCATTTTCGTCTCTCAAAACCCTTCCATTTTTTCTGATTGAAAAAAAAAAAAGAGGGACAGAATCCTTTTCAGCTTGTCAGAGTAGCTGGCTGGCTTTCCTATCTCGAGTGACAGGTTGATTTCTGAGGCGGAAGAGATTTGAAAAGAAGGGTTCTTCACTGGAAATTTTGTGTTGCTGGCTCAAGAAGAAACTGGGAAGGCCCCCAGTTGAATGACGATGGGAAAATTACCACCAATATCTCATGTCAAGAACCGATATTGTGAAATACAAGACTTGAATTTGCATGCATTCATTCAGTTAAGTTAAGCTGAAATTGCAAACATCTTAGCCTTGTAGATAGGAGTATTTCAATTACCAGGCTATATATTTATTATTTGTTGTTAAGGTTTTTTTTTCCCTCTAAAGTAAGGATGAAGTGAGCAGTGTTGAGACGAGTAACAGGTTGTTTCCTTTTTAAATCAATCCCATCTCACAAAGCTCACCTATGGTCGTTGCCTAGATACAAAGAACATGCATGCTTGATTGGCAGCATGATACACATCATTCTTTTCATTCCACCAATGAGCCAGAAATCGCTGATGAAACAAATATCGCCTCATTTTTCCATTAAAGATGAGAGTCAGACATCAGTTGAATGATGCCCTTTCAACTTCTAAGTGACTGACTATTTTCATTTTTATGAAAAATTATGCTTTCAATTAATATATAAATATAAATAAATTAAAATCTCTACTACATAGCCCATCCATAACAATATCTTATCGCCGCCCTTGGCTTTCACGCCTACAGACTCTTTTGGGTCTTAAAATGCTAGGACCGTAATGCAAAACAGTAGAAAAGCCACACCAAAAAACCATCATCTCTAGATGATTTTCATCTCAGAATTTTGTTCCCATATATGCAGCGTCATTAAAGATCAGAATTTTGTCCATATATGCAGTGCCCTTAAAGATCCGCATCAAAATTTACCATGCCCTTTGGGAAAAACCATATAGACATTAGACCGTAGGTAAGATCAATTGGATCATTCCACTTTCTTGAACCATCAGCACCAAGAAAATGGGAAGCAGCATCCCTTCCGGCCCTCCACCCACCCTTGCCTAATTTGTTTCTCATTAACCACCGCCTGTCTCCTCTGCCTAATTTGTTTTTCTCATTTACCAACGCCTGCCTCCCATCCACTACAATTAGTGAAACATGTGGATGGAGCTATGAGCTAAGTTTCAGTTCTGCAATTTGAGCACGTTGCCCAGTGCAAAGTTAATGCCTAGGCTAACTCGACATTCAACTGGGTAATTAGCATGTTTGAGCTTATGGATATCATTCCACCTTTACACATGAAAAACAAACATCCAATCCAAGCATTCACACTGCACTTCATGCAAAGCATCAAAAAGGTCATTTTAACTTCAGGCCCAAAGATGCTGGCGGGCCTTATGAACCCACCGCCCCAAACCGCAAATTTGCATTAAAAACCATCATGCTTGATTGGAGTACCCACCAAATCACCAATACCACCTTCATCAGGTGACCAAACCAACAAAACTTTGGTGGAGAAAAATAAAAAACAAGGCAGTAACTCATCCCTGCACTGGAAACTGACCTCTGAATATATAAAACCTTCCTCCTTAGCTCCAATTTATAATATGCTGAACAAGTAGTGTGTTGGCTACAACCTATTTCATGTGGACAAAACCTTTCATTTAAGAGTAATAATTAATGACTTGTATGAACTAAAAGTAACAGTCCTAATACACCCACTTGTTATGAGTAAGATAGCCTCATAAAGTGATGAATTTTCTTAAGAAACAGATTTGAGGCCAGCTGTCTCAGTAGTTATATCGGGATGGTCTTGTTCCTCAGTCTCACTCCCAAGTTCCCAGGACTCTATTCACACCAAACCATTCAGATAACTGATCATTCAGATAAAATGCAGAAACTTAGCAGCAACCTCACATCCAACTCTAATGATATAACTCCAAATACTAATGTGATATCAAAGTGAAAAATTCCAAATATCTCAAACACAATGGAGGTTAGGTGCATCCCTTATGTGCTGTGGCTCCAATGACTGCTATTAGGAAAAGATAGATGATGCCTACTTTATTAAAGTATAGCCAAAAGCAAAATAACAACAAATAAGCATCAACAGCAGACAAGCAACATATCTTCAGAAAAATAAAAACTATCTACTAATTTACTGATTCCCTCCAAGTCACCTGGTCCTCCTATTCCCAATAAATCCAATTAAAACAAACAGAATTTCCTCAGAAGTGGGGCATTTTCAAACTGAGCAATGAACAAAACTAACAAAAAAAAAAAAAAAAGGAAAAGAGAGAAAAGAAAGGGTATCAATGAACAAGCAAAACCCCTACGATGGACAATCCTCCCTGCTTTTCCACATATCCTCCGGTATAAATTGGGGCTATTCACCTAGTGAAACCAAAGGTTAATCAACAAACACCTTTTAAGCATTAACTTATCCAAAATTATAGAGAATATCAGAAATTCTGAAAAAGAATTATAGTCTAGGAAACATCTTGAAGCTTGGATCCTATTTTTCAAATTTGCCCCATTGCAGAAACTAATATTCCATAAGCTCATTCATTTGACAACTTACCACCAATTTCACCCTCTCAATTCCTGACATGTGTTCAAGGATCTACTGTGAGAAACAGCAAAAAGTTGAAACACTGGTCCAACACAACAACCATGCAGCGATGATATGATCTCAAAGAACTGCACAGATAGAGAATATGCATGGTACTAATACCATCTGATCCAAGACTCATTGCAGCAAAATATGTTGTACTGCTGTATCATGAAATGAAATACAAACAAATGGTATCCCACCTAAAAATATTAAACCCCTTAAATCTAAAAACAATAACCATCAGTAAATTAATAAAATTCTTGATCTAAGTCTACCATTGCTTCATCTATAAAAATGATTGACCAACCTCTTGAATGATTTATAACCGAAAACAGCAAGGATCAAATCATTTAATACCTAAGATGGGTAGTTCTTTTCTAACAAACCCATTTTAAACCAAGAAATCTCAGTAAGTAGGGACCTCATCTTCAAACGGAACAATACTGCACATTTTGAGACTAAAAAATCTTGGATCAGACGATATCAGATTTAGGTGTTCAACTTATTGCTGTAATCTAACAGTAGATCACAAGTAAGCAGTTATGCTTTGATATGAAAGGCCAGTCACATGTCACAAGATAGGGGTGCAACATCATTAATTGAAAACAAGTAACCAAGTAGAAGTTTCAGCAGAAGTTAGGCTTCATATAACAAAATTTGGATAATAGAATATTTTCCCTAGACTGTAATCCAGAATTTCTGATATTCTTATTGGTCATTTTAGATAGGTTAACACTAAGCAGGTGATTGTTAATTAGCATGGGCCTCAATAAATTGATATTATAACTGCATCTGAGATGACAAAGTATCATCCATACCACCAAAATCTTGTGTATTTTGTAGAAAGGTAACCATGAACAGGGGTGCACCAACTGGGAATTCATGTCAGAAAATTTCAATGGGTATAGAAGCTGCTGGGGGGAATCACAAAAAGTTAGAACCTAACCTGCCAAAATCCAAAAATAAAATATAAAAACACAACCCAAATCAGGGGAAAAAAGAATCAGAGTAATCCATATATAAAGATGCAAAAATTACATTTTTATAAAAATCTTACTGTCAGAAAAACGATGTAGGTGTTCAGGCCCCTCCACTGGCCTTGCCAGCAATAGCAGTCTTCTGATTTCCAACAACAAAAGCATTAATTCAGAAAACAGTAAAATTTTGAAGAGTACAAATGCTTTTAACAGGTTTGCAAAGTAAGCCATTAACAAAGACCTACCGGCTCAATATCTTCTCCCTTGCCATTCACTTGTGATAGAGAATCAGATGGAGGATTTGAAAACCTGAAAAAAAATTCAGGGGGACTACACGTCAGATTAAAAACTAAAGCAGATGCATTCACTTATGTAATGTAATAGAATGGTAGGCACATTTAGATGATTCACTAATTGCACAGAGAAAAAAGGTTGCAGAAATCTGGACCTGATAGCCCTTGCTTTCTTTTTATCCTCCTCCAGTGTATCTGTCTTGGACACTGATGCAAATCTGGCAAGCCGAGCTTTCTTCTTGGACTCCTCATCAGTAGGTGCAGAATCAAGAGGAAGCCCAAACCTGAGAACAATAACAAAAAAGAGTTTTAAATTTGCACCCGGAAAAAGGGGAAAAAACAAACAGATTGACTCTCCAACCCAAAAAACCAAATCCTCAAACACAAGAATGAAAGAATGAAAATGAAAACTAAAATAAAATAAAGAGCCACTTGATTAAGGAGGCAGAAAAGCAAACCTCTCTGCTCTAGCCTTTCTCTTCAGCTCTTCTGATTTCTTTGATCCATCTGATCCATGCACCGTGGGCCCAGTGCCAAACCTGCAATGACATACATCAATGTTTGAAAAATTCAATCAGCGAAACCAGAATCGAAGGGAAAAAATTTGGAAGTTTGGTTAGGTCCAAACAATTTATAATCACAAATGTCCTTGGTTCACATAATTCAAAGGAATTGCAAATTTCAGCCTGCAAAATGTGTCTGCCATGAAAAATGTGGATTAACCCTGTCCAAAGAAAGCTTTAAAAGAATTTCTGGTACATGATATTTAAAATCATAATTAAGTTTTCTCTTGGAACCCAGGAAATGGTTGATTTGACCAATCCAACCCTATTCCCCCTCATCAAAAACTCTGTCAAACTCAGCCGAACATTTGTCTTACTAATGTGAAAGACAGCATTTCAAATCATTAGGGCAGACAGGCTCAACTGAGGGGTTGTTCATGGAGTGGAGTGTGGTGGAGGCTTCAGTGGGATGGGATTGGATATTTGTGATCCACAGCCAAGGACTAGGGGTTAACTTAGGGGCCCAGCCCTTCTGGGGCAAGTTTTGAGCTAGATGCAAGCAGTGAACCTGTTTCACTTGTAGAGGCCTTAAAACCCATTAGTAGAGTAAGCCTATAATGGTGGGCTTACTGCTTAACAGGGATCGTCAGCCTCTATTGGAGGGCATCTAAGGTCTAATTTGGTTTAGCCACTTACCTTTACTAATATCTAAAAGAAGTTGAAGCTAAAACCACAATTTCAAAGGAACAACCTCTCTCCTAAGAAAGCTTCATTAAACATGGAACAACTTCCACCTGGAATACAAGAAGGGCTCCAATGATAACCAACATTGTTCTTACTTTGGTGTGAAGGTCTTTTCAAAGCAAGAAGCAGTTATTAAGAATGTCCAAAAGTCAATAAAAGCTTTCACTGGCCTTAAAAAAAAGCCTTTAGCTCCCAAAAAATTCAATCCAAACAACACCTAAATATGGATTTTTCTGGATCAAGCTTTCTCGCAAATATTTGATGTCAATTTCTGCATATTCTTTTCCAACTAAGGAGGGGCAGGGTTTAAGAGTTCCATCCTAAATTGGCTTCTTTTCCTGAAGAAGTGACCCAGCAGAAGCTTATCATGATTAACCAACTCATGAGCAGTGGGTGAACTTCTGTCAGTTGAACTAGCCTATGCAAGCAAACTCAGGAATCATCAAACCACATCCTCATCCATGGTGCAGTGAAATTGAAGCTTGTGAAACATTGTTGTTTTCTTTATTTAGTTTTTTTAGGTGCTGCCTTGTTCTGTGAAGGAGAGATTGTCTAATTGGCAATGGCAGTTTTGTTGGGAAAGAAAGGTGGAAGTTGTCAATAATAGGTGTTTTGTGCTTATTTTCAATATATGTGCAAAAGGCAAAGATGAAGGATTCCTAGGGAATGGAGCTGATTCAGCTCTCTTTACTTGGTCAATGAGTCCTCTAGAAGTTGTAAATTCTTCCTTTTTTAAAACTACATTTATTAGTAAGGATGGGATTGAGTCCTTCATGAAGGTAACTATAGTTCTATTTTTATTTTCTTTTCTATAGTTTTTGATGTTCCTTGTATGCTTCCTGTTTACTGGGGTTGCACCCTATTTTACTGGCCACCTTCTTAAAGTATTTGTAAAATGCCTATGAAAACCTATCTTGTCAAGTTTTTCTATTCGGGTGTTGACAACATGATATTCTCCCTCCTATTAAATCGTAGGACTTCTATTCGGGTGTTGTCAATATATTGTGAAAAACAATTTTTCCCCTCCACTATATATTAAAGTGCGATTATAGGAAATTGAATCATAAAATAATTAAGAAAATAGAGATGAAAAAAACACACAAGGCAAAAATATTTGAACGTGCTTAAGAATCTCCAACAGGCTGCAAAACACAATAATGTACCTAGAGCTAAGCATGGTGAGAACCACAACCTCTTTCAATCGTGGCATAAATATGCAATAATTACAGAAGAAAGAATAAAATCCATCGTAGTTGTTTCTTCAACTAGCACAAACCCATCTATTTTAGTTACCAATAAAATCAACCATTTAGAGCTGTGCAAAAATAAAAAAGTCCCCAACCTTCAGGGAAACATAACACAAACCCTCGAAACCCTAACCCCAAATTTGCACAAACCATACATAAAAATCAATCATCATATACCTTTCGGCTCGGGAATTGCGTTTTTCCTCTTCGGACAGCTGCACCGGCATCCCGAACCGCTCGGCTCGGCGGATCTTTTTCTGAATATCCGAAACAGTAGCAGTATTCGTCGGGGACGAGGCCACCGGATCTGCAGCGCCGGCCGAACCTCCTACCTTCGATTCATCGGGTTCTTTGGAAGAAACATTTGAAACAGTATTATCGGTAGGCGACAACGGAATAGTTGTGTTGGGAGCGTCTTCTTGGAGACGATTCTTGAGCGAGGCGTTGCTGTCGGCAGGGGGATCTACACCTAGGGTTTTGCTAGGGTTTTCTTGCAAAAGCTTCTGCGTATCGGTCGCCATTAGATCGAATCGGGTCAAGAGAACGCAGCTAGAGAAGAGAGGAGAGAGGAGGGAGGAGAGAAGCCTTAGTGTGGAAGATACCGAAGGGCTGGAGAATAAATAGCGAGGGCTGCGCTGTGGACCGTCCGATTCCCAGCCCCTTTTTAGGAAAAATAAAAATAGAAAAATTTACCTTCCTTTTTGTAAAAAAAAAAAAAAATCAGATTTCCAAAATAAAATAATATTTTTATTTTTAAAAATAAAAAATAAAGATGAATGATTCTAAATACAATTTAATATTTTATTTAGTTAGAAGAGTGGAAAAAGAGATTCTTTCTCGATATTTCCGTATGTATACCGTTTGAATCAAGGATAGTTGGGTTCGTACCACTTGTTCGATGAAATGCCCCATAGAGACCTCTACACACTCAATTCCCTTATCGCTTCTCACGTTCGCAGTGGAAATGCCGTGGCCGCATTGTCTGTCTTCCGCCGCATTCACCGTGCCGGTTCCCACCTCAATTCCTACACTCTCACTCCTGTTCTGGCTGTGCTTGACCCAATATGTGGAAAACAGGTCCATGCTTTGGCTATCAAAACGGGTTCTGATACTCCAACTGTCACCAAAACTGCGCTTATGGATATGTATTCCAAGTACGGTCAGTTGGGCAGCTCGGTTCGTGTGTTTGAAGAGGTGGGTTTCAAGGACGTTGTGACTTGGAACACTATGCTTTCCAGTTTTGTAAGGCATGGCCGACCCGAGGAAGCTCTCGCTGTTTTCAGAGAAATGCAGAAGGAAGGAGTGTGGTTGAGCGAGTTTACTCTGTGTTCTCTTCTCAAAGCTTGCACCCTTTTGAAGGCCTTTCAACAGGGTAAGCAGGTTCATGCGTTGGTGGTTGTGATGGGTCGCGATTTGGTTGTTCTGGGTACTGCGCTTATTGATTTTTACACTAATGTTGAGTGCATTGGGGAAGCCATGGAAATATTTCACAATTTGAATTGGAAAAAAGATGATGTCATGCGCAATTCTTTGATTTCCGGGTGCGTTCGGAATCGAAGGTACAAAGAGGCATTCTTGATTATGAGTGCAATGAGACCCAATGTAGTTGCAGTTACTAGTGCTCTTGCCGCTTGCTCCAAGAATTCAGATTTGTGGGTTGGGAAGCAGATACACTGTGTGGCAATGCGATTTGGGTTCACATTTGATACCCAATTGTGTAATGTTCTCCTAGACATGTATGCAAAATGCGGGAAAATTTTGAATGCTCGATCACTGTTTGATAGAATGGATAAAAAAGATGTAGTGTCTTGGACAAGCATGATAGATGCATATGGAAATCATGGTCATGGGCTTGAAGCTCTCAAACTGTTCAAGAAGATGGAGGGCGAGGGAAACAGTATCCTGCCAAACTTAGTGACGTTTCTTGCGGTTTTATCAGCTTGTGCGCACTCAGGGATGGTGGAACAGGGCCAAGAATGTTTTAATTTGATCCAGAAGAAATACAGTTTGGATCCAGGTCCTGAACATTATGCCTGCTTCATAGATATCTTAGGCCGGGCAGGTCAGATAGAAGAGGTGTGGCGTCTGTTTAATAATATGATTAAAAATCAAACCAAACCCACAGCTGCAGTATGGGCAGCTATACTGAATGCTTGTAGTCACAACCTGGATGTCTCAAGGGGTGAGTTTGCTGCAAAGAATCTCCTTGAATTAGAGCCAAATAAGCCTGGAAATTATGTACTGCTTTCAAATTTCTATGCAGCTGTTGGAAGGTGGGATTCTGTGAATGAACTAAGAAGCATTATGAGGAAGAAAGGACTGGTTAAAGAAACTGGGAATAGCTGGGTCACTGTTGCACACTGCCATGAAAACATCCAACACATCAATTGAGAAATCAAAACTTGAACATTCTTCAAAGGTTCATCCAATGAGTGAGGTCCAGTACATTTGGATGGATGAGTTGATCATCACTTAAACCAGGTTGGTGGTGGTAGATTAATCACAAACATAATTAAATACATTCATTACCCTATTCCCTAGCATTAACTTCCTCCCAATTGAACCCAGTGGAAACAAATATGAATGTGTTTGGATGTAAAAGAATTCTATACATTTGGAAGAACCATCAGCTGGAATGATCCCAAAGACAACCTTATCTGAAGGCCAGGGAATGGTCTTCAATCAAGATAATTTGCTTCAAGTCTCTGATTCTCCCTATCAGGGTTTCACCAAGTTGTTCTCTTTTCCAAGGCAAGTTATCCTATTGTCTTGGATATGTTTTTGTATTTATGATCTTGAATTTTAATATTTTGATCTTACCCTCTATTTTATTGCTGAGCAAACGTTTGATGAACTCAGTACTAGATCACCTTTTGACCTTTTTAAAAAGGTTTTGGGATTTGTATTTGATGTAAGTTATAACATGGAGGGGGCAGTCAGGTGGGTTGGGTTTGTTGGTGTGTAATCTATTTTGGTTTTTTACTCAATTGCATTGAGTGTTGGTTTTCATGTGCATGGGCAGGAAGCTTTACTCATGTTTTGACTTGGAGTTGTTAATAAGGGAAGTGGGTGGTCACTTTGTTTTTATTTCTTATTCATTTATTTACTTCTTTATTGTTATTTCCTTTTTATCCTTTGTTGCATAATCTTTAAATTCTCATACTCTCTCAGAAAACATTCATGAAATCTACTTAAAAATTTCTAGAGCTTCTTCTTAATATTTTGTTGGATTTCTTTGAAACTGTGACATGAGTTTCGCTATTTTAGTGAGTGGCCATGAAGTTACAGGTTATATAATGATGTGTATCTGATTGTAGCAAGGGTACTTCTAAGACAATTTCATTATTTATCACTCAGAAAAGCTATGGGGGTTCAAATGATCTCATTGCTGCTTTTGTAGCATAGCAAGCTCATATGTAATTCTTCGGACCTGGTTTCAACATTTCCAACTTAATATATTCTTATAGCTTAGTTAGTTAGTTGATGGAAAAATCTGAGCTCTAGATTTTGAACTTGTTTGTTATATCAGGAATGAAAAAGTAGTTCAATTTCTTCTGGCATTTTGAGATTTCTATATGATGTTACTGTTGCAAATTCTTGTGCTATGAGCAGCATTTTCACTTGATTTTTAGTTGGTTCGGTTTCATGAAATTAATAGTCATCGTATTGGTTCTTTTTATCGTTTGTGATTAGTATTTTCCACTTCTATTTCATTGTTTCTGTTCTATGAACTAATAGATATCATATCATTGTGTTTTCTTCTGCTACTTAATCTCATATTCTTGTGATTAATTCTTCTTTTCCACACCCTTTGAATTTTTACAGACATGGAATCAACAAATTTCTTTGCTGGAGTATCGCTACTTCTGCTGCCTGAAGAAAACTGCTTTTGGTAAGTGAAAGTTCATCTCTCACTATCCTACTCTTTGAAAATTGAAGATTGTTTTATAAGAACTTATAAAAGAATTATTCTCTGTATTTGGAACACAGTTATATTTATTTTCGATTGTGGCTTGAAATTTCATTTTGGAATGGATTGTATCACATGAAGCAGCTTGATTTGTGTCTTACTTTTTTATGCTTCTCATGCAGTCAATCATCTGGACTACTTGGGAGTGCAGGAAGCATGGATCTCTAGACCTTGGGTTCCTTCCCATTTTTATAAATATGCATTCTTAAACTGGATTTCCTTCTCTTTTGCATTCATTGGAGCTGTGATCAGAAGAACTAATCTTTGGGATTCTTAATTCAACATGCCATGCAGCAATCTAAGTAGCACCTGATCACTCTTTAATATCATCTCCAGCTGTCTCAAGATAAATTTCTATACCCCTTTTGAGGAGATCACAAATCCTGATGAGGTCGCTTGCAATCCAAGAAAAGGGCATTTCTTAAGATCAACTAAAAAATTATTAGCTTCTCAAATTTCAAACAATTTCCTAAAAGTGACCTCTATTTTTGAGAGGGAGTATGGAATAATATCATCAAAATCAATTAATAGGAAGATGTTGATTTTAAGAAGTGTTTTTGGTATTTATAATATTTGAAAGATAAAAATTTTCAAGTGTTATAAATATTAAATTCACTTCTTAAAATCATTAATAAATATACTTTAAGAGTGTGTATAACAGTGATTATAGAAAACATTTTTAATATTTTTAACATTTGAATGATAAAAAATTTTAAGTATTAAAAATATTAAAAATGTTTTTTAAAATCACTGTGAAATAAATTCTAAATATATTACGTGCATTGCGTGGCATACCTCATAAAGTGTTTCAAACAATCGTTTAGATTTTTTTAAAGTTTGGAGTGAATTTTTATCAATTTTAAACTTTTATAAAATTGTTTTCAAGTCTTAGTAGGGATAGACTACAAATTTGACAAATGGATAACCAACAATCCCCTCCAAAAAAAAAAAAAAAACCCATAGAAACTTTTAAAATCCTTCCATAGCGTGAAAAAATAAAAATAAAAGTAGGAATTGTTATACAAATTTACATTATATTTCATCAGAGTAAGAGACAAGAGACATTGCATCAGTGTGTATAATCTCACAGATTAGCAATATGACTTTTTCCAACATTTCTAATTTACAATCTAATTAGACAACATTTTGCTTCAAGCATATAAAATACTAACGGTAAACTTTGACAAAAAGAATCAATGGTGGGAAAAGGTGAAAGGGTTTGCTTTTGATCCAAAATTGAATGAATTGAATCAAACAAATTGAATCGATATTAAAGTAGATTGGTTTGGGTGTAATATAAAATGGTTTACGTGGAGGATAGTATATTTCAAAAATCAATCATAAATATAAAAAAAATGTATTAATTGATGAAAATGAATGAAAAGACAGTTAATTTGTAAAACTATCATCTCATATTTTTTAATTTGGAAAGCAATTTTTTTGACATAAATACCCTTAAACATGTTGATTATTTACATATGTATTTTAAAATAAAATATTATTTTTGTAAGAAGAAAAAAATGAGGGTTTTATTGTTCAAAATGAATATCTTTTAAGTTAATTTTACAAATTGGGGGTGATTTGTTCCATTTTAATAAAATAACGCTAGAAAAAACATTTCAATGGAGGGAGGAGGAGGCTAAAATGGTAAATTAGCTTCACAAAATAAGTGAGGATGATTTTATCTGGGAATAATTTCATTTGTGTGTCTCAACACTCTCGACTCTGAAGAGGTTTCCGCATGGCGGCATTGTGTGGCATTTACTATGGCGTCCGAACCCCTCTGAAATTCGACTCCACCTCCACCTCCACCAGGGTTTTTTCCTTTCAAGCTCTCAAATGGACCACCACCAGGTCCACCACCAGGCTTCGATTCACTTTCCCCCATTTTCCTCCACTCTCTGCAGGTCTTCTCCCTCTTTCAATTTCTCTCTCGCCTTATATCCTATAATAATTCTTTTATCTTTCTTTTATTGGGTCTGGCTTGCAGTCCGTAATGCCGGTGGTGCTAGGTGTTCCCCACTCGCTTGCTCCAGAAGAACCCAACAGGGGGAGGACGGTTTATCTACTTCAGGTGAAACTGAAACTCCTTCTTCTGAAACTATTAATACTGTCTAGGGTTTATTACTGGCATCTGAATAGTTTCTCTCGAAAGCAATGCATTCTGACATTTGGGAACCTAATTGAATTGGGTTTAAAGTGTTCCAGCATGGTAAGCACAATGGGTTCTGATTGTCGCATTTTGATTAGCAGTAAATTATGTTTTCAACCTATAAACACCTTTTGGTGTTCATTGTATGTAACATCCTGTCTACCTTGGTGTATAAAGAAATTGCTTTCTAAGTGTAATTCAACAGTAAAAGCAGAGTCTCACTTGAAGGACACCCTTTGATAGACCTGTTTTCTGATATTCCAAGAAATTTTTTATGTTTCCTTCTGATTTTTTCATGTATCATCCCCATCCACAAAACATTTTAAGATCACGCAGGTTCATTTTTAATGTATTCCAATATAATGTGATGGGAAACGAATATGCAGAAGGCGAGAGGATCAGTGCCCCTTATGATGGCCTTAGCAATGTTGCTGTGCCTCACAATTGCATTTCTGCAGGTAATCCAGAAGAAATAACCCAGGGCCCTGAAACTTATGTATCCTCCATTAGAACTGTTGCTTTATGGGTAAGTGCCTCTCAGCTTACTGTCTGTTATGTATTGATTTCTTGTTTCTGTTATTGGCTAGAGTAAATTATTGTAGTAGTCGATTCTTGTAGGTGTGCATGGCTGTGATATTTGGTGTTGGTGTGGGGTTTAAAGATGGAGTTGGCAAAGCATCGGAGTTTTTTGCTGGGTATGAAGGAACATGGCTCTTTATGGCATAATTGTAAAAATTACCCATGTGCGGATTGGATATTTGTCGTTGTTGTATGAACTTTTATGTTCTTCCTTTGAAATCTTGTTAGGTTTGCATGTCATACCTTCCTCTCACTGTTATTTATAAAGACCATTTTCCATAACGAGAAAGAAGGGTATATAAGTTCTTTTGAAGCAAGAATCTCAATGCAAGTGATGGTTAATTACAAACCTTTGTGAGGGTGTAAACTTTCACTTAGTACACATTGTCGTTCAGTCTTACTACTTCTGCACATGAACCTCAAGTAATTGAAAATCAGAAGATGATAATGCTGCTAGTCTCCATAAAAGAAAGAAAGAAATAATGACCCTAGAGAAATTTTTATTTATTTATTTCTGCTTTTGCTATATTCTTGCATTGTTGGAATGTCTCGGTATTAACTACCCTATTGCAAATGAAACATAAATGCATCCCATAGAATGCATATATTTAAAGAAGCAAGCATGCTATACGATTTCTTTTGCATGTGCGCACTTATATGTGCATGTATGTGTGTGTTTGTGTTTAAACTTGAAAATATGTATTCCTTGCATACTCATCCTTCTAAGAGAGATCTAATTGGAGCGATATGACCTTTATAGTCAAGAAGTTTGTGTAGATTTATTGTAGCCACCACCACCACCATCATTATTATACACACTTTTGAGATTTTAGTGTTCATTATTAATAATTATCATTTTTTGAACTCTTCTGGAGGCTCTAAATCTCTCTTGATAACTCTTTATATAAATTATTTTCTTCTTTTATTTTATCTTACTTTTTGCCTTTTGCTTGTCCCTTCTTTCTTTGCCACTTGTTTGGTTATTTGGTTGGATGTTATGACTGCCATATGGACAAAGGAAACCAACCACATGTATTCACAATAGTGATGAACTTGGGCATGTTGGGAGCCAAATAGAAGATCTACCTAATCTTACCTCACTTGGAGGTTTTCAACCCAAGGTCGGATTGGATTGAGTTGCTTGGGTTATGAGAAACTATTTCATTTGTAAATTTACTTAACTTGCATCTGTTAATATGTCGATCACTTTGTCACTTGTTCCTAAAAAAACAAACTTTATAAAGTAGCGCTTCTAGATATAGAAGTAAATAGGTTGCAAGGATAATATAAAAAATTTGTTCTCATTGTTTCTCTCTTTACCTATATAAAAAAAAGATAATATAACAAATTTGTATTTAAATATGGGATGAAAATAATTCTTATCCTGTATAATGAAACAATTGGTTTGAGTTTGAAACTTCGAATAAGGTTTTCTATTTCTGTATATAATTACTGGAACAATTAGTTATTTTTTGGCTTCATATACTGTTTTATATGCTTTATTTAATTTTGCACCGTTTGTGACAAAAGCAAACTTAATATAGACTCGCTGTTGCTTAAAATATCAAATACTATAGCTAATTTTTAACAACTTATAATTTATATTTGTTTTTAACCAAATCACTAATATTCCATTTAAAACTAGAAGTTGAGGTATTTAGTCTAATAACATAGATACATGAGATTATATATTGTGCGTATGTTTTTGTTAAATTAGGTTTGAAGTTAGTGAAGTCTCCACTTAAACCCAACCCAACCTGACATTTTTCAACCTAAGCTTACCTTTTTCAGCTGGTTAGGCTCAAAATCATCTAAGTTGTTACCCTAGCTTAAATCTTGGGCCCTTTTTTGCATTGCTTTCTGAAGTAGTATCTTAAACTAAAAGGGAAGACAAGTATGGATATAGCTTTTGATTTGGATTTGTTAGATAACCAATTTTCCTAAAAGCTTAAGCTTGTAGGATTTGAATCCATAATGTATATCATGCTCTTTAACACCTTTTCTCACGTGTGGCCACTGGCCGCATACCTCCACATGGATAGATACTCAGATCCATAGGTAAACAACCATAATCAGCCTCTTTGGGGCTTATTTAATAAATTGGGGAAATAAATATGCAGTGGGCTTGAACACATGATCTCCCACCAAACTAGGCTTTGATATCATGTCGAACAACCAATTTTCCTAAAAGTTTAAATTTGTAGGATTTGAGTTCATGATGTATAGCATGCTCTTTAACAGGATTATTACACTGACTTTGAATTTGGGAATTGCCTTGGGTTATAAAAATCGTTTCTGCTGACTGCATGTTCTACTATGTTTATTCTTGAATTTTTGGCTTTATATTTGTTTTGCTTTGTTAACCAATTTCTTCCATAATTATCCTTATTGATTCTTTTCAGGTATTTATTGGAGCAAAGTTTGTCCGTGGACAATCTATTTGTCTTTGTTTTGATTTTCAAGTACTTTCAAGTACCAACAATGTATCAGGTTGGTATTGGCATTTTGTAATCTAGATGGTATATCATGCAACATTCTGGTGCTATAGGTTTTGGTCGTTTTTCTATTATTTTTTATTCATATTTTTTTTTATACTGAGGCTTTTACATGTCAATTGGCAGTAACAGAAATTTGTATGATGTTGCAAATGTAGGGTCGGGTTCTTTCATATGGTATTGCTGGTGCAATTATCTTTCGTTTGTCATTGATACTTCTAGGAACCGCCACCCTTCAGGTGAAATTCCATGTGTATGAATTTATTTATTTTTATTATTATTATTTTTTTTCACTTCATGGTTCTATTGCTGTTAATTGGATTTCTTTCTGAAATTTTGGCTGGGTTATATGAAAGAGGTTTGAAGCAGTAAACCTATTATTCGCTGCAATACTTCTGTTCTCATCATTCAAGGTGCCATTTCTCTTCTAAACTGATATAGCAATTCTTGATGCAATATCTATTTTAATTTTCTTTCCTCTGTGGATTTAAGCAAGTTATTAGTAATCTTATCCAGTGGATATATTTTTGCAGGTAGATCACAGCCCTAACATATTTTCTGCTTCTATATGTATTCTGCTGTGTGGATTTCTGCAAGTAAGTTATATGATTCCTATTTTTCTCTTGTTTATAAACAGCTATTTGCTGCTGATGAAGATGAGACAGACCTATCCAACAACTTTGTAGTGAAGACATGCCAGAAATTCATTCCTGTGACTGGTAACTATCTTGTCTTTCTATGCATATAGACATATGTATATACATATATAGATGTCACAGGAGGTTGTCAATAGTTTTTTTTTTGTAATTTTTATGAACTAGTTAAGTTTTTCCAACCTGAGATGGAATTTTAGTAGTTTGACTTAATGTGGTTCCATAATCATTAAACTTGTTTTACACAGCCAAAATCAGAAAAATTGCACTCTGAAACCTAAGAAATTATGTCTTGAATGTGACAGCATTGGTCACTTCTGTTTTCTTCAGTATAAATTTGTGGTTGTATGGTTCAAAGCTGGCATGTCCTGTGCTGCCATATAGATAAGAATCCTTATCAATGGGAGTTTTCCAAATTTGTTTCAGATTTCTGCTTGTTAGTCATTACACATTTGCTTTAATTATTGGTGTATTGTTGTTGATAACATTTTCTTTCCTCCTATAGCAAAATATATTCCAACTTTCCATTCTTGATGCCTGAATATTCTTGCCTCTAGTGCAATGCTTCAAGTTCCCACTGTTACTCCCTTTGATGTCCCGGCTTATTGTTGGACAAAGAATGCTACCAATCACCATCAAGATCTATAGTGAAGAGAGCACTTCAATGAAGAAATAATAGGATGATAATAATTATCGTGTTAAAAATTTGAGAATCTAGTACTTTGAATCTTTCTGTGAAATGAGCTATAAGTTGGGGTGGGCTAAGCTTGGGCTCAAATATAGCCAGAAGCAGGGGCCAGTGACTCAAGCTCAGCCCAGTCCAATCTAAGGCACTCTCAGCTTGAGCGAGCCCTTTTGTGAAATTAACCTTAGATTAGGTTCAAACTGGCCTGATATTTGACCTTCTCATTACAATTGTTAGAACTCAACACATAGTTCTACTCAGTTAACCACAAAGTACATTCTTAACCATATAGTCTAGGATATTTCTGTAGGCTCAAAACATAACATGCTAGGAGGGCATATACCCAGGTCCTTTTTTCTGATCCAACTCCAGGTTGAGTATAGGCCAGCCCAAGCTCAGTCCTTGTTAGATGGGCTCTAGAAAATCAAATATGAAGAATGAAGAGATAGAAAATAGGATTTGAGACGAAATACAAAGAAATGAAAGGGGATCAAGTGTATTTGTACTGACTCTGAGATTAACATTGTCCATTTCCATCCAGTAATTACTCTGGAGTCTGGACTCAACTTGGCTCAAGTATGCATAAGAAAGGTAGTTTGTGATAAGGATTTGTGGAGTCAGATTGTATGTATCAAATCATTCCTCTCACAGATTTTCCTACACTTTCGTTTTCTTAATATTGCTTTCTATAAACTTGATAGCTAACATTCAATCTTTGAAGTAGAATGTATGACAACAGTGATGAGAACTGTGCAAGAAAGCCTCCTAGGCTTTTGAGGAGCTGTTTTTTCTCTTTTTCTTTTTCCTTCTTTTTCAAATCTGAAGAAATATTTTATTTGCTAAAAATGATTATGTTGTTGGCAGATTATGTTGTGCTAGCTGATGTTTATGGTCCAAGATTTGTTTGTTCTTAATGTTGCAGCTAATTATGATGGCAATCTATTCGTAACAATTCAAGATGGTGTCTGGAAAGTAAGTCATTGATGGGATTGTGTTGACTTATCAACATCTTACTCTACGCCCTATAAAATGGGTTAGAATTTTTCTGCAGATCAGGAAATCGGACTATTTCAACTTAGAGGTTTATATGTAATTTACTGTGTTAAATTAATATTTATTCAATTTCTAACAGGAATCAAACATTTTGGGCAGGCCACTCCTTTACTCCTTACAGTAGTAGTTATTGAGCTCAGTGACATTGCATTTGCTGTGCGTTCTTGTTATCCCTCATCTATATCAGGCATTTACATTCTTAGAGTTCACACTTTGCTGTTCAATTGGAATGAAAATTATTATGCGTTCCTTTCTTTTCTTTAGGTCGACTCAATACCAGCGGTTTTTGGTGTTACACGGGATCCTTTCATAGTTTTTACATCTAATCTCTTTGCCATCTTAGGTAATTTCTGTTTTTTACATTTTTATATAGGCTCTATCAAATGTACTCAGGTTGCACCCCTTTTGCATTTTATACTATTTCATTGGTTTTCATGTAAAAGAGTTAATTCTTATTATCATATTATTTTGCATGCATATGATCATTATCTTGGCTATGTTTCTTATGCTATTAGACTGACTTTTGATCATATCAGAAATGCATTTAGAATGTCATTTGGATTTTAACCTTTGATTAAGATTGCTTGCCTTTTATTAGCAGGAGACTAATTGGCAATTATTCCATTCAATGTAGGTTTGAGGTCACTTTACACACTTATTTCTGAAAGCATGTCAGAATTGGAGTATCTACAGGTAAAAGATTGATTTACTGCATGTGAATTTATGATGCAAAGTTCTACTGTCTAAGGACATACGATGCATGCACTTTTCAAATGTCCCCTAACTGGTATTATGATCCAGTTGATAGAATTAGAACTTGACATCATCCACAATTAGTGCTAAAGATTGCTATTTCTTCCAAAATGGAAGCATTATGCTGTTTGCAATATAAACTGTGAGCTTCTTCTTCACATCCTTCTTCAATAGGCTAGGATCTTTAGGAAAGAAACTCATCATTTTATTTTGTTATAATGATACTGTATTAGTGTATTGCATTATTTGGGGACCTGGGAAATAATCCCTTCAGTAATGAGTATTGGTCAGAGACAGTATTCATATAATGGAGGGAGGGGACTAAGACAATGGATTAGGGTACTACTCAATTTAACAAGCTATAAACCGAATGGCATTTCCTGAGAGAACAAGTTATGCAACAATCTTTTTTCTGTATTGAATGTCAAATCCACTCAGTGGAATGGAATATAACCTTTTACTCATCTTTTTATTGACAAAACACACTAAAAAAAGGCAATATAATGGAACATTTTTTTTCTTTCTTTCTTTCTGGTTTTTTATTTTCCTTTTTGGGAGATGAAGTGGGTGTAGCTTTGGTTTTGTTGGGGTGTAACTTTGCCATAAATCTTTTCTCCAGCATTTTTTTGTAATACAGGTCATGGCTTTTATTGAATGCTTCTCAGTTTTTATTTGCCTTAAATGAATACATCAGTAATGGATTTTGGAATACAATCGGATTTCCAGAGGTCTGAAGTTTTGCTCATCTGAGTTCTTATATGACTAGATGGTGATTCCTTGGGAAGTTTAGTCAGTTTTTAGTCTAAGCACCGAGTTGATGTATGAATAGCCAAGGAGATCATGGAGAAGCTTTGCAAACCAGAAATTTGATAGAACTGGTCAAGTTTTAGGTGCAAATTGCAAAGATGAGGAATTGTTTGTCATTTTCAATGTCATTGTAGTATTGTGTGTGGACTCTTTATTATTTATTATTCTTCCAATCCACACCATGTGCTTATATTCACAGCATGTTAACAGGGTTGGATATTTCTTATTGACACAATCTTCTTTTTCCTGGTCAGCCATCCATTGGTGTTGTTCTGGGCTTTATTGGGTGTAAGATGATCTCAGATTTCTTTGGTGGGTATTTCTAAGATGCAAATGACTCGTTTCTTTTGTTCTCTATGCAATTTTATATACATTATCCTGTAGAAAAACTTAAAATATCTCAATTCTCGCTGCAGGATTCCATGTATCAACTGAGGCTTCTCTCGGTTTTGTCGCTACAAGTCTTGGTGCTGGGGTACTGTTGAGTCTAATGAAGAAATCTGACTAGCCAAAGGAGCTGGGACAGTTGATTGATTTGTTTTAAAATTTACAACAGGCAGTCACATTGTTGCTCTTTGTCTGTTCCAGTCCAATTTACAATCGGCCACCAACTGTGAAACTGATATTTATCTGGCTTTGATGGTAATAATAGATTTCATTGACTATCATTATAATTATATTAAAATATTTCAATAAATCATTTTAGAAATAAACTTAAAATCATACATAATTTTAAAATTTTCATTTCTAAAAATATTTTTATTTTTCTTAATCAAATGCTTCTTTTTTTTTTTTTTAAGTAAAAAAGAATAAAAATATTTTTAGAAAATAAAAATAAAAAATAAGAATTATTTTTAGAAAAACTAAAAATGTTTTTTAAAAAAATAAAAAATAGAAAAATAGAAATTTTTTTCTAAACTCATACAATTTTTTAACTAATTTTATCAAACATAGAATTAATTTTCTACAGTTTTTATTTATTATTATTCTTTTTTCCTAGCGGAGCTAAAAACATTGAAAAAAATAATAATAAAAAATAAAACCACTGTATTTCATCTTGTAATTAAATCCAACGGCTGAGAGAAGAGCCCAGGATTTCATCTTGTAACCGCCCTCCCACTGTATTTCTCCTCCGCCGCTCGCTGACTTCCGCATAGCGTCATTGCTCGCAATGGCGTGGAACCAGTCCGTATCTCTCTTCCGGATGATGACTTCCGTGATGAGAATTTAAATTGCATAGGATCACATGTTGACAATTGAGCATGCATTTAACAGCAAAATTCAATCCGTTACCTTGGTTCGTGCTTTGGGAAGTCATTTCTGCTCTCCTTTGATATCCAATAATCTGCTTTTTGGGTGCGTGATGGTCCGAGAATGAGCGATCACTGAACTCTTCCCTTGTCTCCCAAAATTCAGTCCAAAGTGGAGTGTGTGAGTGTGTTTGCCGGGAGAGCTCTCAAAGAGAAGAAAGGATGCCCTCCCTAAAATGCAAACACATCTCTCTATATATATATACAAATAAATACATACATACATATATATATATATATATATATATATATATATATATATATATATATATATATATATTGCACATTACACACTTTAGTTGGACGACTTGACTTAATGAGTCAGTCAAGTGAATTAGGGTGAGCCCATAAAAAATAAAGCAACAATATGTGTCCAGTCCCATTATGGACCACAATGCAAAAATAAATTAACACTGATTTATGATATTATCAAATTAATTATGTAAGTCCACACATAAAAATTCCAACAATTCTCCCACTTGGACTACATAATCAAACATCACAACATATACATAATCATAAATCAATGTCCCATAGAATCTCATCAGAAATAAATAATCAAAAGCAATCATATATGCTTCATTGCTTGATTCATAGGGAAATGTACAATAATAACAATTCTTTCAACAATAACATAGTATTACAATACCAAAAAATGGCTCCCACTAACTTAATACAACCTAGGCTTCCAACAACCCCATTTGAGATACATGTTCCTGAAACGCAATTATGGGTAAGCTTTTTGTTAATGGATCCGCCAACCTACTTTTTGTGGACATGTGTTCAATATCAATAAGAGACTCTGCCACTTTCTCCTTAACAAAATAGAACTTTACATCAATATGTTTGAAGTGATAAATACTCCTAGTGTTCTTGGAGAAAGCAACAGCTGCGGAATTATCACAAAATAATTTCAGCGATCTAGAAATGGAGTCAACAACTCCTAAAGCTGAAACAAAATTCCGCATCCACATAGCATGACAACAAGCCTCATAACATGCCACATACTCTGCCTCCATAGTTGAGGATGCTGTAAGTGTCTGCTTGACACTTTTCCAAGATACAGCTCTTCCTGCCATCATAAAAATATAGCCCGTAGTGGATTTCTTATCATCTATGCAGCCAGCAAAATCAGCATCACAAAACCCAACTACATCAAGTAAGCTGGTGCGCTGATATGTCAACATTAAGTCCTTAGTTCCTTGCAAATACCTAAGGACCTTCTTAGCTGCTTTCCAATGTTGACTCCCAGGATTGCTCAAGTACCTTCCTAACATGCCCACAACAAAAGCAATATCAGGGCATGTACATACTTGAGCATATATAAGGCTGCCCACCACAGATGAATAAGGAATGGTCTTCATTTCCTCTCTCTCATCATCATTTTGAGGACACTGAGCTTTTGAAAATTTATCACCCTTCACAATTGGCGCTTTAGTAGATTTACAGTTGTGCATATTGAACCTCTTCAATATCCTTTCAATATATGCTCTTTGAGACAATTTAAGCACTCCATTAGCCCTATCACGAAGAATCTTTATGCCTAAGACATAAAAAGCCTCACCAAGATCCTTCATGTCAAAATGGGTTGACAACATGTGCTTTGTCTCAATCAACAAGTCAAGATCATTTTATGCGAGTAGTATATCATCAACATATAAAACAAGAAATATGTAACTACTCCCACTGACCCTCAAATATATGCATCTGTCAACTGTATTTTTTTTAAAGCCATTTTGGGTGATAATCTTATCAAACTTCAGATACCACTGCCTCGAAGCCTGTTTAAGACCATAAATGGACTTATTGAGCTTGTAAACTAAATCTTCCTTTCCAACTTCTACAAAACCAATAGGTTGCTCCATATACACCTCCTCATCCAAATCACCATTCAAGAAAGCTGTCTTGACATCCATCTGATGTAGCTCCAAGTCAAAATGAGCTACGATGACCATAATCACTCTAAAAGAGTCCTTGGTTGACACAGGTGAGAAGGTTTCTTTGAAATCAATTCCTTCTCTTTGACTATAACTTTTAACCACAAGTCTAGCTTTATATCTCTTTATTTTCCCGCTAGAATCACGTTTGGTCTTAAAGACCCACTTGCACCCAACTGGTTTACAACCATGAGGCAATTCAACCAAGTCCCAAACACCATTCATATACATAGAATTCATTTCATCATCCATGGCTTCTTTCCAAGATATGAATTGAGGACAATGAATTACTTCTTGGTAAGTGACTGGATCAAAAGCATCATAACTATCATACTCATGCTCCTGCAAATAAACCATATAATCATCTGAAATAGCCGGCCTACGAACCCTCTGTGATCTTCTCAAAGGAACCTCATTAACAACTGTATCATCTACAGGAAGGTCGGATTCCACTTGATCACCATGCTCTCCTTGATTAGTGGCTGGCTGTTGGACAATAGGAACATGAGATGTAGGAAAAGGAATCACAACATGCTTTTCTCCAAAAGGTATTTCACGAGGCATAAAATTTGGATCAACATTAACTTCATCCTCAAAATATACAGCCCTGTCTGATTCAATGATCCTGGTGGTATGAGATGGACAATAGAATTTGGAACTCCTTGATCCAATGCAATAGCCAACAAAGAAACCACTAATGGTTTTAGGATCAAGTTTCTTTGACTGTGGGTTATAGGGCCTAACCTCAGCCTTACATCCCCAAACATGGAAATGGTGAAGACTGGGTTTCTTTCCTGACCATAGCTCATAAGGTGTCTTAGGCACAGACTTACTGGGCACTTGATTCAAAATATATGCCGCAGTCCTTAAGGCTTCACCCCATAGAAATTCTGGTAAAGAGGAATTGGACAACATGCACCTCACCATATCTAACAATGTGCGATTCCTCATTTCTGCAACCCCATTCTGTTGAGGAGTGCCTGGCAATGTATATTTCGCATCAATGCCACATTCCAACAGAAACTTAGCAAATGGTCCAGGATTCCGTCCAGTCTCATCATATCTCCCATAATACTCGCCACCTTTATCAGACTTCACAGCTTTAATGGGCTTTCCCAACTGCAACTCCACCTTAGCCTTAAAGGCTTTGAACACATTCAGGGAGTCAGATTTCTCATGGATTAGTTCAACATAACCAAATCTAGAGAAATCATCAATAAAAGTGATGAAATATCTATAACCCCCTAAAGCAGTTGGTGACAAAGGACCACATATATCTGTGTGGATCAAGTCTAAAGTACTTCCACACCTATCAATCTTCTCCTTTCTGGTCTTTGCTGTCATCTTCCCCTTTAAGCAAACAACACAAGTTTCGAAGTCTGAGAAATCAAGATTAGAAAGCACACCATCTTTCACCAATCTCTCTAATCTTTGCCTAGAAATATGACCTAGGCGTTTGTGCCACAACATGGAAGAACTCAAATTCATTCTAGCACGCTTGCAACCAACAACAGAATTAACAGAGGATGAATCACATAATAAACCATGATGCAAACTGAGACTATAAAGATTTCCAAACAAAACACCATTGCCAATTAAGACTGAGTTGCAAAAAATATCCACTTTTCCACCTCCAAAGTGAAAAAAATAACCATGTCTATCCAAAGAAGATACAGAAATCAGATTCCTCCTAAGTGAGGGTATAAAAGCCACATTGTGTAACAACAAAAAGCTTTATGTGATCAACTTCAGCTTTATCATGCCAAAAAATTCCACTTTCACTTTGCTTCCGTCACCCATATACACACATTCTTCATGCTTTGACGACTTCCTTCTGTTTGTCATCTCCTGCAAAGAATTAGTGACATGAATAGTGGCACCAGTATCTAACCACCAAGAATTGGCATGAACATCAACAATATTTGTCTCAATCATGTTTGCATTCAAATTAACCACAACCACAATTTCACCTTTCTTTTTCTTCTCTAGCCAAATTTTAAATTTGAAGCAATCAACTTGCTTGTGGCCAATCTTATGGCAAAAGTTGCACTTCCCCTTGAATTTCTCACTCTTTGCAGGATTAGAAGAAACAGATGCGTTGGAGGTTCCTTGATTTGAATTCCCTTTCCTCTTGAACTGCTTAGAGCCTCCAAAATTCTTGTGTGGAGGTTTTTTCTTCACATTACTGGCTTGATTTGTTATAAGAGCAAGGGAGTGAGTCTCATTTTTCTTCAGTGAGACTTCATGTTGCACTACAATGGACATCAACTCCTCTAGAGTCCATTCTTCCTTCAAGGCATTGTAAGTCAACTTCACTGCATCAAAGGAAGCAGGAAGAGACTCAAGTATCAACCATTTCAGAAAATTTTCACCCAACTCCACTTTCATCTCATTTGCCTTGTTGAAGTAGTGCCTTAGCTTGATGATATGATCCCTAACCCCACTAACTCCATCATATACAGTAGTTGTGAGAAGCTTCAAATGAGTTGCCATTTCAGCCTTATCAACTTTGGTATAATTGACCTTCACATATTCCAAGAAGTCTTTGGCCCGCATTCTTTGATAGATTTATCCATAGTGAATTTCATCACCATCAAACAACTCCTGTTGGAGTGCTCTCATCTTTCATAAAATAATCTTTCATCTGCAGAGCTCACATCAGTGAGCTTACTTGGCTCATCAACCCTCAAAGCCAAGTCCAGATTTTGCAGAGTCATATGCACGTTAAAGGACTCAAACCATTCTTCAAAATTATTTCCAGTAAGAGGTTTGATGGCAGACAATTGCAGAGAAATACCAGGATTGCTGGTAGCTGGAAAATAGCAAAATTCAACAGTATGCATATTATTACAATATCATGCATTTGCTAATTTCCATAATTTCTCAATTTAGCAATAGCTTGGAATTTTAAAAATTCCACGGCGGTAAGGACAACTAATTAAATATTACAACCAAGATGTACTAATTTTATTACCGAAAGGGCAAAGAAAATTAGTACGGTTCATAATATACAATTAATTTCCTTCACCAATCTAAGCATCCTACCAAGCATTGTTATCATCGATAGGACAATTACAATACCCGTATGGATCTTAGTAATCACAATAATAAAACGATTAAATGCGGGAGTTAAATTATCTCAGCAAAGACAATTTGACACATATAGGGTCACGATAGGCAACCACATATATGTTCACAATTGTCATGAATAAAATTCAAAATATCTTAATTTTCACAATTTGACACACTTGGAATTGCCATAGGCAATCACACAAGTGTGCTTCATTGCCTCAATAAATTGAAATATTTAACAAAATTTACATAGGACAACATTATCGATATAAGGAAAAATTATACCATAAAGAACAATAATAATAATAATTGTCCCAATAAAGTCAAATTTAACAAATGTATAATAATTCTAGCATATGCACAATCAATCCAAGAATACCAAGGCAACAAAAAAAAAAAAAATTGTTTTTTTTATGACGTCATCACATCACTATTCACCTTCTCCTCCAGCTGAGCACGGCCTGGTTCTGGAGAAGAAAAAAAAAAATTTTCCACCCAAAATTTCACGCATTTTTCGTCAAAAATACATAGATTTCCATCCTCAAACATCAATTCTTTAATCCAAACCCAAAAAATTGCACAAAAAACGCATAATAGCAAGAACCAAACAAGCCCTAATTTTCGAAATATCATCAAATGAGCTCCAAAAATCACAAAATTTGATGGGTTTTGCTTCAAACAATATTCTCTACAAGTTTCCAACAACAATCAGGCTTGAAAACAGAGAATCAACATCAAACGAGAAATAAAATTCAAAAAAAATTGCTTCCACAACAGGAAACGAGAAACCCAAAAATTAACCCAAAATTGCAGCTCAAATATCAATCATGCTTGCTTTGATACCAATTGATGAGAATTTAAATTGCATAGGATCACATGTTGACAATTGAGCATGCATTTAATAGAAAAATTCAATCCGTTACCTTGGTTCGTGCTTTGGGAAGCCATTTCTGCTCTCCTTTGATATCCAATAATCTGCTTTCCGGGTGCGTAATGGTCCGAGAATGAGCGATCAATGAACTCTTCCCTTGTCTCCCAAAATTCAGTCCAAAGTGGAGTGTGTGAGTGTGTTTGTCGGGAGAGCTCTCAAAGAGAAGAAAGGATGCCCTCCCTAAAATGCAAACACACACACACACACACACATATATATATATATATATATATATATTGCACATTACACACTTTAGTTGGACGACTTGACTTAATGGGTCAGTCAACACACACATATATATATATATATTGCACATTACACACTTTAGTTGGACGACTTGACTTAATGGGTCAGTCAAGTGAATTAGGGTGAGCCCATAAAAAATCAAGCAACAATATGTGTCCAATCCCATTATGGACCACAATACAAAAATAAATTAACACTGATTTATAATATTATCAAATTAACATAAAAATTCCAACATTTCGCATAGCGTCATTGCTCGCGATGGCGTGGGACCAGTCCGTATCTCTCTTCCGGATGATGACTTCCACACAGCGTCATTGCTCGCGATCGCGCGGGATCAATTTCTCCTATAAAACCACTCAGAACTGCTATCTCTCTGCACCCTAAGCTTCTCGCCCTCCCAGACAGCAGACATCAGACATGGCCACTACGTAAGATTTTGGAAATTTTCTCCATAAATTTGCATTGTATTTCTTTCAATTAATGGGGTTTTGTTTTGTTTTGTTTTGAATTTCCTAGATGTGTGGAAGAGGTTCTGCCTCCGGTGTTGGATTCTACTTCTGATCAACCTCCTCTCTTTGATGGCACCACAAGGTTCTTTCATTTTCACTCTGTTTTTTTTTTTTTCCCGATCATTTGCTGATCCCCTGTTTGGTTGGTAATAAACTCAAGTCCTGTAAAAGGAAAGAACATAAAAGAAAATTCTTTTGTTTCAATGATTGGGACACAGAATGATCGGCTCAATTATTCGTTGTGATACTGTTTGACTGGGTTAACTACATTTTCTTTTCGGGGCCTTTGGATTTCATTTACTGAGTTTTCTTGGCAACCAAACGGGGGGCGGCGGGCGATTGGTTGTTTTTTAAAATCTGGATTTCTCTTCGGGTTTATAAAAATGGATTTGTTTCTTGAAGGTTGTATATTTCATATTCTTGCCCCTTCGCCCAGCGAGTGTGGATAACCAGGAATTATAAGGTTGGTTGGTTCTCTTGATTCCCTTGTAAACTCTGCTTCTGTTGTTCTTAAGCTGTGTAATGCAAGTTTTTATGGTTTGGTATTAGATTTCAAACTTCGCGCTTTGATCTTAGATTGTCTTTAAATCTTTTGATTTCAGGGTTTACAAGAACAGATTAAATTGGTTCCTCTTAACCTTCAAAACAGGCCTGCATGGTATAAGGAAAAAGTCTACCCTGGAAATAAGGTGATATTCTTTGAAAACGATATGCTTTTATTCATTTATTTATTAGGATACCTATTGAGATGTTTGGTTTTCTAAAATTTTGTGCTTATGGAAAACACATTAATTGATCATTTACAGTTGATCACACATGCTTTTACATCAATTTAACAAATTATATCCTCTATTTCATCAACTAAGAAGTCGTCCTTTTATAGGTGCCTGCACTGGAACACAATAACAAAGTCATTGGAGAGAGTCTTGATTTGATTAAATATGTTGATAGCAACTTTGGAGGGCCTTCACTTTGCCCCGATGTAAGATTTGCAAAATTCATTTGTGCCCTTGATGGGCTGCCCCTCTCTGCCTCCGCCTCTCTAACAAAAGTGATGATGTGAAAACATTTTAGGGTCCTGGCAAGCGAGAGTTTGCTGAGGAGTTGATCTCCTACACTGATACATTCATCAGAATTGTATATACTTCATTTAAAGGAGACCCAGCAAAAGAAGTTGGTGAGTTGTTTACCTTGATACTTGTGGAATTTTTATTATTACACAGTATTCTATACAGGAGATTGATGGAAGCTAGTTATCTGTAACAGGTGCTACTTTTGATCATCTAGAAACTGCCCTGCATAAATTTGATGATGGGCCTTTCTTCCTTGGCCAATTCAGTTTGGTAGGTATACTTTTCGCTCATGTTAAAGTTCTTTCTTAATGCTGCATTGCATGCCTTTTGTTGATTTTGGGTCACGTACTTTCTCATCTAGCTTTCACAAGTAAAATTATGTTTTCAGGTGGACATAGCCAACATTCCATTTGTTGAAAAATTCCAAATCTTCTTATCCGAAGTGTGGAAGTATGACATCACAGCTGGCAGGCCTAAACTAGCAGCATGGATCGAGGTACTTTCAAAAATCATACAATGTTAATAGAAAGATTGATGAAATGTAGTTAGCAGTAACTTTTGTCCATAATGAAGCAGATGCCCTCCTTGTCCATTGATAAACTGTAGAAGTTGCACAAACCTAGGCACAGGCATGCTAGTAGTTCAGAAGTGTGCCTTGGGCTTACAGGCTATTGCTGCTTACCTCCTGAAAGGGTTTTTACTCTTACTCATACTATTTAAGCCTCAGAGTTGATTGTGACATGATGGTCATTGTTTGAAGTCAGTTATATAAATAGGTTAATCTGAGTTTAGAGTGCTGGTTTTTGTTGTCTATAGTAAGGGTTTTGGTGCAGCATTTCTTGGGGCACTTCTACTGATGATCCTCCCAGAAATTTTTCGCTACACTTAGTCTGTTTGGTAGTACTTTTAGGCAGCATTTTTAGGCATTTGGCAAAATTTAGAAAGTGCTTCTAAAAAGTTTGAAAATTACTTATAGTACTTCCTAGAGAAACACTTTATAAATGATTCTTCTAAAAACATTTAGAACACTGAAGCTCTCAAACACACTTTTAGTTTTGAGTAAGTGTTGCACAAAGTAGTGTGTGGTGTTATTGTAATGGTCCCTCTTGGTTCTTCAACGATCATCTTGGTCATCCTTATCCTTTTGCAGGAGTTGAACAAGATTGGTGCTTATAAGCAAACAAAATGTGATCCCAAAGTAGTCGTTGAAGCTTACACGAAGCTTTTCCTGGTAATACTTCTATAGCAATCTGGTTTAATGTTCTGTGTGTGCTTTTTTCAATTTTCTCTGTGCTTGCAGACTATATATAAATTGCTGACCTCTTGAACATATTTCCCGCTTTGCAGACCCAGTAATGATCATCTTCCAGTAACAAACAGATCAATTGTCAGCACTGGTTTTCTACTATCTACAGAATAACGGGGCTTGGCTCCCTTTCCCTTTGGAATGTCTCTTAGTCTATTGTACTGTTTTACGTGCCTATATGGTAGAGCTAGAGTTACCATGTAATAGAGCCATTTGGCAGCCATACCTGGCTACATTCATAAATAAAATTGAAGTCTTTTGCAACAGCTGCTTTCATGGGGGCCTCATTTGGAATAATAACAACTCATTTTTCTTCAACCATACCATGTATGTGCATTTTTTATTGTAAATAATAAATGATTAAATTAATTAAATAAGATCATTTTGGAACAAAAAGCTGCTCCATTTAATGTATGTGCAGTTTTGTTTCGCATCAAGCGAATCAATGCTCCTGAGTTCTGAGTTCTGACCCATTCATATTTCTAAATTGTACCATGCACGGTGCACCCAGTGAAATTAAATCTTATATGCGATCTGGGGTTGACTTGCTTTTTCTCCATTTTTTTTTAGCTCTCTCTATTTTTGTTTATTAAGGAAACAGGGTTATCCTTAAAATTAACTTTCATAAATAACAAGAAACAACTGTGCACCTTTTATTGATAACGAGATTATTAACACATATTTTTAATCCTACCCTTGGAAAAAAAAAAGAAAAAAAAAGTTGAAAGAGGTGGCTGGGCTGGGCTGGGCCTCAGATCAAACAGGCCAAACATCACAGTCGAACGACACGTGAGTCCAATTCGATTAATTCATGGAAGGAAACTTAAAATAAGGAGCCAAACAAGAACGTTGGAGGAGAAAAAGGAAAAGAGAAGAACAGTTGCACAGTTGCAGGAATCAAGCGACAAGCGACAACCACCAAAACTCAGACCATCCGAGGATGCCGGACACGACTTTGAACCTCCTCAACAATTCCCAACTCTTCAGGTACACCCGCCATTTTCTTCTTCTGTGACTGTGCCCACGTGTTCTTGCCCCCCTTGTTTCTCTCCTTCGGTTTGTTCCATCATAGCTTCACTATCTTTCTAGGTTTTCAATCTGTTTGTGCTCTGCTCACTTGGATTCTCTTGAACATAATGTCTCTTTTCTCCCCATTTTATTTTGTTTCGGATTTGGTGGGGTCTGGGCTGGTATTCGAATGAGTGGGTTACTGAGAAATATTTGAGACATTTGAGTTTTGGTATGAAGTTTCGTATTGGGATATTAGAATGTGGAAACTGAGCGATATGGGCGGTGGACTTGCTGGTTTTTGTAAAGTATGTTGTTGTCTCTGTTGAGTAGGCGGTCGTTGGAGGTTGATTCCAGGTAATGATGGGGTTTTTGGGTTTCTTTTTGAATGTTTTATATTCGTATCTATCTATCATATCTCTCTTGTCTGTCATTGTCATCAAGAGTCTGGAGTTACGGAAGATAGATTGGACTTGTTTTCTCGGATATATGGAAATGAGATATTTGTTTGTTTGAATTTGAGAATCTTGAGAATCTACACGTTGATGTTGACAGGGACGCGTATGGATTTGCATTGAGACCTCAACACCTTCAAAGATATAGAGAGTGCTGTGAAATATACAAGGTACTTAATGTCTAGGTTTATTATTTATTTATTTATCATGACTCGTGGAGGGATGTGTCAGGCATGGAATTACAAAATTAGAAAATAATTTGTTGCTCACACTTTTCTGGTTGTAGGGAAAAGATGACACATTGTGTATACGACTTTTAGGTATTTTATTATATTAGAAACCTAGGAAAACAAGGAACCACTAAATGGGGTCGAATATGTTCTTTGGCTTAGTTGAGTTGAGTTGCTCATATTTGAGGGACTAAGATGAAATATTCAAAGTTATCTTTCTTTTTCATCCCCCACCCTTACTTTTTTCAGCAAATTAGCTAAAGATGAATCATCAGATGACCAACATTGTTACGCATTAATATTTGATATTTGATTTGATGAAGCCATGTTTCTAGCATTAAATAGCAAGGACCATTTTCTAGTCAGCTCTGTGTCAATGTATTCAGGAGGAGGAAGAGGAGAGGACACATAAATGGAAGCAATTCCTTGAACAGCAAAAGGAGTCTTCTCTAGTTTGTGCTTTTGTGGAGGAATATAACAACACTTTGCTTACTGAAATTACACGGGAGGAAGCAGAGTATGTTCCAGGGAGGGGTGGGGAAGGGAATGTGTCAAGTAGCAAGAAGTCTGTTTCTGATGGTTCAACAGAAAGTGACCAACAAAAGGAGGTGTTGGTGGAAAAAGAACCAAAAGCTGGTAAGGTCCGAAAATGGGCCCGGATTCGATTGTCCCTTAGTGCCATCGAGAGTACAATGAGTTTACGTATTAAGGAGAGAAAGAATATGAAAGATGAGCAGATAGGTCGAAATCATCTTCCATCCATTGAAGAGGACTTTGAGGAAGTGCTCTCTTTTAATTTGATATCAGATGACAGTGGGAATGAATCCTTGGAAGCAAGTGCTGCTGCTAATGGGATCTCACCAGAACCTTTCTTTCCTTGGAAAGAAGAACTAGTGTGCCTTGTTCGCGGGGGACTGCCAAAGGCTCTCAGGGGAGAGGTACAGTTGATACTATTGAATTGGTTGGTTTTCGTGTTCTCATGTTAGAGAGAAATTATTATGTATGTTACTATTATATTGACATTACAGGTATGGCAAGCATTTGTTGGTGCAAGAAAACGCCGTATGGAGAGATATTACCAGAATTTGATAGCTTCAGAAACTAATGCTGGTGAGGGCAAGGATTATGGCAGCTCTTTATCAGTCAATGGCAGTAAGCAGCCCAATGCAGATCATGCCATACCTGAGAAATGGAGAAGGCAGATTGAGAAGGTCATTAGATGCATGGGCCTTGGACTTTATCGTTCAATCTTTTTGATTCGTAGGTGCTACTACTTGTACCTTGTATTGCACTCTAGGCATCTCCCTAGCCTAACTTCTCGTGTTCTCTATTCAGGATTTGCCTCGGACATTCCCAGGCCATCCTGCTCTAGACGAGGTTGGTAGAGATTCCTTAAGGCGTTTGCTTTTAGCGTATGCTCAACATAACCCCTCTGTTGGGTATTGTCAGGTAACTAGAGTTCCAAGAGTTTCTATCCTTTGTTTTCTTAGTTTAATCACTATTGATATTTAGGTTATTGAAATCATGTTGAAAAAAATGGTTAGTTGTCTTATTCTAGTAGAAAGTGCTTTAACTTTGTGGAACTCTTGATGCCTAATTGTTTTGCTTCATACTTGGTTTCCATGTTTGTACCACACCTTCTTTTGCCACTTGTGCTACTTGATACAAGGGTACAATATTTTTCTAACTTTGTACATTATTATATTCTTATATGTAAATATCAAAAGGGAAAGGCTTTCTGCTTTGGAGTTTTCAACTTGCCTTGTAGGTGGTAAAATGACTTGCATTATTCTTTTGCCTTGAACAACTAGTTTTCCTAAAAGTTTAAGTTGTTAGTATTATAATCTCTAACACCATCTGTCATCTATGGCCCCATAGCTGCATGTGAAGACACACAGGCTTGTAGGCAAACAAATCTCGACAACCTCCTTTAAGCTTTGCACATGGGCTCAATAAATTGGGGAAATAAACATGTGGTGAATTTTGAACTCATGATCTCTCACTAAATGAGGTTCTTATTCCAAATTAAATATCTAATTTTCCTAAAAGTTAAGCGATTAGGATTTAGACTCATAATGAATATTATGCTCTCTAACAAAATGGACTTAAGCCTAAGATGAAGTTGTTGCATAAACTGATGTGAAGCTTGGAAATGCTATTTTTGTGGAGAATTTATTTAATTATTTATATAATTATTTTAGACTTAGATTAAGATGCGTTGAATATAATTATGTAAGTCTATTGTTCTTAATAGTATAATGGAGGTTGTATTGGTTGAGTTGGCTTTTTAGCCTTAAGGCCCTCTTTATGCTTTTCGTGAAGTGTTGGACTTTATTCTATTTTTTCAACTTGTTTATTTGCATTCAAAAACATCTCATATGACTTCCCCTTGTTGCCTTGTGTTTGTAATTATTTTTCCTTCTTTTCCTTCCTTTTGACTTCTTTAAATAGTGGGGTGGGAGAGTGAGTGTGTTTGTGCGCGCACTGTTGCTTGTGTGTTAAACTTGCTTTAGGAGTCAAATCATGAATCATAGGCAAGGGAGACATCATGTAACAACTAGCTTCACAGGGTGGAGCTTAGTGGTAGTGTCCTCGGACAATGAACCTGAGATCTTAAGTTCAAGCATTCCTAGTATTTAAGTTGTGTAGCATGGAGGGCTATGCCACCATCACCCTGGTTTTGCTTTAGCAGTAGTTTGGGATAATGTCTTGCTCTTGGGATGAATTCAGTGTTATCCAAAAAATTTATAAAAAGAAAACATTATACAACAACTTATGAAATCAAGCCCAAGAAGAACTTGATAGCTTGAGTTGATGTGGAGGTTAATATTTCTTTTTGAAAATTCTGGTGATATTATAGTTCTGTGTGGAATTCTATTGGTTTTAACCATAGATGAGTATTTTTGAGGACATGGTGGCATTAAGTTGTCCTTTTAGCCTTGAGGCGAGATCCTCTTGATGGTCCTCTCTGCTCTTTCAGCATTTCTTTTGAACAAACAGTTAGTAATATTTTTTATAAATGTATTGTCTTTTTTTTGGTGGCCAATCGTTGTTTAGATGAAGAGTTAAGAGGAAGTTGAAGTTTCCCTCTTATTTTCTTGACTTGAATGAATTCCTTTCTAGCATGAGAAAAGAAGGAAAAAAGAGAGAGAGAGAGAGAGAGGATAAGGGAAGCAAAATTGTGATTTTTGGGCATAGTAGGAATTAATGTGGTCCAACTCAAATTCTGTGTCACTTGTTCTATTTTATTTTATTTTATTTTTATTTCTGACATCAACTTTTGTCACCAGTGATCATGGGTGGTGCTCAAGGAATTTTCTTTGCTTGCTATTTTAGCAACATTACCTTTAATATAATTTTGTTATTTATAACTCAGGAGAGCCATTGGGTTCAAATGATCTCTTGGCTGCTTTTGTAGCATAACTAGCTTACTTGTAACTCTTAGGGACTTGTTTCTATATTTTTAATTGAAGACACTCTGTAACTTATTAAATTTGGTGATGGAAAATTCTGAGCTCTAAATTTTGAACTTGTTTGTTACACGAGGAATATAAAGGTAGTTAAATTTCTTCTGGCATTTTGAGATGTCTATATGATGGTACCACTGAGAATTGTCGTTTCATATTGCAGTGTGCTCCCATTGAATCTCATATTATTGTGTTTAGTTCTTAATTCTTTTCATCCACTGTGATTAGTATTTCCACTTTTACTTTGTTCTGTTCTATGAAACTAATAGTCATCATATTGTATCATCGTGTTTTGCTTCTCCCATCAAATTCCATATTGTTCTGATTACTTCTTTTTTCCATCTATTGAATTTACACACACACAGGCAATGAATTTCTTTGCTGGATTGTTGCTACTTCTGATGCCTGAGGAAAATGCATTTTGGTAGGTGAAAACTTTTGACATCATGGTGGAACACACGCATAAAACAATTAATTAGCTTTATGGATTTGTTTGTTTTAACCAAATTATCAGGACTTTGGTGGGTATTCTTGATGATTATTTCGATGGCTACTATTCAGAGGAAATGATAGAATCTCAGGTAATGTGTTTTCACTGTCCAGAGTTGTATGGTCACTATCATTAATTTCATTCTGGTATTAGCATACACTTCTATGTTTGTTTTGAGTTTTCCCCTATCAACCTTAATAAATATGCCGAGGACACTAATTTAATAGTTGTGCTGGTTTGAGAAAAGTTCTGTATTGACAGGTTGACCAACTTGTTTTTGAGGAGTTGATGCGTGAAAGATTTCCTAAATTAGGTTTATCTCTTGTTATCATTTGTTTATTATGTATCCATCCTCCTAAATTGTTTTTGTTACATGAAGTAATTTGATTAGTATCTTGTCTTTTATGCTTCCTGTGCAGTTAGTCATCTGGATTGCTTAGGAGTGCAGGTGGCCTGGATCTCTGGACCTTGGTTTCTTTCCATTTTTGTGAATATTATTCCATGGGAAAGTGGTGAGGTTTGCATTATATAATAGAGCAATACATTCTGAAACTGAATGAATTTCCTTTAATTTTTCTTTGCATCTCTAGATTCATTTTGAACACTCCTAGTTGTCAAGCATATTAACCTTGTAATGGTTCCTTTAACCTCAGTTCTTCGAGTTTGGGATGTGCTTCTATTTGAAGGAAACCGTGTTATGCTATTTCGGACAGCACTTGCTTTGATGGAGTTATATGGTACACAGAAAAATAAACTTCAGTGTCTGAACTCTTTGGCACAATAACTCACAATTTAACTCTGTTTTTAGGCTGTTCAGAGCCATGAAATTCTATCACATTCAATTTCTTGTAGGTCATGCACTAGTTACAACGAAGGATGCTGGAGATGCAATCACTTTGTTGCAATCTTTTGCCGGCTCAACGTTTGATAGTAGTCAGCTTGTTTTGACTGCTTGCATGGGCTACCTGGCTGTAACTGAAGCTAGACTGCAAGAGTTGAGGAAAAAGCATCGACCAGCTGTACTGGGAGTCATTGAAGAAAGATCAAAGGAGGGCCGTGTTTGGAAGGATTCCAAGGGTCTTGCATCTAAGCTATATAGTTTCAAGCATGATCCTGGATCATTGATAAAAGAAACAAATACAGAAGGGTCAGGTGATAATCTTACAGATGGGGATCAGTCTCCTTCCGCTAATCTGGATGTCTTTCTTAAAGGCTTAACTGTCAATTCAGAAGGAGATTCCGTTCCAGACCTTCAAGAACAGGTAGCTAAACTCTTCCTAAAAATTCAGAATATATGTGCTTTATTGGTTGGAGATCCGAATACAACTATATAATATTTTAACTTCAATGATTCCCTAGAGAAGATATGTGTGTTCTTAATGTTGTTTCACCACTTTAATTTAACATAGCCTCTCTGTATAGTGGTGGCTGTCTGAGTTGCAAGAATGCAAATTAGACACACGGAGGGTTCAGTATCATGGAATTACCATGCATATGACATTGCTTTGGGTAAATTTGGTTATTGTGTTTCACATATTCATTGGAGTTACAAAGTTATTTATATTAAGGGCTCAATCCTCCATCCATGCATGCTCGCAGAGTATGCTGGCAGATGTAGATGAATGTGAGTACAAATATCCACCATAAAATGACACATGGTTTTAAAAAGAAAAGTCATGTTTGATATTAAATAAAATGATATATGACATGTCTCATTGAATTTTTAATTTTCAAAATATTGTAGTTTATTACACTAATGGTGTAATAATTTAATTTTAAAGATCAAGTAGTACCAATGTGGTGCACTTGTACAGCTTAATTTTCAAATTAGTGTAGTTTATTACAATTATTTAAACCCAACGGCCATCTCGATGATTTGATGTGTAACACTGTTCTCATTCTATAAAAATATTTTGATTTAATTTTTACTCCTTAATAGGAATAAATAGGTATTTTTTGTGCTTAATGTACTTGGCTGAATTCTTTTAGATTGCAATATTATATATTATTCTGTGCTCTTTATTTTTATCTTTGGAGTTTGGGGTGGGGTGGGAAGCATCCATTTTCTTAAACTAAAAAATGAGCAAAATTTGATGAAAAACCTTTGTGAAGCATGTAATGTAAGCTAAGTTTTTACTGACAATTTTTTTTTAAGGTTTTACAAGCTTTACATTGTTTTTGAAGTTGGCTTCACTAAGACACAATGAGTTTGGGTTAACATTAAAAGTAATTGGGAGCGTGTTATCTATTACTCCTCACTACATATGGATTTCCACCAATCTTTCTGTGGCTGCATGTTGTAATTTGATGAGCTTGACTGAGTTTCCGTTCCTGTAATTGCTCTCCCTTTTATAATTTGTAACTGCAGAAGTCCATTCTACATAATCTGATGCCATAATTAGTTGGAAAATATAAGCACTTCATGTGCAACTCTTTTTAAGTTTCAATCATTAACAGCTTATGTGCAGGTGGTTTGGCTGAAGGTTGAATTATGCAGGCTGCTGGAGGAGAAAAGATCTGCTACACTCAGGTTTGTATTTTATGGTAATGTTTAGTTTCTGCATCTTTCTAGTGACGTGGTATTTTCATGGGCTCATTTTATATAGTGAAGATAACATAGCTTTAGAGATTTGATAAGATGAATCACTGATTCTGAGTTCTCAAGTTTAGTAGCCATCTCAGTGCACCTGGAATTCTGAGGGGCATTTGTTTACTCAGTGTAGTCTATGTATGTGGATCAGGAGCCTTGTATACTTAAGAATTGCTCCCTAAGAGCCACTCAGCCACTGTTGCATCTTGACCTTGTTGCTCTCTTCTATGTCCTATTGTGGATTTAAGAACAGAAATTATTCCTAATTTCTTGGAACTATTAGTGTGAAATTATCCCAACCAGTACATGGCAGCCAATTTTGGAAACACAGAATGACTCCTAAAAAGAAACTCACTTTCTCATTGGCATGAATTTATTAATTTCATCGATGTTGCTCATGGAAAATTTGATTGAAACTATGTGATGGCTCCTGTTCTTTTACAGAGCTGAGGAGCTAGAGACAGCTTTAATGGAGATGGTCATGCAAGACAATCGACGGCAATTGAGTGCAAAGGTATGTCTAATAGGCAACAGCTCTTGCTTTACCATGTTTGGCCCTTTTATGTCAAAGGAAATATGTGCTACTATGGACTTAAGTATGGGGTTGCAGCATGATTCTCTCTCTCTCTCTATCTATCTCTTTCATGATTAAACAAGTGGCTGTTTTAAATCTTTCTCTCCTTTAATGCTCTTTTGATATTGGTTTATGCTTAAGAAAACACATACCTGTATCTCCCTTCTTCTGCTGGTGTTTTGCCTCTCATTTTTGTTGTCTTTGAAAAATTTATGATGTATGCTAGCATGTTTTTTATTAATATTTTGTGTTCTTTTATTTATAGTGCAAAAGCTGCTGTAGTCTTATCTCAAATTTGATTGATATTCTAGACTTCTATTAAAATTCACGGAAAACTCATGTTTTAGGGTTCAGCACCATAGAGCTAATGTGGAACTAAAAAACTTAAGATGGGTGTTAGCTTGTTTGATATCTCCCTCTGCTTGCAAGCTCCAAGTCAGTTGTCTTGTTTAAAAAGTTCAAAGATTTGTTTATAATCTGCAGGTTGAGCAGTTGGAGAAAGAGGTAACTGGCCTACGACAACTCCTTACTGATAAGCAAGAACAAGAAAAAGTGATGCTGCAGGTTTAATTCTGCCATTTGTTCTTTTTTCTGTCTACTTGGGATAGGATGATCTATGCTATTCCCTTATTCCGCCATGAATCCTATAGTAAGTGGCAGATAACTTGCACATGCTATAGGTCTTAATGCGGGTGGAACAAGAACAGAGGGTCACTGAAGATGCTCGTGTTTCTGCTGAGCAAGATGCAGCTGCTCAGAGATATGTAGTTAACGTGCTTCAGGTTCTTTCACCTCTTCATTTTATCACTTTTGGAATCCTCTCGCAGTTTATCTTTTCTGGAAAGTATCTGAGCATGTCAGGGTTAGGCATGCACCAAAAATAGGAAATACAACACATGGCGCTTAAGGAACATAAAAGCATCATTGAATAGGGAATGCATGTGGGCTATAATCCAGAAAGAAGAAAGAGTAAAATCTTAATTGCTAAGTAGGGATAATCAAATTTGAAGAGGAGATCAACTATTTCTGTCAAATCTTAAAACTCTTGACTAGTTGGTGGCAGTTGGTATTCTGCTCAGAAAAAACATGACCTTCAGTTCAAAACCCAAATTTATCAAATTTGTTAGGTGTGTTGCTTTCTTTAGGGAAGAATACATGTCAAGATTCCTCATGAAGTTGAGAATCAAATGTCACAATGATATTGTGTTCGATTCATTTGTTCAATGAACAATGTCCCTAACCTCAGTTGGCTTGAATTTTTTTTTTTTTAATAGGAGTTCGAAAATTTTGCCTCATTATTTGTGCACCATGTTATAAAATCACAGAAGGAACCATCTTTCTGGAATTCTCCGATGGATTTTCCCTCCATGACCATTAGCATCAAGCCTAAACCATATGCTGGCTACATTTACTCTTGAACAACAAGTTTCATGGCACAGACAAGCATCAACAATATTACGTGTATTAAATAGTTAGAATTCTGTAAAAGGAGCCCAACCCTTGGCACTGTTTTCATAATTTTGTATCACCTTAGTCAAATCTGTTTGCACAGTGTAGAATTTGACCTATTCCTCCTAAATATTCATAATATTAACACTATTTGGATACTCCTTTATAATTTGAGAGGCATTTCATTGATCAAGGTGTTTTATTCTACCATTTTGTTAAGAACATGAACTTTTCCCTTGTTATTCAGAATGTCATCCTGTAGTGAAAACATTCCTTTTCCTGTTACAACAGTTGGTCTTTGTTTCATGATGCCAAAACCTTCTCACAGCTCTTTTAGATAACTATTGTTGGTGGTTCTCTTAATTTTTCCTATCATGCTTCTTTTTCCTATTTAGTATGATTGAACTCCAACATCTTGATCTCAGTTATGCTTGTTTCACATGCTTGTTATTTATTGGTACAAACTTTGCTTAATGCTCCAGAAAAATCTTATTGTTGATATTCCCTTCGTTAATATCAGTGAGTTTACCTTTTTCCAGGAATTGAGGAGCTTCATTAGTGGAATCCTAAAATCTGGTTTTAAATGGATCCCTTGAAGTTTGAATTAAAATTTTAACCTGTTCATTATTCATCACTTTGTTGGGATGTTAACAACCATTGAGGAGTAAAGATTTGCTTGCTCATCTCTTTATGGTTCTAATCCATCGCAACCTACGGTTACAACCAGAAATTTATCATTTCTAACAAAATTGTGAAACATCACAATTCCCTCAGCTTGTTTTGAATCCTTATAACTATGGTGAATAAATGGCTTAGGGAAACCAATTTGATGGAACTGCTGGATCTGATGCCAGGAAAGTTGTTTTACTTTCTTGTCAGCAGATCAAGATATTGTGAAAGAATATTATGTTTTATCATGACTTTCTTGTATTATATGAGAATATTATTTCTCAGCACAAACATATATATGCAGGAAAAATATGAAAAGGCTACGGCTTCTCTTGCTCAGATGGAAGAGAGGGTGGTTATGGCAGAAACAATGTTAGAGGCTACCTTGCAGTACCAATCTGGTCAAGTTAAAGCACTATCATCTCCACGGTATGTGAGCAATTCCTCAGACAGGAAATATCTCTTTTCATAGAAAGTTATCTTTTTGTTATGAATGTCAAAAAAAATCAATTTTGAGATAATATTCATAGAAAAATTTTAGGGTCTTAAAATTTTACAGTTACTCTATTCAACATTGCACTGGAACTTCCAGTGAAAACTAACAATGGAAAATCTTGGCCAACCTAAGAAGTAGCTATGAAAGTATCCTAAATTTTCTAAATACCCAACCTACCAAGTCAACCATAAATTAGGTGTTCTGAAAATGGCAGTGTCCTCCCTTAGTTTAAACCACTTCAAAATAAGATGTCTTATCAAAGAAGCAACTCAAAATGGATCAGCAGGTGATCAACTCATGCATACCCACTTTGCAATGCAGAAGGGATCATGCAATAAAAAGTTCCTCCATTGCTTAAGGCCCCTGGCCTTCCAACTTTGAAAAATTGGACAACTGTGTTTGCATTGCCAGAAGATGGATCAAGATGAGAAAACTTATATAAAGGAAGACAAAAAGAAAATCAGATAGTCAGTATCATTGGCTTTTTTCTGTTGCAATGGTATAGGGGAAGAAAGAACTTAAGGATTGCCTCCACATACCACATAAAGCCAAGATGAAAGATTTGTGGACATTTGGATTATGTAATCTAGGTCTGGCAAAGTTTGAACTGGCCCTACAAGTATGCTTGAAGTTCTAGAGGGTCGATACTTTGTTGATAACCGATTTTGTTTTTTTTGATAAGTTACCTTGTTGATAACCCTTATTGTAACTCTTTGAAGTGGAGGAAGCATGTTCCCTTTTTATTCTTATTTTCAGAGGCCACTTTCTGGAAAATGAATCTTATCCACTTCAGTTTCATGTCATAAAATTATTTTAATAAAATGGAATTTCAACAGTATTGCACAAATCATCCAAGTGCATCAAGTCCCTCATTTTCTAAGATTTCTTTTTCCATTTTAACAAAATGGAGAGCCAAGTAACATGACTCCAGCCATTTTCCTCTCCCATACCTGAATTAGGAAGCTTAGAATTCAAGAACAGGATTAATTCATATATCCTAGCCATTCAGAAATCATTTAACTATAGGAATTAAATAGTTAAATCCATTCTCTTTTGCATTCATTGAAGCTTTGACCAAAAGGACTAAAATATTTTTGGGTTCCTGAATTCAACATGCTTTGCAGCCACTGAAGTTGCACCTGGTCAATCTTTCCCACAATAATTGAACACCTTGAGAACTTATTTGAACTTGCAAATTCCTTTCTAGAAACAGGGCACACTTGTTTCCTTTACTTTGTGTATATAGGATCTAAGCATCAATGCATCATTTTGTGTAAGTGGACATATTTTATTGATGAAATCAGTGCATTATAAAGGTGCTGTGGTTTTGTAGCTCTGCACAGGCTAATCAAGACTCTGCACAAAATTCATCTATGAAAAGGATAAGTCTGCTCTCTAGGCCATTTGGACTTGGCTGGCGGGATAGGAACAAGGTAAACTTACATGCATGTCCCTGAAAAGTTCTTGATCATTACTGGGCATAGGCAGATACAAAGAGCACACTTATGGAGAGACTGATGGTTTTGCCAAAATTAGACAATAACCGTCAACAAATGGCACATGCTTTAACAGACAGTTTGACAAATATTTCTTTTTATGAACCAGTGACATGCCAAATCATTCAAAAGCTAGAATTTTATAGAAATTTTTTGGACCCTCGAGCACATAGGGTAAAAATTATTGGCATCCCTTTATCAAGTTGGCATTCACCCAGATACTACACATATTTTGCTTGTTTTTGCTTCGGTTAGGATTATAAATTCATGAAAGTTGGATGTAGCAGGGGAAACCTACTAATGTTGAGGAGTCCAGTGAAAGTAAATCCACCCATGAAGAGGAGGTTCCAAACATTTTGCATAAAGAGACTAATGGCAGCCAATAGCAGAGGACAAATAGGGAGAATGGAGAAGCATGTCTCTGCCTCGCTAGAGTCCTCAAAATTGAGCCTGCCCTGCTGCCTAAGTACACATTTTGTTGTGTTGTTCAAGTATATTGCTGCCTAGTTTTGCCCTTGTATTATTTATTATGCTTGGGGGCTTTCGGCAATTGATTTTGTATCAATGTTAAGTTGAGAAGCTACATTGATATATTTCCTTCCTAGACAATCTAATGTAAAGCATCAATTATTTTTTGCTAATTAATTCATTATAGCTGGCAGTTGGACCTTTTACTTCTTTTTTTCCTTTTTCTCCAATTAATGAGGTTATTATTATTATTCTTACTATTCTTTTTTTCATTATGGGAAACATATTGCATGACAGTAAAATTTGCTTCACAATGTTTTTTGTTTCTTCCATGTGCATTAAAAGAGAATACATGAATGCCCTTTCATTCCATTGATGGGAAGGACCTTTGGAAACAATTTAGTTCATGCTGTTTTGTTTCAACAATAGCCGTAATTTCCTGAAAAAGGACACACCAGTGTGCGGTTACTATGCCTTATAACTTATAAGGAGGTGAATGAAACATGGACACTCTTAAATTTGGTGTTGAGTTTCTCGACCCTTTGCCTTACTTGGGATTAGTCAATTCAATTTCTCGATAGGGGCAGAGAAGGGATATAATGGCAGAGTGTTACCTTGACTCATTGTACATCTTGATCAATTGGATTGTTTTTTGTGGATTCCTATATGAAGCTTTTGTGGATGTGTTTCCGGGCATTCCTTTATCATTTCGTCCAACAAGAAGAGTTCACTTTCAAATTTCAATGTCATAAGCAATTTGAACAAATCTAAACAAAGTGGCAGGCATACCTCAATTTTCTATGAAAGTACCTTCTCTATGATCTTATGCATTTTCAATCCTTTGATTACGATATGATCATTGTATGGCAGGGTCAGCTAACATGATGAGTTCACAACAGAACTGTACAACAAGACAAGCAGAGCAGACATATGAAGACTGAATAGCAAATGGGGATTAAAACATACAGAGGGAAAAACCAATGCCAAGAGAGAAGGCAGGTAGATACAACCAGGGTTCAGATATACAGTCAAAAAAGTGAAACAGAAATTTCCTCTAAACAAGGAACACAGGTTTGTGAAGAGCACCACTCTCTGAAGTAATACAAAGTTTCATAACCAGGTTCCATTCAGTTGAAGCCAACTAACCAGAATTTACAATGCTGTCCATATTAACATCTGATCTTTAGTTGGAATGAGTAGGCATGGGTAGCAGGGCTAAAGGCATTCTGCTGAGTGTTAGAAGGCATCCCAGCAACTAGTAACCAAGAACGCTTAATTTAGTCTTCGGGTTCGATCTTTTTGCGATCCAGCACTGCTTGGGAGCTTCCTATCACCATCCTTTTTGGCTCTAGGTGGAGTAGAAGGGGCGACTCTGGAGCTTTGGACTGGCTGAGTGTCAGGGTCATATGTTTGTGCGGCCAGGTAAGTCAAAGCGGTGACAACATCAACAATAAGTGGGCGCAGATTAGGTTGCTCCTGAACACACATTGCAGCAACTGCAAGAGCTTGGTACAACCCTCTTAAAGGATACTGACCTTGTAGCATTGGATCTGCCATATGTAAAAATTTCCTTCTATCTTTGAACAGGGGTCTTGCCTGCAAGACATTCAAGATACAAGCCGCATTTGTAAAAACCAATGCAAAGTTACTACTTTTTGTGAAACAAAATGTTCTATATGACAACTCTTATCCACAAGAAGGGCCTGCTCTATGTATCATATTTTGTATTGTCTTATTTTTGAAGAAAAACCAACAAAATTTGAATTTCAACTCCATGCTCCTTATCACAATATTTACTTTTAATCAACACTGTTATTAGAAGATAATTTATTAAAATTATAATAAACACAAAAAATTGCAAATTTTCCCACTTAGCTACATATGATGACAAGAGCCTCAAATTGCATGTAAAGAAAGTCAGAGCAATGATTGAATGTGTGAATAAAAATATGCTGAAGCTACTAAAGATTAGACACATGACATGTTGGCTTCTGACCCATTGGGACAACTCAAAATTCTCTCGAAGCATAAGGTGATTGAAACTATCTGAAAATTCCTTATTTATCATTATACCCTTTTTACCAACTGCCAATCTAGTAATTGAACCATTACTAGAGGCAATGACGACTTACATGGCACAAAAATGGTTGCCAGCCCACTATATATATAATTCAACAGGGAAAAGGAAAGCTTATTCTACTGACAGTAAGGTTAAAGATGAAACAAAGGTAGAGATCTCTCACCCAAGCAACCAGATTATGCTCTCCTGCAGCTTTAGAATTGTCAATTGCTTTCCTGCCTGTTATGATTTCCAAAAGAACAACCCCAAAGCTATAAACATCTGATTTCAGAGTCAATTGACCTGTCATTGCATACTCTGGGGCACAATATCCATAGGTGCCCATAACCCTTGTAGACACATGGGTATTATCTCCAACAGGCCCAAGTTTGGCCAAGCCAAAATCAGATAACTTGGGATGAAAATCCTCACCAAGCAAAATGTTAGAGCATTTTAGATCACGGTATATAACAGGGGGGCTGGCTTTGTCATGTAAATACTCCAATCCTTTTGCTGCCCCAGCAGCTATTTTCATTCTTGTATTCCAATCCAGTCGTTTCTTACCAAGTGAAACATCTGCAAAATGAACATATATAACCCAACCAATCATGGTGATAAAAAGAAATTATAGGAAAAGAGGTTGTGGCATTAGTGGAATAATATAATACCATGTAGATGATCTTCAAGAGATCCCAGTGGCATGTACTCATAGACTAGTAGTCTTTGATCTCCATCAGCACAATAGCCAATTAGATTAACAAGGTTAGGGTGGTGAAGCAGACTCAACATCAATACTTCGACTAGGAATTCCCGATTCCCTTGCAATCCATTACGATCAAGTTGCTTGATAGCTACAGCCTACACCAAATACAGTATGAAGGTTCAAGTTTTGACATCCAACTTACTGACTGCCTTAAAAGCCCAGTTCTTGAATAAGCCAAAACCATGAAATCTCAAAACTTGTCCATTTTTTGGTGAGATTGTGCTATGTTTACAATCTAGAAATAACAGCATCAACAAAAATGAAAATTTTGCAGAACAACAGCCTGTATGAAACCTATTCTAGCAGTTAGCAATTTGTTCTCTCTTTTATCAAAAATTAAAGGATGACAAACTTGACCAACCTGATTAGTATTTGCAATACGACCTTTATATACCCTACCAAAACCCCCCTCTCCCAAAAGACATTCTCCCCTGAAATTTTTAGTAGCAGCAGCCAATTCACGGAATGTGAATGTCTGTGCTGCAATGTGGTCAGGCCCTCCATTCTTTGAGGCTTCCTTCACATTGAAGGAAGGATTTGCCTTCAATTTCTCTGTAAAACAGGCATTCAATAAAAGATGGGAAAAATAAGTCCGCGAATTAGATTCATCCAAACAACAAGCAGAAAGAAATAAAATGTAAAATTTAGCAAAAGCCAAACAAGGGTTCAGGTTTACTTTTTTCCCAAGGAAGTGCATCAACAGCTCAACAAATGAACAAGGAACACAAAAGATAATCAGAGCTTCTATTCATGGACATACCACCCGTTTCCAACAATGCAAAAACATTAACATAATTAGAAATATGCTCCAAAAGCTAATCTGTGATTACAGTCTGACTTTAGATGAATAAAATGACATGCTTTTGGAATTTGAAACATATTAAGTACGAAATTTTTCACCTTTTAATACCAAAACATGACTCCACTAACATATAACCAAAGTAGCAACCAAAAGAACAAATTGACCAGATATTATTACACAGTAAGATGGCCGAATGAACTATTGACCAAAGTTTCTAACTAAGAAGCTGTGCCAAGCAAGTGGAAGAGCTTGGCTCCAACTATAAGCTGATGAAGAGCTACAATCACCAGGAAAGGGACTATGACCTTTTTCAACAAAATTGCACAAATAGGAATGTAATCTCAGTGCCACATCCAAAAAGGAACTAGTCCCCGTTATCTAAAGCAAGAAAAAAAATCCAAATTCCAAGATTAAATCAGAAAACATACAGGATGATCTTCAATTATCACAATACACAACTAAAATTGACAACAAATCAGGTGATTCTTTCCCTAAATTGAGCTAGAAATTCAGTTTTTTTTCCTTTTCCTAAATTTCTCCAGCAACCAAACAAGGGTTGAATGGACATGCAGAGTACTGTTCAAACAGGCCAATTTTCATCAATCCAGAATAAACCTCAGATACTAAAAACATGAAATTAAAAAAAAAAAAAACTAAAAATATAAAAAGATCAGCTCTCTTTATCAGTAGACAAGAACCCGAGTTTCTATTCTTTTCTCTGTAATTTCCTGCCAACCAAACGGAGAAAAAATGAGCATTCACAGTGTCATCCAAACTAGCCAATTTTCATCAACTCACAACAAACCCAGACGGCGGAAACATAGAACTCTTGAGAAAAAATAAAAATAAGAGAAGTGATTCCATCAATGAATTGAATTAGAAAATTGAGTGAAAGGCTTACAGACGCAAAAGGGTTATAGTATTTATAAAGTGATGTGCTTTAATTCACCAGAAAAATACGTATATATATATAGAAATATACCAGAAGTGGTTTGGACTTGGATCTGATCAACGGGCTTCTTCCTCTTTTTCTTGGTAGCTTGGTTTGATTTTCCAGAGCAAAGAAACCAACCCATGTTTTCTCTTCACTCAGACACCTCCCTCCAGAGCCGTAGCTGGACACAGAGAGTGAAAAGAAATCAACATACAATCCAGAGAGAGCGAACAGATGCCTTTTATATCTTTTGTTTGTATGACGTTTGCCTTTCTTTTGCTATTTTCTTCTTTTCTCTCACTCCCTCTTTTTTCTCTCCCAAACCCGTCAATTAGAAAAATGAGTTATTTTTGTCAACACTTTTCATTTCAGAATTTTCATGGTTTTTTAAGCCTTTGAGCAAAGAAATTTACATGAAAAATAAGCATAATGCTATGAAAAAATAAAAAAGGCTATATTTAGTGTGTAGTTATCAAAATTAAATATTTTTAATTTTATATAAAATTATTATCGAGTTAGAAAACATTAAATATCACATAAAATTGTGTGAAAATGATAATGGTAAGAAGTTGTTATCGATTCAAATGATTCAATATATTATATAAAATTGTGTGCAAATGACACTCGCAAGAAGATACAATGTATGAGCCATGATATATGATTACAACTGGGAAACTAGAATTCGAGCATCATGCTTAGTATTAGATGTACATTCAACATATATTCCACTATTATGTTATTTTCATACTTAAATTGAAAGGCTTCATTGAGTTATATCGTTTATAAGTTTCTTATATTTTTTTTTTTTCTTTTTTCCCTTTGAAACCTCATTAATAAAAAATTGAGTTATTTTAAGTAAAACTCATTATTTTAGCACTCATACTATTGTTAAAGAGTAAAGAAATTGAAATGAGAAATAAGCATAATGCTCGAAAAAATGATATATTTTATAGATAATTATGAAAAGTAAACATTTTTAATATTATATAAAACTATCATTAACCCAAAAGGCCCCATGTGCTATATGGAATCTTATGAAAATGGCAGTTACAGGAGCCATGCACGATAAATTAGCAAAACTAGAAGGCTTGAAGCCGAGCACCGCCAAGAGCATTTGATATACCTACAACTATCACGTGAATGCTACTGTAATGCTTACGTAAAGGGAAAAGTCTTCATCATTTACAAATTTCTTCTCTTCTTTCTTTCTCTTTTTTGTTCTCTCACAAAACTTGTAATTTAAAAACATAATTTATTTTTATTAAAGCCTTTTATTTTCACATTTTCACTATTGTTGAAGTATTTGAGAAAAAAATTAAATGAAAACTAAACACAATGTTAGGAAAAGGCATTATGTTTATACATAGTTATGAAATTAGATATTTTTAATATCTTATAAAAACATTCTCGGCCAAAAGGAGCCACATGCTATATGGAATCTTATGAAAGTGGCTAGATGTGGGAAACCATGATACAAATCGACAAAGCCAGGAGGCTCGGGTTGAGCCTCATGAAGCACATTACATATGCATTTATTGTTTATACGAAACTATCATGTGATTGTTATTGTCATGCTTACTCAAAGTGAAAGGCCTTAGTAAAAGACATTACCTATACTAAAGTGAAAGACCTTATGATAACATTAAAGTGACAAATTACAAGATAAGAAGAATCTTGATAGACTTAAGAAGCTTTGTTGATCTATTATATCTTCCAGGTTTGAGCAAATGAGCATGCAAAAAGACAACCTAACTTCCAACCCTTACTATGTAGGAGGATTAGATGGTGTACCTGGTGAACTAATTGTGGAAATTATACTTCTTATAATTGTTGGACTAGTCACCCACATGACATGATACTCGGTTACTTACCATTAGATTATCAAGTTTCCATCCCAAGAGAACAAAGGAGACTAAGCTACTATTTGAATATGCTACCACATTGCTTTGTGAGCCATCAAAAAACAAATAGTAAAGAGGGGAGATAACCCCTCACTTACCTTAGAAAGCCAAAACAACTCTTGAGAATGAGGTTGAGAATGCAAGGAGTCATCAGTCGTTGAACCCTTAGAATCTTTGGTACTAAAGGAGAAAAACACCAAGAAGATTGTTATGGCAAGGAGTCTCCTCCCTAATAATGAAAAAAACTCACTTTCAAAAGCTAGTGGCAAGGATGTGTTGGTGTGGAAACCAAGTGACATGACTAAGGCAAACTTAAGTCATGTCAATCACCAGTTGAACGTTCTATCCTAACAAGCAACTAGTAAGGTAAAAACCTTGAAAACTCACTTTGAAAATACACTATATCATGAACAAATAGATGAATTGACTTATGAAAACATATTTTATAATGGAATTGTGCTACCTGTGTTCACTAACTAATATCACCTTATAGTAAAATAAATAAATAAATAAACAAAAACAAAATAAAACAAAAAAACAAAAGACAAAAAAAGGCTCATATATGCAGATTTCATAGACTTGAACAAAGTCTACTCAAAGGTCAATCATGTGATCTCTCGCATAAATAAGCTAGTAGATGTTATGACATGTTTAATTTCTAACCTTTATGGATGCTTATTCTAAATATGACCAAATCCACATGTATAAACCTCAAAAGGAAATAACCTTCATCACTAGAAAGGGCCTATCTATTGCCATTGTGTAATACCCTTCATGTCAAAGAGCATCAAAGTCACATATCACTATTCAAAAGCAAAGTTAGGCATGAATACTATCATAACTTTCAATAAGCCTTTTATCATCCTAAGGAGTCATAGGATGAAGTTGAATCCCCAAGTTCCAACATGTTCTTAAGAGTAGATGGTGATTTAAGAATAGAGGCCAATTTCGATCAAATAGTGGCCATACTCAATGTTGACTCCATAGACCATAAAAAATGTATAGAAACTATTAGGGCTCATAACCCTAGGAAGAGTTATTGCCCAAACCATGGAATAATACCAATGTTTGTATCACTTTTTGAGGAAAAGTGGGTAGACATGGAGGAATATGACCTCACCATGCCTAAAAGGCGTCGCATCCTCTTTGAAATCTTATGAAAACGACAATTGTGTCAAGTCATGATGAGAAGCCAACAAAGCTTTGAGAGTTTAAGTAATGTCACGGAGAGCATTAAATGCACATTTTTGAGCCATTACCACATGGTAGCTACTACCATACCTACTCAAGTGGAAAGTATTTAGGTACCAACTTCTCTATGCCAAAAAAATCAACATATCCGTACTAATTACCATCATTCAAAACCCTTGTAATAGGCTCACAAATGTGTGAAATGAAGGAAAGTGATATGTTCACTCGTATAGTTACTATATTCATCTTCAAATACCTTTTGTTACTTAAGCATCATAAACCCATCACCCTTTGACTTAAAATCCGACAATTGTTCATCACTGAAACTGAAATTTATATTAAGTGAAAGGTGATCACCATGTGAAAAGTAGATTTATTCTCCCACCTTCCAATTTGTTTAACATGTCAAGGAGTGACATTCGAGGTAACTCGATTATTGCTAACTATGAATGAAGCTGGATTTTGCTGCTTTGAAATTTTAGTCCTTGATTTTCTTTTTCTTTTTTTTCCTGCTCAGTTTGTTGCAAAATATTATTAAAATAAATGAACCATTCCGGAAGGAATCTTCAGTTGACTTAGTGGGATGTCGTATTGCTCTTCCTTCTGCGTTGTTGTTCGGTTTTTACCGACTATTAATTAGTCGGCTGTCGACGTTCATTGAGGAAATAATGAGGTACATGTTCATATACCAGACGCTATGTTAGGACTTAGGACTCCCTTTTTTCACAAGATCCGTCCAATAGCAGAGGATCAAAATCCAAAATAAAGAGATTATCAAATGAACGGCCCAGATTAGATCTTTTCAGTTTACTAGATGAGACTCACATAGAATATTGATGTATAAGATGTTCCGCATATTTCCTCTTTCCTGTTAAAATCTTTACAAACGATTTTATTTGTAGTTTTGTCCTACCCACCCTAATCATGTGATTTTAGGAAAGGATGAAATAATAATAATAATAATAATAATTATACCCAATTAGTCTATATTCATCCACATAATGAATTTATTCGAGATTAAGAATGTGCGGTGCTTGATAATAAATAAGTGCTTCTAATATTTAAAAAATAAAAATTTTTAAATGTTAAAAAATAAAAAAATAATTTCTAAAATTATTGTTAAACGCACTCTAATTATAATAAAAAGGCTTATTAAACTTATAGCATAAAATTAATTTATAATATTTTTGATAATATATTAGATAACAAAAACAAAATAATTTTTAGAAAAACAAATGAATGGTAGTCTAAAAATCACTTCAAAAACCTAAAACTTTCCTTTAGCATCTTATTTTTATAATAGAAGTGTTTTCAAACATTAGAAAATGTTTGCAATTGTTCTAAAATTCCTATCAAATATCCCTCAATCATTATTATTAAGATAACATCTGGTTAATATTATTTTACTAACACTTGTAATGTTAAAAAAGAGGGAGAATAGCAGTTTGTTTAATAATGATTTTAGTAAGTATTTTTAATTTAAAAAATATTTTTTCTTTTTGTAAAATTTAACAAATAGTTTAAAATTTTTAAAAAACCACTAATAATATTATTTACAAAAAACATTTGATAAATAATTTTCTTAAAAACACTTTAAAAAAAACGCTTTCATTAAAAACATTTCCAACAAAAACGTTGCAAAATGCAATCTAAGTAAGCTTAGAAAAGCACAGAGCAAAATCCTCAAAGCAACTTCACCCTAATCATTTGTGGATTTTTGGATGATATGATGAGATTTGGATTTATGGGGTGGTGGAGATTCTCAAAGGATATAATATTCCGTATATGGTTGACTATAATAGGGGCAGGCAAGCCAAACGCTTTATTTTGTTATTATATCCAAATGCATTCCAGCAACTATTTGCACAGGTAAAGAAAAATATTTAACATGAATCAAAGCTGCATTTTGCCTTACAAGTTATAACTAATGCTATATTTTTCTTCAACAATTGATTCCCCCAGCAGATGCAGAAAAGGAGATTAGAAAAGCCCATTCCTTTTCACTTGTCCTGAGCTTAAAAAGTGGGTAGGTGATTGGAGATATTCTTTCAACAATTGCAGTGGAGAGAAAGTTGGTTTTTCCCCAGGCAATCCCCCATTTGGGAGGTATCATGGGGATGAACAAGTCCAAAACTAGTGTACCTACTCCAAACCCCACCTGTGAGCCTACTTCCTTTGCTTCCATACTCCATAGTCCCCTTCTTGTGATGATCAAAAGTTAAATATGTAGCTTGTCCTTGAAAGTAGAATGCCAATCTTTAAGATTTTGTTAATGCTGGATGGAGCCATGCGAGCGTGAAATCACCCCTTGGTGCCAGGTTGTTACACCAGGCAGATTGTCTCCAAATTATGGCTTCTTTAGAGCTTCCCTTGCCTGCAGTGTTCACTCCAAAGACTTCATCTGGAACCATGTTCCGTTTGTTGCAGTTGCCTACTTGTTTGTAAGAGCTGCACATGCACACAGGCATGTGCCTTCATCTTCAAATTGCCTGGTTACTTGTTTGCATAAGAAGGTCAAGAGAGAGCTATCTGTTTACCATATCCAGCTATTGTTTGGATAGCTTTTTGGGAGCTAAATGAAAATCAAGAAAACGAAGCTGGTTTTGAAGACAAAACATGATTTTAAATCAGATAAATGTGCATGACAATGCAGCAAATCATGGGGCTATCAGGCAAAAACAGATGAAGCCCTTGATCCCTTTCCGAGTTTCATATGATGTCTCTGAGATGGCACTTTGGCAGGTGGAGTGTATCACAGGCTGGACGATTGTTGTTGGTCCAAATGAGACCCGACAGTAACTAAAGGATCCAAGGCAATTCTACTAATTCTATCAAGTAGAAAACAATTTGAAAAGATAAAAGTGTACTCATAGCTAAAGAGCAAGCAGCAATTGGAGAAAAAGCTAAAACAGATGATAACTCCACCTATCTGAAAATTCTTATTATATTCCACACAAAATTATCTTCATCAAGAAGGCTTCACATATGAAATTCCCAGGGAAAAAGATAGGATGTTAAAGTGGAATAGTCATGGCCAGCGTCAGAATAGCTCTGGTTGTTTGATTTCTGTTCCAACTGGACTTTTTTTTAACTATACTTCGTTAGATAATCGATTTTCACAGCGCTATCATTCATGGTTTCTCTTTATTCGTATGGGCCTGCATATCTGGTTCAGAGGTTGCTGCATTTGTATTCCTGGTTGGCATATCATGGTTATGTTTTCCCTCGTATGTTGTGATAAATGACCCTGGGTCCTCTGATGCTCTTTCCACATGCTTGCGCACATTGCACTTGAGACTGGTGCATCTATAGTAACTCCTGCAAGACCATTTAAACCACACAATTCTTTATACTAGCCTCTGGAAAAGAAATCTAAACATGTTCTGGTGCCCATAATAAGAACATTAATACAATAATGATAAGAATAGCCCCCTAAAACAATCACTTTTGGCTGCATTCCACCATAATCTTTAGAAATAGAACTTGTATAAATATAAACAAGGAATCCAATGGGGTGGGGTACAACAACAACAACAACAACAACAATAATAATAATAGCAACAGTACTAAGTATTATAATATTAGTAGAAGTAACACTATCATCTAATAATAGTATAAAACATTATAGAAACATTCCCGAAGGTTTTTGAAGTATGATTGACTTTCAGGAACTAAAACATTTTAGCGACCATATTGCACCTAGGCAAAAGATTATGATGTACTTATAAGTGGAAAAGTAGTCAACTGCTTCCACTTATTTCCACGAGAAGTATGAGGAAAGATGGCCAGCGTTTGCTGGTCAATAACCTTGAGGGAGGTCACTATTATTTCAGAATCCCTGAGTTGAGGTGAGTGCAGCTTTTAGAAACTTCCATGTTTTAAAATAGGATTTTTTTTTTCTTTTTATATTTTTGATAGGCAGAAATTAGTTGCAAGAAAACCTTGAAATTTTCAATGGAAAAATGATCTGTCAGAGCAACAACCATGTAATTGCATTCTTCCACAAACTTTTTTAGTACAACATGCACCAGGTCTTGATCTATGTACTTGAATTGCAATATTCCAAGAATTTTCAGAGTAAAAATACTTTTACCTAGGAGGATCTTAAGAGAGGCCATTCAACTTTTGAATTTGGACAAAAAGAAGAGTATATCAGATATGTCAGTATTCAGTCTAACATCTTAAAAAAGTTTGCACCAACCTGGGATATGAATTTCCCTTCACAACCTTCTGGCCATATTTTCTCCAGCGAAAGCCATCACCCAGAATCTCAGAATCTGTAGAATTTTGCACAACAATACGTGGTTCTTGTGCACCTTCCCCTACAATGACTGTTTCACTGGATTGATTCTCACTTTTCCTGAAGAAAGCAACAATAACAAAAACTAATTATCTGAATATAGGGGAAATTCATAACAATTGCACTGCATTGTGGTAAAATAAAAGGATTGTATCACCACAAAAGCTTAATGACATTCAAATATAAAATGATAAAAATAAAAAGCAAAAAAGAAAACATAACTAATTACAGCATCTAATCGAGATAATCCTTTGGAAGAGTTCATCAGGTACAGCAACACATAAGTGTGCTAATTTTTAGAATAAGTCCTATGAATTTGAAGGTACTGAAATTCACTTGTTTGGTACCTTCTCTTACTCCTGGGTTCATCTTCCTCTGGCTCCAATCCCTTGCTTCCTTCCTCACAATCTCCACTAAGACCACAAGAATTATCTGGAGTACCACCACCTGCCTTTAATGCTCCAGTTGTACCAGAATCATAATTTAGTGGAGCTTTGCCTGGATATGTTGAATGGGTGGATAATCCAACTTCATTCTGATTTTCAATTCTACCTTCAGAACCTTCATTCCTCTCATTCAGGCGGGTACCCCATGCTGGGTTGTTGGTATCTTGACCAGTTCCATCAGATACAAATCCCTGCCCCAGAGTCCCTGATGAATTGCGTTTAGGAGGTTGAGGTTTTGAATGATTGTGCTCACCTTTGTAGACAATTTCTGCTATCTGCCCATCCAATGATCTTTCTACCTTCTTCTTCACAGGACAACTTGGGTATGTGCACTTGTAGTAGCTTCTGGGATACTCACTTCCTTTGACTTGCTTTTGGCCATATTTTCTCCAATTATATCCATCATAGGAAGGTCGGTCCCCATTGCTTGAGGGCAGCAAAGGTTTCTGATCTTCTTCCAGATTCTGTGATGCTGTCTTAGAGGGCTCGCTTGTTCTATCTGTTTCTTCTTGAGATGGAAAAGTCTGATGTAGATTTGAGCTAAGGTGAGGTCTGGAATGTTGTCTATCTTGGTTTGGAGGTTGAACACGGGCCTCCACCTGTGCTAGTGTTTGCTGGTGGCTCATATTGGAGCTCCCCTGAACAAACAGAAAAATGATTCTCATCTTAATACCTTATCAGAGTACATATTATTATTATTATTCACAATTGAGCACATGGATAGTTTTTGCAGATGCAAATTTGAGTCTTCCATACATGTTTTGCATAGGATCACAGGATGATGAAAAGACAAATCAGACAAAATTAGATAAAGTCACAGAAACCATCCATTGACAGTGCATACTACACCCTAAAAGCCAGGAAATATAGATACTGACCAGATTTGCTAGCAGAGAAACAGTTGTCTTTGATACAAGCTTTGCCAAGGGCTTGTATACCACAGTGGGTTTGCTGTCTGATTTCAAAACCTTATCAGATGAATTACAAACTTCTGTTCCAGATACTTGAGCCTGAAATTGTTGGGACACCAGAAAGATCAGAGACAAGCTCTCCTTGAAAATGAAAGATATGTCCATGAATTAAGATGTACCTGGGAAGAAACCACCCCAATTGGAGCACGGTTTGCCACAGGTTTGAACCTCACTGTCTTTGGTCTAATGGCAGCAAAAGAAGTTTCAGGACATGGGGTTGGGGGCGAGGCATTGATGGCACCTGCAAGGAGCTCAGAGAAAGACCTAAAACTGGAACAGGTAGGCCTTGAAGCAACTGGTTTAGCTACAACTATCCTCTCAGACTCTTTAATCTCCATTTTCAATTGATTAATAGAGTGCTGCTAAATTTTGTTAAAACAACATGTGCCACTGAAAAAAATGCACGAACTTGAAACTTCAGTCATCTTATAACCAGACTGCTTAGGACTCCCGTTTCTGGATAGCAGATACAAGGTTACAAAGTTGCTGCAGGGGAAAGCTTGATACAGAATGACAATCAATGGAGGCTTGGGGATGTGACAATTGCTAACATTGGCTCCAGCTACTCAAAACTTGAAATCAACTTCTACAAGCCTGCATCACACTGGTGTTAGAAGAGAAGAAGCACAAAATGGAATAAGAGCAAAAGGTGCATACCATATTTAAAACAAAATCTTGGCTAGGAGCAGCATATAATTATAGGCAAGTAAATCAAATTTTATACTTGATACTTATCAGTATCTCCTAATACAAGCTAATTATTCCAACATATCATACACAAACCCATGCTGATAGAACCTGTTACATTACTAAACCATGTATTTTATCTTTTTAAGCAGTGCTGATATCAATTGGTAATGTTCACAGTTCATACTTGTACCAACCTCTCCAATGTTCTTATATCACAAGGTTTGAACTACACAAGGTTATAAGAATAGAAAATGGAAAATATCATATCATAACTTGCCTCAGAAGAAAGTTCATATCATATTTCCAGTAATGAATGAACTAAACATGGTTATAAGATGAAAAATGGAAAACCGGTGATAAAAGTAATGGGAAAAATCCAAAATTTTCACCCTTCAGCTAGCCTCAGGAGAAAGCTCTTATCATAATTGCAGTATAGGATGGATGAGTCCCAATTCTGGAGTCAACGATAAGAAGATCACAGAACTAAAAGATATCCAACTTCAGAAACCATAAAACAAAAAAAAAAAATTACTTGAAAAGGGAACATATACAATTTTTAAATGGAATTAAATGCAAATATAGTCTTATGAACATTATAGTTGCATTGTCTGAATCTTCTATTTGAAAAATATGGCTTCCAGATTGCTTTTTCTTGGTCACCTAGACTGCAAAGATTGATCTACACCTTGGAATGCTGGTTTCATGCGCTAAATAGCTAAACATAGCCTTCTGTATTTAAGACAATATGGAAGGAGTCAACAAAATAATCATCTCAATTTTACAACATTTAGAAAGCAGTATCATCATCCTTTCTATCGGATGGATTGTGAACCTTCTAGATTGTGGTTAATCTTTAGCATATATACTCTTTTGCTTCTTTGGTTTATCATTTCAGTTCTTTTTCCTTAAAAGATTTTTTTTTTTCTAACCAGATTAGTACAGGCTTCAACTGTAAGAAAAAAATAAAACAATCCAGCAAGCGAGCTCATCCTGAAATAAAGGGAGTGGTTTTCCTACAATTTGGAAAACTATCTATCCTTTTCAGCCTTCAGCACAAAGTAAGCGGCAAAACTCTGGAACTGTTTCCTGGATCTACTTTCCTATATACCTATTCCTAAAAGTTGAACAAGTTAAAGACACAAAATTTGAATCTAGTCTACTCCTGTTTTATCACGAACCAGGTTGCATGCCATGAAACAAACCAACAGTTACAAAACATCTTGTTAAGAAACTAGCAAAATCCATGCCACGCTCAGAAAAAAGGGGAAAAGAAAAGGCAGAAAATAGATGGATGGATTAAGCATAGCCAGAGCCTCTGAGTCCTCTTTTGAATCTCTGATTCCTTTATAACTTGTTCTAATCCCTCAACCTTTCATTGAGGTTTAATACCCAAGAAAAATCTGTCAGAAATCCCATCATCCCACGCTCTCAATCTTTGAAAGAATCCTTCAAGCAGTGTTAAGTTCAAATTAATTGCTACCCATCTTTATTGCACACCCAACAGGCACAATGAGCAGAGCCGAGTTTATCTGCTTTCTGCTATGGATCAAACTAACTTCACATTGCAACCACATGTTCACATGCAATTCAATTCTTGCAAAGCACCATCCTTCCTTTCCATTGCTCTCAATATTCTTCACCCATAACATCTTGACAGTGAACCTCATCAATTTTTTTTAAAAAAATACAGCCTTCAGTATCCGGTATCGGAACCCCATCCATCAATCTCTTCTTTGGTTAAAATATTGCTCGATTTTTGAAGGATGCAAAAAAGCAACATCAGAGGACTATACCGCATGCAAGAGTTTCAAACCCTGAAAAGGGAAAAGGCTAGGAAAAAAATTGCAAACCCTAAAAACCACATAATAATAAATCACAAACACAAAAATCATATATAGAGTAAAAAACAACATTCATGTACAAAAATTAAAATCAAAGGAAGACAACGAAATAGAAACTCACCAGACCTAGCAAACAACCAAAGAAACTGTTTAGCTTGACTGAAATCTCATTCTACCATTCAGCTCTACCTGCATTACAGAACCAAAACTTTAATAGGAAAAATAAATATAAATTTTAATATTAAAAAACAGAAGGAAAATGACACAAGGGACTGGACCCCAGAAACAGAGAAACCTTAACCAGTTGAAAACCAAGGTACACCACACACGACATGATTATTGCAAGAAATGCATAAAGCTTGTGATTTTTGAAGATAAGCACAACCCAGATAGAGAAAAAGAGTTTTCAACTAGTTTTACTAAGACCTAAGTTTCTGAGGCTTTGAAAATTACCTTCCGGGTTTCTAGAGAGGGAGAGAGAGAGAGAGGAAGGTTCGGCAACACAAAATGAGAGGCAGTTTGCACTTTGAAAAGCTGTGCAGAAGAAAAACAAGAAAAAGGAGGATAATTTGGTGCAATGCTGAAAAAGAGAACGGGTGGCTTTGAATAATTTTTGTTATTATGAATCGGTTTTTGGGTTTTGGATTTAGTAATGAGGGTTTCTGAGGAGAGTGGTTGGTTGTTTGGACTCTGAAGGGAGCTAATCCCCCCTTCCCCCAACTGTACGGCCAACTAACTGTCTCTGCTTCTCTTTGACTATCTGATATCTCGCTCTTCTCTTTTCTTTTCTTTTTTTCTTTTTTTCCATTTTCTTTGGGGTGATTAAATCTTAGAAAAAACTGCGGAGAGCGAGTGGAGGTCTGCCAATGTTAGTGACAGCAGACTGTCATGCACCATGTGGTGGTATGTCATTGGTTGAAGCAATATTAACGCGCAATTAATGGGTGAGGCCCCCCGATGCTGTGATATGCGACCCATCGGTCAGGGGGGAGAAGGACTGTTTTACCCCTAACAAAATGACGGGAGCAAGAAGTTAGAGAGGGACAAAAGAGTCATGCCACGAAGCCTAGATCTCTCCGGAGGCCTTGTTAGGTTTGAAACATTAAAGACGATGGTAACCACCGTTGCGTCAAAGGTGGTGGCCAAATCGTTTCCCCATTTTCGAAAGCGTCAATTTTCTCGCTAGCCAAACAGCGTAACGATTTGTTACGCATTTATGGCTTGATTGATACAAAATTAATGTGATTTTAATTACATTTAAATATATTTATTACATTCCTTTTAACTGGCCCCTACCATAGCATATTATTTGAACTTTTTATAGATTCCAAAAAATAAAAAGTAAAGAACGTAACGCTACGTAGTCTTTACATATAAAAATATACATAGAAGCTCGTTCGTAGTTGAAATCACGAGGCTTGAATTTTTCTCAAGCCACCCCCCTTCAGCATATATTTTAGAACGTGATTAAAAACTACGGTCAAACGAGGATAGGAGGTGAATCGAGATGTGATTAACGATTTGTTTTGGACGATACTTACAAGTCACATTTCAAAAATATGAACTCTTGTGTTGGAAATTCTTCTCATTATTTCAACCATTGTTTGCCTTAATCTATGAAGCTACGGACTTTGCGCAAAGGTCCAAATCAATACATATATATGGGCATGGTCCTACCATTTGTAATGTGTATAATGAAGAATAGCGTCAGTGTTTAAATTGAAATGGAAGGCAATGATCTCAGATATTGACTTTGAAGCGAAATGTCAGGGTAAAAGGGAAGTGAAGATGATTTCAAAAGCCTCCAATCTCCATAGATGATAAGATGTTGTCGGCTATCATGACTGCGTATCCATGGACCATGGGCGTGTATCTGCATGCATCGCCCCGGTCAAGCCACACCCACATTCAAAGCATTGCCCAAGAGCTAGACATTTGATATTCAGTTGTCACTTGTCAGCATGCTAGAGGCGCAGTAAATGAATATGATTATAATAATAAAGAATGAATTAAAGGGGGGGGGATAAGAGGCGAAGAGATCGGATTAGTTGAGGGTGGGACTTTGGGAAAGTTAGTTGGGCAGATATGGACACGTGGGGGGGCGCCACCTCCCCAACTCCCGAACTGACATTCTTTCTCCACGTCTGTGACTGGTAGACTGGTAGTTGCCCCTCTCCATCGCACGTGCCCATTCACTCCTACTCTGATTTTGTTCTTTCTTTTTTTCTTTTTTGACATAAACGATTGAATTATAATTTAAATAATTATACATTCCAGAATTTATGAGACTATATAATATAAACTTATCTTCACCATATAAACACACTTTTAATAAAAATTATTTTTTGAAAATTTATTTTGAATGTTTTTCTTAAACATTTTTTTTTTAATTTTTATATTAAAATTTAAACAATAAATAAGATATTGTTTGAAGATGATAATAAAAAATAAAAATAAACTTATATATTTTTTTCGGGAAATGAAATAATATATGATATTTTAATGTAACGGATATTATTATTATTATAAGGTTTTGTTTGGGCATATATATTAAATCATTATAATTTTTTTTTTGGGCCTTACTTTTAGTGGATTATGATCGCATCCTTTTCTTCAAGGATAATGCTGGAGATCATTGACTTCTCTTTTGTGGTGGCCATGCAATACACTGTAGCCATTCGGAATCTTTTGTTTTTTTTTTTTCTATTTATTTTAGATATAGACAAGTACCATTCGAGCTATTTTTTTTTCTCTTTGATAGTATCTTCACATATAAAAAATTATAAGATCATCCTTTCATGGTGACAGTGGCCGCATACCATTCAAGCTTTTTTTTTTTATTATTATTATTATTAATACTTTTCTCGTGGCTACGAAGAAAGTTATAATCAATAAGATTTTCTTAACTCTCCATTCCAAGAAAAAAAAAATATTAAATTCTTTTTCCTTCCTACCTACCAGGTATCCTTAGAAAAATGATAAGAATAAAACTTGACAGATTATTTAAATTAAAATATTTTTTCAAAGTAATTTCAAGGTTTTCTCATAAAAAAGAAAAATAAAATGAGAGAAAAATGAATTTCTATATTATTTACAATAGTAGCAAGAAAACTTTTCAATTGTTTACAAATTCATTCATAACTTTCTTATTTAATATTTGGTTCTTTAAAATTCATTTTTTTGAATTCACTTCACTTAGTTATCTCCTTTATATAATAATTAAATAAGTTAAAAATATTTAAATTTTAATTAACTTTTCATAATAAAAAAAGAAGATATTATTATTATTATTATTAAAAGAGTCATTAAAAATTCAATTTTGGAATCAATCCTTTATTTTTTTTATCTCTTGGTAAAAATGTCATTTTTTTAAATTATATTTTATTTTAAAATATATTATAAATACTTAAAATAATTAAGGGTATTTATATAAAAAAAAAAATTAATTTTAAACAAAGATATAAGAAAAAATAAATTCACAAATATGTAAAGTATTTCATCAATTTTGACTAATTATTTTTATTTTAAAACTCTTAGACTGCAATCAACTGGTTCTGAACAAATATTTTATGAAACGTAGCGTGTCGCCCTTGTGCTTTGGACCCTCAAACGTATCTTACTCTTCTCTAGAAAAAATAAATTAATAAGAGTCCAACAGGAAACATAATATAGGAGTACAGATATTGGCACCAGGAAAGGTGGCAAAGTAGATACTGCAGGCATTCAGAAAAGAAGTGGAGTTATTGTTTTCAATAATGATTACTTTCATTACATTTCTTTAATTATTTGTTATCAAGTGATGAGTCGCAGAATTAGACCAAAGGTCTCTTCCGTGTGAATTTTAAGGATGTATGCAATGAGATAATTTCAACAAAATATCCAAACAGGCCCTGACATTCCTTTTTGAATGCCATGGAATTTGTGATGATCACAAAGCAGGCCATGACTAAGATATGTATCATGATGATCTTTTGTTTGCCTCCTCTTCAATTTTCAAAGCGAGTATGATTTACTGAGAAAAGAACAGCCGTCATCATATCATTCTTACGAATCTTATGTTTGTCAAAATTGATCAGTCGTGATCAGAGCCGGAACGTATGGTTTAATAAAGGTGGAAGGGACGACGGTAGTGGGTCTGCAACGCATTATTGTGGCTACCTGCACTCTTAAGGAAAAAGGAGCCGTCGGATGGCATGCATTCGGTGTGTACGTGGTTAGATGAAACGGTGACAATGGCTCGAGCTCGTCTTGACCGAGGAGGGATCATGACGGACAATTGAAGCTTAAAAGTAGTTGAAACATATAAAAGTTGATGTTTAAAATCAAAACCCCACAGTTTGAACGAGATACAACGAATGACCTTATTTCGGAAATATGTTTTGAAAAATTATTATATAATATTTTATAAAATAAAAAAATTTGTTCAAAAAATTTAGTTTTTTTTAAATATGTCTTAAAAATATTTTTTATATGTAATTATAGATCCATATCTTTCATGCTTATTTGAAGATGAACAAGATTTGCTTTTATAGTAGATAAATTGATTTAAAAAAAAAAGTTAAAATCGTTGTTTGTTTTTAAAGAGAAAACAAAATAAAAATTAAAGATAAATACACGATTCATTTTAAAATAAAAAGCAAAAACTAACTAACTATGAAAATTAAGTTTACGTTACGGGATTAGGTTATTTATTGAAAAGATACATAACGATCCTTAAAGTCCTGAACAAATATGCACTAATTTGATTTATTAAATTGATCAAATAAAAATATTTAATTATTTTTCAAATATTAACTATTTAAAATTATTGACTTCCATGTATTTATTTACAAAGTTTCAATTTATTTTAAAAAATGATTTTTTTTATTAAAGTTCAAATTTATTTTTTAAATAATTTTTCTTGTTTTTATTAAAAGGGATTATTGAATGTAATTTTATTAAAAAACGTTAAATATGATTTTATTTAAAAAATAATTTTGATTTAGTTTTGTTAGAAAAATAATGAATTTTTATAATTTTATTTCAAAAAAAAATGTTTTAATTCAAATTTTATTTTTTTAAAATATTTCAGTTTTAAATTTTAAAATTCTTATAATATCGATTTCATTAATTATTATTACAAAAATGCTTGAGCTTAAAAAATATGGATTTGATCTATTCAGATTATTATCATTATTAAGATGGTTGAGCTCAATCCAGAGCTCCACCCTGCTTCTCGTGGCAGTCGGAGCATTGGTTTCCGGTGATTTTGTTGGTCAAAGGCGTTTAATCCCATACGATGGCTGTACACGTACTCCACTGGCGTCGGCCTCTATATTACACGACACGACGGCGAACACGTAGCTTCTGCACTCTTCCCTACGATGATGGGTCAAACCCGCCGCCCCCCCGGCGCCCCCCCGGCAATCTCATGAAAGCCTAAAATTTATTGGACTTGAAAAGTCCCGAGGGATAAATAATAATAATAATAATAATATTAAAATGATACCCATAACCGAACGCCACGTTATTGTAAATTTGCAATCTCGGATCATAATTTAATTATTTTTTATTATCTTTTCACATTTTATATAATAAAATTAAATATGATATAATCAAAATTTTAAATATTTTTTTTATTTTTTTTCTTTCTAAGCATTTTTAATTATATATACATTTACGTATTTTTTTATAGGAAAAAGTGGATGATGAAAAGACCCTTAAATTTTATAAATCAATTTTATCTTTCATATATTTAAAAATATTTTAAAATACATCTATTTTTTCATAAATTAGATAATTAAGTATAATCATGGATACTTAATTATAAAATTCGATTTCTTTTTTTGATTTTCCTTTTTAATCGTAAGAATTGATTTAAGCTTTTTTTTTCTTCATAAACAAACAACTCTTTTTTTGAAATTTATATTTTTAACTAACATACTTTATTAATGATGTGAAAAATAAATATTTTATTTTTATATTTGTAGCTTTAAATTTTTTAGTTTTAATGAAAAATTTAAATTTTTTTAGTTTATTGTTGATGTCAAGTTATACAAAGTTATACTTAATTTTGTACATTTTTATGAAATTCATATAACCCAAAGTTATAGTAAAATATATTATAACCTAAAGTTATGATAATAAACATATATATAATATTTATATATTATCAAAAGATTAATATTTTGTATATCAAGTTATACAAATAGGTAAGTGCATGACATTTTTTTTAATGAATTTTTGTTATTAGAAGTTATACCGTTATTAGTAGAAATATTTACATATAGATGTGAAATTTTTGGGATACATGAAATTATTATCTTTATATTTAATATTCTTGTGTTAAAAGGTGATATTTTAGATTTTTTTTTTATTCTAGTTGTTTAATACACAATAATACTTTGATACAATAGTTAGATTTTTCAATATTTTATATAAAATATGATTGTTTCATATAGAAAGTTGAGATTTTTGAATAGCATATGTACTTATATCTTGAAAATTTTGGATAATATCTTTTATTTGGGTTTACTTATTGAGAATTTAATAATGAAATTATGTGTTGATTTTTTTTTTATTTATCTTTTTGATACATATGAACTATATGACTTGGTCATATGATTAATAAATTGATTTTACATGTCAATTTTCTTTAAAGCATGTTTTTATGATTAAAAATTTTGAGTTATATAAAATAATATATATTATTGCATGTTGTCATATATGGTATTTTCATTAATGCAATAATTTCATTATCCAAAAATAATTTTGAAATTACAATAAGTTCAACTATTGTTCTCAATATATTATGTTATATCTTTACATATATATTTAGATAAATTGGTAGTGTTTCAATTAAAGTTTTGAGACAACGAAGTGCTTTAAATCATAATATGTTATCTTGAAACTTTGATTTATGAATTAATTTTTGCACATTGATTTAGATCATAATAATATTTTGAATAAAATTATTGATCTATCACTATAATTAGTTTGATTATTGAAATACTTTTTAGTTATTTTATGTATAAATTGCTCCACACTTATAAAATCAAATGTGTGAGATATTTAAGAAATATATAACTTTAAATTATCATTTTCATATTTGTTTTATTGTGTTATATGCTTTCATTGCTTTTAAACAACTTATTAAGGTAAGTCATCATCGATGATTAGATTTTTTTCATTGATTTTAACTATTTCTCTATGATAATATTTCTTAAACTCTATAAAGGCAAAGTCTTTATGACATGTTTTATGATTTGTTATTTTGATGAAACTTTTGTCTCATTAATTGCACAACATTGATGACAAACAATGTTAATATTATATCAGGTGATAAAAACCTGATTAAAGGTTCCATAAGAGCTTATACTATGTCACTAGTAGTATTTAATTCCATGCGAATGACATTTTATATTATACTAGATCCATAAGAATCTTGTAAGACCAACTTGGTCCTCGGGGATAAACAATGATACATTAATTTATTATAAAGTCGTATGAACGTACATTATAAAAACCATAAGTTTTTTTATCTAATGACTAGTCTACTTATTCACTTGAAAGATAGGATGACATGTTGTGCAAATTATCATTTTAATGAGATAATTTTCCCGCTATTAGGTGGAGAAAAGTCAGTTCTAGAAGAACAATATGAAATTATTTTGAATGTATTGACTTTGACTTATATATCTTGATCCTTGTACTAATAAATGTAAATCAGAAGTTCAAAAGATTATTTATTTGCAAAAACTTGCAAATCGATTACCAAATGCTTTCATTGATGCAAAAAAAAATGCTAAAATCATTTTCACCGACTTAGAATATTCTAGTACAAATTGATGTCCCTAAAGGACAATTAAATAATACGTTGATGTCCTTAAAGGACGATTAAATAATGAGTTGATGTCATTGAAAGACAATTAAATAATAAATTGATATCCATGAAGAATAATTAAATAATAAGTTGATATCCATGGAAGACAATTAAATAAAGTGTTGATGTTCTTGAAGGACAATTAAATAATAAGTTGATATCCCTGAAAGACAATTAAATACTGAGTTGATGTCTCTGAATGACAATTGAATAATGAGTCTAAGGCACGCTTGAAGCATGGTAGACCCTGAAGAGGCAAACACATTCCTTATAAGAGGAAAACATAAGGAATGATATATGATAGGTGGCACTTTTGAAGAAATTGCATATAAAATGGGTTATTAAAATGACCGATCAGTCTCAAGCAACCCTTAAAGAGGCATAATTTAAACAAGTAGCCATATGAGAGACATATATTTTACAATTAGCTCTTGAAAAGGTATAAGTACCTAATATTGATGAGATCTCAATTATCTACTTATATATGGATAAAAATGGGATTGAAATACTCTCATCATTGACAATATATTTTCTTTCCAAGTGGCTATTGACATCATAAGAAATGATAAGGATGCCAAAATAGAAACTATGGATGAATGCCAACATAGAAAAAATTGACCAAAATGGAAAAAATACATCCCGACAAAATTAGACTCATTAGAAAAATGAGAAGTATTTGGACCAGTAGTCTAGATGCATGAAGTTATTAAACATGTTGAATATAAATGAGTATTTTACAAGAAAGTGTAATGAGAAAAATGAAATCACGAGATATAAAACGTGACTCATAGATCAAGGTTTCTCACAAAGACCTAATATTGACTACGAGGAAACATATTATCTTATGATGGACACAACCATATTTAGATATCTAATTTGTTTTTTAGAAAGATTGGATTTATGTCTTATGGATGTTGTTACTGCATATTTACATAGATCTTTAGATAGTGACATATATATGAAAATCCCTAAAGAATTTCAAATGCCTAAATCAACTAATTCAAAACATTGTAGCATATACTTAATCAAGTTACAAAAATTCTTGTATTGATTAAGCAATCCAAAAGCATGTGGTACAATCACTTCAATGAATATTTAAAATGGGAAGCATGTATGTATTACCTTATTTGTTTATGCATATTCATTATGTTGAATATTTGTAATTATTATAGTATATGTGAAACATTGAATTTTGTTGGAACTCTTGAAGAGCTTACAAGAATAGTTAACTATTTGAAAAGTAAATATGAAATGAAAGATCCTAAAAAACAAAATTTTTGCCTTAGCCTACAGATCAAGCATTTTTCAAATGAAATACTAGTTTATTAGTCAACATATACAAAAAAAAGTTTTGAAGCACTTTCATATTGGTAAATTACATCCATTAAGTTATTCGATGATAGTTCATTCACTTGAAGTGAAAAAGGATTCCTTCCGTCTTAAATAATATAATGAAGAACTACTTGGTCCAGAAGTACCATATTACAATGTAATTGGTGCAATGATGTATATTGCAAGTTATACACGACCAAATATTGCATTAATTGTTAACTTACTTGTGAGATATAGTTTAACACCAACTAAGAGACATTGGAATAAAGTCAATCATGTACTACGATAACATGAGTCTATGTTATTCCAAAGAATTAGAATCTTAATTGTTTGAATATGTAGATATTGACTATCTTTTAAACCCCCACAAAGCTCAATCTCAAATGAAGTATGTATTTATCTATGGTGGTATGACAATATCATGGAGATTAATAAACCGAATAATGGAAACATGTGGACTACTCTCCATCAAAGGTAATGCTACCAAGTAAATAATGTTGCATGCATTGCACAAATTAACAAATGATACATTAAAGGTGATATAATCAAACATATATCACCGAAGTCTTTTACTTTCATAAACTCCAAAAGAGTGATGAAATTACTATTCGATGAATAAGTTCAAGTGACAATTTAGTAGATCTATTTACAAAGACACTGTCAATTGCAATACTCAAGAAGTTTATTGGAATACACCGACTCTTAAAGATCTCTATGTTATGCTACTAGAGAAAATATAATCATGTCAACATGAGAGAAGCTAATTGTTAAGAATATCATTACGCTATACTCTTTTTTTTTTTTTTTCCTTTGTTCAGGTTTTGTCCCATTGGGTTTTACTGACAAGGTTTTAACGAGACAACTGTAGTAATCCAAAAGAATATTATACTTTTTTCTCTTTCATTAAGGTTTTTCCTAGTAAAGTTTTAATGAGACATATTCTTACTATCATGCAAGGAGGAGTGTTATAAAATATGAGAATTTATCAAATTATAAGAATTTGTGAATGATCATCCATATTAATGTATATCTCTTTGTAACTCCCTATAAAAGAAAGATACCTCTAAGGAAAATTCATTCCGTTCTCTTCCTACATTATATTATATTTTTCTTTAAATATTTTTGTTTATTATCTCATTTTTTCTTCTCCTTATTCTTTTATTTTACAATGATTTAATAGTATCAAGTAAAATTATAATTTTAGGGAATAATTATTTGACTTATGAAAAAATACATATATTTTATTTAAAGTAAGACAAAGATTATTTAGTGGGTATTTTATAATAATTTAATTGAAATTATTAAATAAACTAAATGTGCAAATAATTTAAAATAGTAAATTAAAATAATTTATTTATTTTAGATCTCAATTCTTTTTAATTATATTTATTCATATTCAATGGGAGTTTCTTTTGTATTTATGATTTAACGTTTAAGAATTATTTTTCATAATAAATATTTTATAGTTTTTTATATATCTAAATACTTTTAATATGATTATTTAATAAATAAAGTTATTATTTAAGATTATTAAAAATAAATATGAATTAAAATTAATAATAATAATAATGTCAATTTAATAGCTTAAAAAAAATTTAAGTTAATTTTATCAAACCATCTTAATACTTAAATAATAAATTTGAAATCAACCACTTAAGAATTACTCAACTAAATATAATTTAGAATATTACTTAATTATTAAATTTTAAATTTAAGTTAATAATTGAAGAATAACTTAACTAAATTTAACTTAAATTATTACCTAATTATTAAATTTAATCAAACAACGACTAATTTAGATTTTATTGAGATTGTTGATTTGAGATTTATTAAGGTTGTTTTTGTAGAATTAATTTTGAATCTACCGCCTTTTTTCCTTTCAGAAATCCCCCAAATCGTAACGGCATGTTGCCTTCTCCTCATCAACCAGAGGACGGCACAATCTCTGATCTGGATGCCCCAAGCGCCACGAGAAACGCCATGGTTCCAGTGCGTACCTCTTTTTCTTATTACCGGAGGTCATACAGTGAGATGCGGATGCGGTACTCAGGTTAGTAAGTTTGAACTAAGATGTTGAAACCATGGTTCTGTTGAGGAAGAAGATAGAATCTTGAATTTCCAGTTATGGCTCTGCTCTCATTCCAATTGCAGGTTATAAGTAGGGCAGATTTCCTAGATTCCACAATTTTTTTTTTTTAAATTATTAATCAGGTCTGAGATAGGTAGATTGCATCTAGTTTTCGCAAAATTAGGGTTGTACTCAAAGTTGATTCTTTGATGTCGGCAAATATGATCATTTTTGTAATCTTGGAAGCAAAATCCGTAAGAAAGGGAGATGATGGAGGACCTTGTTGATTTGTTGAAGAAGGATGGACAGTTGAACAAACGTGGAGAATGACACTGTTGTCTGATTGTAGTCACCGATCAGGTTTCAGGAAAAATTATAAGACTATAAGGTAGCCCATGTTCTACATTGCATAATGCTGGTCTGTTAATAAGTTTTTTGAAAAGCTAATCTAGCCAAATCTAGAACTTTAATATTAAAAAATGGGTGCTGAAGCAAAATGATAGAATAATATATTACCCATTCTCGAGCATGTGCAACCAGTACAAAGACTGCGCCTATTGGAGACGGCGGTTTAGTTTAGGTCTAGTGTAGGAGGAAACCCAAAATTAGGACAATGAGTCTACACTGTGCCTTGAAAATTTTATTCAAATTTATTTTTTTACTTAGTGACTGACTCTAGTAAGTCTAAAAAAACATCGAGTAAAGACAGGTTGGTTTTTTTGATTTGATAGGATTGTATTGAAAGTTTTAATTGAGTTAAAAGTTTTAATTAACTTGGAATCGAGAATTTGAAAAGAAAAATCTTTTCGAATAATAAAAATAATTTAGAAATAAATTTTAAATTAAGAATTTTAATTTGGAAAAGAATTTTAAATTGAAATTTTAAAAAGAAAATTTTTTTTAAATAATAAAAATGATTTGGAAAGAAATTTTAAATTGAGGATTTAAGATTAAAAGTGTGTTTGGTAGTGATTTTAGGAAACGTATCTAATCTTTTTAATACTTGAATGATAAAATTTTTCAAGTATTAAAATTATTGGAAGTGTTTTCTAAAATTACTGTCAAACCAGCTCTAAGAATTTTAAAAAGAAATTATTTTTAATTTTTTTTAAAATTTAAAATATGTAATATTTCCAAATTCTTTTAAAACTCTTAAATTTCTAAATTGTTTTAAGTAAAACATAACTCTTAAATTGATTCAAATTTCATTGGTTTTTTTTTTTCTTCTTATATATACCCTACCCAAATGTGTTTTTTTAGAGAACACATTGAGAAATACTTAAACCTAACTTGTCCTACATTCTCAATCTCTCAAAAATGATTTAAAGTATTGAATCTTGGGTTGTTTGAAGATCTACATCCTTTCAGCGAGACTGAGGAGTATTCATTGAAGTAATTGGAGATTGCTGCATCACGGATGTGGATCAAGTTATAAGTTTTGGAGAGTAAGTCTGTAAGACGAAGCAACTAGGTAATTCTGTATAACTTGATCTTATATGGTAAATTTAGATTTGAGATCTTAGACCATGTAGTTTTATATCTCCACATTTAGTCTGGGGGTTTTCCACATTGCATATTTGTTTGATTTTTTAATATCTCATAGGGTAAAATTTAGTTATAAAATTCAAAGCGCATATTGTAATCTTTTTAAATATAACAATTCACCCCCTTTGTGTGTTACCCTACTAACATTGGTTTTTCAAATGATAATGGTTTCAGATAAGTTGAATGAACTTAATCCCATGTCTAGGTAGTCGGAAAAATGGGTTTCAAGAATTGATTATGCGATTTTATTATAATAATATTTATGTTTCAATGGTAATTGTGCTTTACTATTTTTATAGATTCATGAAAATATTATTTAAAATATCTGTCCATATATGAAGCCCCACGTTTGTATATTGGATGCATAAAAAGGCATGTTGCTTCTTTCTCTTTTGTCTTATTTGTTAATCCTAACATTTTGTTTTGGTCTAGGTAGTTACTGTAGCAACTAATGGGCTACCACCATGGAGGATATCAAAAGATCTTTGGGGTGGGGTGGAAATTGGAGAAGAAGCCTCATCTTGTGAAGTGGTCGATTGTTTGTTCGGATAAAAAAAATGGTGGCTTAGGTGTTAGATGTCTCTCTAAACTCAATAGAGCTTTCTTGGGTAAATGGAGTTGACCCTTTGTGGAATAAAGTGGGACCCTTTGGAATCAAGTTATTAGTAGGAAGTATGGGGTAGAAGAAGGGGGGTGGTGTATTCGAGAAGTGAGGGGTATGGTATGGGGGCTTTGGAAGGAAATTAGAAAGGAATGACCTTTTATGAAAAACAATTTTGTATTTTTTGTAGGGGATGGAAGAAGAGTGAGATTTTGGGAGGATAGGTGGTGTAGTGACGAGGCTCTAAGTCGTTCTTTCCCTTCTTTGTATGCTTTGGTGACTTCTGAAGAGGTGTGGGTATCATCCTTAAGGACTGACCTAATGGAAGTTGTCAAACTAGGTCCAAATATTTGCTTTTCACCTAATTTCTTGAATTGAGAATGCGTAAAATTGAATTTACTAAAATAAACCTAAGTAAATTGCAAAAGAATTATTGACTTCTAATTTAAATAATTTAAGATTGGGGATTCCACAATCCAACTTTGGATATAAGGCCTCAAACAAAACAAGGGTATCAATTTTAGTTAGTATTAGGGTTTTCAGAATGTGGGGTCAAACGAGATGAACCTGAGTTCCATAACTCAAGATTGCATCCATATTCTAACTTTTAATATTTTATTCTATTATTGAAATACCAAATAGATGAATGGATATGAAAATTGGGTTTAGGTCTAGGATTTAGGCCTCTACCACTCTGTGTAGATTTGTTTTACGATATATAACAATAACAAAACCTCAAATAACTAAGGATCATGAATTACTAAGAATTCCTAGTATCAAGGAATGGGCTATTGTACCATCCTTTAATTCAAACTAACATTAGAGGATATCTCTATTTTATTTATTATGCCTCAACCTTTCATTCATTTTATTTTTAGTTTGATTTTACCCATTATTTTCCCTTGGCTCTAACTCTTAAGTTTTCATGTTTCATACCCCAAGATAGCTTTTTAAGCCTCTCATGGTGTTGATTTCATTTACACAATCCATAAAAGAAGAATAAAGAATCATTATTTAATAAAAGAAATTAGAAACAATTTATTAAAGTAATAAAATAAAGAAAATAAACTAAGAATTTTCAATATCGTCTTCTACCTCCAAGAATATCCAAGAACTCCTAAAAAGGAAGTCAAAAGCTAAGTTGACACATGGCAAGATCTTAGAGAATATGTAAAGTCTTCTTTCCAAATCAAGGGCTCTCAATCAAAATTGTAAAATTTGAATCATGAGAGCCTTTAGTGAAAAGTTATTAATTTTGCACCAGGATACTCCATTTTGCATGGTCATGCAAAATTTATTCCCATTGCTCTCTCAGCATGCTCTCTGGTGTATTCAGCATGTTCATGCGAAAATTCGCATGTTCATATCATATGAAAGTGATTCCAATAGGTTTTTGAGCTGCTACAAAAGTGAGCTTTCTGGTCTATTTCACACGTTCATGGGAAAATTCACATGAACATGCGAGCGAAACTGATATTTCTTTGGTTTCTCTTTGCCTAGTTTTCTTCAATCACCCATATCTTCCTCGTTTCAACTTTGATTTGCACACTGATTGAAGTATAGGATTTTTGACTTTTCGAGCTTTGAAACGATATATAGCATGCCCAAAAATGACCTTGGGAAGTACTCCAAATTTTACCTCAAATTCATAGTATATGTTATTGCCAAATTTTGATTTCTTATTAGAATGTTTGAACTTTAAGCATATCTGTCAACCTTCTTTCTTGTGTTTGTTTGCTTTCCAACTCTTTCCATAACTTTCATTTCTCATCTCTCATGCTATGAATTACTCCATTTTCATTTGTCAAAACTTTTCTCGTGTTTCACACTCTTGGAGCTCACTCTAAGCATATCTAGTCTTTTCTCTACCATGACTGTAAATAACTTCTTCAACTTGCACCATTTTCATCCTTTAAACCTGAGATTTAACTTAAGATATATGTTAGATCCATGGCTAGGATCTTAGCAACAATTCAAGTTGGGTTGGGTGAATTGGGCCTTTACATTTGCATAATTCATTACCATATGTGCCACAATTTAAGGCTCTAATCAATGCATCACCCAGCCAGATTAGATTAGACTGGCGAGATGGCAGCTAAATCATGTTCTATTTGCATTCTTAATTTGCAGTCGTGATACCTGGAAATCTCTTAGGCATGCATGTTAAATTTTCAGCTGCGTGTAATGTCTTTGTATATCATTTTATTTCATTTATTTTTATTTTTATTTTGTTTTTCCTGTTGAAACATGTTTTATTTCGTCTTTTCTCAGGCAATGTTTCAATGGGCAAAGACTTGAAGATGGGCATATCTAGACATTTGGATTTACAACTTGAGCATCCAGTTAAGGTTCCAACTGCTCTTGTGGGTACAAATCAAAGTATTTTTTCTGACGTTGACTCTAATAAATTTAGTGAGGCAAGGAATAATTGACAGGGTGATAGCTCATCCAGAAATTTGGAGAAAACTGCTGATCAGATACATGTAATCCCCAAGATCACTTGGCTTTTATGGACAGCAGAGAGTTGAAGATCCAAATGGACCCTTAAAGATATCAGATATCAATAATGAAACTGTTAATGATGCAAAAGAACCACCATTGCTTGATCTTACTTTCAAGAGGATTACAAAAGTTGAACACACAACAAACACAGTTCAGGATGACGGCAATCTCTTGTGACAGTTGGGCCTTTCAGCCTTCTCAAGGTATGAGGAGGCTTAGGATCCAGAAAATATTTTTGCTGTTTATGATGGAATCTTGAACAGATTCTTCCATTTGTTGTTCGCTGCTATTCAGTTACAGTGTAGCCTCAAATGCTAATAAGTCCCATTGCAGGAACGTGGAAGGCGGTTCTCCATGTGATAATAGCTCAAAGTAGAAAGGAATTGACATGTAATTTTCAATCTCATTCAAGTGCCAAATCTCCCAATCAGTGCTCATATGGGGGAACCAGTAGTTTTGATCTGGGCTCTGCAACTGAAAAAAAAATATTCTTAGTTCTCCAATGGTTTGATTAGCAAGGGCTTAAGCTTTTTACTTTTCCTCTGTTTTAATTTTTGGACAGTTATCTTGTTATAGGTGCTAATGTTGGCTGCTGTTTTCCTGTCTATTATTTCCTATGATCTTCTTTTCTGTGCTAATGGTGACCTCCCCAACACCATGAAAAAATGAAGGGGAAAAGGAAGAAGAAAAAGAAGTGGCATTAACATCAGTGGTCAAATGTTCACATCCATGCCCTGCTTTCTGACCTATGAAAGTTGATCTTTTATGTTACCACAGTTTGTTGGATTAGATAAGAGGCTAATGAGATGGCAGTCAAAACTCATTCTGGCTGAACAAGAGGGACGTGCTTGGATCTCCATATTTGGCCTCTTAACCATCAACACTAACCTGTCTAAAACATAAAACACCGGTTGCCACTAAGCCATGAGGTGTTGTGATTGAAAAAAATGACAGCAGCTGCTCCAAAATGTGGCTCTTCCAACTGTCTGGGCTTGCCTGCTGAAGGTAACACAGGAAGTAATGGGTTGGAAGCATGTCAAATAGTAAAAGTGGAGGCAATGGCCTGAACATGAGCAGCACAATGTTGAAGGCTATGGGGATAAACATAGGAGGTGATAATGTGATAGCTGGGAAAAATGGAAGTGTTGATGCTAGTGAGAAGGAATGGAAGCAATGGAAACAAAATAGATCTCAGAGAGAAGCAGCTTTGGTCAAATTTCATTAAGAGAGAAAGGAGAGATGTATGATGCTTCAAAAATAAGGTAACTAGCTTAGTTGTTTAGAAAAATGTTGCATCCCTCAGATAAATATCCAAGAGGCATGTGGGAGATGCCTATGATTTTGCAAAAGGTATAGGCATTCCATCATGTCTAGCTAGATAACTCATTTGTAGGAAATAACATTGCTAAGTTGTTCTTTCACTAATGCTAGGTGTTGGTGAATTATTGAATAAAAAAATTCTGTTCCACTTATCTTCTGTTAGTTCTGTCCAAGTGTATCTTTATGCTAGCAGAAGTTAGTTTTCTTTTACATTCTGCTTATCATATTGATTAGTATGAAATTAGAAACCTAAAAAGTACTCATTCTAGAACCTACTGGTGAGCCCATATGGCATATTGAAAGACGCATCAACAAGATGACAAGTTGAGAGCTAGCATATGTTTTTTGGGTGTAATGAAAAACACTGCAAGAAGTAATCAAGCTTGATGTTGTCATAGCTTATCATAAAAAAAAGAAGAAAAGCTTGATGTTGTCATATAGCCTAATCAAGCTAGTATGTGATGTATCATAGGTCTGTTCTTATCCATAGTTTGCATGTCTAGGTTTTTCCTTGAATTTTCATCCTTATATTTGGTCCTAGGGTTTTCTGTAATTATTTTTCAGACCTGGTGCTTCCATCCTTCTACTCATGGGAAATGATTTCCCATTTCATAGCAGGCTACCTGGATTTCTCAGCCACCCGAACCTCCTCATACTTCTTAATGTCATGCATGATATAATAAGTTGTCCATCTTGACTCCTTTAGTACTTTTCTTAACATAGGAGATGGAACCTTAGAGAAGTATGATGGCTAAAACTGCAACAAGGTTTCAGCAAACCACTAAGTTAAAAATGATCCGACTAGTTTTCCTGAATTAGCAACTTTTCTTTGTGCCTCCTGTTGGCCAGAAGCTGTTACTTGTGAAATTGGGTATTACAATGACCAATAGAACATGGGAACTAGTTGACTAAGTGCACCAGAGAGTTGGAGGCCTACCATGTAGAAGCAAAGCTGTTGGCTGGAAATGATGTTTCTTTCTTTTTCTTATTCTTTTAGGCATTGAACTTGATGGATAAGTGGTCAAACAAAATGGATTAGTAGTTAATTGAACCCATAATAATAGTCTGTTGTACCATAACTAGACTATTATTGTTGTTTAAGAATGAAGTCATGTATTTTTACAAGAATGAACTTATGTACCATTTGCAAACAACTTTGAACCTTACATAGATCATAATAGGATCCAGAAAAATATACTGATAGTTAAATTTTTAGGGCAAACAATAATGACAATTGAGAAGTGCAGATATTATTCAAAGTGTGTTTTTAATATTAGTAGGTTGATTATCTTCTTCCAGAGTGATCATCATTATATGGTGAAAATTTTAATTTGATTACAGGTTCTATGGTTGGTAAGTATGGTTTCATGTAGGGACATCAGAACTTTGCAACTAGCCTATCTCCCACCATCTTACTATATTCTGGTGACTAGACCATTAAAGTGAGGAATCCTGGCATCGTGGTAAAAAAATCTTACAATGTTTATTGAGATCAAAAGGTCTGCTAAGAAATGTACTATTAGTGGAACTATCAGAATAAATTGATAGGGAAAGGGACTAAAAAGTAATGGATTATAAAAAATAACCAAACTACATATGTACGTCGGGATTGCAAGATCTAGTTGTGATGGAGAAGTAAAGTTCTTAAGTAACTTTTGAGCAATAACAAGTAGTCTTGAGGGAGCTCTGTGACTATTCTCTAATGCTGTAATAACAGAGAGATGAGTTTTTTTATATTTTTGATAGATAAACAACAATATATATAAAAAGGGCCAAAAAGCCACAAGTATACGGGGGTATACACAGAAGCCCAAAACAATAAACTGAAAGAAGAAAGGGGGAGAAACCTTGCCAACCCTCAAGTGGTCAACAGAGAGATGAGTTATTTAATATTAGCTATCCATGGAATATATAGTTACTCAATGTCTTTGATAAGGAAACCCATTTGTGTGTGGAAGCAAGGTTCCATTTGAACACATGTTGATTCCTCAAACTATTGGTGGTAAGAGGTCTACTGAACTCTGAAAATGCATGAACAATAGAACTTGACAATGGCTTGAAAAGATGTGTCACTTTCAGATAAGAATCTTGTTGAGCAGCAGCTTTAGAAGACAAAATGTTTTAACCACTAGAAAGGTTCACATGCAAATGCAAAAGACACCCTTCTCATGCAGTGTATCATTTCATCCTATACTGATAAATTTGTAAAATATTGGGGAGGGTTAGATTGTCTAAAGTAAGCCATGTTTTTTCAAATATATTCATTTATTCTTTTAGCTTGTTCTTAGAATGTGTGCATGTTTGTAAGAGAGAGTTTTCCCTTTGTTTTTTGAATGGGTTACCCCTAGTAAGTAGGAGAATTGGCACCTAATGGCTTGAAGTCAGTAGTCCCAGCTTTGGGTCCATGTTTTTTGAATGCGTTACCCTCGGTCAGTAGGAGAATTGGCACCTCTAATGGCTTAAACTCAACAGTCCCAGATTTTGGTGCATTTGAGCATGCTTCCATGCTAGCCTATTAACCCACCCATTGGAAATGCATGCTTTGTTTACATTTTGAATCCTTGCATGTTTATACATTTTGAGCTCTTACAAAGTTTTCATTTCTGTTTTCAAACAGGTACTCTGAACAAATACAGTTGTCCCCTTGAACTAGTTTGGAGGTTACCTTCTTATGGATATTCAAAAGCCCAAAATCTCGCCTTCCAGATCAGCTAGTGATCAAGATTCTTCAATCTATCTTCATGAAATTTTCTCTTATCATAGATACAGTTTAAATTTTCTCTTATCATATTGGCTGGCAAGTATTATTTTCATTAAATCTTATATTTGGCACATACTGTGTAACACAACTTGCTGTTTCTTACATTGGCAAGGACATACAATATGATGCAACAGAACAGAACAGATAGTATACATATGTGAAGATGCTCAAAAATCTTCATGGATAACTGAAAATTTCTTATTCCTTATTTTCTGGATACAGAGTGGGTTTTTTCAAAGGGGGAGGACTCTCTTTCTCTTAGTTACCCGTGATTTCTTTTTACAGGCATTTTTCTGTATAGGTGCTGGCATTCTTGTGAAGGGGTTGGCTTTTCTGCAAGCTGCCACATGCTTTGTTGACTATTGGGAATATGGGGACAAGAGTAGTTGTGCTCATCTTTTTAGGCGCAGGTCCGTCGGTCAGGTCAATGGTCAACCTGCAAGTTTGGAGGTCATTTTTTTTTCATGGTCCTTATTTTAGGGTGAGGTGAATTTGTGCACCCTCAGGTTTTGAGATAGACCATTCTCCTGGTGGTTTTATTTTTGGTAGCTCCAATATGTATGTCTATATAATCAATATATATGTATCACATATGCCCCCAATGTTTTCCAAGTGGAACAGACTTCGATATTTTTTTTTGTGTTCAGCTATCAAAACAGCTGTTTTGTTGCTATTGAACAAAAGATAAGCTTGCTTGTCAAGTGTTTAGAGACTTGGACAAAAGATAAATGAGGGTGTAAGGTAGGGGAGGATTTATGTATATGGGGACAGCTTCCTCCTGGGATAAAAAACAAGAAAAAGTGAGTTGGTTGTTTCATCTTTTCTTCAGATGCAATACTCTGGATTACATATCATTGTTGAAAATTTGGATAGAACCAACTGTTTGTTTTGATTTTTAGGTTTGATGTCAGACCAGGGAGATGATGGTCAGAAAATTTGTGTGGAAGATGTTCATAACAATGCAAGCAGGAGCACGATGGATTCTTTTGAAATGCTACAACTGCCCCTACTTTTAAAGGTAAATCCACACACATTTTATGTACCATCACCTTTATAAACATAACTCTTAAAATAAAAGTCATGTCATTATCAAATAGTGAGAGATCATGAGTTCAAAATTCACCACATGTTTATTTCCCCAATTTATTGAGCCCATGTGCAAAGCTTAAAGGAGGTTGTCGGGATTTGTTTGCCTACAGGCCTGTGTGTCTTCACATGCAGCTATGGGGCCATAGATGACAGATGGTGTTAGAGATTATAATACAAACAACTTAAACTTTTAGGAAAACCAATTGTTCAAGGCAAAAGAATAATGCAAGTCATTTTACCACCTACAAGGCAAGGTGAAAACTCCGAAGCAGAAAGCCTTTCCCTTTTGATCTTTACATATAAGAATATAATAACGTACAAAGTTAGAAAAATATTGTACCCTTGTATCAAGTAGCACAAGTAGCAAAAGAAGGTGTGGTACCAACATGGAAACCAAGTATGAAGCAAAACAATTAGGCATCAACAGTTCCACAAAGTTAAAGCACTTTCTACTAGATTAAGACAACTAACCATTTTTTTCAACATGATTTCAATAGCCTAAATATCAATAGTGATTAAATTACGAGAAAAAAAAAATTAGAAACTCTTGGAACTCTAGTTACCTGACAATACCCAACAGAGGGGTTATGTTGAGCATGCGCTAAAAGCAAATGCCTTAAGGAATCTCTACCAACCTTGTCTAGAGCAGGATGGCCTGGGAATGTTCGAGGCAAATCCTGAATAGAGAACACGTGAAGTTAGGCTAGGGAGATGCCTAGAGTGCAATACAAGGTACAAGTAGTAGCACCTACGAATCAAAAAGATTGAACGATGAAGTCCAAGGCCCATGCATCTAATGACCTTCTCAATCTGCCTTCTCCATTTCTCAGGTATGGCATGATCTGCATTGGGCTGCTTACTGCCATTGACTGATAAAGAGCTGCCATAATCCTTGCCCTCACCAGCATTAGTTTCTGAAGCTATCAAATTCTGGTAATATCTCTCCATTCTGCGTTTTCTTGCACCAACAAATGCTTGCCATACCTGTAATGTCAATATAATAGTAACATACATAATAATTTCTCTCTAACATGAGAACACGAAAACCAACCAATTCAATAGTATCAACTGCACCTCTCCCCTGAGAGCCTTTGGCAGTCCCCCACGAACAAGGCACACTAGTTCTTTTTTCCAAGGAAAGAAAGGTTCTGGTGAGATCCCATTAGCAGCAGCACTTGCTTCCAAGGATTCATTCCCACTGTCATCTGATATCAAATTAAAAGAGAGCACTTCCTCAAAGTCCTCTTCAATGGATGGAGGATGATTTCGACCTATCTGCTCATCTTTCATATTCTCTCTCCTTAATGTGTAAACTCATTGTACTCTCGATGGCACTAAGGGACAATCGAATCCAGGCCCATTTTCGGACCTTACCAGCTTTTGTTTCTTTTGCCACCAACACCTCCTTTTGTTGGTCACTTTCGGTTGAACCATCAGAAACAGACTTCTTGCTACTTGACACATTCCCTTCCCCACCCCTCCCTGGAACAGACTCTGCTTCCTCCCGTGTAATTTCAGTAAGCAAAGTGTTGTTATATTCCTCCGCAAAAGCACAAACTAGAGAAGACTACTTTTGCTGTTCAAGGAATTGCTTCCATTTATGTATCCTCTCCTCTTCCTCCTCCTGAATACATTGACACAGAGCTGACTAGAAAATGGTCCTTGCTATTTAATGCTAGAAACATGGCTTCATCAAATCAAATATCAAATATTAATGCGTAACAATGTTGGTCATCTGATGATTCATCTTTAGCTTATTTGCTGAGAAAAGTAAGGGAGGGGGAAGAAAAAGAAAGATAACTTTGAGTATTTCATCTGGGTCCCTCAAATATGAGAAACTCAACTCAACTAAGCCAAAGAACATATTCCACCCCATTTAGTGGTTCCTTGTTTTCCTAGGTTCCTAATATAATAAAATGCCTAAAAGTCGTATACACAATGTGTCATCTTTTCCCTACAACCAGAAAAGTATGAGCAACAAATTATTTTCAAATTTTATAAATGCATGCTTGACACATCCCTCCACGAGTCATGATAAATAAATAAATAATAAACCTAGCCATTAAGTACCTTGTATATTTCACAGCACTCTCTGTATCTTTGAAGGTGTTGAGGTCTCAATGCAAATCCATAGGCGTCTCTGTCAACATCAACGTGTAGATTCTCAAATTCAAACAAACAAATATCTCATTTCCATACATCCGAGAAAACAAGTCCAATCTATCTTCTGTATCTCCAGACTCTTGATGACAATGACAGACAAGAGAGATATGATAGATAGACACGAATATAAAACATTCAAAAAGAAACCCAAAAACCCCATCATTACCTGGAATCAACCTCCAACGACCGCCTACTCAACAGAGACAACAACATACTTTACAAAAACCAGCAAGTCCACCGTCCATATCGCTCAGTTTCCACATTCTAATATCCCAATGCGAAACTTCATACCAAAACTCAAATGTCTCAAATATTTCTCAGTAACCCACTCATTCGAATACCAGCCCAGACCCCACCAAATCCGAAACAAAATAAAATGGGGAGAAAAGAGACATTATGTTCAAGAAAATGCAAGTGAGCAGAGCACGAACAGATTGAAAACCTAGAAAGATAGTGAAGCTATGATGGAACAAACCGAAGGAGAGAAACAAGGGGAGCAAGAACACGTGGGCACAGTCACAGAAGAAGAAAATGGTGGGTGTACCTGAAGAGTTGGGAATTGTTGAGGAGGTTCAAAGCCTTGTCCGGCATCCTCGGATGGTCTGGGTTTTGGTGGTTGTTACTTGTCGCCTGATTCCTGCAACTGTTCTTCTCTTTCCCTTTTTCTCCTCCAACGTTCTTGTTTGGCTCCTTATTTTAAGTTTCCTTCCATGAATTAATTGATTTGGACTCACGTGTCGTTCGACTGTGATGTTTGGAATCTGAGGCCCAGCCCAGCCACTTCTTTCAACTTTTTTTTTTTCTTAGGGTAAGATAAAAAATATGTGTTAATAATCTCATTATCAATAAAAGGTACACAGTTGTTTCTTGTTATTTATGAAAGTTAATTTTAAGGATAACCCTGTCTCCTTAATAAACAAAAATAGAGAAATAATAGAAAAAAAAAAAAGAAATAGAAAAAAAGCAAGTCAACCCCAGATCGCATATAAGATTTAATTTCACTGGGTGCACCATGCATGCTACAATTTAGAAATAATGAATGGGTGAGAACTCAGACCTCAGGAGCATTGATTCACTTGATGCGAAACAAAACTGAACATACATTAAATGGAGCAGCTTTTTGTTCCAAAATGATCTTATTTAATTAATTTAATCATATATTATTTTTCCTTCACCTCAATGTTTACAATAAAAAATGCACATACATGGAATGGTTGAAGAAAAATGAGTTGTTATTATTCCAAATGAGGCCCCCATGAAAGCAGCTGTTGCAAAAGACTTCAATTTTATTTATGAATGTAGCCAGGTATGGCTGCCAAATGGCTCTATTACATGGTAACTCTAGCCCCACCATGTAGGCACGTAAAACAGTACAATAGGCTAAGAGACATTCCAAAGGGAAAGGGAACCAAGCCCCGTTATTCTGTAGATAGTAGAAAACCAGTGCTGACAATTGACCTGTTTGTTACTGGAAGATGATCATTACTGGGTCTGCAAAGCGGGAAATATGTTCAAGAGGTCAGCAATTTATATATAGTCTGCAAGCACAGAGAAAATTGAAAAAAGCACACATAGAACATTAAACCAGATTGCTATAGAAGTATTACCAGGAAACGCTTCTTGTAAGCTTCAACGAGTTCTTTGGGATCACATTTTGTTTGCTTATAAGCACCAATCTTGTTCAACTCCTGCAGAAGGATTAAGGATATGAATGACCAAGATGATCGTTGAAGAACCAAGAGGGAGCATTACAATAACACGACACACTCCTTTGCACAACACTCACTCAAAATTAAAATAAGTAATTTTCAAACTTTTTAGAAGTACATTCTAAATTTTGCCAAATGCCCGATTTTTCATCAAAAGTGTTTTTTTATGTTAAAAATGTTGCCTAAAAGTACTACCAAACAGACTCTAAGTGTAGTAAAAAATTTCTGGGAGGATCATCAGTAGAAGTGCCCCAAAAAATGCTGCACTATGCTCGGATTCAATTAAATTCTGATAATACTCTTTCCACCAAAACCCTTACTATAGACAACAAAAACCAGCACTCTAAACTCAGATTAACCTATTTATATAACTGACTTCCAACAATGACCATCATGTCACAATCCACTCTGAGGCTTAAATAGTATGAGTAAGAGTAAAAACCCTTTCAGGAGGTAAGCAGCAATAACCTGTAAGCCCAAGGCACACTTCTGAACTACTAGCATGCCTGTGCCTAGGTTTGTGCAACTTCTACAGTTTATCAATGGACAAGGAGGGCATCTGCTTCATTATGGAGAAAAGTTACTGCTAACTACATTTCATCAATCTTTCTATTAACATTGTATGATTTTTGAAAGTACCTCAATCCATGCTGCTAGTTTAGGCCTGCCAACTGTGATGTCATACTTCCACACTTCGGATAAGAAGATTTGGAATCTTTCAACAAATGGAATGTAGGCTATGTCCACCTGAAAACATAATTTTACTTGTGAAAGCTAGATGAGAAAGCACTTAACCCAAAATCAACAAAAGGCATGCAATGCAGCATTAAGAAAGAACTTTAACATGAACGAAAAGTATACCTACCAAACTGAATTGGCCAAGGAAGAAAGGCCCATCATCAAATTTATGAAGGGCAGTTTCTAGATGATCAAAAGGACCACCTGTTACAGATAACTAGCTTCCATCAATCTCCTGCATAGAATACTGTGTAATAATAAAAATTCCACAAGTATCAAGGTAAACAACTCACCGACTTCTTTTGTTGGGTCTCCTTTTAATGAAGTATATAAAATTCTGTTGAATGTATCAGTGTAGGAGATCAACTCCTCAGCAAACTCTCGCTTGCCAGGACCCTAAAATGTTTTCACATCATCACTTTTGTTAGAGAGGCGGAGACAGAGAGGGGCAGCCCATCAAGGGCACAAACGAATTTTACAAATCTTACATCAGGGCAAAGTGAAGGCCCTCCAAAGTTGCTATCAACGTATTTAATCAAATCAAGACTCTCTCCAATGACTTTGTTATTGTGGTCCAGTGCAGGCACCTATAGAAGGACGACTTCTTAGTTGATGAAATAGAGGATATAATTTGTTAAATTGATGTAAAAGCATGTGTGATCATCTGTAAATGATCAACTAATGTGTTTTCCATAAGCACAAAATTTTAGAAAACCAAACATCTCAATAGGTCTCCTAATAAATAAATGAATAAAAGCATATCGTTTTCAAAGAATATTACCTTATTTTCAGGGTAGACTTTTTCCTTATACCATGCAGGCCTGTTTTGAAGGTTAAGAGGAACCAATTTAATCTGTTCTTGTAAACCCTGAAATCAAAAGATTTAAAGACAACAGAATATCAAAGCGCGAAGTTTGAAATCTAATACCAAACCATAAAAGCTTGCATTACACAACTTAAGAACAGCAAAGCAGAGTTTTCAAGGGAATCAAGAGAACCAACCAACCTTATAATTCCTGGTTATCCACACTCGCTGGGCGAAGGGGCAAGAATATGAAATATACAACCTTCAAGAAACAAATCCATTTTTATAAACCCGAAGAGAAATCCAAATTTTAAAAAACGACAAATCGCCTGCCGCCCGCTGTTTGGTTGCCAAGAAAACTCAGTAAATGAAATCCAAAGGCCCCGAAAAGAAAATTTAGTTAACCCAGTCAAACAGTATCACAACGGATAATTGAGCCGATCATTCTGTTTCCCAACCATTGAAACAACAGAATTTTCTTTATGTTCTTTCCTTTTACAGGACTTGAGTTTATTACCAACCAAACAGGGGATCAGCAAATGATCGGAAAAAAAAACAGAGTGAAAATGAAAGAACCTTGTGGTGCCATCAAAGAGAGGAGGTTGATCAGAAGTAGAATCCAACACCGGAGGCAGAACCTCTTCCACACATCTAGGAAATTCAAAACAAAACAAAACCCCATTAATTGAAAGAAATACAATGCAAATTTATGGAGAAAATTTCCAAAAGCTTACGTAGTGGCCATGTCTGCTGTCTGCTGTCTGGTGTCTGGGAGGGCGAGAAGCTTCGGGTGCCTGAGAAATCGCAGTTCTGAGTGGTTTTATAGGAGAAATTGATCCCACGCGATCGCGAGCAATGACGCTATGCGGAAGTCAACGCGCGGCGGAGGAGAGATACAGTGGGAGGGCGGTCACAAGATGAAATCCTGGGCTCTTCTCTCAGCCGTTGCATTTAATTACTTTTTGCGATTTTTAGAATGACCCGGTCTTGCGAATTGCTCTCCTAGTTCTTGCGAATTCCTTTTTTATTTTTTATTATTATTTTCAATGTTTTTAGCTTCGCTAGGAAAAAAGAATAATAATAAATAAAAACTGTAGAAAATTAATTCTATGTTTGATAAAATTAGTTCAAAAAATTATATGAGTTTAGAAAAAATTTTCTATTTTTCTATTTTTATTTTTTATCTATTATTTTTAAAAAGCATTTTTTTTATAGGAAAAAGCATTTTTAGTTTTTCTAAAAATAATTCTTATTTTTTATTTTTATTTTCTAAAAATATTTTTATTCTTTTTTACTTAAAAAAGAAGAAGCATTTGATTAAGAAAAATAAAAACTATTTTTAGAAATGAAAAATTTAAAATTATAATGATAGTCCATGAAATTATTCTAATATAAAAATATATTCATTTGTAATAATAATAAATAGAATATTTATACCGTGTTTTTTAAAGATATATTTTATTATAAATATAGATATGAGATAATATTTTAAAATATGTTTGATTATAGATACATATAAGATAATATTTTATTTACATTAATATTTCGTATCACATAATTTATTTTATATGATTTTATTCCTTATTTCATTTTCAATTTTATAGATTTATTTTTTTTAAATGTGAAAATTTTAAAATACTTGTAAAATAAAAGAATTAGAAAAGGAAATAAGAACAAAATAAATGAGAATGTTGAGAGGAAAAATAGAATATTATTTCACTAATAGTCTATTCCAAGCCACACAAAATTAGCATCAAATCTATTATTACCATAAAAGCCATTACTAGTTTTCTTCCACATTTCTTCCACAGCCATTGCTAGTTTTCAATGAAATCTATTATTACCATCAAAGCCAGATAAATATCAGTTTCACAGTTGTGGCTGATTGTAAATTAGACTGGAACAGACAAAGAGAGCAACAATGTGACTGCCTGTTGTAAATTTTAAAAGAAATCAATCGACTGTCCCAGCTCCTTTGGCTACTCAGATTTCTTCATTAGACTCAACAGTACCCCAGCACCAAGACTTGATAGTTCGATTTCCTGATCTGCAGAAAAATTCTAACCCATTTTATAGGGCGTAGAGTAAGATGTTGATAAGTCAACACAACCCCATCAATGACTTACTTTCCAGACACCATCTTGAATTGTTACGAATAGATTGCCATCATAACTAGCTGCAACATTAAGAACAAACAAATCTTGGACCATAAACATCAGCTAGCACAACATAATCTGCCAACAACACAATCATTTTTAGCAAATAAAATATTTCTTCAGATTTGAAAAAGAAGGAAAAAGAAAAAGAGAAAACAGTTCCTCAAAAGCCTAGGAGGCTTTCTTGCACAGTTCTCATCACTGTTGTCATACATTCCACTTCAAAGATTGAATGTTAGCTATCAAGTTTATAGAAAGCAATATTAAGAAAACGAAAGTTTAGGAAAATCTGTGAGAGGAATGATTTGATACATACAATCTGACTCCACAAATCCTTATCACAAACTACCTTTCTTATGCATACTTGAGCCAAGTTGAGTCCAGACTCCAGAGTAATTACTGGATGGAAATGGACGATGTTAATCTCAGAGTCAGTACAAATACACTTGATCCCCTTTCATTTCTTTGTATTTCGTCTCAAATCCTATTTTCTATCTCTTCATTCTTCATATTTGATTTTCTAGAGCCCATCTAACAAGGACTGAGCTTGGGCTGGCGTATACTCAACCTGGAGTTGGATCAGAAAAAAGGACCTGGGTATATGCCCTCCTAGCATGTTATGTTTTGAGCCTACAGAAATATCCTAGATTATATGGTTAAGAATGTAAACTATGTGTTGAGTTCTAACAATTGTAAGGAGAAGGTCAAATATCAGGCCAGTTTGAACCTAATCTAAGGTTAATTTCACAAAAGGGCTCGCTCAAGCTGAGAGTACCTTAGATTGGACTGGGCTGAGCTTGAGTCACTGGCCCCTGCTTCTGGCTAGATCTCAAATTTTTAACACACTTAATAATTATTATCATCCTATTATTTCTTCATTGAAGTGCTCTCTTCATTATAGATCTTGATGGTGATCGGTAGCATTCTTTGTCCAACAATAAGCCGGGACAGCAAAGGGAGTAACAGTAGGAACTTGAGCATTGCACTAGAGGCAAGAATATTCAGGCATCAAGACTGGAAAGTTGGAATATATTTTCCTATAGGAGGAAAGAAAATGTTATCAACAACAACACACCAATAATTAAAGCAAATGTGTAATGACTAACAAGCAGAAATCTGAAGCAGAATTGGAAAACTCCCATTGATAAGGATTCTTATCTATATGGCAGCACAGGACATGCCAGCCTCGAACCATACAACCACAAATTTATACTGGAGAAAACAGAAGTGACCAATGCCGTCACATTCAAGACATAATTCCTTAGGTTTCAGAGTGCAATTTTTCTGATTTTGGCCATGTGTAAAACAAGTTTAATGATTATGGAACCACATTAAGTCAAACTACCAAAATTTCCATCTCAGGTTGGAAAAGCTTGACTAGTTCATAAATATTACAAAAAAAAAAAAAACTATTGACAACCTCCTGTGACGCCCATATATGTATATACATGTCTATATGCATAGAAAGACAAGGTAGTTACCAGTCACAGGAATGAATTTCTGGCATGTCTTCACTACAAAGTTGTTGTATAGGTCTGTCTCATCTTCATCAGCAGCAAATAACTGTTTATAAAACAAGAGAAAAATAGGAATCGTATAACTTACTTGCAGAAATCCACACAGCAGAATACATATAGAAGCAGAAAATATGTTAGGGCTGTGATCTACCTGCAAAAATATATCCACTGGATAAGATTGCTAATAACTTGCTTAAATCCACAGTGGAAAGAAAATTAAAATAGATATTGCATCAAGAATTGCTATATCAGTTTAGAAGAGAAATGGCACCTTGAATGATGAGAACAGAAGTATTGCAGCGAATAAACATAGTAGAACATGCAGTCAGCAGAAACAATTTTTATAACCCAAGGCAATTCCCAAATTCAAAGTGAGTTGTAGACCCTCATTTTTTGTCTAAGTTTTTTTTTGGAGCATATTTTTACCACCCCGGGAAGAGCTGGCAGCTTGTTTTAGGAGTGGGGGCCGGTTTCCGGTGGAGCCACGCATGCTGGGACGTGTGGCAAAGGACTTCCATCTTGCCACGGGGGTGGTTGAGAGAGGGACGTCTCTGAATAGAGGATGATGGCTGGCATAGTGAGCTAAGCATAGGATGGACAGAGAGGCAGATTGGAGTTGAAAAGCTGGGGGAGAGAAAGAGGGCAGGGGAGGGGGTGATATCCGGAGAGAAAAACAGAAGTTGTAAACTTCATTGTCAACCCAAAACCAGAAATTTCATGTTAAATCATATAAATATAACATGCCGATTAGATTAGATTAGATTAGAAAATGTAGACAAACCTGAATCCATTCACGGTCTTGAAAAAGTATGGTTCTTGTAAGGCGAGGAGGAAACCACCTTGCGATTGGAGACAAGAGAGGGAACATTTCGTATTTTCAAGAAAGAAAACTTAAAAAGACATTTTCCTTTTTATTAATTTCTTCAATGCATTAGGACCATACCCATCGGGCTCTTGGCCATATTTGTCTTTCGTCCATCACATAAGACACATATAACTTATGCTCTACACACTTGTGACCCATACTTAATAAATATAAATTAAATATGTATAGTTGGGTTAATCATAAACAATTATTAATGTATGTGAGTACATAGCATCTAACAGAAGTGGGACAGGGATTTTCAGTTCCGGAGGGGGAAGGTTTTTCAGCAGGGGAGAGACCAGATAAAAGGAAAAAAAAAAGAAAAAAAACAAAAGCTCGGAGAGCAAGATTTCTAGAGAGAAAAAAAGAAGAGGATCAAGAAGAGAAAACAAGAGCACTGACGTCAATGTGGTTTCATCCGCGTGTTGCTGCCCCTGCTCCGGTGGCTGCTGCCGCACCAAAAGCGGCTGCTTCTCTGGCTCCTCCTCCCTTTCCGGTATCAACCGGTTCGTGGCACTGTTCGCCGTCCCTCTGCTTTCGTTTCCTTTCCTCTCTCCCATTCGTCCCTCTCTTTCCTTCCCTTTCTTTCATCTCCATTTTCTTCCTGCGTGCCCACCTCTCACATCCAGCACATGTTGCTGCCCCTTCCACCATACCCATGCCTTCTTTGCCCGCCCATGCCGCGACTCACAAATTTCTATTCCCATCCCATTTCTCCATTCCCTCACTGCCATCATCAACGTGCAACCATTGTCCCTCTCCATCAGCTTGACATCCATTGATCTTCGGATTTGAAAGTGAGGTAAAGCCGTCATTTGATCTTCACAGTTGATATTTTGAGCATTGGGTTTTATTGGTGGGCTCTCAAGGCATTGAGTTGTGATTATTTTTGGGCCTAAGTGGGCTTTAAGCTTTATTTATTGAGTTTAGGTTTGATTAGTTTATATTCATTTGGGCTTTTGTTTTACATGGGCTTGACTGTTGACTGAAAGGCTTTCTTTTGGGATAGAAAATGAGGCTTGACAGGAGCACACGAGTACATGGCTATACATGGCCACTCTTTATTTATTTATTAATTTATTTTTTTGGTGTAAAAACTCAAATTTTCAAATAATTTTCAAAACTCCAATTTATTTCAAATTTAATTTCCAAAACTCCAATTCTCAAATTTAATTTTCAAAACTCCAATTTTTAAAATTAATTTTCACAACTCCAATTTTCAAAAAAATTTCAAAACTCCAATTCTCCAATTTAATTTTCAAAATTATTTTTTTTAAATAAATTCAATTCTCAAACAATTCTTCAAAATTCAAATTTTCAAAACTTCCATTTTTAAATAATTTTCCAAAATTCCAATTTTCAAATTTAATTTTCAAGACATCTCAAATAATTCTCCAATATTTAATTTTCAAAACTTTCATTTTCAAATAATTCTTCAAAATTCCAATTTTTAAATAAATTTCAAAACTCCAAATTTTTTTCAAATAGTTTTAATTACACTCTAGTTTTCAAATGATTTTAAGTCCTCAACTTTCATTTTTCATTAGGGTTTTAGGTCACTAAAAATCCCGATTTTAAATAACTTGCTACCTTTCTTTTCAAATAAGCACTTTCACCAATTTTCTTTGATTTTAAAATAATTTTCTATTTCTCTTGATTTTAAATAAGCATGAATATGATTTTCATAATTCTAAAATAATGGAGTTTATGAGATTAATTCATGCAAAATCCTATAGCATGCTTGCAACTTCTTTAAATATATGCATTCTATGGGATGCATTTATGTTTCATTTGCAATAGGGTAGTTAATACCAAGACATTCCAACAATGCAAGAATATAGCAAAATCAGAAATAAATAAATAAATAAAACTTTCTCTAGTGTCATTATTTCTTTCTTTCTTTCTTTCTTTTATGGTGACTAGCAGTATTATCATCTTCTGATTTTCAATTACTTGAGGCTCATGTGCAGAAGTGGTAGTAAGACTGAATGATGATGTGTACTAAGTGAAAGTTTACACCCTCACAAAGGTTTGTAATTAACCATCACTTGCATTGAGATTCTTGCTTCAAAAGAACTTCTTATATATACCCTTCTTTCTCATTATGGAAAATGGTCTTCATATTTACGAAAGATCTTTGTAACTTGCATTATAATCTTTAATGTTGGTAACTTCTTTCTTGAGAATCATTATAACTTGAATGGTGGTAACGTCTTTCTTCAAAGAAACTACTAGAGTTTCTTATTACTCCTCCTTTAGATTCACTCTAAAAGAACTAGATTTACTTATTAGTTGGACGTTAAGAGGAGAACTTTATCCAAACTTTTTTCTTGAGGATCCTTGTAACTTGAATGTTGGTAACTTCTTTATTCAAAGAAACTACTAGAATTTCTTATTACTCCCTTTTTAGATTCATTCCAAAAGAACTATATTTTAAATTATTTAATTAAAAAAGATAAAACGTCACACACGTAGAAAAATAATTTTAATTTTTTTTTTAAATGATATAACACCCTTCATCAATTTCCTTATCCCCATATCACACTCAAAACATTTTTCTATTTTTCAAAAAAATAAAATGCTGGAACAAAAATATTAAATTGAGGGGACATTTATAATTTTGAATAAATGAAGGTGTGTGTTTTTTTTTTTAATTTTTTTTATCTGTAAGATACTTAAACCAAAATTTTCATACAAAATAAAAACCAAATTTATTTTTAAAAATTCTGGATAACTTTTGTTAAAAATAAATTTAAACTACCTTACTAATTACTATTGTGTAACCTGGATGAGAGAATTCACTGTAAAATAGCAAAGTTGTGATAAAAAAATAATAATAATAATCAATGTTAGGATTTTATTCTTTTTCTTTTTTGTCAAGAAAATTTAAATATAAAATTTTCTAATAACTTATTACTCAAAAACAAAATCAACAACATAAAATCACTTTATTTGGATATAATAGAAATTAATATAAAAATTCTTTCGCATATAACCGCTATTTTCACCTTAAAATTGATCTATTTCTCCATAAAATCATTCCATAATTTTATAAATTTTTCATTCAAAAAAATAAAATAAAATAACAACACTGAAATCACATTTAAAAAAACAAGTTTTTTTTTTAGACACATTGAAAAGAAATACATAAATTGTACCTTTTTCTAGATACATTGATCTGCTTGGCCATTAAAAAAAAAATACATAATCATACTACTTATCATTTCACTGTTGTTGGGGTTGAAAATTGGAATCCCCATCACTCTTTGGCTTTAAATCCTGCGTATCTCCTTTACTTCCGCAAGGAAATCCCTGACCAAAAAGAGGGCAAATTAAAGATAAGTGAGGACACTGAGGAGCCAAAAAGGGGAAAAATTTACTACTCAATTAAAGATCAATAATGAAGCATGCATAGCCTTATAAGAGTAAATTAAGTTTCAAAGTAAAAAAAGTAAAAAGTAAAAGCGGGTTTTACTTTAATAAAAATGTTTTTAGAAAAATTATCGATTAAGTTTTTCTTCAAAACACTATAAATAATTTTTTTTGACTTTTTAAAAATATTTTCTAAATTTTGTTTATTATCTTATTTGTATTCAAAAATAATTTTTATGCTAAAAATGTTTTCTAAAAATACCGTGAAAGGAAGTCTTAAATTACATTACATTATTTTGGCGCCTCCTCCAAATGTGTTGCCAAAGGAATTTGAGCTCATTCTTTCTTACGGGCTTGACTAGGAAGTCGGTTGCACCCTTTGACAAACACTTGAGCACCAAGGCGCCGGAGTCATGTGTAGACATCACTGCATGCAACCCAAATCTCATCTCATCAAATTTAAATACCAGTTGCTCAAAAATATCCCACACAATGTGGCATCAAGTCAGAAGGATCGATGGAAGAAGGAGCGCAAGATATACTCACTAATTACTGGAATATTTTTGCGGGTTTTGTGGTTCATAATCTTGCATAGCAGTGCAATACCTGATAGACGAGGTAAATTCACCTCAGTTAATACAAGATCAATATGATTGCTTGTATCTTTTAATATCCTCCATGCTTGCAATCCATTCGATGTTTCTGTAACTGTAAAGCACCAAATTGAACGTTGGAGACAGCACAAGCATAACCCAAGAAATTAAGACCATATTTGGTAATTATTTTTGAAAGCCATTTTTTATTTTTTGTTTTGTTTTTAAAAATAGAAATATGGTAATTTTAGATAATATTATTTAATTATTTTTTTATAATTGTTTTAAAAAAATAATGACATAAATACGAAGAATGCGCAAAACTGATTTTTAAAATTGTTTTCGAAAATGCTTGTGAAAGATAGTGACACTAGCTACACCCATGTATGCCATATTTGTTGAGAAGGATAGAACTAGAAGCAGAGAGAGGGAGATGAGTGATGATGACTAACCTTGATAGCCACAGTTGCGAAGCAAAGCACCGATTACATAGCGCGTAGAATCATCATTTTCCACCAGCAGAACACGAGATTTCATGAGGACCAACGCCTCGTAACAATCCATGGACTCTTCATCATCACTAACATCGTCACCTTCGCCGTCTGCAGAGGGAACCTCATCTCCATCCCTAGCTTTAATATCCTTCCCATCTTCCCCGCACTGACCCGGATCAGGTAACCCTATCTTTCCATCACCGTTCATGTTAACAGTCCCGTTAAATCACACCAAACCTTGCCCCCTACAACTCACTCTTTATCTTTACCCTGCAACAACATCACAGCACAACCCTTCCTCCATCAAGACAATAACTTACTACTATGGAAACTAAACTTAGAGGATAAGGATTTTTCAAAAGATCAAATTTAAAATTTTTGAGAATTTTGTTGTTGAGGAGGGAATGTTCTTGGAGAAAGATACTATGGGTGTGTGCATATAGATAGTGATTAATGTTTGAGATAGACAGCAGCTCAAGGTGTGAGTTCACCAGATAAGCTCAGACTCAAGAGTAGACTTAGTAGTTCAGATTCCGGATAAAATTAAGTTAATGCTTTTGGCTTTTTGAGTTAAGAGTCCAGACAAAATATTTGAAGAAAAGTTTTTACTTAAAGACAAACGAAATTAAAACAGCTGTTTTTAATTGAGTGATAGTTGTTTTTCCCATTTTAGATGTAAGCTTTCATATGTAAATAGAGGTGATAATTCTTCTTCGTATGTCATGTTCATTTTGTGTCATAACATCAAGTATTAATTAAACCAAGTGAGTTATCCCATATACGACATGATTAATGATCATGTTAAAATATGAGTCTGTTTGACAGTAATTTTAAAAAATATTTTTAATCTTTTTAATAATTAGAAATTTTTATTTAAAGAATTATTTTTAAATATTAGAAAGATTAAAAACATTTTTTAAAATTATTGTCAAACAAATTCTAAATATGAACAAAACTTGATTATTAAACATGTAACGCAACACAATATGCATAATCTATTTAATTATCAAGTTGAGTAAGATTATATCTGTGTCAGTGTGTTGTTAATTCAATGTATTTATAACTTAATCACCCTATTTGGTAATTATGTTAAAAAGGTTTATTTGAACTTGAAATGGGGTAAATTGAATGTTAGCCTATTTGCCCCCTAATCTTTAATAAATCTAAAATAATATTATTTTTAAATATTTTAAGCATTTTAAAATTAAGAGAAATATTCATTTTTAGATGAGTCAAACCTAAGCTAAATGGGTGTTTAAATTGTTTAACATGATATGATTATTAAATAGATTATTTTGGATCAAATTTGAGCACATGGTTTGACTTAAATATGAACTATTTATTAAATAAATTATGTGCATTAACATGAATTTGACTTGAACACGATTAAGTTCAACCCAAATCCATAAAAAGCAAGTTGAGTTTGAGTTAGGTTTATGAATTACGTCAAATTTTGTCACCTCTAATTATAAGTAAAATTTTCTTTCTTAATTCATTGCATTGCATGCTAAGTAAAACTGAGATCATCTTGTCAATCTAACACTAATTTTCTGAATTTTGGTAAACAATTTCTTAAAAATAATGATCAAGAAAAGGTTAGGATCTATGTTTTCAGAAGGACAACAATGATATATAATTGATAATTTTGATGCCCTTTTCATATGTTGAAGATATGAATGATTGTAGCTTATTTGAGACCAAGGATTGTGGCCAGGAGAATTTGAAGTATGCCAGTGGCTTATGACCACATTTTTGTTGTATGATTCAAAGTAAAAAATAAAAAACATCATATCAGCCATGATGTGATTGGAAAGGGGGGAATCTTACTCAATTGAAATCTATGATAATATGTGTGTATCTCTTCTTTCAAGTAGTACCTTGAACAATATAGGAAAAAACTTTATAAATTTATAGTTTGAGTTCAAAAATAATTTTATGTTCTTCAAAACAAAATAAGTAAATATTTTTTATAACTAAAAATCATTTTCTATTTTCTGTTTTTAAATAATAGAAAATAAAATGTTTTTAAATAATATTTTTTAGTTATTTTCTGTTATTTTTTACTTGTTTTAAAAATGATTAAAAATAAAATATTAGATATAATTTAAAAATAAGTTAAAAATATTTTAGGTGTTCAAATAGATTTTTATTTTATGAAATATTAAAAAATTATTTTTAAAAATTATTTTTTAGAGTTGCTTTTAAAAATAATTACAAAACTGGTCTAAGCTACCAGTAAAAACTAGTAGTAACAATGTGGGATGATGGTATGTTGAAAAAATAATATGAGATGATGGTAGGTCACTTTTTTTAAAAGATAAAAAGGGATTAAACATGTTGGAGTGGATTCTGAAAGTAGTGAATCATTCACATGGAGCAGTTCAGAAGGGACGGACACCTAATTTATTCCACAGTACATGCTACCAAACAAAAGGAAAAGTGTTGAAGAAAGAAGAAAACTGAGGTCGTTTCTATCATTCACATGGCCCAAATTCAACAAGGACGAGCTAATTATTCAATCAAGCTCACTCTTCCCCTTTAAAAGGGACTTGAGGAGGAATGAGGATGGGCAGGCCATTTGTATTACAACATGAAAAAGTTAAAAAACTTTAGGGAGATGGAAAGGAATCTTGGTTACCCACTACTCTACTAGTTACTAGAATGATGTTTAAAGGAGAGGTTGGAGGGTGTTTGGCTAAGTTGGCAAATGCCAAACCAGTTCCATGTGACAAATGACAATGGTATTTATTCCAAGTGCTTGTTTCAAAAAAGAAATCATTGGTGCCATCATGTCATAATGGAAAAATAACAACCGATAAGACCCCATAAAAAAAAATAAAAATAAAAATCTAAGAGTTTGAAATATAAAAAAAAATGCTAAAAAGTATTTTATCAATAGAAATCCACATCTAAATTATTGAATTTATATTGAGATTATGATTAAAAAATAAAAATTTTAAAATGTTACGTGATACCAGTTGATTGATAATGCATTTTCAATATAGTACCAAAAAAAAATACTATTTGATATAGTAAAGAAACCCAAAATATAAAAATAGATTGTCAAAACATGAGGGTAAATACAATTTAACAAAGACGTACATATGATAGACATGTTTTGAAGCACATTGAGATCGTAATATTAAGGTCTTTACATCTGAAGAGAGTTCTTCATCACATCATTTCTTTCACTCCCAATGGACTTAAATGTTTGTTTGAATACCTTTTTTTTTTCGGTTAAAATAAAAAATAGTAATAATTTTTATATAAAATATAACAACTTTTAAAAATTTACCATGAAATATAAAAAAAAATTATTATTTAAAATTTAAAATTTTTTAAAGTCACTTTTAAAAACATAATTAATATAGATAATCACTTTACGTGCACAAAGTTCTACTTTTTATATAAAATAAACTGCTATTTTTTTTACTTTAAAAATTAAAAATAGAAAATATATTCAAATGGGCACTAAGAATAATAGTTTTTGAACCTTTTGTTGGGCAAAATGATAGTAACATTTTGAAAATCAAGAGCAATTTTTTTTCTCCTGCATTTGGAAGCAGTTCCTCAAAATTTATAGTCCCAGGTAGATAAGATAGCTAAGAGGAAAATAACTCCATTCTACGTAAACCACAACCCTAAATATAGGGTGTGCATATATTCAAGTATTCAATAATTCTTTGGCTATATTCCTGGAAAATGCTGAGAAAAAAAAATGTTAAAGAAAATGATTTTTTTTTTTATATTGGTTGTATTAAAAATAATAAAGAAATATATAATTAATTTTAATATAAAATTTATTTATTTTAAAATTATTTCATCTTGATATAAAAGGGTTAAATAAATGAAATAAGTTTGAAATAAGATATAAAAATAATTTATTAGCTTTAATTTTTTTTCTTATACTTTTCTTCTCTATTTTTTTCCTTATATTTTTCTCTTAGGTTGTATTTGATTTCCAAAAAATACCAAGAAAAGAAAAAAAATATTAAAGAAAATGATTTTCTCATGTTTGATTGTCCTATGAAAAATATAAAAAAAAATCAATTATAATTAAAATTGATTAAAATTAAATTTATATATTTTTGAATTATTTTATCCTTACATCAATAAACTAAATAAGTGAAACGAGTTTGAAATAATAAACAAGAATAGTTTATTGATTTTAATTTTTTATATTTTTTCTTTTTTTTTATTTTTTCTTTATATTTTATTTTCCATATATTTTTTCTTAAAATTTTTGGGAACAAACATAATCTTAAACTTTCTGAAAATCAAACATAACTTTAATGTTTTACTAACAAGCCCATTATCAAATAGGATGAATGATAGTTTGAATAAGAAAGGTGACTTTATTTAAGGCCAAGTATGTTTGTGTAACTCTTTCTAGAAGGCTAGAAATGTTGTCCCAAAGATTTTTCATATTTTTTCCAATTTCAATTCTATGATTATCTTGGGGCACTAAAAACTAAAAAGCAAAGGATGTGCAAGTTTCTTTTGTATTTTTTATTTTTTATATACGAGTTATGTATGTTGTTTCTTCTACCTGGTAGTAAAGCTTGACGTGACCCATCGTCACATGTGATAAAGACAGAAAAATTAGGCCAAAAATAAACAGCAGTGCGAATGGAGAATTCCGGAAAACAAGGTGTGTGCTCTAAGAAAACAGTTCCCATGCGGTGGGGTTCACCATTGATTGAGGTGTTGAAATTAGCGAGAAGCTTTAAGTCTTTTCTTGTTCTGTGATTGAGTTACTATAATGATATACATCGTCACTCTCATTCTTATACTTTGGTTGTTTTACGTATAATAAAATACATCGTACAAATGACTCATCTATCTGCTGTACGAGAATAGTGAATTGCAGATCTTGACCAAAAACAGTTCACAAAATGACTTAGGTCTATATTAGAAGTAATGTAAGATGCGTTTCTTATTTATTCAACCATCAAGGATTCACCACAGCACCATGAAAACCCAACATTCATTCAGCAAAATGATTACATAACTTGGATTTCATAATAGAAGAGTACTATCAAAATGATTGTCACTCCCATTGCCACTTCCACCCTTGAAAGCAGAGCTCCGACTATTACCTTCAGAGTGCAGGGAAGAAGAGAATAAAAGATCTTGGGAGGGAGATGAAGGTCAATGGCTAAGGATTAATGATAAAGCTGCATGCGATGGTGATTCGAGAGTATTGGTACTAACTCTATGCATGTGCTGCCGATGGAAAAGGATGAGGCTACAGGTTTAATTGATGTCGTGCTACTTCATAAATATAGTTATGAAGGTTTATGTACTCCATTTTTCACGTGGGACAATTCCTAAGATGTGGTTATGAGTCTAAATTTTGTGGATTCTCTCATATGAAAAGCAGAGCCTACAAACCTTCATAATTGCATTAATGAAGGAACAGCATGATGATTAAGCGTGTAGCCTAATCCTTTTCCACCCGCAGCACATGTATAGATAGCATGATCAATGGCAACTCCTAGTAAATGTCTTTCTCTCGACCACCATCACATGCAATTCTATCGTTAATCCTCGACCTTTGACTCTCATCTCCTTTCCAAAATCTCTCATTCTCTTCTTCCTTATACTTAGAGAAAGAAAATATCCAGGATGAGTATAAATTTAAAAAGAACTGCATGGGAAGGACTTGTTATACCTTGCCGCAAAGAGAACCCACGATGACTGATTCGACAGATGAAGGTGAAGTTGGTGAAAAGATGGTGGCGAGGGTGGCTGTAGTGGTTGGCGGTGGAGAGTAGTGACGGCGGACGGATCATGTGGAGCTGTAGTGGCCTGGTGCGTCGTTGCGAAGACGAGAAAGGGTGGGTTTGGAAGGGTCATCGGAAATGAAGGTGGGCTGATCATACTCCGAGATTAATAGGGTTTGATGTGGTGAAGACGATGTGTAAGGAGAGAGTAGAGGTCGGGTTCCCCCACCCCACCCCCAGCACACGCTCTCTTCCTGCCATGATGTTGTAAATTTATAATCATCTTAAAAATTAAAATAAAATTCATGTTTGGGCCAAAAACGTATATTTGGTTGCACTTTTTTCAAAAGTTTTTATTTAAAAATCATATAGGGAAATTTGTTTTTTTTTTTAAATTTGATGTCAAAATTTATTATAAAAAAAAAGTATGATTTTTTTTTTATTCCAAAATCCTTTTCAACAAATTTTAAAATGGAGAATTAATATATATCAATATTCTCATAATCGGACCAATTATTAAACCAGAAAAGTTATAAGTTATTGGTTTATAATTGACCGAGTTGAAGGTTGAACTACAGTCAAATTAGTGATTTCATAAATATATAATGTATAATTTGTATATTATATAAAATTAAAAATAATAATAAGAAAATTAAAATATATAATTAAATTTTTTAATAATATTTCATTTTTATATTTGATATATGTAATTAAATGATAAAGATAAATATAAATGTATTAATATTTTAAATTTTATTAAAAACAACATATATAATATTTAAGTATGAAGATATGTTTAAAATGTAAAGAAAATTATAATATTTAATTTTATTTTTATGTCTTTGTATTTTATTATTTTAAAATTATTATATTAATTAATTTATGTTATTTTCATTATTATAACAAAAATAAATGTGAATGTAAATATTTACATTTATTTAAATGTTTTATATGATAAAATACAAAATATGTGAATATAAATATTTACATTGATTGGATAAAAATTTGAAAAAAAAAAAAAACATTAGTATTGTTATATAATTTGATTTGCAAAATCATTTAATGAAAATGCTCAATAGTTCATGGTCGTATATGTGTTATATAAAAATGTTGGGCTTGGTGAAAGATGGGTTAAATGGTTTCATGAGTGAACAAGCCTTGCATGCAATGGTTTTGGGCTTGAGCGATCAATTTGAACGGAACCAACCAATTTTGCCCGATTTGATAGTTCAACCGTCAATCGTTCTATACTAATTAAATAATAAAATAGTCCATTAGGGCGAACTAAACAAGAAAAGTCGTCATTTGACTATTGGACTAGTCGGTTCGATCCGATTTTTAAATTATTTACTTTTTGACTTATTATTAATCCATCCCATATTGGAAATTAATGAAATATATGTGTTGTATAAAAATCTTGCAACCACCTTGAGCTTTCAAAGTCATCATGCGTGTTGAGCTTGGTGACAAATAGGTTAGATAGGTTTCACCCTTGAAACGGCCTTAGAATGGTTTACCCAAATGGTCCAACCATCGATCCAAATAGTTCTATTCCAATTCAATAATAAAACAGTCCGTAAGGGCAAATTGGACTGAAATTTTTTAAAAAAGTCACCAATTGTCACTCAGTTAGACTAGTTGATCTAATTTGACTTTTAAAACATTGATATATATTAACATTTTTTATTTTTTTACCAAACTACATTATCAGTCCTTCAACTATAAATAAAAGTTTCTTATTTATTGTTTTATGATTATGAAACATGTTTTTGCTTTTTAGTTTTTAAAACAAAAAATAAAATTACCAAATATGCTTAAGAGACCTCTTTACATAAATCAAATAGAAAAATAATCATGGTTGGCCTAATTAGCATTTGATGGACAAGACAAGTGATGCAAAATTTCTAACCTTCCTCTCCTCATCTTCTTACAAATTCAAAGGAAAAGACATTAAAGTGATAAGATTCGGTTTGGACGTACCAAACTTGTTGGCGTAACTACATTGATAAATGATATCAAATTAAAGTCCATTAAGGTAAATTGGATCGAAAAAGTCACCAATTGTCAATCAGATAGATTGACTCATTTGGCCTAACTTTCAAAATATTGATACATATTAACATTTATTTTTCTTTGCCAAACCGCATTATCGGTCCTTCAACTATAAATAAAAGTTTTTTATTTATTATTTTATGATTATGAAACATGTTTTGCTTTTTAGTTTTTAAAACAAAATATAAAATTACCAAATATACTTAAGAGACCTCTTTACATAAACTAAATAGAAAAATAATCATGGTTGGCCTAATTAGCATTTGATGGACAAGACAAGTGATGCAAAATTTCTAACCTTCCTCTCCTCATCTTCTTACAAATTCAAAGGAAAAGACATTAAAGTGATAAGATTCGGTTTGGACGTACCAAACTTGTTAGCGTAACTACATTGATAAATGATATCAAATTAAAGTCCATTAAGGTAAATTGGATCGAAAAAGTCACCAATTGTCAATCAGATAGATTGGCTCATCTGGCCTAACTTTCAAAACATTGATACATATTAACATTTATTTTTCTTTGCCAAACCGCATTATCGGTCCTTCAACTATAAATAAAAGTTTTTTATTTGTTATTTTATGATTATGAAACATGTTTTTGCTTTTTAGTTTTTAAAACAAAAAATAAAATTACCAAATATACTTAAGAGACCTCTTTACATAAACCAAATAGAAAATAATCATGGTTGGCCTAATTAGAATTTGATGGACAAGACAAGTGATGCAAAATTTCTAACCTTCCTCTCCTCATCTTCTTACAAATTCAAAGGAAAAGACATTAAAGTGATAAGATTTGGTATGGATGCACCAAACTTGTTGGCCTAGCTACATTCATAAGTTATATCAAATTAAAGTCATTCACACAAGAAATTTTTATAAATCATGTGATGAAATAAAATAATATATGTGGTACACCAACAATACATTTTTGCTTATTAGAGAAACAAAAGTGGGGTGAATAGTAAAATTGTGTTTTTTTTTATTTGTCTTGATATTTCGAATTTTTTGGGACAAAAACATGTGATTAGGCGTAGTCCATGAATCTTATACATGGGGAATCAAAGGATGGGCCAATTATAACTTATGAAGTATTTCTTTACTTTCCTTGTTTCTTAATTGTCATAAGAAAGATGGCATTTCTACCCTTTTAAGTTGATGAAATAGGATATTATTATTATTATTATTAAGATGGAATCATTATAGATTTCCTACCATCTCCACATTGTTTAGGCTTTTAGATGATGCTATAAAGGAACAAGTGCAGCTATTAGGACTATTTAATAAGGAAAATTTATTACGTGGAAAGGGGATGATACATATTATTTGACTAGATAAGTGGTATTTGGTTTCTAGTCTTTGCGATACGTATTACTGGAAGGTGGTGTTGCATACACCAAGGTTTAATGAAGCTAGGGACATGGATAGCACTCGTCTCAAGTAAGTTTCTTGATCTTAAAATTTGAAATCAACAATGACATAGAAGTTATGCCTACAGATAAGAATATGAATCTTAACTAGCTAAATTCGTATGGGCAAAGGGGAAAAAGCTAGCTTATAAAAGGAAGGGCACACATTTTTCTAAATGAAAGAACATTTGCTCCTCAACAATTGATCTAAAAAGTCCCACAACTCCTTAAGTGCATGAAGTGGCCTCCAAAAACTATTTTTAAGTTTAATTGTATATATAACTCCGGAAGGGTAAGAAAATACTTGAAGGTTTTTTAAAAGTCTCAAATTTATCTTTAACTTATTTATCTTCAACTCAAACTAGTTCGAGTAAAAAATTTGCTCTATTGTCATCCCTAACAAAAAAAAACTAAAAAGCATTTGAAACTCAACCTCACATTCAAATATCAAACCTTCTCTCTCTCTAGACTTCTCCATTTCTTCTTGGGGTGGTATTGGACAGGTGGCTTCTTGTATGCCAGTAAGATTTCTCGACTGTGGTATTGGTGGTGAGGCCAAGAACATATAGACATTGTTTCTCTACCACCATTGTCTAAGGTTTTTTCTAAGGCACCTGAAATTTGAGGAAATATGAGATGGATATGTTAAAGAAATATTTGTATTGAAGGACAATATATCTCACATGTGAAAAAATAAGTTTCATTTATTGAAAATTGTAAATATAATCTCAATTTGACATTTTTACCCCTATACTTTAAAAAAGAAAAAAAAAACTTGAATTTTATATGAGGATAAAAAAAATTGATGAAGAATATATTTCGTATTTCCAATAGATAGAAATTATTCTTTTAAATGTGTAAGTATTTCATCCCTTTTAACTAAATAACCTTATATTAAAAGGGAGAACCAAGAGGGAATGTTATGTTTGTTTCAAACAAAATCAAATGGTCATGCAATTTCATGATGTAAGGAAAGCTATATTTATAATTTACTTTAAATAAAATATTATTATCTATTTTTTACAAAAAAAAAAAAGAAAACTAATTTATGGTTTTATTAAAATATTAATATCTATGTTATATAATATTTACTAAAATACTATTATTTTTTAACAAATTTATACTTTTATTATAAACATTAGGATTAGTATTTTAATATATATTGAGTTTACAAATTTTTTACAAAATAAAAATTAAAAAAATCCAAAGTTTTTTTTAAAGAAAAAAATTCTTAGAAAATAACTAAAAAAATCTTCCTTTTTTTTAATCTTGAAAACAAAATTTTAAAAGTAAGTTTCAAAAAATATAACCAAACAGGTCATTAGTGTTTTTCTAAAAAAAAAAAAAAAAAGGAGTTTCATGCTCATGCAACTTTACTGACCAATTTGCAACAAGTATTTATTTTATTTTAAAATAATATTATCTCCATTAAATCTTTGTAAAATCCATCTTATTAACTATTAAATAAATAAATAAATTCTGAATACGAAGACACCTGTCGGTTTTCACTTTTCATTTTGGAAAAACAATCATAGCTGAAATAATGTATGGCAGCAAGATTTGCAAAACCTGGACCAATCGGATCACAGGTAAAAAAATGAAGAAGGGAAAAAAAATGTCTCCACTCTCTCCCAACAGCCAACGATCGTCATTACGTGTTTCTGAGCATCCATGGCGATTTCTCTCTCCACTACGATCTTGCCCAACACCATCCAACGCAGGAGAATCACCATTCTCCCTTCGCCACGTGTGAGTCGCAATCTCGGCTTTTCCCTCTCCTTCAGACCCTGCAACGAAAGCATCGAACTCTCTTCATCGAGAAGAGTCATCACAGCCTCCGCCGCCTCCGGTTCTCCTGGCAAGTTCCTGACTCTTCCTTTATTTTGTTGCGATAAAAAATGCCCAAGAAAAAAAAAAGAGAGAATTTTGAATTACTGTTATTTGTTGTTTTCCTTTTTCTTTCTCGGTGACCAAACAGAGAATTCAACCAATCCAAATAGCCGTGTATGCGGCTTATTTAAAGGGAATTATTTTGTTTTACTGATTTTTAAAGAAGTTTAAGATTGGAATTTTTATTTTTTCTTCTCGGGTTCAATTTCTGAGCACCAAACATAGCGTAAGTTAAATTAAATGCTATTAGAGAGGTAAATTACATCCAGTCTTCGGAAGACGTGAACTGGTTTGAAGGCACTTGATAATTGAACGTGTTAATGTAACCAGGAATTGAATCTTCCACTGTTAGTGATGATACCACGAACTTATTGGATAGAGCGCAAGTGTTTGATTTGAATGGAAACGGGATTCCAATTTCTGATTTGTGGAAAGATAGAAAAGCTGTGGTGGCATTTGCTCGCCATTTTGGGTGTGTTCTGTTTTTCAGTTTTATGCATCCAATTCATTATGAACCTTTGCTTATTAAAGCTTCCAGAAGCACTTGCACTGATCACTCTATTTATTTCCTTTATATTGTTCTTGATTATTTACTGCAGATGTGTTTTTTGCCGCAAACGGGCTGATTTGCTTGCCTCTCAGAAGGTAATGATGCATAAGCAGGATGTTTCATCATCATTGTATGGGCTGTCCTTCTTGATTTTTAGATTGATTTAGCATTGGTTAGTTTCACAAAAAGTGGGGTGCTCCGGATTTATTTGATACCCCACATCTGGGAGGCAAGAACTTTTGGAAAATACTAGAGGAATTCCATATCCACCGAGTGTTTTTCTTGATTTTTAATATTGTCTTGTACCATGGTTTTCTAGAAATGCCATTAGGATAGGAAGGTTACTTCTGTTTCAGTAGGGATTTTTTATGTTCCTTTTGGTGATGGTGGATGTTCTTCCACCTAAATATTTGCATTAAATCCTTCATTAAACACTTGTTTTCTTTTATTTTTCTTTCTTTTTTTCTTTGCTTTTCTTCTTTCTTAAAAAAAAAAATTTGCCTTGGTTTTTGGGTTGGATGAGATCATGAGACCACTCATTCCCACTTGCAAGTGACGTCTGAACTCTGTACCACAAAACCCAAAATCAAACCGATGGTTGTTGAATCTTGTGCTTGCTTACCGTAGGGAGATTGGCCGGCATCCTCTGAGACTATCAATGGAAAGTGTTTCATTTTTGACAGCAATTCATCATTTAATATCATGGTTCTAATTTGTTGACAGGATAGAATGGATGCATCTGGGGTGGCACTAGTTTTAATTGGACCTGGTAGCATTGATCAGGTATATACTGAGAAAGCTTATTGAGTTGTTCCTTAATATTTGTGATCGCATATCAGCTAATGTGATGAGTAATATATATGGTGATGGGATGTAACAGTATTTGTTGGACTCTTCTTATTTTTAATTGCAGTTTAACAAAATTTCAGGAAAGTTTGACTATCAAATTTGGGTTAACAAGGACCGCCTTCATAATAAAACTTGTTGTAGTCATTGAACATATCTTGCTAAACATGTATTTCTTTCTGCTTCTTCACTGGAATTGATTTCTGCAAGCCTCAAATTGCAAAAAATTTTCTTTCATTGCTTCATGCTAATACCATGTACCTTTTTTATAACCATTAGCAATAATTTTGATGTAGGCAAAAGCATTCTCTGAGCAAACAAATTTCAAAGGAGGTATGATTCTGAAAAAACTTGATAAGTCTCTCATGGATCTCCACGAGGCCAATTTCAAATGGCAACATGTGTATCATGAGAAGTAGTAATCCTTACTGCAAGAGAGTAATTTCTTAGGGTTTGTCTTATCACTCGTTTGTTATGCCATCTCACAGCGATGAGTCTCCATAACCAAAGCAAAGTTTTTACTGCTTTAAAGTAGTAATGAGCGTGCTTGGCTAACTCGGATTTGCCTGTTCACCTTGTGGAGATTTCAGGGGTCCATCCAGAAGTTGTTGACATTTCTTACCTTTTGATCTCTTCTGAAATGTATAGTTTCTACAATAGTTTTGTGTTTCTCCTTGTTGCTGCTAGGTAATAGAATCTGTTGTTGGTTTCAGAAGTGTACGCAGATCCTAGCCACTCGTCATATGAAGTACTGGGATTTGTTTCTGGAGTTTTAAGCACATTTACTCCCCAGGTACTTAAGAAATGCTGTGTTACGAATGCACACATTCTATCTCCTTGTTTAATTATAAGAATGCTAGCAGCTTATACATGTGATAGTCTCAATTTTTGGGGTTTTTTAAACTGCATTTAGCTTTAGTTTCTAAGTTGCTTCCATAACATTTTAGGCAGGTTTAAAGATTATACAATTGTACATGGAAGGTTATCGACAGGACTGGGGGCTTTCCTTTCAAAGGGATACCGTGACAAGAGGAGGCTGGTATGTAAACTATCTTGATAAGTGTTATTAGAATCATGCCTGCATGGTTATGATGGGATTCACAAATCCTCACCTTGTAAAAGAAATGTTAAATTTTAAACTCCTTAAAACTGTGTCTTTTTATTTTTTATTTTTTTATTATAGCCAAAAAAATTAGAAAGATATTAAGAAGAGCCTTACAAAATAGAAGTGCAATTCACAGAGCATCAAAGGAAAAAAAAAAGGATATAAACACAATAATCAAAGGGCTGAACATCCTAACCCTGACCCAATCCCTCTATAGATCAAAAAGAGAGAGGTCAGTCCCCCACAGGATCCTAGCACAATCCAAAAAAGGTCCAAGGAGAAATTCCTTCAACACCTGAGCTGAGACTCCTTTCTCTTGAAGCTCCGTGATTTTTCTCCCTCCATAAGCACAAGAATAGACAGAAAGGAGGCATCCTCCAAATCCTTCTGGATATCTTCCCCCCACCAGTACCATGCCCTTAGAATGTAAGTCTTTCAATCATGTTATCATAGAGAATTATACTCAATACAGCATACCTTTAAATTAAATGATGAACAGAAAATCAGAAGTGCGACAAGAACAGACTAGTTGATATCTTCCACTAACTGAATGCCTCTTAACATTCCTCAACACGTTTGTGGTGACAACTTATAACTTGAGTTGATAACCCCTACATGCTTAATAAAAAACCCTATCTAAACCATTCAAAATATATTATGCTTCAATTACAAATTTCCATGTGAAGTTTACTTTTTTAGCCGTTCCCATGATGTTTCATTTGAATAAAGTGATAGTAGCAGCAGTAAATGTACACAGAACTGCCAGAAAAATCTTGCAATAGCCTGTGCCCATTTCAGTGGGCTAAACTATAAAATTGCATGGCATTGACATAGATTCTAGTTATACCTACTACTTACTTTTTGCTAGCTTTGTTATATGTAAGTATTTTGCTGTATTACCCAAAATGAGAACTAATGATGATAGCCAGAATATGTTCTTCTCAAGGCCAATCTCAATACCTTCTGTTCATTTTAAACAAAAACATTTTAACAGATATATAAAATAGGCTACTTTGTTGTGGTTTTCTCAGGCAGCAAGGGGGAATCATTGTTGCAGGTCCTGGTAAAAGTAACATCTCATACATCCACAAGGTTCGTCCCTTCTACTTCTATCCAGTTCTCTCTCTTTTTGCTTCTAGAAATAACCATGTGAATCCATCAATAAGCCTATCAGAGGAAAAAGAATAACAATAAAAATCAGATTCTTTTGTTGGTAATAAATGATAATTGCAAATACATTCATCTACATATGTTAATTTAGCAATGTGTTTCTCATCACTTCTTTGAAATGTGGCATTTCAAAAGTTGAAAAATGATCCGAGTTTTGTTTTAAGGGATTATGTCGGCAATCTTCATAATGACTCCATTTTGGATTACACATTCTCATTTGAGGGATACTTTGCTAGTTTCCTAATATATCATTGTACATTTGTCGAGTTGATTAGGACAAAGAAGCAGGAGACGATCCAGATATGGAAGATATTTTGACTGCATGTTGCTCATGAAGCAGGAAATGAGCCAGTGAGGTGCATCTTAACCTTCTCTATGGTTTTACTTATGTTTACAAACTGTATCTACCTTTGCTACTGACTTTGAGGTCGAGGAGTAAGAACTAACTGCCTACTTGTGTTCCAATCTTCAACTCTTTGAGACTGAGTAGTAGCTTGAGGAGTGAACTGGCAGTCTTGCCAATGGGTGAAGGTTGAGATTGGGATTACAACACCAACCTCTCCCCCTTCTTCCCTAACCATCCACATGAAAGGATAACAATAATTGTGGAGGATGATTCCATCCATGGCCCATGTGACAGTAATTCGTAAGAGAAACAGAACTGTACCAGACTTAAAATAAGTTAGAACTAGACTGAATAAATACAGTAACCTTGCCAAATGTTGATTCCCTAAGCATGAATAATAATAATTTCAGAGTTCCTGTGAGCTTGTCCACTGAGCTGACTAGCTAGGCTGCATAGCTATCCTGGATGAACCTGATCCCTTGTTAGATGTAGTTGTAATCCCGCTAAAGGAACATGACTAGACAATCCAATACATGGTTGGCATAATCCAGTGAACCCATTAATATTTGCAGCCTAATACATCATCAAGTATGTGTTAAGAAATTGTAGTGTTTTCTGTTCCTCCACATGCATTGAGAAAACGTATAAAATGGGAAATTAGATAAAAATGACGAAGAATTTTTATTCCCTGGCAATAATAAAAAAATTAAATTTTAAAAGGAAAAGAAGAAGCAATGCACCTCAGCAGAAGTTCCTTTGTTATAACTAAATTTAGTTCATAAGGAACAAAGTTTTTGGGCTGAAATTTTGACTCGCACAAGTAGCACCAGACCATGGCCCTGAAATTTCATGATAGAAAAATGATTCGAGCCATACAAATTTTACCGCCCATAATTGTACAATTTTTGTGGTCTATGTAAAAAAAAAAATAACTGATGGCAAGGCTCCTGACTACCAGAGAATCAACTTGGAAGAATTTGGTAAAAGTCCTGTGACTAATAGGCAAAAATTGGAAAGAAAAGAGAACACAATCTCTAGATTCCATTTGTTATTTAAGTTGCTGGTGATTTGTTCCTCATTTGTATAAAACCCTTTTCGTCTGTATTTCCCAGTAGCTGTGATGAAATATATAATTCAAATTTCTACAAAACCTTATAAGACAACTGCTGATGAGCTGATCTGATCTGATCTTTGGAGTTTGTCTAATTAGTTTCAGGACTTTACAGGTTTAAATTATAAATGATGTTCCCAGCCATTCTCAACGTAAATAAGACAGGCTAACATTTGGTTATTTTTATTTTTTCATTACTGTAGTAATGGGTGGTAGGGGTAGCAATAGCTGCAGGAGAGAGGCGATAGCACAAACCATGACCCACCACAAGCAGTAGGCTTTTCTTGTGCTTACCATGAAAAAAGAGACACTAGTGTTGATGATACAACCTGCTTATGAACAGGCTTTGACAAAACTAGGAGAACCTTGCCTGCATTGATAGCTTAAAATCTCAGGCTTCAGCAACAAACACAAACTTGATTCCTTTTATGTAATAGTTCAGATTTATGAATTCAACTTTCTTTCTCTGTTTCAGGCATTTGCAGAGTGATGCTGATTTGTCAGGAGATCACCTTCCTCGATGGCATCTGAAGCAAGTTCTGTAGAAACACGTATTTTGTATTAATGTGAAGCTGTTGATAGAGATATATGTACAAAATTTGGCTTCCAAACATGCTGATATAAATTACTTTGTTGCTCTTTTTTGTAGCCATATGAATTTGTCTGAGCCATGCATAGTATGTGAAGGAGAGAAAAAGATCCCTGGTCCCTGTTATGATGCTAGCTCAATTAAGAGGCTTGTCTTACCTTTTTGTTGTCAGCCCAGCCTCATTCTTTTCTTTTAAGGCTATCATATTTTAAATATAATATCCTCATTCAGTGACAAGAATTTGAGAAAATTAAAATATTAATATGATAGGTGTGGAGTGATTTTACATTTAAATATTAAAGTTCCATAAACCCCCAATTTTCATTTAAATTAAATCATATTTGATACATGGCAGAAATTGGAATATTTGATGCGCGTCGTGCCCACAGGCATCTTGCGTAGGGACCCCTGCGTACCATTTGACTGCAGCCTTCAACGAGTGCTCTCACACTGCTTCCTGAGCTTTCCATTCCTGCTGTTGAAACCTGCAATTTTTCTTTCTTCTATCCTGCTGCATGCCTGCATCCACCACCTTCACTGCTGTTGCTGCTTCCCCAACTGTAACCATCTGACAACAGCCTTCATCTAGTATCCAGAGGAATTATATTCTAAGTCTCCAAGTGTTGTACTATTCTTGTCAAAGGTGTGCACCTAAGGCAGGTTTCTTTGACTGTTGAATCCTAGAAGTAGGACGCCAGTTTCCTACCGCACGGAGATTGATACCCTGAGGAGGGCAAATTTACTTCAGGGATAGAGCAATGTCACGCCTCAGCCTAACAATCCACTAAGTATCCTTTTCAATTTGTTATGTTTCTTCTTCGTTCAATTTTGGGCTAGATCAAGTTTGCTGATTTAATCTTTTGACCCTTGAACCATCACAATTTACCTCAAATGCAGTCATTTCCAATTATGTCTTTTGTTGCCCTGGAACTCAACCATTTATCTTCAACTGGGCTGTGCTTATTTTTTGAGCATGTCTCTTCATCCAGCATTCTGCACAAATACTTGGATTTTATCCATTTAGTGGAAACGTGGGACAAATTTGAGGTACGTACATATGTTTGTGTAGTTGGTTTTTTTTTTTATTTTTTTCATATTTTGCTTTTGTTCGCTCAAGTTCTTTACATCTTATCCACTTTATTAGTTATCATCTACCCAGTGGATTCTGAATGTCGCTCTAAAACCATAATCTCCTCTAAAAAATTACCTCAATGACGCGTAACGTGGATGAGAGTGGATTCAATGTAAATTAACAAAGTTGTCATAAAATAACCAATGTTCTGTTTTTGTTCATTTTTTTTCTCCTGATTTCAAGAAAATTTAGGTCTAAAATGTTTTTATGAATTGATACTAAAAAAAATTAATCTACAGGGTGAAATTTTACCATATATAGCTATTTTTGTTTCATAACTCATCTCATTTAAGTTATTAAATAAATTAAATATATTTAGCAAAAATAACTTAATATTATAATTTAAAATTAAAAAATATTTTAAATATTAAATCAAAATAATTATCTTATTTTTAATCTCAAATTATTTTTGTTTTATTTGTCCATATCTAATGACAATATATTTAACAATCATGAGTTTCATCACATGACTCATTTTTTATAGTAATTATTTTATTTTAGGGTTATCTGATATATTTAAAACACTTTAGATATGAATGTTTAATGAAAAATTTTATTATTTAAAATTAATGAAAATAAATATTAATTGAAATTAATAATGATAAATATTAATTATACTTAATAAAGATAAATATATTAATTTATAACTTAAAATAAATTTTAAGTTCTTAAATAATAAATATTAAATCTCCATAGATGAAAAATGGACAAATATTATCATGCTTAGTGGCCAAACTTGGAATTTATAAAAAAATGACACGTGGAAAAATGGGGGTGAGGTGGTGGTAAGCAGTGAAAATTGGGATAAAATTTAAAGAAAGAAATGGTGACATAGATGAGAGAAAGATTAAATGTGTGACGTGGCTTAACTAAATTGGCCAAACAAATAATTTAAAATTATCAGTGATTACGGTAAAAGAGTTGCAATTAAATGCAGGTGACTATGAAGAACAGAGATCATCTGCTTGGATTTATATTCAAATCGGATTAATTACCGAATCTAAAATGCCTACAGTATAGCAATCAGTGATCATTACCCCTCATTTTTCTTCTCAAAAATAAAGCTTCATTAACCGAACGACAAAAAGAATAAAACACGCTAAACCAATATGCCATGCCATGCCATGTGCAAATAGCTTACGGGTTCATAACTATGAATATTTGTGGTTACCGTCTTGTCGGGTTCTATAATCTACAATTGGCACCATAATGTGGAGTCCCCCAACCATGTAAAAAATAATACTAAGACGAAGTTGGGAGCTCTCATAAGTCATACCATGTAGCAAAAACAAAAACTATCGCGGAGTTGGCCTTGCAATAGACTCATCAAATGACAAGTAATTCTCAGTTGGACCCACATCAATGCCCATGTTGATGGAAGAATGAATAGAATTCCTTGATGCATCTGAGTTGCCTTCTCTTGCTGCTTCTGCTCCCCTCTCAATTGAGATTGCCTCTTGGATTTCTTTTATCACTTCTGAGATTGGTGGCCTCATACTCCCATGGGGTTGGACACACATCAAAGCTTTCTCAGCTATCTTCCACATTGATTGGATGTCATATTCATCACGTAATGAAGGATCAATGATACCTTGGATATCCCCACTTTCAATGTGTAACTTTGCCTGCGATATAACCATGAGAGAAGATCAGTGAAAGCAATTTGATGTGTGGACAAGTTAAATGAAATTTCTCTCAACCCCATCAAATCATCATCTAAATAGTCCTTCCCCCACCCCAAAGGTTCTATTTCTATCCACGACCACTGTTTTTTGGTGCTGTTGGTAAAGCTAATTTCTATGATCTTCTCCAACACCAAACCCTTCTGTTGGAGAAAAAAAAGTACAAAACAGAAACAACAAAGACAATTTTAAGGCTCCAGAAACTGGAAATTGAAGTGAAGAAAAATAAAATCAAGTTTAAACTTATAGTTACTGAATTTTTCTTCAATTAATTCATAATTTTATTCTTCTTTCATGCATAAAAAGAAAGAAATTAGAAACATATGAACATTTAAGGCCTATTTTGTAATTTTTTTCAAAAACAATTTTTTATTCTCTAGAATAAAAAATAAAAAAAAGGAAAACATGTCTGACAACTATAAAACAATTTTTTGTTTAAAAACATAAAACAAGGTATTTTCATATAATATCTTTTAGTTGTTTTTAGTTGGTTTTTGAAAATTATTTTAAAAAATAATTATACAAATACAAAGAATGATAAAAAAAAAAAAATGAAGTACTACGTATGAAAGTAATTTTTAAAGCATATTAAAAAAGATAAAAAAATACGTTAACAATATTTTATGTTCCAAAACAAAATTTTATTCTACAAAAAATCAAAGAACGGTTTTCAAAAATTGTTCTAAAAAATTATTTTTCAAAACTATTTTAAAAAACATTTCCCAAATAGAGCCTTTATAATTTCAATTATATTTCCTTTTTCTTCATATTTCCATGATAAACCACATAAAAAATTTTGAGATCCTTTTTTTTTTTCCCTTTCCTTTTCCTAGTACCTTTTGATATCCAAACAAAGTGTAAAGAAAATTGAACATATTGAAAACAATATTTTGACAACTTAACCAACAGCACAACCACAGGATTTTGAGGGGACCTGACATTGTGAAATTGATGCTAACTAACCTTCAGCAGATATAACTTAAGAGCAATACGATTAATAGAGTTTAGAGGACCTACTTAGCCAACAGTTCCAATATTCCAGCATTTTTTTTGTTTTAAGTTTTAAACCATACTTACCCATTGGACTATGTTACGGCAGTTAACACCAAAGCTTTCATTAGATATTGCTTCTTGACCAGATATCAGCTCAAGAAGGATGACGCCAAAACTATAAACATCACTCTTGTCCGTTAATTGCTGGGAAATATAATACCTGCATATTATTAGAGATTAGAAATAAGGTGTGTTAATGTAACAAAGTGAAAACAAGGGAACTTGAAATCAGGCATCTTAAATGCACCCCATTCGATGGTCCTGTTTGGAAGCAGAAGTAATTACTTTTGCTCTAGGGTTAATTTTATGATTAGGAATTCTAGTTTAAAAACATTTTAATCAAACATAAAGATAATTGACATTTTTTAGAACCTTCCCTTATTGCAGTCGAATAAAAGTAAAGATTTTCCTACTTTTCAAAAATCATGCTAGACCGTGTGTGGCCCAAGTTTAAGAATTCTACTGTTCTACTTTTAACATTTAAGAAGCCATCAAAAAAGGCTTATAACAACTATTCTATGTAGGATAATTCTGAAAAGGTGAAGGCAGTAATGTCGAACACTGACGGTTTGATTCCACATGGCAAATATTTGAATTAACTTAGCTTCACTTGTTTCTAGTTTCCATAAAAATCATTTCATGGAGAAAACAAAAACAAGGTGGAAAAATGGTTACAACCAGCAAAACGTTGCTAAGGATGTATTTTGATGTTGGAACTGGACAAGCCTAGTTCGAGTTTGTCCATTGAAAGAAAAAGATCCACCTGGAGCCATTAGAGAAATATATTAAAACATACAAAATAAAATAATAAGAAACTGAAGCAAGAACAACCTAATTCAACTGAACAGAACATCAATCCCAACCACTTGGGACTGGCTACATTTAAATTATTTTGCCACTCAACTCCAGAGAAGCATACCCTTAATTTAAATTCTTAGGTATCTTCAACTTGAATAAAATAGTCCAAATTGATGGTAGACAACCTTCACTCACTTTTCTTAAAAATTGACATCACTTCTACCTTCTTAAAAATGCACTCAGTCCTGTTCTATTCTCTCTCATAGTGTCAGTTAATCATATTAACATCTTCCTCAGCTAGAGTTACTATTGGTACAAATTGTACTAAATTCATTCTATTAAATCCTAAAATGGTTTTATTTCAGAAGTTTCCAGAAAACAAAAATAGTTTAAATTTAGAAATAACCAAATACACAATGGACCTTTTTAGATGCAATTGTAAAACATATATATAGAGTGAATAAAAGTACTTGAGAAGGATAAGGAGTCCTCCCCAAAGTTACAAAAACTGATCAAACATGGCCAAACTCTACCATAATACAAGGAGACTTAGCCAACCAGTATGGACTAAAAAGAAATATAAAAGCCTCTCCACTAGCCCATACAAAACTCATCTTTGATGCTATTCAACCGCTTTTGTTCTACAGACCAAGGACCAATCAAAATTGTAAAACATAATAGAATATTTAATTTCCATGAGACACAAACTTGTAGGTATTTATGAAAAGATTGCCAAATGATCCATCTTTTAAACTGCTAATCTGAGACCAGCCTAGTTCTCACATAGCTGCCAAAAGATAGTTCAGGGTTCTAACTTTGTAAAGGGTGCCTAGCCTATGGGGCTAAGTAAATGTGTTCTCCAGAAAAAGAAAACTGCTAAAGGAAGGGCTAGAGATCAGCTTTTTTCATAAAGGAGCCAGTTGAAACATGGATTTCTACACAGAAACCACATCCACAAAAATAAAGCCCTTCTCACTACTTGATTATGCAGACACCACAGGAAAAGTAAACTTGGAATCTTACATCAGCAACTCCAGACCCAAACTTCCATAACTTTTCAAGTTTTCATTTCTTTTCTTATGTCTTCCTTACAACCAAAACTTAGCAGTGAGGAAATGCCCAAATTATTAATTGTGTGTTTATAAGATAAAGAAGGGTTGTCATTCACTTCTAACAAACTCTCATCTTTTGGTGTCGCATCTCCAGTAAAACATTATATACACCTGCACAAGCAACTTGTAGAACAGGCCTATATAGTCCCCCATCATCAAAATTTCATCACCAATTGTCTTTGGCAAACACAGCTTAAATATTCTATATTTTCACATTCAAAGAAAATTAAACAGTTTTCACGTCTTGAACTTGTTCATATTAGATGCTCAGGCATTAACTAGAATTTTAGCAGTGAGACCTGTATCCTTACTCCAACAAATTGGTTAAATGGATGTCAGAAACCAAGACAATGTCTGGATTGAAGGGAGAGACAATGATAATAAGTATATAAAGGAACTCACTTAAACTTACTAAGAACAATGGGGTCCAAAATTTAAATTATCCCCATGTGTATGTAGTAAGCACAGATTCACATTTGAAGGCTAGCAGATTTTCATGACACAAGTTTTCCTTAGGAACAGGAAAATGAACCCTTTTCTTCTAAACATTCCTGAACATATCCAAATCAGTTTCACATTTCATACTGAATTGTATAATTGAACTTTATGACTTTTCAAAGTCAGCTTACACAAATCTGAAGACACTTTTTATCAACAAGATGTACCATAGCCAAGCACATGAAGAGCACTGAATGCTTCAGACAAAAAATATAGCAGCAGCATATTCAACTCCTTTTCAAATATGGTGTTTTAACTTGATCTCAAAAAATAAAATAAAAAGTAAAAAATAAAAAAATAAAACAGAAATGTAGAAGATACATGAGAAAAGGCCTTACTCAGGATCCAGATACCCCACAGTGCCACGAACCACACTCGATACATGGGATGATCCATCTACTGCTAGCTTTGAAAGACCAAAATCTGAAACCTTTGCTTTCATGTATTTGTCAAGAAGAATATTGCTACTTTTCAAATCCCGATGAATGATGGATGGAACACATCCTGTATGAAGGTACTCAATTCCTGAAAACAAGGAGATAATAAGCAAATTAATTCCTCTGAAAACATAAACTTGTCAGAAAAAGGAGAATTTTCAACCCTAGCTTACACACCTTTAGCCGCATCTTCAGCAATCTCAAGGCGCTTGATCCAACTGATAGCTCGCTCACGTGTCAAGGGGCCTACCAAAATTTTGTGGGCAAGTGAGCTGCAAACTTATATTCCCTCTATTCAAAGAGACAATTTACTCACCATAAAGATGTTCCTTCAGAGTTCCATTATGCATAAACTCATAAACAAGCATACTTCTGCCTTCTTCTTGGCAATACCCAAGAAACTGTACCAGGTTTCTGTGATGGATTCTTGAAAGAAGGGTCACCTAGGTTGATGGTAGTATGGATCAATAGACAAGAACAAGCTTCAAATGGTTAACAAAGGAAACTCCGTATGGTAAGCTGAAGCATTAAGACAAGTGAAACAAGTTTTATTGAATAGGAAAGCAAAGGGTTTCAACTTTCTTGCTTCCGTGCTAGATCAACATGGTTTCTCACAGCAAGAGAGATGACATAAGCTTTAAATATCCAACCTGTATTTCCATAGGAACTTTCATAATAACAAGGTCTAACTGCTCTAGTCTGGTAACCAGTTTAGACCAGTTCCACTATTTTCGTTCTTTTTTTCCTTTTAATCTGAAACAAACTAATTATTTAATATAAATTTTGAAGTATAAATGAAAGATGAGAAATCCTTCCAAAATGTACAAAAGCTATTCAGAAAAGAAGAAAGGGAGTGAACTTTTTTGAATAAGAACAAGAGGAAAGCTATAATATAACATGAATTTGTACAATTAGAGTAATTCTACACTCCTCAAAGGGGTAAAAAAATTCCCTACAAAAGAAGCCTAACACCTGTCTCCTTGTGTTACTAAATGATCAGAAACTGGATTAACTAAAGAGACCAAGAGAAAGAACACAACCCATGTTGCCAGCAACATTTAGAACTTTGCTAAAGCCGCCCATCATACCTTCAAGGCCATCTCTCTAATTTAGACACTCAAACCATCAAAATAGCATAATTCCCTTCCACTCATAAGTAAAAAAGACAGAGAGTCTTATCTTGTGCCAAACCCTTCAAAACTAAAATCTTTGCCTCAATAATGAAGCACTCTCCAACCGTTGTGAAAAAACTCTCAACTTTGACCTACATACCAAGTTACAATCAAGTTGTAGAACACTAAGGTAAGTATCATCAAAACCAAACTAGATTTTATTTTCTAAAAACAGTTTTCACATTTCTTAATCAAACACGTTTTCAAAAAAAGAACAAATAGAAAATAGAAACTGTTCTTAGAAAATGAAAACTAGAAAACATTTTCCTAACCAAACGCAACCCTTAGAGCCTCCATTGTTACTATAAATAAATAGGGAGAAGGGGGATCCCCTTACCTCAAACCCCTAGAGTTCTGAAAAAAGTTAGAAGGGGTGTCATTAACAAGCAAAGAAAGCTTGGTATAAATATAAAAGGGTGCAACCTAGGACAATATAGAGTAAGTTCAGGTAAAATTCAACCCAACCAAACTCATGACTTCTAGAGGTCAAACCAACCTAAGTGAGAGAGGGAAAAGCACTTGACCCTGAGTGCTTAGAATGAAAATTGTTGTAGCTATAAATCGGTCTGTAGAAGAGACAATAGTTCCATCTTCTATTCCTTCATAAAGTTGAAGGTTAAAGGCATCTATTAAAGTAGACATCTCAGATGGACATCAAAAGAATTTTAAGTGGCTTCTATTTTTCATGAGACCAGGCTGTTTTATCTGGTGAGTTCGTGCTGCATGGTAAGGAAAGCCTCTCTTATGATTATTTTCTCTGTTCAACAAAATAAATGACAAATAGAATAAAAAACAAGTCTTGCACATGAAAATAAATTCCAATACTTATAAGCATATGAATGAATTTCTGGGTCTATGCATACAATGCTGTTTGCAAGATCACTGTCCTCATCAATTAGGCTGACATTACCATATCAAAGAATATGCCTTGTTTCCTTCCAATTCAATAGCTGTTTCTAAAGAGTGTCCATCATTTCATGAAATAGAATCATGGGAACCATCAATGGTTATACTGAGGAATTGTGGAAAAACAAACATAGAGCAAAGAAACAAGGATAGTTGAGCATCCAAAATAGAAAGGATGAAAAAAGACAAAAAAAAAAGAAAGAAATAGAAAAGGGATCGATGGGAAAGCTACCTCATTTGAAAATTCTCTATTCCCCTGATAGGAGTTATTGATTAGTACTTTGACTGCAATTTCTTTTCCATCTTTCATTTTTCCATAATATACCACTCCAAAACCCCCAGAACCAATTTTCTTCTCAAATTTCCTTGTAGCATCTTCAATTTCAGATAAACTAAAGCAATTTGCAGCTTCTGTGGCAGCATCATTCAAGGAAGAAACTATCCTTTGAGCAGGTAGTCCATGTCCAAGCTGGTCTGATACAAATTCATAGAAAAACCCTGTTACAGACACTGACATTTCAATAGAAGAGAATAAGCAAACTTCAAGATTGCTCACGCATACCCTGTTCATAGTATCTTTTCTTTCCTTTGTGCATAAATAAGCAAGATGCAATAGTAGCTATAAGCAGAACAACAGCCCCAACTGAGGATCCAATGATAATACCAATGTGTCTACCTCCTGTGCTCCCTTTATGAAGATTATCATTTCCTGAGTAGCTGTCAAGAAAAAGTAGGAAGCACCAATGAAAATATTGATGTCCTGAACTAATAAATACATGTAAAAATGAGAAATGAGATGGAGAACTGGGGCAAAAACTACAGCATGAGCAAAGTTTTGATTAATCTTTGTATACAATTTACCTGAAAATGACAAGTAAAATCAAAGTACCAGTATGTTAAATCAAAGTCGAGATTGTTGTGTGCAGTCACTGTGTATGATGGGGAACAACATTGAAAATATTCTTTGAAGACTTACAAGAGAAAGGTAATGGCTGGTTCCAATGCCTAACCCTTAAATTAGGTTCTTGATCACAGTTTTAAAATCTATTCATATTTGGTTTAATTTGGATCTTGCTGACTTAATTTTCTCCTTGTAGTTGACTCCAGCATTTAGCCATCTTTTCTTGTTCTTCTCTTTCTCCTCTTACTTCTTTATTTTAATCCTTTGTTATTATGCAAATTGTTATTCAACCATTCTTTAATTTGAAAATAAAATCCCAACAGTTGTGAAAAAAACACAATCCCAAATTTCCCTTGCTGTCCAGAAATTCCAGTAGGTCTTTCCTTTTAAATTCAACCTGGAAAACAACTTAAACCATGGCTAATTTAACCCTTAATCCATTAATAAATTCTAATTCCACCATCCCCTTTATGAACCAAAAACCAAAAGCCCTAGCATTATTTGCTCATAGGCTGCTATTTTAAGGATTGTCCTACAAAAAGGGATGCAGTAGCATACATAGGTACAGGTCTGTTTATTGCACACCAAACAAGGTGGGTGAACCAAGTCAATATCACTGAAGAACAAGTTAACCAGCGACTCAGGCAAAAAATATATACATAAATGTACATAAATAACATTATGAAATTGAAACATGAAAGTATTATTCAAAAATCATTCTTCTTTTTCACCAAATTTTCATGGTATATTCATCATACCATCATTACAAGTTATGTGACCCACTATAAATGGCATAAATCCAGGGATTACAATCGTCTAAAGCTCTGTAATGGAAATAGGGGTTAGAAAACCAACTATAACCACTGCAAAGCAAGGCTCCATTTTTCTTTTCTTTTCTTTTCTTCTCTCTCTTTTTTTATTTTTTATTTTTATTTTTTTGTGCTGTGTCATTCACACCAGACATGTCTGTCAAACAATTTTTTTGAAATCTCCATCTCAAGAACCTCATATGCATATCAGACACCAAAGTACTATAGATTGAAATGCATTGTTTACGGAAAATAAAAATAAGACAAATCGTTGGGGTACATAAACTAAAACAATTTTAAAATATGCCTATATGAGATTAATATTTAAAAATCTAAGCTAATCAGTGATTTCCACCAATTTTCAACACACAACGTTACATTTTACGAATTTTAATTTTCTACATGTAAAGAAAATGATACCCACTTGAAATCCAAGTTCTCATTGAGAAGACCTGATGGCACTTTCCCAGACAACATATTATTTTGCACATACCTGCAACCATCATATTCATTGAGTAGATCAGATCTTTACTCAGAAGCAACATGGTAAATGTACATAAACATGATTTTGGAGATGCAACATGGTAAATGTCCACAAACATGATTTTGGAGTCAACATTTGGAAGAACCATTTAAAGAAAAATAGATGCTTCCAGAATCAGAAGAGATGTACTCCAAAGACCTTTAAACTATTAAGCGTGTTCACAACTGATATCCAAGTTCAGAAACTTACAGTTCCTTTAGACTCTGAAGGTCCACCAAAGAGGATGGCAGCTCACCAGACAGCTGATTGTTCTCAAGATGGCTATAATAGAGAAGAACATTTATTAGCTTAAAAATATTTAATAAATTACCATGATTTAGAATAAATCATCCAGGTTTACATGGTCTTCAAGTTTATCAATCCAGTAAAATCAGGTATTGGACCAGCCAGTGCATTGCCATCAAGCCATCTGCAATCACAAGATAACTCAATGCTGATTATAGGAGGAACATCAACTGATTCAACAATAAGCAAGGAAAAAACCTTTACCACCACCCAGCAAAATAAAAATGGAATCTATAAACTTACAGCTCTACTAAGCCACTCAGCTTTGTCAAATCTGTGGGAATATTCCCTGTCAAATTCTTTCCAGATAAATGACTGCCAAGCACCAGGGTTCAATTAGATCAGTAGCATTTCTTTCTAGACACATATGTTGCTATGTCTTAGAAGAAAAATGGAAAATCTATGTGCATGAGACCTAACCTAAAAGGGACATGAACTTTATAGATATCAAAATGTTTAAGTAGAATAAAAAAAAAGAGAGAAAACCTCTACATTGAAACTATCCTTGGTTGTGGATCAGAGTTGCATGCTACCCATGACCATGGAACTGGCAAGCATGGATCACCACCTTCTTTTGCCCAATCTTCTGATGAGTACTGTAAAACTATACTAGCAATAGCAGATCCTGCAGCTCATGTAAACATAGCATCAGGTATATGTCCATTAGAGCTTCAAAGGTATAAATTATAGAATGTCATTTTTAGGAGGATATAGTTGAGAAGCAAACATTGTACTAGGGTAGAAGGAATAATACGCTAAATAGAAAACCATGATTTCTACATAAAGAACATTGCTCATAAAGACTGACATGCATACAAAGAATCATAACTATGCTTACCATCTAGACAACCATCACGTTTCTCCAGATATTTATTTATCTCCATAGCATTCAAAAGTGGCCCCTGAGAAGAATCAGATGTTTTTCCAAACTTGAAAGATAATACAAAGGGGAGAGATATATTGGGGTATCCTGGCTCATACAGACGATACTTTCCTTGAGCATTTTCTTGGATATTAACAGCAGGTTTGCTGAGATCAGGCATGTTTGGGAGTATTAGCCTGAATTTCCTTGTTTCTTCTGGGCCCAAATCTTCAATTTCTGCAAGGTAGGTGAATGCCCATCCAAAACCTGGAAACCCATCTAGATTCAATCGGTAACTTAATGTACCATTTCTCCCAACAACAGCTGTCTGCATCACTTTTTCCGGTGGTCTGCTATCTTTATTGACATCAATTGGCATCTGGGTGGAAACTTTCTCAGTGCCAGGAGCAACATCAACCAAGTAATTTGCTTTCTTCAAGGAGTCAGACTCCCATATTCTATCAAATGGGTCATCTGGATACCTGAAATAACACAAGTAAAGTTTTCTTATGGACATTAAACGTTGGAGTGACATGAATTATAGATGCATGCCAACCAAAGCTTTCCTTCCTTTCTTTTTAAATTATTGTGATGGAAGACTACTCCAGGTAGCAGAATAATTAAATAATGCAAATATCTTTTTGATGCCATAGGATTTGATGGCGCATTACCCAAAACAAGTTTAAAATGATTGAACACATAAATAGAGGGCACAAAAGCACTTCTAACTAGCTAAGCTAATCCAACACATACCTGACTGGAGCTTCACTATCTGCACCAAAATTTACTCTTGCAGACACGCTAAGAAAGAAATCTTCTTCATATTCTGTATAGTAAATTGAACCATTGAATTGTCGGAGCTCAAGGGTAGAGATAAATGGCTGCCCAGTTGTAGCATTGGATAAACACACACTAATAGTAGGATCTGAAGCCAGGAATATCAACTCACTGGACTCTATTGTGTTAGCATCCGAAATGACAATTGTAGACCAAGGAGTAGCCCCAAGGGAAATATCAAACTTTGGATAAACCTTGTTGTTGTCAAAATTACCATACAAGAAAGTCGCTCTTACAAGGTACCTAGTCCTGCTTATAACATCAAGTGTGTAGCAATACTTCCTGTTGTCAGCAGGGAAATGCCTCAGTGTGGTATATTGCTTTCGTGTCTCATTTGCAACAGATATAGTTGCTATTTCTCCATACATCAATTGATCATCAGAAGTCCACCAAAGACCAAGGTCATCTGTGAAATTTTCACTACCACCACAGTCGAAACTTACAAAACCTGCTTTTTACATGATCATATTTGTCAGTCTTTTTTTTTTTTTTTTTCCTTTTGTTCTTATTATTATTATTATTATTTTGTTTATAGGAATATGGAGATTTCATCAATAAGCACCAATTAAATGAGGGGGCCTACCCCTACTACACAGGAGGTATACAAATGGTGAAAAAAAAGGCCAAAAAGAGAAAGGAGACAAAACCACACTAGCAAGACCCCTAAAAACCAATAAAAGCATGCAACTTTTAGGAAAAGAACTGCTTTGTCGATCAAATTTGAAAATAAGAAAATGACAAAATACCTACAGTAAAATTCTGATGGGAAAAATGATGAAAGGTTACCCTACCATAATCCAACTGATAGGCTAATCTAATATCATCTTTTATTATTCTCCCACATGATACAATATTGAAATGAAAAGCAGTTCAACAGATCTGAAGTTTTATAGTGCAAATTTAATTTCCATGATCAATCTGGGTCAGATGAACAGACATGCTTGCGTGTTTTTGTCTTCCCTTCTTAGTGAACCACTTGCCATGCAATATTTACTTGTATTAATTGTTTATTACTTCACCAACCATTAGAAAAATTAATTCCACTTGTTTATAAAGTTGTAATTTTTCACAGGATTGACACCCTTGGACCATCCAATGAATGATGTCTGGGGGATACAATCATCAAAATAGTTTACTGCAAAACTGATTCCTAACCCAGCTGAGGTAACTCCATCCGCATAGCGCTCAAAATGCTAGTTCATTTTTGGTCTGAATCAAATTTGAACCAAATTCCACAATTTAAATTTTTTATCAAAATTATGAACATTAGGGTCAATAGATTGAAATCCCAAGACTGTTGTATATTCACAAAGTCTAAAAACTTACATTCAAAATCTCAAACACTTCTCTAGCAACTTGTCACATGTCTATTGTTTGGTAAAATAATTCAATGGAACTCTCAAAAGATTATTACACAGAACTGAGGATGAAATAACATCTATGCCAACACAATCAATATGTCCAACATCCGGGATTGCTTTTCCAGGGCAACCGAAAAAATAGTTTCCCTCTCTGAAGTCTCTCTATGTTACTTAGAATAGATTACTAATTCTAAGGTAAGTTGATTACTGTCGTTTCCAGGAAATTATTCTATTCATAATTTTACAATCAAGATTCCAAGAGAATAATATTAATTAACAGCAAAAATGAAGTCAATACCTAACACCATTATACAAAGTGCCTTATGGCTTGAGCATAACACAAACATGCAGTACTAGTATACATTAATCACAAGTTGCATTCTGCAACCTTTTATTCCGGATTTCAGAAAAACGCCAGATGACAAATTTAAATACAAAAAGTTTAAAATATGATTGGGCAGTGGAACTATTAATGAGTAAAACAACTATGCGGGATTAAATAAATTATGAAACAAATTCACAAAAACGATCCCCTTCTTTATTCAGCTTTTCATTCACATATCAATAAAATTCTTCTCCGTTAAGTAACACAAGCAACAACTAGAGATATAAACAATAATAACGGCGAACATTTTGCGATCAAAGACTCGAAATTTAACAAATTTGATAAGCCTTAAAGAGGATAGAACATAGAAATCTATATACATAGAAGGATAGAAAGAAACCTGGCATCTGAGCATTGGCGGCATCCATGAGAAGAACAGTGACAGAGAGGAAGAGTAGGAGAAGCCTCGTTTCCATTCTTTTTCAGTTTTTGATGAAAATACGAAGAAGAGAGGCTGCAAAATAGTTGAAAAGGGAAGAACAGAGAAAGTGAATCGTGGAGAAAGAAAAAGATGAATCAAAAGAGAAAACAAAAGGACAAGATTAGATAAAACTGAAGGTTATTCACATCATTCACGCTGGACTCTAGGGAGAGAAAGGATTGTGCTTGAGAGAGGACGTGAGATGAGAATTCTTTTTATCGCCCCCTTTAAACTTGTGGGGACTGGTGCGAGTTGAGAAGGAGTCTCCGTTGTGGATTCTACTACCACTGCAGTGACCTTGGCGAGGAGGAGTGCTTGGGTCACCGTCACAGCTTGCCTTTTGTGTTTGGGAAAGTGGCTGGATGGCACGTGGACCCCACTCCTCCGGCTCTTGCTGTGGACCATGCTGATGGCACATGGTCTAACAACGGTCCAGATTCGCCCGTCTCTGGTCCCACCCTAAAAGTTATCCTCTTGTTGGAACTGGGAAAGCTCTTGAAGCGCTTGAACCGATACCGTACGACACGCTCACCTACCAGAGAGGGATCGATTCAACCCCCTCCGAGGCTTCTACCGTTGCAAAATGCTAAAATTCATAGATGTGACATGTGCGCACTGTGTCAAATCATGGTGAAGAAGGGAGTAAGTAACCTTTGATTCTTTGAAAGCTTGGATGAATACAAAATTAGCAAGTGCTTTTATTAAAAGATTATGACAATTAAAAAATGGTAAAAGAAATGCTGACATGGAGATAAATGACAAATGGATAGTTGAATACTAAAATTACAAAATTGTAAATATTGAAAAGATCTTTTTATTTTACCATTATTTAATCAGATACTTAAATAAATTATAAAAATTATGGTACAAATCGTCTATAATTATCTTATAAGATTATTTTATTAACTACTTTTCTAAAAAATTCATTTAGAAAGTTTTAAAATACTAGAAAATAGCGTTTTGAGGTCAAATTTGACTTTTAAAGATATTTAACAAACTCATCATAATTTATTCAAGTTTTAAAAAATAGAAAGACTCATGTGATGTGGCAAATAATATTTTTACCAAATTAATTTTTTTTAAATTGTGTTAATTATCTTTATTAATTAATAAAAATTAAAATATAATTTTCTAACATAAAATTCAATAATAATTTGAAAAAATAAAATAAAATATCCTGGCTGGCGTTCTAGGTTTTCCAAACAATAAGATTTACTTTGCGGGGATGCTCATGGTCATGATTAGTACCACATTGAAAAGGAATATAAAATTAATAGTGGAGCAGTTGAGAGGAACTTTCATGTGGTAGGAAGTGGGAACCCCTTGTTGGCTGGCAAACAAAAAATGACCCAGAAGCAGCAGTTGGTAAGTGTTAAAAAAAAAAAATTATCTATGTTATCATTACACTATGACATAACAATTATGTCATGATATATAGGGAGATCCAGTTCAAATATTTGGAGCATGGTCGAGAATGGTATGGCATTAGGACAGATGGACAAAAAAAGGGGAGAATGCACTGTGAGAATTGGTGATTACAAATAACGGGATGTTTGGCGTATTAGTTTTGATTGTTATACTGTTTGGCCCTCGGAAGCAAAGACTTCGATGGGGTGTTCCGGAAACATAATAAGTTAAGAAGGATATGCCATGAAAAGGGTTGCAGAAAATGGGTCCAGGTGGAGATAGACGAGAGGTTGAGGAGGGAGACGGAGACCCACCATTGAACGTGGCCAGCTATTCTAAGCTGACACCATTGCTTTAGAAATGTACACAGCCTATCATGACTCGTTGGGTCAAGTCATCGCACCAACACACATCTCCCATGTCATGACATCAATAATCATTGCCTGCATGGATTTAACACATATCGACCATTCTCGATGTAATTATCGTTGAAGAGTCTTCTCCGGCGGCTCGAAGAGCCCCTTATTGCTTTCTTTTCATTTAATTGCAGTCCACTAACAAAGACAAGGACAGTCGAAAGATCATGTAGAATTGTTCTGAAAACCAAGCCCATCGGGCCTCCTTGTCTGGAAGTCACTCGTTATGACTTCAAAGTAAAAACAAATTCGGTTGGATATTTTTTTAAGGCAGTCCTTTATCAAAGTGTGGTGACTAGCTTTGTCTAAAACTTTACAAAAAGATGACTCATTTCGTCTCCTCTTTATCCCCATACTTTTGCTTTTCTCTGATGGAATCAAACGTTAAAGGCAGCTACCTTCAATTTTTAGTGGATGCTTTCCTTTTGTTTATTTCCCTTTTTTTTTTTAGCGTATATGAAACTTTTCTTAATGTGTAAGGCTGTGGAAGGTACAACCATTTGAGCTCAATCATACCATTAATTTAATTGTGAATATCAATAGGAGAATAGAACCACCGTTTGGCTACTAAGAAAAGGGGAAATTTTGAATTTACGGGTCGATGATTATTCTTCTAATTTAGAGAACATGGTTAATAAATTTTTGATAAAAAAATATAATAATCTGAAAATTTATTTTTTTATAATAAAAAAAAATAAGAATTCTTTTAAAGCTTTTAAATTATACTAATATTTTTATGAAGAATAAATTAAAATTTTTATTTTTCATGTATGAATTCTCAAATAAAATGTTATTTGTAAAAGTAATTGAGGATTTTCTTTTAAATTGGTTTCAAAAAACATAAGGGTACATTTGACCAGGTTTCCTTCGTACTTTTAAAAAAAAATTGTGATTAGATTCATTTTTTGAGTTCTAAATTATTTTTAAAATTTTTTTAAATCAATTAATAAATTTAATACAAAATGCTGTTTGATTTAAAATTCATTTTTAAATTAAGAAAATTTATAAATATATAATTATATGCCAAAAATAAATAATTGAATCATCATGAACCAATTTTTATCCATAAATTTTTTGTATCAATAGATTTATTATTTGAGTTTTAAATTATTTTTAAAATTTACTAGATTCATTAATAAATACAACACATTAAGTTTTGTTTAATTTAAAGTTGTATTTACCTAATGAAAAAAATCGGCTAAATAATGATTCCATATAGAAGATAAATAATAAAGTTATTCTAAACCAATTTTTATTCACAAATTTTTTGTATTAATTGAATTATTATTTGATTTTTTTAGTTATCTTTAAAAATTGCTAAACTCATTATTAAGTCTTACTTATTTCGGAGTGTATTTGCCTTAATGAAAAAAAAAATTGAAAAATAATAATTCTATATAAAATAAAAACAATAAAATTGTTTTAAATCAATTTTTGTTAATATTTTTTTATATATTAATAGAATCACTATTTGAGTTTTAATTTATTTTAAAATTTATTAAACTTATTAATAAATCCAACATGTCAAGTCTTTCTTAATTTGGAATTTATTTACCTAGTAAAAAAATAAAAATAATAATGATTTTATGTAAAAGATAAATAATAGGGTTGTTATAGATCAATTTTCGTCAATAAATTTCTAATATTACTTAGATTACTATTTTTGAGTTTTAAAAATTATAGACTCATTAATGAGTCAATTTGAAATTTATTTACTTAATAAAAAAATTTAGAAAAAGTATATTTTGATTCACTAATATAGAAATATATAGCAAAAATAACCTCACATTTTTTAAAATCGATATTATATTCATTTATTTAAAAATAATTTGAAATATATGCATTTTTTAATAAATCATCCAATTAGTTCTTAAAATGTTCTTTTTATTTATTTTATCATGTCAATTGGCAACTAAACTCCTTCACTTAATTATTTATTTTCATTTTAGATATTTATTATTATTATTTTATTATTTGAGATTATTTTTTTCTAGAAACAAACATAAGAAAAGTTGAAACTTTTTTTTTTTTTAAACAAATATTTCATAACAAAAATGAGGTAGTTTGAAGAATATTGACAATAGAAGTAAGTGAAACTCTAACGAATTATGGATGAGTTTGAGTTTGATGAGAATAAGGTTTATAATTTTTTGTACCATCTTTTTAGGAATTTTTTTTTCATTATGGCAAATTAAGGTTAATTTCAAGGACTTTGATTGTTTTGGACTATATTTTTGCTTCATCTTTAATTCAAGAGATAGAGAATTCAAATAAAAATGTAACATATTGTTGTTTCAATTATATGACAAATAAAAGAATATTTTAAAGAATAATTATATTATTAATTAAAAAATACATATATTTCAAATTATTTTTAAATAAATAAAAATGCTATTGATTTAAAAAATTTGAAACTCTTTTTTCATATATTTTATTATCAGTGAGTTAAAACCCACTTTTCTCAAAAAAAAAAATGGAAAAAACTAACTAAGTCATTTAAAATAAATTTTAATTTATAATTTTCTTACTAAGTTTTATGACCTTTTAATACTACTAAAACCTATTTTTTAGTTTTACATTATTTTTAAAAATCAATAAATTTTATATATCAAACATAGTTTAATTTGAAATGCATTTACTTAGTGAAAAAATTTAAAGAAGATAAAAAAAACATAATTTAAAAAAATATCATACTTGAAATTGTTTAGATAGAAAAAAATGTTATCATATTCAATTTTATTTATTTATGTTTTTTATTTTTTAAAATTTCTCTATGTTTCATTTTATTTTTAAAAACCCATGAAAATAACTTTTATTTGTTTTTAAAAAACTATTATCTCTTTCACTTTTGTTTTTAAAAACCGAAAACAAAGAACAATGATGAAACAATGTTATAAATTTCTAAAAACAATTTTCAAAATTTAAAAACAAAAAACTGTCTTTGCCCAAACAAGCTCTAACTTTTCTTTCATTGCCAAAAAGGTCTACTAGTCCCATCCTGGCTTTTTTTTTTTCACAATCCAATTTGGTCTTTGGGTTGAAGACATGATTGATGATCAAGGTCCCACTTGTTCCCGCAGGACACTTCTAGGAAATTGCGCATGCTAGCTAGTAGCCTAGTTTTAAAGCAATAAGACAATTGTTTTGCCAGGAAATGACCCACAAAATACATGAACACGGTAGCCATAACATGGTTATCACATCAACCCAAACACAGAAGATTACCACAAAAACCCAAATCACCGAGAACTTCCTTTTGAGCAAGTTCATGTAGGAAATAGACATAATCACAACATACAGACATGTCTCCACTCTCTAGATGCCAGACTCCAATGACCAACAAGCTCATCCTTGTTCCTCAGCATCAGCAAATCTAAAAATTGGATGCATTAAGTAAATTTCCGAACTTGTAAACTAAGGATGACTCGAGGCAAAGATATAAAGTCATAAGAATGAAACGGAAGCCCTTTACTTACCCAACTTCTGAGAGCTTCAAATGGGCTTCAGCATAGTCAGCAAAGAAGGCATCCTCATCCTAAAGATAGAAATCACCATGATCAAACCCAAAGAAACTTCTTGAACATATTGCTACAAAAATACAGTAGTAAAATTTGGTAAATAATTCTGAGCAGTCATAAATCAGAACAAAATACGCACCATAGCATATTTCTCAACCAGTGGGCGGAAGACTGGATCCTCTAGGAGAGCCTTGTCTGATGGCAGTTGGATAAGACCTTCCTTTTCCCCGCTAAGCAGCTCCCTGATAAACAAAAACGGAATAAAATTGAAAGGACCGTTAGAATTTGAATTAGAGCGGTGTGTCCAAAGAAAGCTCTACTTATACCAGTCCTTGCAATTTTTAACCAATTTTCTTTGGTGTTATCCAGATGACTCACTTAAAGTAGGAGTTATCAAAGATGAGTGGATTAGTAGTCCAGGGTCCTTCAAATCCAGAGCGCTCCTTATGGCACCTCCCCTGTAAAGCAATTCCCACGGAATATCATTCATATTAGAAAACAAGTTGCCAAGTCTCTGCAAAAGCACCAAATGCCAGTCCCACAAAAGCACTCAAAATTGTGAAAGGAACATGGGAGGAACTTCATCCGTCTTAGCATACCAGAGTATGACCACCAGATAGTGCAACAATATCCTTGTCACTGAGACCCATGTGGCCAAATACATCCCTTAGATGGTCTGAACCTGAAGAGTAAGCAGAATATTAAAACAGAGCATCAAATACTTAACTAGCTATCACCATCTCATTCCACTATTTTAAATTCCCAAGTTTTGTTTCTTTTACTTCTTAGTACATAAAAAAGCACACTAACCTTTAGTTGCATTAGGCAAGCGACCTTCTGGGGGTGGTTCAGATTTGTCCTGAGATTGACAAACACCTGCTCTTTAGTGCCTAAACTAGTCGCTAACATGGAAAATAAATGCCTACTAACAAATTAATGACTTAGAATGGAAGAATTAGAAATTATAAGGAGCTTCAAGCGAACAGATAGAATAACTATATGTCTGGCACATTCAAGTGATATTTCTACAGAAAGGCAGTAAGTTCAGATACTTTCATCCCAAGATCCAACCTTGCCCACACTTCCTTAATCCTACTAAATTTGACATATCAACTACTAACAAAACATGAATATTTAATTTTTCTTTTTTGGTAAGATCAGATATACCAAACCAAATGATAATGAAGAAGGTTCTCTAACCTGTCTCCCAGGGTGAAAAGGGATCTCAGGCCCTCCAGTAACTTCAACGGCAACAACTCCAGCCAACTTCAATTGATAAACAGAACCAAAATCAAGAATTAATAAGCAAAAAGTAATAACAAATGATCCACCATTTTCAGATTTTTCCCAAGTAACTATCTGAATTTTAGAATAAAAAATTGCATCAGTTTTTGCTCTTTAATGAACTATACTTCAAAATCACAACCAAACAGAATCTAAGAGAACTCAAAAGGAAAAACAACAACTTCTTCCACTGCGATTATAGACCAATGATTCAAATATACCTGGTAGAAGTCTCCATAAGAGAGGATCGGAAATTGCTCCTTGATCGGTTCCAATAGCCTGACAGCAATATCAAGACCATTGTTAGCTTCGTGAGCAAGCTCCTCTGGGTGCTTCATTGTCCCAAACGGACCTCCTGTTTTTGTCTTCACATCGTAAGTCCCAGCGGAGTGCCATCTGTATATAAAACAAACCACACACGATCAATGCTCACCTTCTCACTCGACAAACAATCACGAAAACAACTAGTTCACAAGCATATATTTGGGGAGAGATATTACGCTAGTCGAAGCATCAGTGGAGCACATTTCTTCTCAGCGATGAACCCTCTGAGCTTTCTCTTACATTTCTCGACTGCTTTCTGGTACTCCTCGCTCACAATAGGGTAAGCCTTTCCCATGACGACGATTTTCTAAAAAAGTTCAACCCAACGACACCAAAGATCACACCAAAACAACAAAACAAGCAATCGGGATGCATTTGGTTGATGAGAAAACACAGTAAAAGAGAAGAAAACAACTTTCGGATTGAACGTTTTCCGGAACCGATAGAACAAAAAGTCAATAACCCAACTCAAACTAAACCTACCAGAACTAGATACATTTCTTTCTTCACAGTTTTCACAGTAACCAACGAGAAAATAAAGAAATCAAGCACTTATAATAGCAGGAAAAAAAAAAACTGCATAATAGATAACTTATCGATATCAAAATAAACACAAATTTAGAGTTGAAACCTTGGCTCAGAAGAAGCGGAACGTAGAGTAGAACGCGATCACCACCTAAGGTTTCCGAACCTGAACACAGACCATATATTCCATACACGGAAGCTTCTGGTGTTGGTTCTCGACCGTTGGATTTTTTGAAGTTACTCGATCTTGCCTGACGGTGGGATGAGGGGTGAGTGATGTTTGACTAGTGGGAAAGGAAAGATGGGACAGGCCAATTGCATGTTGAAACGTGTAGAAGGTATGTGATGGCAGTGTTATTGAGGTGATTGTGATGGCGTGGCAGGTTTCTATTGGGACATCGCATACACTTTGATTGTAGTGACTCTAGTGAGCCATGTGCTCGAAACAGTCGGTCATTAAACTGAACACCACAATCAAACATACCATAAATATATAATTTATATTTTATTAAAATTAAAAATATATAATTAAATTTAGTAATATTTATAATACTATTTATTCCTTTTTATATAAATATGTTAATGTTTTAAATTTTATTAAACAAAACAACAATATTCAAATATGAAATTATGTTGAAAATGGAAGAAAGCTCGTATTATATCATTTTATATATATATATATATATATAATTTTTATAATTTTTAACACAAATAAAAGAGCAGTAGAGTGGTGAAGCTATTTTTTCCTAAACCTGTCGTACTGTGGTTCAAGCCCCCCTCATGTATATTCAAATCTGCATTCATCCCACATCGGAAATGAAAGGAGATGTAAAGGGCTTTCTAAGCCTCTTTCATCCATCAGAGACCACTTGGATTTGGGCTATTAGGTACAGTGCATGCGCAATGTCCCATTTTGCAAAACATAAGGGAGCAACTAAATGTTGGGCCATGAGGGGGAAGTCAAAGCCCATTTTGCCATAGTAGAAATAAGGGAAGCAAAGGGCTATTGGGCCCATTAGGCTCAATGCATGAGCACTGACCCATTTTGCAAAATAAGGGGGCATTAAATGTTGGGCCGTGAGGGAAATCTGGCCCATTTTGCCATAAGAATAAGAGGACGTTAAACCGTTCAGACCGAAAAAGCCATTGCTCGGTGGTTGGACCGGTTGGATCGACTTGTCCGGTCCATTTTTCAGAGAAGTGAGTTCTGGAAACAGGTTTCCTGCTAGTCACGGAATGAGTATGTTTAGTAGTTTAATTTATAATTTAAATTGGGTTTCGATAAAAAATTAATTCCAATTGAATTTGGGTTGGATGTGGGATACTGGCACCATCCTAAAGTCTGTGGTAGTTTGAGGAAAGATAAAATTCTCTCTTCATCCAATATTGTGAATGTGGAAGTGATGTGGCTACAAATTGGTTGGAAGGATCTTTAATATTTTGTTTTGTTTCAATTTATCATTCTGTGAATCTATCAATTTTTTCTAGGGGAAAAGATCATGGGAGACTGTGACATAAAAAAAACCACAATAATTTTAAAAAGTTTTAATTAAAATTTGATATTTGTAATATTATTTTCAAATTTATGACTTTTTTTTTTTTATATTTTATAATATCAATTGAAATTTATTTTTAAAATAGAGAATTTCAATTTAAATATGTAATGTAAGTGCATGAAGTTTAAAGGTTAATTTCATGGGCTTTTCTTAAGATTTTAATTAAATATATTTAGTCTTGATTTGTTTGAAATTATAGCAAATACCTTTTTTATTCTTCTTATTTATTATTTTCATTCATCTCCCTTTAACTCAAAATAAAAAAGTATTTAAAAATATTTCAAACTAACGAGGATTAGATGTGTTTAATCAAAAATAAAATTACCCTTATTTCTAAATAATAATTGAATATGATTTGGAAAAGTTTTGATCTCCTTTTCCGTTTTTGTTCAAAGTCATATATAAAAACACACCACACTTATGTAAGAAATCTTTAGGACTTATTTAGTAATTGTTTTCGAAAATAATTATAAAAAATAGTTTTTAAAATATCTTATATTTTGTAGAATAAAAGTTTGTTTGAAAATCTAAATTATTTTAAAATTGTTTTTAATATTTTTAAACATGTTATAAAAATAATTTTTATATCTAATGTCTTATTTTAAATTATTCTATATATTTATATAATTATTTTTAAAATAACCATCATACAACAAGTTAAAATAATAAAAAAATAACTAAAAATTATTTTATAAAATTACCTTATTTTTTATTTTTTATAATAAAAAAACAAAAAATAGTTTTTAATTGTCAAATAGGTTTTTCTGATTTTTTATTTTGAAAAATAAAAAAATATTTTAAAAAACATTTACCATACAAATCTTTATTCTCTCTTTCTTGTTCTCTTCAAAAATCAACTAAAGAACACAAAGACCTTATGTTGAAGTTAGCATGTAACCAACTTGTAGGCTTGCATTTGACATTAAATGCACAAGCATTGCAGCATGCCTGCACACCAAATTTAAGGAGTTTCATCTCCATTTATGAATTCATAGAATGTAGCCAGCTGGGTTATATGGAGGGCAAAAGATGAAAATGAAGATCACACAGTGAATCAAATGCAAAGCTTCAAGCTTACATGAGGTTGTAAGGTTAACAAGTCTTGGATCTTTAGTTCGATAGGGCTCCCACCACTCAAAAAATTACAACTTTTTGTTGAATAAATTTATTTGGGTTTTGTTGGTTTTGAATGATTGATCCTATTACCCACATGTAATTTTCCTTCTATATTATTAAAAATAAAATATAATTTTCATTTTTTAGTTTGTAAAACATGTTTTTAAATTTGAATGGAATTCAAATTTGTTCAATGACTTAATTAAAATTACCTAAAATTCACCCCAAATTTACATTCCAAGGGTTGATTTTAATAATCTTTCGTTAAGTAAGGAAGGGGTGGGGGATTAACGAGACTGGGCGGTCGTTGGCATAGAACTATAGAAGCCTCCGACATGCAGTTATAATGGGACGCTGACTCGGACTACTGGGGATCCCGTTGTTAAGTATATGGTATCATTATCAAAACCTAATGTTTTGAGAAACTATGCACTCGAATCAGTTAAGCACTTGGCGGAGTTTGGCAGCTACCATTAAATCCAGGGATTGAGAAAGTCGGTGTCCTTAGCCCTGGTTTGTCTTCTTATATATATGGCTGGCTCTTTCTTGGTTGATCAGGCTCCTGCCCTCTACCCTCCTCGGAGGCTACTCTGCTTGTTCTCCATAGAGCATTGTAAGTTCTTATTTCTTTAGCACCGATCACCAAACTCTAGACACGATGTTTGGTTTCTGAGAAATCGCAGGTTGTTATGGAAGTGGTGTTTGTGATGGTGGAAGTCTAAGTTTCTTCTGTTTACTTGCGATTTCTCAGCAACCAAATGGTGGATTAATTTGATGTAATCAACGTTGTTCCATCGAATCATTTGATTCCGCGTTCAAAATCCATGATTTTTTGGAAATAGGTATTAATGACTTACGTTATAATTTCTGGATTTCGATTCAGGTTCATGATTTGCCCCAGTTGTTGCAAATAGCGTTTACTTTTGTTTGTTTGATATGTTATGTGCTGTATTTTAATTGAGAACTGCTATTTTTTTTTCAACAATTTTACCAAACTTTTTGTGAGTGAAAATTATTGGTTCTGCCTCTGCTTGTGAGCATGAATTTGTTGCAAGATGGTGCTAGATTAGCTTCCCAGTACAAGAGAAGATGTGTAGTCACACTGTATGAATATGCAATAGAAGTGAAGTGACTGATCCTGAAGTGGAAATGTAGGGGTTGTTTGATCCATCTTGTTCTATTAAAAGAAAATTGTAAATGTGATTTTATAACTTCTAATCCGATCTTCTTCATTCAACCATCAGTTAAATGATGATTTCAATTGACAGATATTAGTTTTTAATTTTTATGTATATTAATTTTATTATTTTGAACTAATAATAAAATTAATAGTCTATACAACATGTAGCTTTGCATCTAGATCAAAGAAAATAGATGATGAGATTCTCTTCCATCTCTCCAAATGGTTATTACACTATTAAATGAGTTATCTAACCCTCTTTTTTTATTAAAAGATTATTAGTTTCGTGACAAAAATAAACCCACTGCTAAAAAATTAAGATAATATTATATTTAAAGTATCATTAATGAGAATTTGTTATTTTTCACATTATTTTCACTCACATCTTCTATGTTCAATCAACATTTCAACTTCTGCATGATAATTTTTAACTTTCATATATCAATTTTATTAGAAATAAAATTATTAGCTCATGGCATGTGTGCCTTGCATCCAGCAAGAGGCTTAAAGGTTGCACTGATAGTTGATTTGCAGAAGAAGTTGATTCAGATGGTTTAGTCAATAGTTACCAGAATTCTTTCCAAGGTCCTTGTATTCAAAGTATATAGGAAACCTATCCGATGCTTCAAGTGTTCCTTAATGAGTGTTTCCCAGTTCAATTCATTAGAAACATGATGTTTTCCTGGAGCAAATGTTTAGATAATATTTTGGAATTCCCAAATGTGTTTATAGTTCCTTTTTTTCGCCATAAATTCTGATGAGCAAGAAAGAGTAAATAAATATGATTGCAAATCTTATTCACTCTTCACCCGTAGCATAGACATAACATCCTTTCAAATAGGTGGTTCATACGATATTGTGATGCTTTATATCCATTTTCACCCACTGTAATTAGTTTCTCTTTTTTTGATTCCTATCATCTCCAAGCTGTTACCCTTCCATATTCCTTTAGACAATATTCTCCCCGTCATTTCTTTGTTGCCTCCCTCTATTGCTTCAGCAACCATGCTCTGGAATGTTCAATTAATAAGCCAATTGCTGCACTAGTTAAGGATTATTTGTTTCAAGGTATGGGCTTTGCAAGTATAATGTGTATGAAAAACTGAATGTGTTCAAAAACTTGTTTCCCTGCTTTCTATTTTTGACAAAAAGATGCCCACAAATTGAGAAAGAAGTAGGCAACACAAATTGATGAGATAAGATTTGCCAGGATCAATGTTTGTTCAACATTGAAGTGCTTGTGTCAAATAAATTGGTGATGATACCGCAATTTTTTTTTTCCTGCCATATTTTTTATAATGCAATATGAAACACTATGTGCATATTTAAGAAGGTAAATAGAAATAATGTTAGACATTAAAACTGCAAATAATTTAACCAGGTAGCGTTATTATTATTCTATATACGTGTGTGTAGTTATTTATTTATTTTATTTTATTTTTCTGATAGTCACTGAGTTTTAGAATAATCATAAGTGACAATGAAGAAAAGATGTGTCCCTTATGCACTGAAGAGATGGATCTTACTGATCAGCAATTGAAGCCATGCAAATGTCGTTATGAGGTTTGAACACTAAACTTTGTTTTGCATATTTAAAGCCCTCAGAAATGAGAGTAAAAAAATATATTCTTTGCCTGTCTCAATTTTATGTTCTAGGTGTATGTGTGTTGCTTAGATTTCTGGTTATTGATGTCTAATTCCTTTGAATGTGTCCCCACCTGTGTACACACACACAAGTGCCTAAGAAAAAGCAAAGAAATAATGTTGTTGAAGAATGGATCTAGAATGTGGATGATATGTCAATATGATAATAGTATTCTTTATACAAACGAGGCAAGCTCTAACTTTAATGGTAATTTTTGTGTTTTTTTAATTTAATTTTCTTTTGGTAATTCTCATTGCATTTACTTCGATTTTCTTTTATCAGATATGTGTTTGGTGTTGGCATCGTATATTGAATGAGGCTAATTCTGGGGGCCGTTGTCTGGCATGTCGCTCACCATATGATGAAGAAAAAATCGTAGGCATGGCAGCAATCTGTGGAAGGTTGTGCATGGCCGATTAATAACTTTGCTATCACTCTATGATATTCTGTGAACAGGTCGGTGGTCGGGATCAATGTTGAGCATAAACAGAAATTGCAGAAGGCCAAGTGGAAAGCACCTGAAGGAAGGAAGGATCTAAGTAGCATTTGAGTTATTCAGCGAAACATAGTGTATATAATTGGATTGCCTGTTAACTTTGCAGATGAAGATGTGAGTAGCTTCTATAAAAATTCTTATCTCATCCTCGATAGCATCTGATTGAATGATTAAGTGGAACCTGATGCAGGTGGCATTTTTTTTTTCCTTTCCTTTCTAGTCCAACCCCCGTTGCAATTGGATTTTATTCTTCAGTAGTGCCTGAACAGATTTTATTTGTTACCAGCTTCTTAAGCGCTGGGAGTACTTTGGCCAGTATGGAAAGGTTCTGAAGGTGTCTATCTCTCGAACACCAAGTGGGGTTATTATTCAACATTTTGCAAACAAAAGTTGCTGTGTGTAAGGACAAATGACCATTATTCGCAACCTTTTTAAGTGCAATTTATGATTTCCCCATCAATCTTCAGCACTAATTAGTAATTATTACAATTGCTTTCATTTAGCATTGGTGAATCAATGTTAGATGTGTACATATGCATATTTCCTTGCCTAGTCCATTATTTTCACATTTTCTACTGAAACTTGGGCTAGGGTATTGTATGCTTTATCTCTCTCCCTCCGGAAGGTTGAGCACTAGAGTCAAATTTGGCATTGTACCAGGTTGCAGATTGTATTAAACATGCATGTGTTTGTTGTTTAATAGTTCAGGTGGTGCTTTTTCATGGTTTAGGTATATAACATACTCAAAAGAGGAGGAAGCCATTAAATGCATTTGATCAGTGCATAATTTTATCTTAGATGGTAGATCCTTGAGGTAAGCTTATGTTGTTTTCTCTAGTTCTCCATGGTTAAATAACCATTGTTCATTTGACACCTAGATGACATGGTATCTGCAGGGCATGTTTTGGAACCTCAAAATATTGTTATTCATGGTTGAGAAATGTGGTAAATAACTAAGAAAATTTCAACTTGTTCGAGTCTTTTGTAAAAACTGGAACCAAATGTGATTCCATTTTTGTTGACAACAATGCTTTTGTTGGTCCGGCCTTGCAACAATCAAGATTGTTTGTATTTGCATGACTTTGGCTCTCCAGAAGATAGCTTCAGCAAAGATGATATTGATTCAGCATTCACAACATATGTTCTTTTAGGAGTGAATCCACCTGCCCCTCCCCTCCCCCTCTGTGCAAGTTTTCTCTTATCATCTTTAACATTGCTCATGATTTTCTTATGGTTGCTCTATTTGAAGTTTTTATTAATTTAAGGAGATTAAATTACTTACACAACTTAAAATGTGCCTGTTTTGAGTGAAGAGGGTGGGAAGGACTTGGACAGGGAAAAGATTTCTGTGATCAGCATGTGTTTTTCTTCTTCTTTTTTTTTTTTTTTTTGTTTTTTTTTTTAACTTAAGATCACTGGTGAAATGATCTGGATCTTTTCAACCTGAAATTTTGACAAGATGAATTGGTTTTTGGTAAATTTAGACTGTATTTGCATATTTACATTGAATTATTAACATTATGTATATACTGTTCTTGGGGATTTATTGATACAGTTCTTTGATAGTGAAAAAACAACAATACTGTTACAAGGAAAACATGCTTTCTGGTGCTTTTGATCCCTGCTATTAGTGAAGAAAATCATGTTACTATTTGTTTGTTCACATTTAAAATTCTGCTGCTGGAATATTGATGTTGATAACTTGATATGGAAGTAGATGTTCATGATTTGTTAAATGTTAAGATGCAGGGTCTTTGTATAAGTGAAACTTAGATTAACTGCCTCTCCAAAAATACAAGGGCTCACTACTGTCTGTATTTATTTGAGAAATTATGGGGTCAAAAGAAAATGTCAAATCATGCTTGCAGTTTTTATTATTTCTTTATTATTATTTGCATTCTAATTCAAGCTGGTCATATTGATAACCAGCTCGATGGTTTGGGATAGAGTTCAACAAATTGTTGGTGTGACAAATAATACCCAACGTTCAGGGAATATTCTGCCGCTAGCAGAAGAATGTTGTATAATGTCATCTACAGAAAATATTGCAAAAGATCATTCAAATTTAAGACTCTTTTAGTTTCCACTTGTTTTCAGAAAATCTTCTACTTGGGATGAGTAACTATGTTGCATGATATTTCATGTATGATGTTTGTGAGCGATGAAAGTACCAATATATGAACAGTTTAGTTAGTTTCACCACGTTGTAATGTATCTGTAATTTGGGTGATTGCCTGTTTTGAATTTAGGTTTGGACATCTGTGAATGTGTTTCTTGTGTTGTGTGTTTCACATGGTGTACTTTCTTCTAAACTGACCTTGCTTTGTCTATCTGATGGAATATTGGGAACCAGCTCAGGGAATCCTTTGTTGATGGCAGCACTAGAAGCTTTAATTTTGTGGAAGTTAGCTTAGAGATATCTCCCACCATTATTACATCTACTGGCCTTTTAGCTTGTCTGCCAATATCCAAAGCAAATATTAAAGCTAGTGTGGCACCAGTCTCCATCACAAGATCCTTAGAACTCACAAAAGAATCTTGTTGTCCTGGTTTGGATAAAGATGGAGATCTTGATGTAGACTGTAAGTTTCTGAGCTTGTTTTCTGGATTATCGTCAGTTACCATGAATAGTGGTCTTGAACAAGAACACTCCAATCCTGCTGTTACAAACAGTTCAATTTGCATTGATCTTTTAGTAAAAAAGCCTAGAAAGGAAGGTTCAGAGCAACATGATATGAATCTATTCAAAGAACCTTCAACATCAGAAGCATTGGAAGAAACTACCACATCTTCCACCAGTACTGTGTGTTTTCAAGAGAAAGAGGATTTGCTAGCTTTTGATGATCAGAGACTGAATGGTTCAGAAAGCATCTGTCATCCACCATCTGAATCTTTTCCACATAATGTGCTTAAGATTTTAGATCAGTCAAGCCCTCATTCTTGGAAGCAAAATGAAATTTGCAATAGGAATATTCTTCATGAAGATCCTAGGATTTTACCTACAGAACACAATGAAGCAATTTTGCCATTTATATCCAGGAGCTCACTATCATCTAACGAATTCAGAACTAACAGAGGTAGCAGCTTTTCTGAATCAGAGAGTACTATTGAGTGTTCCAGTGTTGTGTCGGATGCTGGGAAAGATGAGCACCTAGGGAGGTTTGATAACAATATAGCTGTTGACAGTGATGTTGCTCAAGATATGAGAGAGAGCAACATAATCTCTAATATACTTTCTATGGATTTGGATGCATGGGATAATTCATTAATCTCACCTCACAACTTAGTTAAGTTGTTGCGTCAAATGGATGATCAACAGGGTTCCTTCAAGATACCAAATTTGCAGAAAATACAAAATTGTAGCCAATCCAGATTCTCATTTGCAAGACAGGAGGATTTTTCAAATCAAATTGCTGATTTGGACCATTCGGACAGTAATATTAGGAGCACACTGAATAAATATTCTGCTCCACAAAATTTCATGTTAAATAAGGATTATTGTTTGGAAAGATATCAAAAGATCTCTTTGTCCAGCAGTTCTACGGCATCTGAGGATCATCCTATCTGTTCTTTTCCCTCTTCCAACAAGCTCTCTGGTATGTATCAACTATTCTTGCTATTAGGAGAATATTTGATAAAAACTAATAGTTACTTGTAGTTGGGGTGGGGTTCTTTATAGCATTTAATTCCATTAAACAATGGGAGTTATGCTTGTTCAATGGGATTGGTAAATAATTGTGTAATTACTACAGTTTCTTTTTTATGCTCATAGGGGAGTTATGTTTGTTCAATGGGTTTTCAGTCTTGTATTTTCAGGACGTCTGGTATTTAGTTCTTCTCTCAGAGCCTTCCATAGTACATGGTTCTTTGGCAGATTGCATGTAATTTTTGATTTTTTTTTTCTCTTGTTGTGATTTCTTATAGCTTACTCTGGCCCCTCACTACAAACCAAAAATTCTGTTCTCTGGTAATGTATGCTTTGTTTGGTGCTTAATTTTTATTGGTAAACCTTTTTTGTAAAGCTTAATATCCTGTTTACAATATTGTTCTCTGCTTCAATATTTAGGAGTTTCAACAACTTGAAAGTCAACCCCACCGGGATTTTCAGTACTGAGCCGGGCATCACCTCCAGTGGTTTTTTCTCACGAGGGAGTGGACCTGCCTTCTCACAACTATGGTTTGTGTTTTTTTATGATGGTTTTAAGGTTTTCTATTTTGAATAGTTTCTAATTTTCCTTCACTCTCAAGATCATGTTCTCTTCAACAAATGATGCTTATGGTTTTCCTCCCATGGTTCTGGAGCAATATGAAGCCGGCAACCCATCCTGGTTTGTGCAATTGGCTGCTCACCAATTTAGAGATGGCTACATTTCAAACAGCCATTGGGGAGGTTGGAATGAGGTGAACAGCATTGGTGATCTTGCTATGTCAGAACTCCTGAAAAATCAGAGGCTGGGGGTCAAGAAGTTTGTTCCTGGCTACAGGGATTTGAAGTTTCAAATATCCAATTTTGGCAATCAATACAACAGAGGATTTGGGATGTAATTTTCATGGGATTTCAACTGCTCTTTCTTTCTAGTTAATCTGACAGAAGTGGTTGAGTGGGTGACTGGTAGGGCACCTGTCTGCTCTTTCAAGGACAATGGATACTCAGACCGATGTTCTCCACATGTACCCATAAGATGGCCAGATTATTCAGGTCACTGTCTTTGGTTAGTTTCAGCCTTAAATGCATGTCTATTGCATGTAGACTATGTTTCTAGTTTCTACGCATGAAAAGAAGTTGATGAAGTGAGAAATATATCTGCTCCTTCTGAAAAATGACTTCCTTTTTAAAACAAAATGTGTTCCTTATTGAGGGAAGAACAGAACATTTTGTATTCACAAATTCTGTCTAATATAAGGCTATGTTGATTTCATGTAAGTATTGTTAGGAATAGTGGTTAATGGTTGTTGTCCACGTGTATAGCTTTGTTAGAATAAAAACATAGTCAGTTAGCTGCTAAGAAGGGTATTTATATACCTTGTTGTAATCATTCTTTTCAACTAATGAGATATTCTTTTCTCTGTTAAGTTTTCTCATATGGTATCAGAGTGGTTTAGGGCTGCAAAATTTCTAGGGTTTTTGAAAGTCAGAAAATGATCGAATAGAAAGTTAGTGCTTTCTTTCTTTGGCTTTTCTTGCAGTTTGCTGAAAATTTCAGAGACTAAAAAGGCATCATTTACTCTGAAATTTGGAGTCTTGATCCATAAATGCCTTCAATGGAGACTCTGATTCAAACCATTGCTCAAGATTCATTAATGGCAGCTCAAGAACAGTCAAGATTTTTACCTGTGAGTTTCACACATTCTTTTTCTGTGAAACTTGATAACAACAATTTTCTCATTTGGAAACAACAAGTGGTCTTTGCGATCAAAGGTTATGGATTACAAAGATTTGTCTTCTTTGAGTCTGCAATTCCTCCATGGTTTCTATTGAAAGAAGATGCACAAGCCGGAAATGTGAACAAAGCCTTTGTTGAGTGGGAACAACAAGACCAATTGCTTCTTTCATGGTTGCTCTCGTCAATCTCTGAGAAAGTTCTTCTGAGGTTAGTTGGATGTGAAACCTCTTTTCAAGTTTGAGTGAAATTAGAGCAATATTTTGCATCTCAAACCAGGGTTAAAATCGAATAGTTTAAGGATCAGCTTAAGACTATGAAAAAGGGATCTTTGAACGTTGTTGAATATCTGTCCAAAATCAAGAGCTGTGTTGATTTTTTAGCCTTGGTTGGTCACATTCTCACAGATAAGGACCATATTGATGCTATTCTAGATGGCCTCACTGATGAGTATGATGCTTTCATCACCTCCATTCTTACTAGATCTAAATCCTATACAGTAGAAGAAGTTAAGTTTTTGATTATGGCATAAGAAGCTAGAATTGAAAAGAATGCAAAATCTCTTGATTCTGCAGCAAGTGCCAATTTTGCCTCGTCTTCTACTAATAATGGTTTTGGAGGTCGTGGCAGAAGCAATTTCTCTACCAACTTTGGTCAAGGAAGAGGTTGAGGTATTGGTAAAGGTAATGGAGGTCGTTTCAATGTTGGAAACTTTGGTAGAGGCAGAAATTTTAATGGAAGCAGAGGAAATGGTGGCAGATCTGGCTAGAATAACAACTGGAATAATACTGGCAAACCTCAATGCCAGCTTTGTCGAAGGTTTGGACATGACGTTGAAAGGTGTTACTACAGGTTTGATCCAAGTTTTGTTAGTCCAACCTCCTATTCTCAAAATAGTGGTGGTCCTCGTGCTTATCTTAGCCAAGCCTCTCCTCATTCCTCAACTTTGTTTACAACACCTGAGGTGTTCAATGATAACTCTTGGTACCCTGATTTTGGTGCTTCAAATCATGTCACTCCAAATGCTAATAATGTTTAGCACAACACTGAATTTACTGGTCAAGACAAAGTACACATTGGTGATGGTTCAGGTTTGTCAATTTCTTGAATTGGTCATTCTTCTTTACTTTCCTCTCTTACTCCTAAAGTTCTCTCCTTAAATCGTATGCTTTTGGTTCCTTCTATTACAAAGAATCTTCTTAGTGTTTCCAGATTTGCAAAAGACAATAATGTCTTCTTTGAATTCCATTCTGATGTTTGTTTTGTTAAGGATCAAGATTCTCATGTTGTTCTTCTTACTGGGAAAGTTAAAGATGGTCTATACTCGTTTGATTCATCAAATTTGTGCCTTGCTTATCCACAAGCTGCCTTCAACATTTGTCAATCATCATCTGTTGTAAAAAGTTGTAATGTTCAAACCTGTACTGTTTCAAATCCTTGTGATTCAATAAAGCCAAATGTTTTTTATCTCCGGCATACCAGATTAGGTCATCCTTCTGTTTAAGTTGTAAAAACAATTCTTTCATAGTGTAATGTCCCTACTATCAATCAAATGACACCTTTATTTTGTTCATCATGTTGTTTAAGCAAAATTCATAAATTTCCATTTTCTAGGTCTGACACAGTTTATACTGCTCTTCTACAACTGATTCATTATGATCTATGGGGTCCAACTCCTGTCCCTTCAAGTAGTGGTTATAGATACTATGTTCATTTTGTGGATGCCTATTCTAAATTCACCTGGTTATATCTTCTTAAAAATATATTTGATGTCATCCAAACCTTTATCAATTTCAAAACTCAAGTTGAGATTCAACTTGATTCCAAAATAAAAGCCTTTCAATCTGATTGGGATGGTGAATTTAGATCTTTTTAGTCATTCCTTACTCAACATGGTATCATTCATAGAGTGTCTTGCCCTCATACTCAAGAACAAAATGGAGTGGCTGAAAGAAAACATCGCCACATTGTTGAAAATGGTTTAGCCTTGTTAGCTAAATCTTCAATTCCTCTCAAATATTGGGATGAAGTTTTCAGAACTGCTGTGTTTCTTCATAATAGACTTCCAACTCCTATCCTAAAACAAAAATGTCCTTTAGAACTTCTCTTCAAAACCAAACCCAACTATTCCTTTCTAAAAGTGTTTGGTTGTACATGCTATCCTAACACTCGCCCTTTAGCAAGCATAAATTACAATTTAGGAGCATTGTTTGCACCTTTACGGGATACAACTTAAACCACAAGGGATATAAGTGCTTGGATTCAAATGGCAAGTTGTATATTTCTAGAGATGTTACATTTGATGAAACAACATTTCCATTTGCTCGAACTAATCAATCTTCCTACTCTATCCATAATTCCTCTTCATTGTCCAATTCTACCCCATCTGTTGGTCCACCTATTCTAACAATCCCATCTCAAACTCATTCTCATCCTATTTCACACTCATGTCCTGTTGTTATTTCCATTGACCGGCCAATCAATGAGGTTGATTTACCTTCTGTTTTCAATGTACATTATATTTCTCCAATAACTGATGTTGTTGTGCAGGATATTGTTTTTTCTGGTAATGCTAATTTGAATAGAAGGACAGGTCAACCAAGAGGTCAAGAGAATACTCATGTCATGACAACAAGAAACAAAAATGACATTACCAAACTTAAAGTGTATATTGCAGCAGTAAAGGAACCAAAGATAGTTGAGTTGGCTTTACAAAAGGATGAGTGGAAACAAGCCATGATATCTGAATTTGAAGCTTTGCAAAGAAACAACACTTGGTCTTTAGTACCCTTGCCTGAAGGAAGAATACCTATTGGTTGTAGATGGATCTATAGGGTCAAAGAAAATCCTGATGGTAGTGTTGAAAAATACAAAACTAGGTTGGTAGTCAAGGGTTTTCATCAACAAGTTGGATTTGATTTTAATGAGACTTTTAGCCCAGTTGTGAAACCAACAACTATCAGGATTGTATTCACCATTGCCTTATCTAGAGGCTGGAGTGTTAGGCAATTGGATATAAATAATGCCTTTTTGAATGTTATTTTACAAGAGGAAGTGTTTATGTCACAACCTCAAGGCTTTGTTGATGAGAAACACCTTGAATATGTTTGTAGACTGCATAAAGCTCTCTATGGACTCAAACAGGCACCACGAGCCTGGTTTGAGAGACTTCACAAAGCACTTCTATAGTTTGGATTTGTCTCTTCCAAGGCAAATCAATCTCTCTTTTTCAGGATTACATCAACCCATACCACCTACATTCTTGTCTATGTAGATGATATTTTGATAATTGGAAGTAATGCAGAGGTAGTAACTACTCTTATTAAACAGTTGGATGTTGAGTTCTCTTTGAAAGATCTAGGAGAAATAACCTGTTTTCTGGGCATTTAGGTTACTCATATAGTGAATGGATTTCATCTCTCTCAACAGAAGTATATAAGGGATCTTTTGGTGAAAACTAAAATGTTGTAGGCCAAGGGTCTTCCCACTCCCATGACTAGTGGCTTAAAGATTAGTTCCCAAGATGGAGTTTCAGTTGAAAATGCCCAGCTATACAGAAGTACAGTAGGAGTTTTACAATATGTTATGGTAACTAGACCAGAATTGGCATATAGTGTCAATAAAGTTTGTCAATTTATGCAAAGGGCTACAGATGAGCATTGGAAGGCTGTAAAACGCATTCTAAGGTACTTAAGAGCAACCATGGATTATGGCATTCATTTAAAGAAAGCTACTGAGTTGAGTTTAGTTGGATTTTTTTATGCTGATTGGGGTTCAGACCTTGCTGATAGACGATCAGTTTCAGGTCACCATGTCTTCTTTGGCAATAATGTTGTGTCTTTGCATTCCAGAAAACAACAATCAGTTTCCCGTTCCAACACAGAGACAGAATATAAAAGTTTGGTTGATTGTTGAAGTAACCTAGATTCAATCCTTACTATCTGAATTGCAATGCAAGACACCTAGAATACCAGTTCTGTGGTGTGATAATCTCAACACAGTGTTGTTATCTACCAATCCCATTCTTCATGCTTGAACAAAGCACATAGAATTGGATCTTTATTTTGTAAGGGAAAAGGTTTTGAAGAAAGACATAGATATAAGACATGTACCAGCAAATGAACAAGTGACAGATGTTTTAACTAAAGCAATCTCCAGTGGACAGTTTAATCAAATGAGGAACAAACTCAAAGTGGAAGACCTTACAACTTTGAGTTTGAAGGGAGATGTTAGGAATAGTGGTTAACGGTTGTTGTCCACGTGTATAGATTTGTTAGAATAAAACAGAATTAGTTAGTTGTTTTGTTAGGATAAAAACAAAGTCAGTTAGCTGCTAAAAAGGGTATTTATATACCTTGTTGTAATCATTCTTTTCTCTGTTAAGTTTTCTCATAAGTATAAACTGCCAAGTGTTTGTTTATCTTGTTTTTCCAATTGCAGGTCTGCTGGAATGAGAAATGCAACCTTGAGGTTTTGTCTATGCAATGCTTTCATCAAAGCAAGTCATACTCAGCCATAAAAGAAAAGGGAAAGAAGCTGTGCTATCCTTGTCCATCCGCAATCAATTGTATGGACTAATGTTTGAATTGAAAATCTTGTTGAAGAAGGATTAACAATTGTCAGTGTTTGCTACATCAATGTAAGTAAAGAATCTTGGTTGGATTCCCAACCCCTGCTCCTTTGCATATGAAGGTAGCAGTTGCATGTCCTGCCTCGACTTGCATTTAGAAAAGACGATTTCAGGAAGGACAACGTAGATTTTGCTGGTATTAAGGTATAATACTGTGTGTTTGCTCGGCCCTGAGTTTAATTGCAATTCAATTTAGGAAACGAATAATAATTACTGGATTACAAAGTATCCATTGTTGGGAATTCAAATTTGCTAGCACTTGTTCTTGTGGCGGAGGTTTGGAGCTGGATTGGATCCCAACCCAAGTCTTTTGCATTGCTGGCTAGGATCCAATTTGCAAATGTTTTAGCATAAAAATGGTTGCTTGGATGACCCTTGAAAATTCGGAGTCACTGTCATTTGTCTAATTTTAGTTGTGGCTGCCTCTTTCCCGACCTGTCTACAGAGGAACACCAAGAGTCCTACAGTAAGCAGAATGATTCGGCCTTACTCATAAATGAGCAGCAAAGGTATGCGTCCCTTGGGTCTGGTGGCTCAAGCAGCTCATCTATGCAAATTGTTTCATCATCATATTTTAAATTAATGTTAATTATTTACAATTTGATTCGAATGAATAGACTGATTTTTCATCCTACGGACCTACACAAGACAGGTAATGCCATGCCCAGTTTCACTCCAAGGAAAATAATAATATTATCGACAAATTACCCGTCAAACTGTCTGATAAATTCTCCTAACAACAAAAATAAAAAAGGTAAAAACCTGAGTGCTTTTAATTTTTTTATTAATTGCGGTAATGGATTTGATAGCTTAAAAGCCAACCAGTCCAAGACCCAGGCACATGAGACTCAGGAGCATCAGCTTTGGCAGTATGTGTGACTTGTGAGGAAGAGAGGCTTCAAACTTAAATAGGGCCGACCACGTGGATGTCTGTATTTGGAGATGAAGTGTAGATTGACAAGTCATAGCCCCATCATGCATGACGCTCTTGAGACTCCTCTTCCACCTTAAGTATCAACTATCAAGTAGGCGAGCCAATAGAAATTAGAGCCTGCAAGGAAATTACCTGAAAAGGATGTGGTTTTGAATTTTGATTTGACAATGCTTAGTTTATGGGGTCTGAAAAAGGAGAGCCTACTTTCTTGGCTTTTAACTCTTCTTAGAACCCAAGTAAAATTTGCAACATTAACTATGAGTAAGACCATACTTCTTCTAAGATTTTGAAAATAACATAGTAATTTTTTAAAATATAGTAATTCAAAAAATATTTTCAAATTTATGACATTCTTTAAATTATTAATAGGAAATTGCTACTTTTTTTTTTAATAATTTGAAAATTAAACTAAAATCATGTTTAATGTGATTTCATTCATTCATGTCCGAATGAATCGATATTTCCTAATAAAATTCATTCATGGTGGCCTTACACAGTGACATGACATTTCACCGGTCACTTCACGAGAGTAGAGTAGGAGATGCATCTTGAAAATCCCAGACAAAATGGAGTGAGTTCATTATTCAGGAGGCGTTCAACGCCATCTTAAGGAGGTACGTTGAATAACCAATGTGGAAATTGCATTATGCCGTGATCGGCCCCTGTACCAGAATCCCAATTCCGAGGCGAGTCTTAAAAACTGCCAAGTTTCCGTAACCTTTTGACATGGTCGCAGCCATGTTTTGCGATGAAAATCATGTGGTAACCGCATGGAGCCCAACAAAGCCAGAGGGAGAAAGCAAGTTATGGGATATGGCGTTGGAGTTCGAAGAGAGTAGTAAGAAGGGAAAGAAGAGAAATGAGACATCTTTTAAAAGCCTGCAAGCAATCACTGTCCTATACTCCGTACAATTGTACGCTGGGCCCTTCACCATTGCTCATGATTCGTAAGTCATGATATAGACGACCCCTTTTTCTTCCAACCCGCAGGTGTACGAACCTCGCACAAAGCCGAGGAATGCGGGCATTAACTTTCGCTAGGAAGCGAGGGGGGCTACCCCCACTTGGACAAGTGCCCTCCATGTAAGGCCCTGGTAAGTACCATAAGTGTAATTTTTCTTTTTCTTTTTTATTATGCCTTCTATTTTCTCATTCATTTTTTATTTTATTTTTTCCCAAATTGGAGGGGCAGATGGGAAGCACTGTAGTAACTAGTAGTTGTGGAGAAATTTATTTCAATGAGGTAGAAAAGGAAATGCAGACCTATAATTATCATCATACAGAAACGCTGGTTTAGCTAACGTAGGTCGACTTTAAGTTAAGCTGAAGCCACCCAGCCAGGGTTGAAACTTGACAGAATGGGCGAGTCCAGTTCGACTCCACAAATACACATTCAGATCAGGCATTATTAATAAGATTTTAAGACCAATGCAAAAGTTCTAATGGTGGCAATGAATTTGTAATTTAATAAAAGAATAATTATACTTAAAAAAGTAACTCAAAGCATGCTTTTATAATTATTTAAATGATAACAAGATGATAAATACTTTTTTTATTAATTGGTTGTATTTCACTTATTATATTTATTTATTTATTTCAAAATTTCATTATTTTTTTAGAAATTTTTTTAAAACTTTTTTAACTATCATGTTTTGTAGTGGAACGTGTCTCAAATTTCTATTTAGAATATATATATATATATTATAAAAGAAATATTACATAAAACATTTTCTAATTTTAGATATGAGATGAGAGAAAAGAAAAAAGTTGGTGCACTATCTTTATAATATTCTAGGTCATGATTGAGCAAGAAGGCTCATCAGGGTGTATGTGTAGATGTGAGAAAAAGAAATACCTAATAGAGTACAAGAATTCTTAGTTCGAGACAAAGATACAAAAAGAATTAGTAATTATATCTATTTTCATATCGTTTGTAATAATTTACATCATATAATGGAATGTTTTATCTCATATGTGGAAGTATGTATGATTGGCCTAAAACCCAATACTTTTATGCGATTTATTTTATTTTTGTGTTCTTTCTTTTAATTTTTACATCGACTTTATTGGCATAACATTCTGTTCATACCTCAATATCAATATGAGATGTTACATGGATCAATCCTGTCTTAAACTGCTGAATTAGCCAATTCAGGCCGATATACAACATGAGGGGTGGAGATGGAAAGGTAAGTTCGTGATGGAGGGTTGCCTCCTTTTGGGTGCTTGAAAACCTTAAAAACCACTTTGGAAAGAAGGGGACCCAATTTGAGAAGAAAATAAAGAACATATACCCCACAAAACTGTAGAATGTTTTTTATTTCATCGAAATTAAATTACAAAATCACTTGGAAATTGTTGTCTGATAAGTTCAAAACATTTTCACGTGGCCTGATGTTTTTGGCAGACGATGTTTGAAGAGTATTTGAAAATTTCCCTTGAACATGACTAACAGCTCTTCTAGTTTTAAGTTCCTGATGTTTCCTAATACTAAATAAGTTTATTGAAAAGCAGATTCCTTTGCCTTAAAAGAGAGTCCCGGGTAACTGTGATCATGCAGGCTAAGTAAAAGCTTGAGCGCCAAAGAGGTCATGTATATGGATAAGGCAAAAATGCAGCCCTTTCAAAGAAGACAACATCAATGATGAAGTTTCAAACAAGGCAAAAATATCTAAATTGGCTCATCCCACTCAGGCTAAAGCACCCTGATTTAACAGGCTTCATAAAAGAGAAAGATCAATCTAATGTCTCATATCTACAACCACACTTCAAAATTAGAATATATGAATTCATTTACCAATCTTAGTTTGCTTTGCTTGCCTACCCACCTGCTTTCAATGCAAAAGAGAAGATAATGAATTGTGGCTGTTTCTGCTGGTAGCTTGTTTCAGCTCCTGCAGTAGTAGTAAGGGGATATACTGGTGGTGTTGGTGAGTGATGGAGAGTAATAGTGCTGGAGAACTGTTGTACTCTGTAAGCTGCCTTGAGTGGGATTAGCTGGTGAAGCAGTTGTAACCGAAGACAAGAATCCTGATGATGCTGCAGTAGAGAAGAGAGGTGGAGTAGCCCCACCATAAGGGCCATGATTTTGCCATGCCCAGTTTGGCAAGTGATCAACTTCAATCCTCTTCTCTATTGCTCTTTCCTGCTAATGGCAAAACCAATGCTGGTTTTAGCTAACATATAAATACTTGGGAGTTTTCTCTCTGTAATCAATTTGTCAATAGCAAAATCATGGTGTTATTTTAATAGTAAATATACATCGTTTGTCAGATGCGCATAAACTTAAGTGAACTCCACAGCATAAACCTGGATATCTAGGCACACTGGAGGAGAGTTCAGAAAGCTCTTTCCCAGGACATTGTCTTAGAAAGATTAAGATTGTCTTAGAAATGCAGGCAAAATAAGGCAACTCAACTTGAAAATCTATCCAAGGACGTTGTTTTAGAAAGGTTAAGATTATGGGTTAAGTTCATAAATTTAGGAGGGGAGGGTATGGTCTCTAGTCTTTGAGGAAAAAACATCTTGCCCACAAAAAAGATCACCAAAATGATTTGATGTTCAAACCGACTGGCAAATAAATGATTGAAATGCGGCCAACCATACTCTAGAGGTTAAATGGTAAAATATAGGTGCTATTTCAAATTAATAACTTGAGGAAAATCATTGTTTCATTTACTAATACCAGGAAACAGAGGAGGCACTTGAGTGAAATTACCTTATAGATAGGAAAGACACGAGAATTTACACCACTCCAGCTAGGAGGGTGATCAGATGCCATTACCAGGCCATATGATGGATGAACCCCCAGTGTTGCTGAAGTAGAGTTCTCAATCTGTAAAACAACAGAGGGCTACCAGGTAAGTTTACTTGAGACCTTATGCAACTTTAAAGTCACAGATGAATAACTGGAGGATCAATCTCAAAGTCACTGATTCCAGATTAGGGAAAACTAAAATTTAACCTTACCCTTTCTCCCCTGTCATCAGGCATGGCATCGTGGCCCTGCCGGGAAGGAGAACCATTTGCTTTGCTGTTCCTAACTGGTTCATCAGACATTGGTTCATCAGAAAAATATGGAGCGACTCCCAAGTGCAGATCAAGATTGGGTAACAGGTTTAGATTTTGGCTACTCCCTGTGTAAATTATGTTTATGAACTCCAGGATTAGTTGATTATGTACAATTTTTTTTTTTTTCTTTAAAAAAAAAAAGTTCTTAGAAGACGAAGTAAATCAAGAGCTTTTACCTCCATTATCAGCTGGGAAGATTATCTCTCCTTCGTATGTGCTTGGCTCAAAGTTGGTTACTGCTTCTCGTCCATTGCATTTTATAGCAGCCTTGTCGTAGGCCCTGCTTTCAAGAAACGAAGGATTCCTTATGAGGTTGAGATGTCTAAATTAAGACATTCAGTATGAGGAAGAGATTCAAACCTTGCAGCTTCTATCTCACTATCGAACAGACCAAGATAAATATACCTGCAGGCAAGCATATACCAACCAATGAATACCATCTTCACATCCATACTCGACCAATCCAATTTATTAAAAAATCAGGGAAATAGAAAACGGGATGACACGATAACACAGTTAATACTACTAGACACATCCAAGGATTAGAAAATCATTCAAATAGAAGATCTCTCACTTCTTGCCCAGAAACTGTCCCATTCGAGCTTCCCATCGACCACATTTGTGCAGTGTCACTCCCCTGTACTTGGAACTTCCTCTCGAGAATCCAGTGCTCCCGCGACGGAGAACATGCACAAACTCTTCCTTGGTGAAGTTACTCATCTGAAAAACAATATCCATTCAGGTTCCAGAGAGAACCCAAATATTGAATTGAATCGGTAGCACCTACTTTTAATTCTCTAACCAACCTGCTTAATGTCCTCGTCATAATCACTGACAGCAAAATTGATATCGGCATCAGCACCGCGGAACTTGATGGCAGCTCGATCATATGCCCTGAAATTATGCAACAAAATTTATAAAAAAAAAAAAAAAGAAGAAGAAAGAAACAATAAAGAAATAGTCCACAAATCATACCGAACAAAAAACTATATCAAGCAGGAAAATTATTTTATAGTTAAGTAATGATTCTAACCTAGCTGCAGCATGCGCAGTGTCAAATCCACCTATAAAAATTATAGGAAGAAGAAAAATCAAACACCCAGATAGATTAAAACAGGCACCATACACATGAAATTTTCTAGTAGAATTGATAAACAAAGTTGAGTAAACGAAAGAGATCATAGCTACTCACCCAAATACACTTGTTTACCACAATCCCTGAACAAAACAAACCACAAATAAGCATTCAATTCAAAATCATAGAAAAGTACGAACAGGGACTCCATTATCCACAAACACATTATACAAACCATATATGCGATTCCCATCTCCCAGTTCTCCGATAAAAGGTAACTCCTCGATACTGCGAGCTCCGTGACCTTGGCCCCCGCCGACTCTTCTTCACCTGCTGTTGCTGTTGTGGTTTCTTTGGCAGCAGCGGGCCACCGGAACCCACCTGCAGGATACACGGATGCTGCAAAGAAGAACCCAAAGAACAGTCACCTTCCCCACCACTGGTCACCGGGAAAAACTGCCTCGTAACAGAATCTGAGCTCTTATTGTCATGATCTTCATTTTGCTTGAAGAAATCGAAGCTAAACGCTACAATGCCGCAGCAGTGATCGAGGTGGTTAGAAGAAGAGTCATCGTCGGCGGTGGTGCTGCTCAAGGCATCGGCATTGACGATGGAGGAATTGAAGCTTCCAGAATCTTCCATTTGGTTGCTAGAAAGGTCAAGGAGCTTCCCCGGATCCACCGCCTGGGTAGAACCGTGAAATGAATCATCCGAAACATCATTAAGATTGAGATCCAACATCACGTCTCAAGTCCAATTATATTGAATATGGAGGATCGGATGGAAGATTGTGAAGAGTCAAATTATTCAGTATTAAAAAACTAGTGCAAGAGTGAAACTACGAAGGATCGGATGGAAGAGTGAGGAAGGGGAGATCAGTCCAGTAGTTCCCAGAGAAAGCTTGCATTAGCGATGAAGAAACGTAGAATCACGGCATGGGCTGTGGTCGGGGACATGGGAGGTTTCATGTAGTGAGAGAGGCAAGGGGTCGCGTGGTTGGTGTGTGTGACTGAGGAAAGTACATCACTACAAGACTCCGATACATTGAGAGAAAGAGAGAGCGCGCAGAGGGGGGCAGATGGATGGGGATGAGGGAGATGGGACGTATGAAAGAACAAGCAGCAGCTATTTATTCCCATTTTCACAACATTGCCTCAACCTTCCTTTTTGGCGCGTGGTCAAGCAATTATAACATTACCCATTTTTTTCTTGCTTCTTCTTTTTCCTAACCAACTGCTTGTAAACCTAAATTTAACAAACTAATAGCTTATCGATACAAAAATTTTGAAATCAAGTATATTTCCTGTTATGCCCCTTTAGCGTTCTGCTCTAAATTCCAATTGCAAAAGCGAAACTCGCTCACGAGGGAAACGTTTTCCTGGCGGTCCATAGGAGTCGGCCATGGTATCATCGGGTGCTGGACTGCACATTTTTAACTGGCGTCCGACACTTGTCATACCCCCTTGTAGCCCACTACCTTTGCCCATTGTCCTTTTACTTCACCATTCCAAGCTGCATACAGAAGTATACAAAAAATGATGAACTTTAAACGTGAGGGTGAATTTAGTCGCGTCTATTGGTAATGGTACCTTTTTTCCGAGATTAAAAAATTATTCAGATTTGATAAAAAGAGATACTGGACATCTCACTGTTCATAAAGTGGGATAAGGTTTTGATTTTCCCGACCAGCTTTGGTTTTCCCTCATAAATATTATGAAGAATAAAGTGAAATAACATATGGTTTTTCTTTTCTTTTCCCTTCAAAAACTCCTCACAAATGCTGCACTAAAGATCCAAGCGTTTATTATTATGAGTGTGGGGAACATGGGAAGTTTATAATGAATAGCATTATTAAGTGTAATTGAACCTCTTTTTCTGCATTCCGCAATATGCATATATGCCTTCATTGGCCTAGCACCTACATCCAGCTGTAAAATAATTTGTGGGTCCGGACCTGTAAAATAAAGAATATAGAGCTTAAAAAAAAAAATTTTACATTTTTATTATTTTAATAGTTTTTGAGATTGAGTAAAACAATGATACTTTGGTTATCATCTGAAAATCACAGCAATTAGTTTTCTTGAATGAAATAAAACATGTTTTAATCTTTTTTGGACTGAAAAAAAAGAAGAAAAAAGATTAGTCATAAATTTTCAAATATTTTGATCCTTTTGCATTTTATCCCATATTTTCTAATAAACAATCAATATAATTTATAATTTATAATTTATTTTGCATTAATAACACAATATTATTAGTTACTTATATTTACTTAAATTAATTTATATTGGTATTATTGATAAACTAATGAAACAATTTCAATTTAATTAAACAATTATTTTATTTTCTTTCTTTTTTCTCTCCTTTTGCAAATAAATTTAAATTTTCTATATTATAAAAATTTGCATCAATTTATTGACTATATATATCTAAGATAAATAAGAGCCTAGAATGTGAATCAACTAGATAGAATATTACAAGGAATTCGTTTTCAAAAATATAAATTTCATTTCCAAATTAATGTCAGGAAAACAATACCAGGTGTTCAACGTGAGTCAACAGTAAATTAAAAAAAAATTCTCCAAGAAAAAGGATTTTTTGATAATAATTTTAAATATATTGAAAGCATAAAAATAAAAATTTACGAAATAAGCTGAACTTGCGATTTTTTATAGCAACCCAGCAAAGCAGAAACTCTTACATAATAGGTATTAACATAAGGATAGCGTAAACGAATATTTGCATAGATGAACATTATGCGAAATCACGAAAACATCTTTACCACATCCCTAAGACTCTGATCTTAATTCTAACACTAATGGGTTTATTCGTTAGTGTCAGTCGCTTAACAGGCCCGGCTCTAGCAGGGTAGAATCTCAGCCCAAAACCAGGAGCGGGGGGGTCAAGTTCTTGTGGAGCAGATTAGCCCTGAAAAGCCCAATGTAATGTCCTGCATTCCAATTGCCATGCCCATACCGCGCCTGGGATACTCAAGGCACACTATGAGGGGTTCAGATGATAATTTCAAGAATCATCATACCCTCCAGCAATTTTTATGTGCCTCGACCGTCGACCAACGATTTGCCAAAGTGCAAAGAACTGATAATATGCGCCATTCAGACGTCCCTTATTCCAATTATCATCTTAAACCAATCACTCGTAACAGGAGTCACGAGGCCAACTTCTAGCTCCCATGCATATCGTACAAAGATACAAGCAATGTTTGTGATGCAGTTAAAACATTTTAAAAAATCAACAATAAGAAAAACGAAGAAACATGTTCAAAATCCTACCTTGCATTCAAGAAAAACATATGATGCTGGCAAAACCTATGCCATCTGCACCATTTTAACGGCAGAGTTATCAGAGGCCATGCGACATCAATTTGTCTTCGAAAATCGGATCGCCTTGGTCCCATCTACCGCTATGGCATTGCAATGTTTCATTCAGACATTCATAGCTACATGGCATGAATAAGAGCACATTTTACCCGTCTAAATATGGTATAGAAGGGTATGTCCTAAACAGCATATGTTTCTTTACAAAATAATCCTAAAGCTTTGATCAATCTGATCCTTTATATTTAAGCAGATGCATTCAACCAAAAAGCCTAAATACACAAAGCATCAAACAGGAAAAATCCATCCATGCTTCAAGCAGAAAAACACAAATGGATTCCAACAAAATATTGACATAAACCAAATGCTAAAGCACCAAAAAAACATTATGGATTCAAACAAAATGTTGGAAGGTTACCAATGTAGAAGTTTGACGTCCAAACATAAAGCATAAACCAGATACTTCTAAAATATTTTAACTCCAGTTCTGTTTCAACTAAAAGATTTACCCACCTAACTGGGAAAGTAAATAAGAAGGGAAGTGAAAGGCCAAGGGTTCGTCTTTTGTTCGAGCCATTCCTCTCCCACCTAATCTCATCCATAAACTCAAAACCGCAAATAGAGAACAAAACAATTAACAAAATAAAGGTCTCAAGGGTATTAAAAACAGAGGGCGAAATCACTGGGAGACACCAAGCCACTTTGAGAAGTTGTCAAATTCAGTGTAATCGCTGTCGGAGATCATTGTCTGGTACCAGGCCTTGCCTGCAGCCTTGATGGCTGCAACCTCCTCCTGAGAAGTTAAATATAAAAGAAAACATCAAATTAGAAGCTATCCCGGTTTTACATCATGTAAGGCAATGAATATCTCTGTAACACACAACAAGGAAAAACCACTAATGAACATAATTATGAAAACTAAGTTGTGAAGATACACTACTTCATATCATTTAGAATTAAAGCATTCAACATATATAATCAAATTCTAATTGGTAAGATAACGTAGTCAAGAATAACTGCAAGATATGCTAGATTAGTCATATAAACAAATTCAAAAAGATTCTCAAATTAAAAATTAATACGAGAAGAAACATAAACCTCAGACCTAAAATACCACAAAACCAGGGGCCAAGAATATTTTAATTTTTCCATCTAGGGATAAACATAGTGAAGTTCAAGTGCAACAATACATATTGAGATCATTATTTAAACAGATTTTCGGATCCTGCCATTTGCATTAAGATGCATATCTAGACTTGAAATTATCATCCGGGGTACTCCACATGCATATAATTCTATAAAATTATCCACACAGATACAAAGTACACATTTGATAACGAATAGGCAGAGAAGAGTTAGCTATACCATATTGTTAGAATTATGTTAATAGGATTCACCTGAAATAGCTAAAAACTGCATATGAAAACATCAAATGTCCATGATATTTCATGATTGGAAACATGGAATTGTTGTGCACAGTTATGGTTGCCGAGAAGAGAAAATAAAGGAAGTACGAGCCCATATACTAGTAAATTGTTTCAGTTCCGAAAAGCTAATAACTAAATCAATCTCGATTAATAACTACACAGTTGAAGCAATTGTAAAATTCGACATTTATTTTCATTAGTCCACAGAACCCAAATAGAGGATCCAGATATTTACCTTCGGAATTTGTTTCCTCTTCTTGTCAAGCTTCTCCTGCTTGGCCTTGACCCGTTGTGCCTCAGCCAGAAGCGCCATCCTTCTTGCAGTCTTTGCATACGGATTCAACTTCAGCATAGTATTCAAGTTCTTGAGCGGGTTCTTCTTCATTGGTGCCCTCTTCACCTCCTTTTTGATCGGCCTCACCACTGACTGAACCTCGTCGGAGTTGATAATCCTAGCCAAATCAGCATTAACCATTTTTGAACGGGGCAACAAGTACCCATTCTTCTTCTCCGAAGTTTTTTCGAAGGATCCGTAGATTGAATCCAATTTCTCGAATGCTGATTTGGTCCAAATCACGAACCTCCCAAGATGGCCACCGGGAGCGAGTTTCAGAAGATTAAGTCTGTCCACATTAGCGACCTCAACCCCAGGAATGTTCCGGAAAGCCTTGACGAGCTTTGCACCCTCCGTGCCGTAGACGATCAAGGGGCCCTTCCTAGAAATGTATCGGCGGTTCCTCATTTTACCCTTCCCGGGACGAATAGCGTGGCTGTCTTTCGCTTTCTCCGCATCAGGATAAGCACCGACCTGCTTCAGAATATCAATCGCCGCCGATGTTTTCTCAACGCTCTCGGCTGAATCACCGATCACCAGGGGAAGCTCGGGGACCGATTCGATCCGGTGGCCGCGAGCCATGACTAGAGAAGGGATAGCCGAAGCGGCGATCGCGGAGACCACGGCATAGCGCTTCTGGTTGACGTTAATCTTGCGGTGCCAGCGGCGCCAGATCTTGGTGGGGGCGAACATTCGACCGCCACGGCACATGTTTCCGAAGGCACCCTGGCCAGCACGGTGAGTACCACCACCTGGCACACGAGGGATACGGGAAACAGCGCGGCCAGTACCCCAGGACTCAGCGGAGGTCTGGTGACCGGCGCGACGACTAACGGCGTAGGGCTGGCGGCTGTTTTTGGAGATGTTGGAGTGGACAAAGGTGACGATGTCAGGACGGATGGAGGCTTTCATAACATCAGGGAGAGGGACGGCGTTTCCGCCGTCGGTGGCCATATCAGACTTTAGGACTTGAACTGTGACGAGAGGACGGGCGGCGGCGGCGGCCATTGTTTGCGCCTGGTGGGGGTGTGTGAGGGTGAGAGACAAGTGACAGCGTTTTGGTGTGTGATACTGAAACTAGGGTTTCGGTGCACTTATACAGGAGGAGGAAATGCAAGAATAAAATTACGAATCTGACCTCTCTAGACTGTTTGGATGCGGGATTGGTTACCTTGGTAGGATTAAGGGTTTAGCCAAAAAATGGTTAGGGTTTTTAAACTCTGCAAAGATACCAAAATGCCCTTGCTTTGCGATTAATTTTTCCTTTCTTTGTTTTGGCTATTCACGAAAATTTTGATAAATCAATGGATAGAGTCAATGAAAATTGAATATTTTTACTTTGAGAACACAAATTTTAAGGCTTAGATATTCGCGGTAATCGGTGCAAAACAGCAAGAACACTTCAATGATCATTGTGATGGTTCAGACAGCCAGTTCTTAAATTCTTGGTTTTTTTTTTCCTTTAATTAGAAAATTGCGAAATAAATTAGTCTGTCATAAGAACCTACCAATTTTTTTGACATTCTAAATTCCAGTTTATTTGTCTTTCTTTCCTCTGTTTTTTTTTTTTCCCTCTTGTAAAAGCATTCAAATTACAAAAGTCATTTACCATTTTAACAAATGCATCCTGAGATTGTGTTGGTAACAGGAAATAAGTAGTATACAGCAATTTTAGTTCAAAAAACATGCAATCTTCGAAATCAAATTCCTTCTATTTTCTTACACTTTGCACCTAACCCCAAAAACTGACTTGTTGACTAGCCACTGGCTGAGACCCAGAACACTCACACTGAGTCAGGTTCTTAGGCCCGTGTCCCGTAATCACCCCACCATTAATAAGTCATCCAAACTGGCTCCCAAATCATCCAGCAGAAATTGGATTTAGATAATGTCATCTTACACACTGATCAGAACACAAGAAATCATGATGCATAAAGCAAAATGTATAAGCTTAGGAACAACCCCTTTTATTCCCTAATGCTGAAGAGTGCAGGCATGACATACACAAGGCTGTTAATATCCGAATTGGAAGTGTGCTCATATGGATGATTTCAAGCTCAAGTACATCTATGAGATCTGAGCTCCTGGTTTGCCTACCATCTAAGTAGCAAATTTCAGGAAGTGAAAAAAAAAGATTATGAATCACAGAGATAAATAGGTCCCTCCTTAATACATCTCATTTAAAAAAAGAAAAAAAATAGGGATTACGAATCACAGAGATAAACAAGTCCCTCCTTAATACAGCTCATTCCAAGCAGTATTGATTCCCACCAGGTATGAAAATTTATATACAATGACAAGAAACTATTGTACAAGCAGGTTTCTGGATCTGGATCATTTTGCTTGCCTGAAAGAAAATGAACAGCTTGTCAGAAAATTAAGCTCATGTTACAGGTTTCAATGCAGAGAATGAAGGCTTGACAGGGATGTTTAGTTCAGGAGAAAAAAAAAAAAACCCATCAAACACATCACTCACATTTTATCATAAGTTCCCTTATATTTGATTCTTAGAAAATTTGAGGAAAAAAAAGTGAAAAAAAAAAAATGATTTAAAGTTACATACATTATCTGTACATATTTCTTCAAATTCATTTCACTAATTTTTCCATGTCCATAGAAAGATTAAACAATTTTAAAATATTCAAGTTTCTAACTAATTTTAATCATTTTTCATTTTCTTTTGAATTTTTCACAATAAACTTTTTCTTTAACATTTCTTTTTTTTCCTTCCCTGATACTTTCCTGGAACTTTTTTTTTGATAGAGAACAAAATCATGTATTAAGAAGTGCCTAAAAGGACGTGTGCACCCTATGTATACAATAGTATACACAGAAACAACCGAAGGCAAACCACAAACAAAGATGATTTACACCAAGGCAATGCTAACCACAATAAATAGCATCTAGGAAATTCAACATGGGGGCGTTCTCCAACTCCAAAGAATCCCTAAACACAGCATTCAAGATATTTTACAACCAGAACCAGCATGCTTTATCCAACTTTTGGTCTCAGTTTCATAGATCATATAGCTTTAAAAAATACTCAACAATTCAACAAACAGAAACTCTTTCTACAGCCATTTCAGATGATAAATGCAGATCTTGTTTTTATTAGTTGAGAGTTGACTATGTGCCTTCCAGAACAGATTGTTGATCCAAGTCAAGGGGCTGAATCTCAAAGACTTTGGTAAATTGTTTTCAACTTCATTTTGTTTGACTCTTTCCCCAGGAACATTTTTTGTATGTCAGGACTCATCCATTAAGCAGGCTTACTTTCAAAAACTCCATATCCATACACAACGGATAAACGTATCAATTCATTAAAAAAAAAAAAAACCAAGCCTAACTTTTTGCATTTCTGGATAAAGCAGTCAAAACCGACCACTCAAGCAAGGCTTGCAATCTCTCTGAGTTGATCACTGCAATCTAACCAAAAAAACCCAGTTTTAACCATCCTCCCTCCATACCTGTCATAGGTTTTTTTTTTTTTTTTATAGGTAAAAGCAATTGTATTAAAAGTGCCTAAAACACGCCTAAAGAATACACAATGTATACAAGGCCAAAAATAGGGGGAGGGATTCAAAAAAAACACTTACAGCCCAACCAATCAATAAAGTCAAATAAAAACAATGTGCTAGACCCCTTTTATAAGTTGGTCATAAAAGCGGCCTGGGCTTCAGTTCTTCCACTTTTACCATTAGTGCTGCTGACAATTAAGTCACTGCTGAAATTTAAGAGGCCAACAATTCAATTTGTCCAAGTTCTTCCAACAGAAAATTCCTATCAAGTGGAATTAATCTAACTTCTTCCAATAGAAATTTCCTACCAAATGGAATGCACATCCAACATAAACTTCCAACAGTGTTTTGCTCTATCTAATGCCAAATATTCTACAAAAAAAAAAAAGAGGAAAAAGAAAGGTCATCATGGTTTCTCTTTTCATGTCCACAGAGCATATGCAACTAGACCCATATCATTCCTTACAACTGCAATTATTTTCATTGTGCATGAAAATCTACAGCAATCAACTTTCCCTCATCCTGTCACAGTCAAGGCCCCATTATCTTTTCAGAAAATTTTCAAGATTGAGAGTTAAGAATGGTGGGAGCATTCCTTTAGCCAATTCAGATCATGATGGTTTGAAGAGATTGCAAGGACAGATTAGTTTGGAGATTTATTAAGGATGGGAAGTTCTCCATAAATCCTTTTATGAATCTTTAGAATTAGTTTTTGGAGGCACTAACTCTTAGTAGTTTATTAAGCCTTTTCCTTGATCATTACAATATACGCCCTATTTTTGAAATTATTAATTAAACTTTTCCAGCAGCCACTAACTCTTAGTGGTTTATTAAGCCCTATGGATTTGTTGAGTTGATGTTCCTTGGTTTTTTGTATCCCTTACAAAATAGTTCATGATATTTTTATATTTCTTTTGTTCTCTTAATACTCATATCACTAACCTAAGAGAATTGCATGCAATTCCTGGTATAAAAGTTTTCTAGCTCTTTCTCAATGTAATTGTCTTGCAATTTACCTAAATACCAGTAAACAGACTGAGCTTTCTTATGAAGAATTTTGGATTTGTAGCATTATATTTCCATTCCTAATACTTTATAAAGGTATATCCTCCAAAAGCTCACCAACCTGAAAGAGATTAGGGTGCTAAACTTTATTAGCATAAGAAAAGGGGGGAATAGTAGGGGCAGAAGTTGCAAAGCTGATTCTTGCACTTTTACATAAAGTGCACAACCTCCATTGAGTCCTGAACATGGGTGATTATATATGTTTACTCTTAACACCCTCCTCTGGGTTCAAAGGAAGACCAGTATTAAAAGGGACCCATGAGATCATATGGGCAGTTATCTGCATTATCATATTATTATAGCCTAGTACCAAAATAGTAAAAATTATGAAATCTAAGTGCATGTCAAAATTGTAAAAACGGAATTTAGCAGGTAGTGATAATCCTATTTTTTCCAAAACAGAAACAACTTACTGAACTGATGATAGGAACTTTAGTCTAGAAACAAGTAACTCAGAATTTATTGCTCGAGTTATTATACTCAAAATGAAACAAAAAGTAAGATTCTAAATAACCACACTAAAACACAAATAACGTGAACAAACAAAACATGCATAATTCTCAGAATTACTATTACAATGAAATAAAAGAGAACCCATTTGCAAAAATTTCAGTTTGTTCAAAAAGGAAAATAAGTTTTGACATTCAGGAATATTACCTTAACATCAATGAGTCAAGCATCTAGTTAAATGTCAATCTTCGTCTTCAGAGCTTCCCATTTCACTACTATAATCACTACTATCATCATCTTGATCGAGGTTAATATCCAGCTGAACATGTGGAACATGTATTGGCTCAGGAGCCTTTTGCAATCCATGAGCAGCAAGGGGTCGTGGAAGTTGCTCCTCAGCTCTAGAAGGAATTGGAATAGACTCCAGTGGGGGCAATGGCACCGGGTCCCCAGGTTTCCATCCAGGTGGAGGCACAATTGGTAAGCTTGGCAATTCCACCGGCATCCCAGGTTTCCAACCTGATGGAACTGTGATGTTTGGAGGAAGCAAACCCTGAATTGAAGGTAGATTGGCAAGTGGGTTGGAATCTGCAGGTTGTGCAGGTGGGGGTTCAATGAATGTTTCAATTGTCTTCTCCTTGATTCCTACTGCTTTAGGTAAACCGACATCAAGGTCAGAAAAGTTGTATAGCTGGGAAGCACGCATTTGCTCCTCCTGTGGGGCAGGAGGAAGCGCACCACGAAGAGGAGCCTGACCAGCACCAAATTCTGGTGGTGCAAAGGTTGTGTAGCTTATCCGGTGGGCATATGACAAAATATCTGATAAATTTAGCTGAGAAGCAACAGTAGTGGTACATGAAGAAGAATCCTCAGAATCATCAGCTGTGTTTGATCGTTTGGGGCGACGATAATCAGAGTAGTCATCAACAAGTATGTCAAGAACCGCCTCAGCTTCCTTTAGTTTATTGGCAAAGGCAAGAATGGCAGAATCCTTGGACCGGATTTCACGTGTGATCTTTTGCTTAGCATCTTGTAGATCAAGAATTTCTTGAAGTTCTGCAACTGCTTCAAAGAGTTGAGTTTGAAGGGACGTGAAAAGGGAAAGGATTTCTTTGGTGGAGGAAGGAGAGTGTTCAAGTGGAGTTGGGGTTGGGGGTATGGATTGAGAAGAAAGAAAGGTAGGGAGGGTGCCTCTAAAGGAGGTGAGCCAAAGGGATCGGTTAGGTGAGACCTCAAAGAGTCTAGATGCAAGGGAAGCCATCTGGAGGAGGAGAGATTGGGCTCTAGAGAGAGGTGGAAGGAGAGAAAGGAGGGTTGAGGAGGTTGTGGTAGTTGACAGATTTGACTGTTGGTGTGGTTGCTGCGATTGTGGGATTTGAGAGGAGAGTTTTGGAGCCGTAGAGTTTTGAAGAGAGGGTGAATTTGGATTTGGAAGGCCTAACCGAGCAGGCGACTGAACAATTTGGTGTTGGACACTTTGTAGCATTTTGGACTTTTCCTTCCTTCTTCTTCAAAGAATCCTACAACATGGTATTGAAGAGAATAGAAAGAGATGGTCTTAAACATTCACTTGGCAACCTAAATATATTACAGACAATAATCAGAATATGTCACAAGCACTCATGATATGTTGCATTACCTAAAGAATAGGGATGACCAAATCAATACCAATAAAATCAAGAACACCAAAATATTCTATAGAAAGGCATAACCCAGAATCCAAAGAGAAAAATGGTTCTTTCACTCATAGAACAAAAGAAAAGGATCATCAAATAGAGGGAAAGAAAATTCAAAACTAAATGGCCTAACAAGGATGAAAATCAAATGAGCATAATCACCATATAACTTGATAATTAGTAAAGTATAGTCAATATCATGCAAGAGAGATAGGCTCTCTTTTTTCATAGTAAAAGGAGACAAATATTTACAGTTGATCACTATAATAGAAGATTGGATATAAATAGAAACTATAATGGTGATCAACGAACATAAGAAATCATTGGCAGCAATATTTTGAGAAAAAGCCCTGCTAATGATGGATAAGTAAACATAATATAGAAAAATTCACCAGGTAGTAGTGATTATGGAGCCACGGAAATCCTTGCAAGTTTAGTTCGGAAACAGGAAATGTTTTACATAACAACAAAAGGAGCCAAAATATATTATTTGCTCCTGTGTCAAAAGCGCATTAAGCACTAAAAAGAAGTTTATATCCATCCCCGAAGACCCAAATAAACTGAATTAAAATCATTTTAAAAAAAAAAATCCCAGAATTTTTGGGCATTGTAACATTTCAGAATCATTGCTCTTGCTCACGAAGGCAAAAGAATTGAGTTGATCTTAGCTTTGAAAGCAAGAAAGATACTTAAAAAATGAGAACTGCTCAATGGCATTATGAATGGACTCCCCCCTACATGCAATTTGAATATAGAACATCATGGCGTGCCCTTGGATCTACTATAGCTCAACATCCCAGCCATTTGAAGAAAATCAGATATGAAATTTGAGAGAGCGAAAGCCAGAGGACGTACAGGAAACAATCGTGCTGGGACTTAGGACAAACAGCGCCTCAAACCGTTCGTTTTCGACGAGTCGAGACAGGAGAGACACTGAAATTCTCGTCCTTCCGGTGATTCACTTTTCGAATAGGAGAAACCACGAGCCTTCAACTCACCAAAAAGACCCTAAACGCCGAGAATTTTAGGGATTTTAACCAAGGGACCGGAGAGCGGAGGGACAGACGACTTTTAATTTATAAAACCGTTTGATTAGGATTTTGGAGTGGAGAGCCTGATCGCAAAGCCCAAGACTCGGTATGAATGGGCCTTTCCCCTAAGGCCCAATTTGTACACTTTGCTTGGGTTGGGCTCTTGGCATTCTTGCTTTCTGAAATAAGGTATCCACTTCATGGTCTTCTTCGATTTCTGTCAGCCTTTATCACTGAGCCTTTTAACGTGAGATGTCTTCTTTCAACAGTATTGTTTTCATAATTTTATGAATCAACAACATACAAAACATGAAAAGGGGAAAAATGGTAAAAAATTTAAGATTTCAAACATTTAAAAGAAACATTAAACTAAGAAACGATGAAATTAGATTGCATCTCAATATACAATTAAAAACTTTAAGAATGAAATTGTTTAAAAAGATGTAATTAGAGAGTGGTTGAATGGGCCTTTTAAAATTATGAAAAAAAATATATTTAGGAAAGGGTTTATTCTTTTACTAATTTTGATACAAAGGTCAACTAAATGATTATGAAGAAATATTTGTGCTAGACAGACAAAATAATCCAAAAAACAACTTCCACTTATTATTATTTTTTATTTTTTATTTTAACATATATGATTTATTCCTTTTAGTTCAATAATCCTGAAGTATAAACTCTGCAAGGCTTGACTTCAGTTATTTAAAAAAAAGTATCGGCGATTTGCATCGAGGATGCTGAGTACCTTCACAAGAAGTAAGGATCATAGTATGATCCAGTTGTTTGCCACCACCTTCTCCCTGACTCAAGTTTATTGTTGTTATTGCTATTGTCATCTTCCTCATCCCATCGCTACCATCATAATTTTTGTGAAAACACAGTGCTAATTTTGTTGTATAGCTTCTTATTTTCAGAATATATGGCTTACATACGTTGGACTGTAATCTCTTGACATTTCTACACCCCATCATGAGTTCACCTCTCCTCTCACAGGACTCCCTACCCTCTCAAGGTTAATGGAGCTTGGAACTTTATTACATATACTGAACATAGGATTTTTTTTCCCCTTTTCGTAGTTACATCGGCTTGGGCAAAATGCACCATGCAAAATTGAAGAGCATATGGTATAGGAGCAATCATTACAAATAGCAAAACACATTCAATTGGAGCATCTGAACATTTTGATCCGTAAAGGACTCCAAGCTGGGAGGAAACATTCCTTCTATTTGGTAGTCCTTCGGGGCCATTGTTGCCATTCTAAGACTTCTAGACTACAAGGCACGCTGTGCAGGAAAGCATCGTGCATCTCAACATTGATGCTGGTGGAGAAAATATATAGATATTCCGGTTCAATGTCACCAAATAACCATGGAGGAGTTTGTTAAAGGAAAAGAAGCAAAGAGAAACGCAGAGAAGACGAAAAAGGAGGGGCGAAGGGCAAAAGAAACAGGCAGATGTTGCTCACCAGTTCAGCAAGATAAATCAGTGCTTTGCACCTTCCCAGGACTTCCAGCATCAACCCCAACGGATTTGCTATTGGCATCATATGATGACAGGACCTCTCTCTGTACCAATCAACCAAGTTGTCTACCACTCAATGCATAGATCATTCACAACTTTCACATAAGTTCTGATATGGAAAAGAATTATCTGATGCTTGCATAAGAAATGCCTCTTCAGCATGCGTAAATAGTAATGCTTGCAGATATAGAGTACAAATGCAAATTTTCTTTCATGAACTAAGATAATCATCAAATGTGAACAATTGCAGCTTAGACAAATTCACATGAAATGAAGGGTATAACACTCACAATTGGCTCAAAATCAGGGCTAGACAAGTTGATAGTGAGGTTTCTCATCAACAATAATACCTACAAAAGTTCCACATAGACTCATTAGCATTCTTCTGACAAGAAATATCCTTCATAGTAAGAGAATCATTAATCAAATTCATATGATTCAAGTGGGTAACACATACCACTTCACTAGCCAAACCCATGAAAAATACAAAAACTATACACCACCGAAAAGGTCAAGAGTTCATGAAATATCAAATGAATGTCAGGCTGATCAACTAATGAGGAACAAGCAAAGGTCAAGAGTTCATGAAAACATCAAATGATTATCAGGCCTAACAAATAATGAGGAACACACATCTCAAAGTTTTACACTAAAACCACTTCATTGTGAACAAAAGAAGAATGCCATAGCTAACTACAGTTTTAAATCTTACAATGATGTCGACACTACAGTTAAATCTTCCATAGCAAATTTACAGAGTCCCAGTGTGGCTGATCATCCTCTCGGATCAGCTACTGATCATCGTGTAGGTAAGCTATTGCCTCACCAACTAGCTAATCAGACACAAACCCCTCCTCAGGTGGATTCCTCCTTTTGCTCCTCAGCCTATGGAGTATTAGCAGCCATTTCCAGCTGATGTCCCCCTCCCAGGGGCAGGTTCTTACGCGTTACTCACCCGTCTGCCACTGGAAACACCACTTATGTCATAACCAACTAAGAATATAAGCAATCAAATCATTACAAACAACAGGCCCAACCTCAGCAACCACGGTCCACTTTGACATCACAATGTTGCCAAAGCTATGATTAACTTGAACTAGTTCTCAAAGGGCCAAGTTCCATACAGCTTACTCACAAGCAAGTTCCATATAAACCAAGTCCAATCTAAATCAGCAGCTTCAAACAAGGCTGCTGAATAGGAAGCTGGTATAGCTTTGGAGATGAAGATTGATCCTCTAAGTCTCTCTACAGCTGAAGAAAGAGTGTGTTTTGCTCTAATAGAATATATTCGATTGGAAGAGAAGCGCACGTTGACTCATGCACTCATAAACTTATATGCACTCCTAAACTCCTGAAATCAGGAACTGGTTTGAAGGTGTCACTCATGAGCTATCTTATTAAAGGAATTCCAACTGCCGGGAACAGGCGAGAAAATAGAAGTGTGCCTTTTAATTAAACTGCCGGGGCAGGCTTTTCATTATAATTCTTTCTGGATGAGTTATCAACAAGCATACAACTATCTTAAGTTGTTTCCACAGTAAAGATCAGTACGTCTTGGTGCAGAAAATTTCCTTGCTCTGTTCATACTTCACAATGTTTGACTTCTTATATAAGCAATCTTTACATTTTAAATGTTTTTTCAGAATCAAGCTCTTAATTATTTGATAAACTAAAGTCACTTTCTCTTCAGGCCAAATTCAGTTTAATTGGTGAACTTTCACTTTCCAGGAACTTGCTGTATGCATGAAAAGCATACAGTTGCTATTTATTGTAGATGTGCACTGGACTCTCAATTTTGAAAGCTCCATATATTTTCAGCTTATTTTCAGGGCTTTATCATTGAGCCATCTGCTAGAATCAACCAAGCCTATGTCATAAAACTTGTCATAACAGATTTGAGTCAGAGCCACTAACCCCAACCCAAACCATAGGTTACTTGGTCTGTCAATTGAGTATGATCATATTTATATCCAATGCAAAAATTTTAAGGTCAGCAGTTTGATAGTGTCATTTGTGTGTGACCTTGTTGCATAGAACAAAAATAAGCAGCCCTAGCCCATCTCAATATCAACTTCATAACAAGCCCAAAAGCTGGTCAAAACTCAACTCAACTTGGTTTCTTTACAGCCTTAAGCAGAGGATATTGAGCTCCTCCACAACATAATACAATGCAGTGCATGTTAAACAGAAAAGGGCAAACTGTTTTATTTGGAATATTTTTCTAGTGGAAAAATTATATAGCCACTGGTTTTTTTTTTCCTTTTTGTCCCTATTGGGACTTGACCCTGGAACTTGAACCTGGAACCTCCCGTAAACCCACCCCAACCCTTTACCACTTGAACCAGACCTCAAGGGCTATATAGCCTCTGGTTTATATGCTTGACTCATTTGATTCATAGTCAGTAGTTGTCAACAGCCAACACAGAAAGTTGAGTTTTCGTATGTAATTAATGTAGCATCACTCTGGAAGCTTGCCGTATAGATAGTCTAATGAGTAACTAATTAAGGAAGTTACTCTTCACTTGATTATAAAGTGAAACTTTCCAGAGTAATTTTAGCAATGTCCTAGCATGCTTTTCCTTTTTCCTTTTCTGGGTCTCTTTGTGCTCCTTTTACTTGGTTTATAAAGATGGTTTAGACTAGTTGTTGCATCTACTGACCTAATGATGATTAAGAGCCTGAAATTGCCTATATCTCCAATTGCTTGGCAGAACACTTTAGCCTCACCCTTTTTTTGTAGGAACATTTGTGCTGTTTATGGTCCAAGCCCCACAAAAAACCATCCAGATACAACAATTAAACTTCATCCTACTCTTGAAAACCTCTTCTAACTTATCATAATCATGCTTAAGCTATTTCAAATAAAGCCTAAACCTGCCATAACTATAGTTTTGTATTTCGAACATGTTTCACTATCCTAACTGTCTTCACTATTGACTCAGTGATGCACCAGTCAAAGAAATGTAACTCTATGCCTATAACAGTTTAGACTAGGGAGCAAATTAAAATACATTTGTTAAGCATCAAAGAACCTGGGCTAGGTTCATGAATGTGGACATAACATTCGCCAGTCCATTAATGTTTAACTTTCTATTTATTTGCTTTTTTAACCTCAAACATTTTTTCTATGTTTTCATATTATTAGATTCTTCTTACACGACCACTCAGGAAAAAATAGTATATTCAACATAGACTTAAACTACAAGAAATTGGTCATGCACAAATTATGTTTTGGAGACTTAGCTCAATCACAATTGCACCATGTGCCGATTATATGCATACCTTATGTTTTAGAAGCATGGCTTAATTATTGTTTAACCACGTTTCTTATCTACCATGATACTGATAGGTATCTAATGGAGAATTATTATTGAATTTCAAGAATTTCAAGAAACAAGAGTTCCAACTGGTCCTCAAATCCCTACCAGATCCACAATATTTCCCTGCCCTGTAATTCCCCCTCCTTTTCTATTTAAACCTTCCCCTCAGCCCGTATCCAACTGTGACCTAACCTCCACTAAAGCTGTTACAACTAACTGCCAGGTGGCAGTATATTCCTCTTCCCTTTTCTATTATACACATAACGTATAGGAGGCCTATCATTACCCCCCTCAATGAGAGACACCTTGTCCTCAAGGTGGAAGTCAGGAAAGTGCTCTTTAATTGTGTCAACTGATTCCCATGAAGCTTCAAACTGAGGAAGTCCTTTCCACTGAATAAGTACTTCAATACCAAGCTGATTGTTATTGGGAGATTGGTGAATATCTAAGACCTGATCAGGCTCCACAAGCCATTCCAAATCCTCAACAAGAATAGGGGAAAGTGGCTGACACAAATCAGCTGAACCAAGAGCCCGCTTGAGCTGGGAAACATGAAACACTAGATGAATAGTTGTCGAAGAAGGAAGCTCTAACCTGTACGCCACTGGACCAATTTGCTGCACTACTTTGTAAGGGCCAAAATATCGTGGGGAGAGCTTCTCATTTGGTCGCTTAGCAAGGGAACGAAGACGATACGGACGAAGCTTTATATAGACAAAATCCCCAACTTCAAATTGGACTGCACGTCGATGAGCATCTGCAGATGACTTCATTTTGGATTGGGCACAGTAGAGATGATCCTTTAATTCATTTAAAATTAGATCACGCTCTTGCAATAACTGATCCACTGCCAAAACAGAGGTGGAATCTGATCCAAAACGTATCAACGGTGGTGGGTCTCGCCCGTAAACTGCTCGAAACGGTGTTGTATTAGTGGAGGAGTGGAATGTGGTATTATACCAGTATTCTGCCCATGAAATCCATGTAGACCAACGTCCAGGCTTGTTATATGAAAAACATCGAAGGTATGTCTCCACACAACGGTTGACCACTTCCGTTTGTCCATCCGTTTGCGGATGATATGCGGTACTATGGCAGAGAGAAGTACCCTGCAACCGAAATAGCTCTATCCAAAATCGGCTAAGAAATACTTTGTCACGATCACTAATAATGGAACGGGGAAATCCATGTAATTTGACAACATCCCGAACAAAGATAGCAGCCACCGTTTGAGCTGTGAAAGGGTGCTTGAGCAGTGAGAAGTGAGCATATTTGCTCAATCGATCCACAACAACTAAAATGGAGTTATAACCCTCAGACTTAGGAAGCCCCTCAATAAAGTCCATTGTCACATCGTCCCATATTTTGTCTGGAATAGACAGTGGTTGTAGTAACCCAGCAAGCGACAAAGTTAGGGTCTTATTTTGTTGACATACTAGACACTTCTCCACAAACTCTTTGATATCATTTTTCATGCCAACCCAAAAGAAATCTCTTGTGAGTCGTTTGTAAGTCCGCAAGAACTCGGAATGCCCTCCAACCACGCTAGCATGGCCCTCTTGAAGAAATGCTGGAACAAGGGGTGAGGATTTGGAAGGACTAGGCGCCCCTTGTAAAGGAGAATGCCATGGTCCAAGGATACCTAGGATAAGCATCCGGATCATCCAGCAGCCTCTGTTTAATCTTAGCAAGATGCGAGTCAGTTTCAACTTGTGAACTGATCAATGAAGTGTCTATGCGACTGGGAACCATGAGGGCAGCTAACTCCATAGAAATGGGGATGCGAGATAAGGCATCAGCTGCTTTATTCTCCATTCCCGGCCGAAACTGAATTTCAAAATCATACCCAAACAGCTTTGCGACCCACTTTTGGTACGACTCATTCACTATTCTTTGCTCTAGTAGAAACTTCAAGCTACTTTGATCCGTTCGCACAATAAAGTGGCGACCAAGCAGGTAATGACGCCACTTCTGAACTGCTAAGACAATAGCCATTAACTCTCTTTCATATATGGACTTTTGTCGTTCCCTTGCTGTGAGGACTTGGCTAAAATAAGCTACTGGTCTATGACTTTGCATCAAAACGGCACCCAAACCATACCCTGAGGCATCCGTCTCTACAATGAAGAGTTGGCTGAAGTTGGGCAAAGCTAAAACCGGTATTGTTGTCATAGCTGTTTTCAATTTTTGGAAGGCTACCTCAGCCTCTAGGTTCCAATTAAAAGCATCTTTTTTGAGTTGTTGAGTGAGAGGCCAAGAAATAGCTCCATATCCCTCTACAAATCGACGGTAGTATCCAGTCAATCCGAGAAATCCTCGTAATTCTTTAAGGGATTTGGGTGTGGGCCACTCTACCATGGCTGAAATCTTGTTGGGATCAGCAGCAACCCCCTTGGCAGAAACCAAATGGCCCAGGTATTCCAATTGTGGTTTAGCAAAGAGACATTTCTTTCCATTGACGTGCAGTTGGTGGTTCGCCAGAATGGACAGCACACTTTGCAAATGGTCACAATGCTCCTTCAAGTCTTTGCTGTAGACCAATATGTCATCAAAAAATACGAGCACAAATTTCCGAAGGTGTGGCCGAAATATACGGTTCATTAACGATTGGAAAGTCGCTGGTGCATTGGTTAGCCCAAAAGGCATCACCAAGAACTCGTAGTGACCTTCATGGGTGCGAAATGCCGTTTTGGGGATGTCTTGTTGCCGGACTCGAATCTGGTGGTAACCTAATTTGAGATCTAATTTGGAAAAAATGGTCGCGCCATGAAGTTTGTCAAGTAACTCATCAATCACCGGAATAGGGAACCGATCCGGGACTGTAACTTTGTTGAGGGCGCGATAATCTATACAAAACCTCCATCCTCCATCTTTTTTTTTCACCAACAACACTGGACTAGAAAATGGGCTTACGCTAGGCCGAACAATTCCTGCCTCCAGCATCTCTTGCACCAATCTCTCTATTTCATTCTTTAGAATATGTGGATACCAGTAGGGTCGGACATTAACCGGAGATGCTCCCGGAATTAATTGAATGGCATGATCAATATCACGACTTGGTGGTAACCATGTTATCGGCCCAAAAATTTGCTGATGTTGAGCTAATACTTCTTTAACTGTTTTTGGGACCTCTTGTACTCCTTCACTCAAATCCGAAGTGGTGGAAGTCTAACAAAATTCCACCCATACCCCTTGGCTATGGTGCTGCAGTGCTCTAGCCATTGCTTTAAGAGATACCTCAGTCCGACTAAGGCTCGGGTCTCCCTTTAACACTATCACTGCCTTCCCCATTTTGATCTTCATTGTTAGCATCTTCCAGTTTACCTTCACGTCTCCTAAGGTCCCCAACCAAGGCATTCCTAGAATCACATCAGTGTTGCCTAATTCAAGTGGAAGAAAATCTTCCACTACGGTGAGCCCTTGCATTGAAATACAAACTCCTCTACAAATGCCCTTCCCTTTCACGGATATCCCGGTTCCCATCATCACCCCGTAACTCGTTGTTGTAGTTAATGGAAGTGCTAATTGTTGAACCAATTCAAGGGATAAAAAATTGTGGGTAGTCCCACTGTCTACAAGGATGATTACCTCTTTTGACCCGATCGTCCCTTTGATCTTCATAGTTCCCGACGTAGTTAAACCGACCACGGAATTTAGAGATAATTCCACAGCGTCTTTCAGCTCGATGAGTGCAGGTTCTTCGGTTGCTCTGTCGTCAAACCGGTTATCGTCTTCCTCCTCATCTTCGTGCACCAATAAAACCCGTAATTCTTTCTTACAGCGATGACCAGGGGAGAACTTTTCTTCACACTTAAAACAAAGCCCCTTCTCTCTACGGGCTTGAAGCTCCGATTCCGTCAGTCTCTTTATCGGAATCTCACGTCGCTGGCTCATCGTCTTCTCGCCGACTGCCACTGCCTTAGTCTGAAAATTTTCCCCAATCTTCCACTCATCTCGATTTGCAGATGACAACATTTTGGTGCTCCTTGGGCCATTTGGGCCATTTGGTTCACGGGCTACTCTCATGGCTAAATTCCTGTCTTCAACTCGTTGGGCCATTTCCATCAAGTGGCCTAGCCCATATGGTTGCAGTAGACGTAGCTCAGCCCGGATCTCAGGAAGCAGTCCATTCATAAACGTGCTTTCCATTACCTCCTCCGAAATCCCTTTCAATGGAGTCACCAGAATCTCGAATTCCCGCCGGTATGCTGCCACTGTCCCTTGTTGTCGCGCCGCCAAAAACTGCTCACAAAGGCTCCCTTCTTGAGTTGGACGAAAACGAAGCAACAGCCGCCTCTTCAAATTTTCCCAACTCCCAAACACCTCCCTCGAATCAGTCCACTGGTACCAAGAGAGTGCGTCCCCATCTAAACTCATCGCGGCGGCGACTAATTTCCCTTCTTCCGTGAGTCCGTACGTTGCAAAGTATCGATTGGCCCAGAAGATCCAACAGTCCAGGTTCTCTCCCGTAAATATAGGCATCTCCACCCGTCGGCTGCCGCGCCATTCTCCATTTCCGCCTCGCCTCATCTCATCCGACGCCATCCCCCCCCAGTGGGTTCCCCAACTCCAGGGATCCATCCTGCCCGATCTTCTCGTTGAGCAACAGTCGTCGTGTTCCGCCCTAATGACAACGCCGCCATTGCCTTCTGTGTCTCTTCCAGCGACTGCAGAACTCGCATTACGTTCTGAGCAAGGTCCATCACCGTCTTTTCCATTCCTGGTAAGCGCTGCATCTTCTCTCTGATTTCTCCAACTTCCTTCTCTAGACAATCCACGCGACCTTCATTCCTTTTCTGAGCCATCTGGATCGATGCTCTGATACCAAATTGATAGGTATCTAATGGAGAATTATTATTGAATTTCAAGAATTTCAAGAAACAAGAGTCCCAACTGGTCCTCAAATCCCTACCAGATCCACAATATTTCCCTGCCCTATAATTCCCCCTCTTCTATTTAAACCTTCCCCTCAGCCCGTATCCAACTATGACCTAACCTCCACTAAAGCTATTACAACTAATTGCCAGGTGGCAGTATATTCCTCTTCCCTTTTCTATTATACACATAACGTATAGGAGGCCTATCAGATACATTCTTATATTTCAAGAAAACCCTAATTTTATTTTGTGAAACATATTTTCTAATAATTCTTAAATCTTTGCAGATTTACCATCACCCAGAATCCTGAAAGTAGCTTGTTGACTGCCAAATATTAATTTAAATATAAGCTAATACATATGATTAGCTCAATAATCTCTCAGCATAGCCCAATGATGATGCTACTCATACAAGAAACCTCGAAAACTAAAGATTATGTTAGCCCAAGGATTCCCCTAATCATATTTTGATGATAACAAACCATGGTTAGTTTACTAATGGCTTTAAATCAAGAAGAGTATCACATTTTATGCGAGAAATTCAAGATAATCAGCAAAGGATCAAATGGATGCAAGTTTAAGTGTGCATGAAGACCTTAAGCCTAGGATCTATTTGTAAGATAAATACATGGGTGCACCTAGGTTTGTCATATTAAATCATGCATCTTTCAATACTTGGTTTATGCATTAAAGTTGATTTTTTTATTAAAACCCGAGTATTCTTTCACAAACCTTAGGCAAAATATTTTAAACTTGACCTATTATAACACCTAAAGACTTTGCCTAAATGTTAGAAAAAAAATGATTTGAAAAAAATAGGTTTTCAGGGATTTATTGACCTACCGATCAAGGGGAGAGCCAACCAACTAAGTCGGTTCCCTTTCCTGGTAAAAAACTGGTCAAGGTTTCCTTCTCCCGATCAAAGGGACCTCTTTCCCGGTCGAAGGTCACCCCCTTCCCAATCAAGGTCCGGTCAAGCCCCAATAGTCACCTGTTGTGCATTTAATGTCCAATGGCTAGTCAACCGGTCAAACTGGAGCTCAACTGAACAAGGTTAGTTTCTGCCACTTTTGGTGTCCAAGGCTGGAAACCTATAAATTAATAACTTCACTTCATTTATTACATAGAGAACACCTGCAATCATCTTCCCAACTACTTATTTCTTAATAAAAGCTCTTTTTTTTTATACTTAGTGCATTGTTCTTCACTTGCAAACCACCTTAGTGCACCCTTATCATTCATCCTACCCTTTCTTTGTAAGGTGAGAGTGTTTTTCATTGATTATTGAAGTGAGGTTGTGAGTATTTAAAGCTTCAAGTTGAGATATACTTGAAGGGATATTGTAGCACCCATTGGAGCCAGAATCCAATTGTAGAGCATTGGAAGCTTAGTTGAAACTTCACAGATAGTTTAAAGCTTCACTCGGTTGGAGCTTGAAGAGAATGAACGTAGGTAAAAAGTGTCGAAATACTATAAAAACTTTGTATTTGCTTTCTCTATCTCTATTTTTTTATTTATTGTTCTTTAATTTGTTTAAATTTAGTGTATTTGGAAAAGATTTTTAAAACTCAATTCACCCCTCCTCTTGGGTGATTTTCTTAATTGATTAGCCTTAAATTCACCGATTATATCTCTAAAACTCAAACATTCAAGCCTAACCTTCAAAGGCCAAAGGTCTCATGACTTCATCAAGAAGAAATATTGGTACCCTGAGGAAAAGAGGCTTAGCTTGTAGAAGGATATCTATAAAGTCCACATTTCTTATCTATCAAAAAAAAATAAAGTCCACATTTCTTCAAAAACTAAGAACAAAGAATAGGTTGGAAATAAATTATCAACATCCAAAAACACCTAAAAGTAAAAGCAGTGATTGAAATATCAGAATAAATCAGTGAAATTTCTCTCATATTTTGGTTATTGGCGAGTTTCGACAGGATATTTGCTATCGATTATCAGATGAGAGATATTTCGCCCATTTATCAAAAATATTGTCAATATTTCGGCTTTTATCGGTTTTTTGCCGATTTATCGGGAAATTTCCCGATTTTTTGGCTAGTCAACACCCGCAAGAGATGGTCAACCCACGCCAACGCTTAAAATTGTTAAAGCTGCAGATAAAGGATTCGAACCCAATCCAAAAAACTTGGGTTCAAGGCTGGTTACCACTAGAATGACTTCACCTACGTTAATATGTATGCATAAACTTCAATATATTAAAGTCTACTATATTTTAATAAATAAATTAATTCTAATCATTATATTTTAAACTTTATTTAATTGATTATTAAAAGTATAAAAAACATCATTATAATTTTCTTAACAAATATTTTTTATATTATTTATAATTAAATATAAAAAAAATATAAATATTAAAAATCATCATTTATTTTAAATTATTGAATACATTTGGATTAAATAAATTATGATTTTAATATTAAATTTATCATCATTTATTTCATTAATCTTATTTCAAAAAAATTAGTATCATTTCACTTTTAAATTTTTTTATATTTATCCTTTTAATTTATTTAATTTTAAATGTGTTTATTTAAAATATTAAAAATATAAATTTATTCAAAAATTACTAAAATATAAAAAATTAATAATGAAGTTCCGATATTTTATAAATAAAAATTAATTTGATAAGATAAATTATTAATATAATTTTTAATTATTTTAATAAATTAGTATCAACAGCAAAAAGTTGTCACCACAAATAATAAAATTTTAGAAAGTAAATCTTAAATAAAATGTTTTATATAAATCTTAAAAAGGCTTTAATTTTATATTTAAAATGTAATAAAATATGTTTTAATAAAAGTAGTTTTTGATTTTTAAAATAAATGAATATAAATATATCAAATGAATTTAATATAATTTTTTCTATAAAAAAATTTGATAAATATTATTTTTAATAATACTTATGTCAATTACATTTACAAAATAATTTTAATATGTGTATTCTTTCTTATTTTATCATTTTTTTAAAGTTTTCTAAACATTTTCATAAATTTTGAACTATTTCTATTCGATCGATATTTTTATCAAAATATCCACCGATATTTCTAATATATCCATAAAATTCAAGTACTGATATTTGTGTTTATCGATATTTCAAACCTTGAGTTAAAGAAAGACAAGTGGGTAAACACTGTAAGAAGCATGAAAACAACAATGATCACCATATTGATTGGGAGTATAAGACACAAGATAGTCTCTAAACAGAGGTAACTTTTCTTCCACACCCACCCAACCCCCAACAAGCACAGAGAGACAGAGAAAAGGAAAGAAACAGTTATTCATCTAATTATTGGAGCTTGGCCTTGTGTCTTAACCATTTCTGATATTTGAGGCTGTATTTGAAGTTATTGAAATTGGATATTCACCAAGGTGTAAAACAACTAAAAGCAGTAAGTTGCTAGAGCAGAGCTAGTTGGGTATTTATAATCTTCCAGATTAATTCAATAGAACGAGTAAAACACACAATGATTCTGCATAAAGAATTTGGCAAGGCATGCCCATCATTTTATCCAGTTTGCTAGGATAGCAAATTGAAAATGTAAGATAGAAATTGAGAATAATTTCATTTAACTCACAGTTTCAAAATTAATGGGATCCATCTCCTTGAGCTTCTCTATTTGACCCTCAGAGTCTGGATCAAAGACACTGCCAATAAAGGTGTACACTTCAGAAAAATCTGGTATACCTGTGACACAAAATGTAGATAATTTTAGTTTAAAAGGTTAAGCTAATACGAAAAATAATACATTAATATTCAAAGTTATGAATCTTAAGAAGTGAGAATATGAAAATAAGAGAGGAAGAATTGACAACATGTGAGAAATATAATGGCTTTAATAATATTGGTCTCACGTATTTAGAGGCTCGATTAGTTGATGGCTAAGCTGAATAGAGCACACTGCAGTACAACATGGCAAGTAATATGGAAGTAAACTTACATCAAATGAGCATGATATTTGACAAAGACAACATCATGAGAAACTACACTATAAGCCACTTCAGAACCGAATGAGGTTATGGCAATTTACAACCCAAGGTGTCAAAACAGAAACCCATCATCCATGTTAATGATGACAGGCTCCCATTTTGATATCTCTTGGATGCTCCCTTCTTCGATTAAACAGTTCTGGGGATGGCATGGGAGTTCTATGGGGAAGAATGTAGGAGAGCATGGAGCACAGTTCCTTTGTGCCTGTTTTGGATAATTTGGAGGGACAAAATAGAAGGAGCAGTCAGAGCTACCACTGAAAAATTCCCTTTTGTGCTCGTATGCCACTATAATGAATCATATAACTCAGAGGTTAAAACTCAATAGTGAAGGATCTCATTTCAAGAAAAAAGAACTTATGGTTAAAAACTTACCATGAAGTGCAGAACCTTGTTTTCTTTGCTTCTGTAACTCAGAGCTTGGCAGTGTTCTGCTTGACCTTCCAATGCCACAAACATCACTGTTACTAATCTTTGCCACCCCCTTTGATCCAATATCAGCTGAATCAGTAACATTGCATACAATAATAAGTGCTGAAAGTTCCCTTTCAATAAATAACACAAAATCTACATAATTATCTAACAAAAAACACATAAGAACAAGTGCATACCTTCAACCATGTGAAGACTGTATTCATCTTGGGGTGGAGCGATTCCACTTGTTGCAGTGTTTATAAGCATGGAAGTCTCATCCCATGGAGAATATACAGGCACAAGGGAATGCAATGAAGAAGGATATGCCACAGAAGCTTGCAATGGCACTAAAACTGTTAATTGTTACAAGAAATTGCATGTCAGAATGCCAACAGTTAAATTGAATCCAGCATCAGAAATATATTTTTATTTTCACTAAGAGGGACAAACCATTTGTTGGTGCCTTTTGTGGGTAAGGATGAATAGCTTTGCGCTTTGGGCGAGGCGGTGGCACATGTGCTACTGTCCCATTCTTTTGGACCTTTAAAAAGTATTTCTGGGCATGACTCCTAATCTGCAATGCAAATACTCAGTATAAAAAAACTAAATAAATGAAACCACCATGAACAATAGAGCCAAACTTTACTTAATAACAAATTACAGCACACAGAGCACCAAAGTGCTAGCATTATTTTGCTTTTTATTTTTTCCAAATGCCTTTAGGGTTGTAAGTTCATTAACTTTTGCAGTTATGTACAGTTTATAGTAGAGGGCAATCATATAAATGCACTAATGCAAACCTTTTTTGGTGAGGCATAATGCCATGAGAGGCAGTTCTGCAGTAAAGAAAATTTTAAACTATTTCAATCAGCATGTCATATTGTGCTAAACATGTGTATTGATGCATGAAGTTGAACAATCAAAGTTTAAGATCAATTCGAGTTTTTTTTTTTTTTTTTTATAGGTGAGATCAGTTTGACAAATATAAACAATGTTGTCACCATAAACATGCTGAAGTATGATTACTGGTCTAAAATTTACAAGGATGCTGACAAGATCCATTGGAGAAAGACAAATTGTAGTAATATTTTGTGTTAAACCCCAGAATGCATCTATTTTCCATGAGCTTGTCCTAGACCCCAGTGGTATTTTGTTGTTTTAGATCCTACAATGTATACTGATTGGCTAATATACAGCTACATGTAAAAGTTCATTCAAGTCAAAGTTGACTGAAAACTCCAAGCAAGCTAAAATATGAAGAGATAAGAACCTGAATCACTGTCTTTGAACCAACAAAATCTTCAATTTTTTTCCAGTCACGGTCAAATCTGAAAAATCCATATAAGAGGCAGATTAGAGTAAAAAACAAGAAAATTCATGAGAAGTCCCATGTCTTTTTTCAGAAAGTACAGACGGCAAACAAGGCTGATCCAGAGATCATATTCAAATGAGTAAAAAGAGCTAACAAAAGGAAAATTACTTTGCCAAATACAAAAAGAGAGGCTGTGTATAAGGGTATTGGAGAAGTGGTAGCCAGTACATTGCAACTTTTTAATGGTAATTCAATAAAAGAGCCCTAGTAAACCAAAAGCAAATGTGAAGTCATAACAGCCTATCTAAATCATATTGTATCAAACCCAACTATAGCTGATCCAGTTATAGCGAGGTTAATGCTGTTTCTGAGGGACAGTGTAGATACCTAACTTTGCTAGCTCAGCTGATTGAGGGATTGCAGTCAGCAAGTGCCCTCATGGCCCCCAGCTGGTGCAGGCGTTATCATGCCGGAGCTGGACACTTCCCATTTTAAGTATTTTGTTTCATAACCCCTGTGGCTTCAATTAAGGGTAATGCCACTGAATCTTTGGGTATCAGGTTAGCAGAGATAATCCACCTCATTTCCCAAACCATGGTATCTTTCCCCTCTCCTCCATAAGCATACTGTCAAAGCACACCTACTTTATTTTATAAATCTTTTTTTTTTCTTGGGAGAAGTGCTCAAAATCAGCGATGACACATCATGATATGTTTGTGATATATCTATTATCAATAATAAACCTCAATTTTGCGAACTTGGCTGTTCATCACAACTTGTGGATCTAGGAGTTCTTCTAAAACGTATCATGATATGTTATCAGCTCTTGTTTTCTAATGCTTGTTAGTTTTTCATTACCTGTAACTAAACTATCTAAAGCATAAGCAGCAAAACAGAGCAAGAAAGATAAAATTAATAAGAAAAAAGTAAACAAAGAAACAAACATATACAAATGAATGAGAATCAATTGCAGAAATTGCCCAACCAAAAAGCCAACTCGCGGAAATTCATCAGGTTTTAAAAGTGTGAAGAGACAGCCTGGTGTATTAAGTTCTTTGGTTGACAATGAGAAAAGAAAAACTAAAAAGATCCAAAGATTTATAAATCATCTATTTTGCGGCATTTTCTCGAGAACCAATTGGATAAAGGAGAATGAATAGGGATGAAGAAAGTACAGTTGAAGTGCTTCGAGAAATTTGTCGTGCTCTTCCTCGGTCCAGCTCTCTCTGGACTTGGTTATGGTGTAGGGTTTCCTGACCTTCTTGCCTGAGCCATCACCAGAAGTTAACGAGGCCATGGGTTTAGGGTTGGAAGAGCTGGAGTTCATGTCGTTGTCAAGAGCGCATTGGTAGAGAAACTTTTACAGAAAGAAAGGGTGCTCAGAACGGGCGGGCTCTCTCTCATGTAGTTACAGTTGGTGGGAATGTGGGATGAGCAATCTAAGGCCGCTCAATTAATCGTCGACTTGGAAGACCACACCTGCGCCGATTTAATCGTTTTTTATTTTTATTTTTATTTTGTTTGGAGTTTGGTTTCCACAAATATCCATTAATTTACTTTTAAATTTTAAAATCACCCCTTAACAATTTATTTATTAGAACCTATTAATATTTAACGTTATAAAATTTATTATATTACCAATTTATTAATACCCTTTAATGTTATAAATTTCATTATCTTTAAATCATCTCATTAATTAATGTTACATCTTTCTTGTTGGGGCATTTCAGACATTTTATCTGTGGGTCTGTAATTTACTTCCAAATTTTGGATTTAAAGTTATTATTATTATTATTATTATTATTATTATTATTATTATTATTATTATTATTGTTGTTGTTGTTGTGATTCTAATTCTTTCGCAAAAGTTTGACGGCAGAGTGAGTGGAGGAGGGCGCTCGACTTTTGCAGTCGTAGGAGTTGAATAGCTCGCGAGTCATGAGCCGAGGATTTAGGCCGCAAGTGTAGTCGTGGAATCTAAAAGGGGGCGGGTCCCGCCAGAGACTTTAGATTGGTTACCACCGGGTTTCTCTGCTCCACTAGTTTAAGCAGCAAATCCGTATCCGTTTAAATTGCCGAATTGTTACATCCTTGACCCTCTTCTTAAAGACTTATCCGCTTGGTTTTATTCAAATTTCTTTATAGAAACTTTTTGAGAGTTTGGCACAAAAATAGTATATTTTGTCATTTTGAATAAATAAATAAAAATATATATATATATATATATATATATATATATATATATTTAAATTCGTATTTTTTTATTATGTAATGGTTCATGCGTGTATGGTCCTTTTAATTTAAATGACATATGCACGTTTTAATTTTTCTTAAAAATCATAATTATTTACCTAATAAAAGATGTTTGTTTATTTAATCCATAATTTCATGAGACATAATAAAAACGTGTATCGGAGTATTTGTGATATGAGAAAATTTTTAATTATATATATATATAAATAAACTTCTCTTAATTTTATAAACACGTTTTAAAATCGTCAAAATCCTTTAAACCAAAATCGAGAATATCTACATGATTGAATGCAAATCATATATTTGTAAATTTAAAATTTATCAAATATCCTATTTATTTAAAGTCAATCTAGGTATTTCATAAAATTTCAAATCTATTAGAATTATGTGTATTTAATCAAAATCTTCATATAAACAAAATTAACCTGATAAAAAAATATCAAGCTTTGCATTTTTTTTTTTTTTTGGCTACATTAAATATTTGCATATTTTTTGGCATTATGCCTAACCTTTTTTTTGGAGTTAAAATTTTGAATCTAGAGCAAGGAAAAGATACGACTATGACTGTCATGATCATCCAGTTACGTGAACAAATCTTTATTTGTTCGGCCAGCTTAATTCTGTTTAAGGGCAAGGGAAAGAAAAAACAACCACGGGAACTATGACACTAGCGATGGAAATTTGGTAGTCCATAAAATGGGCAGCGGGCACAATACCATTCGAGTTAGGTCTGATTCAAAATTATAGGCCCTTTGGGTATGGAGTTTCTGTAGTGAATGTCTAGTCCCAGACTCTATTGATCAAATAGAGGTTTCCCATCAAGAGGTTAATTGAATTTTTGTTCCTATTGATGTACTACATTAACTAAAATATGTTAGTTTAATAATTTTGATTAGTGAACTTTATCAAATAACATTATGTCTAAACTAAAAATCAAATAATAAATTAAAAAGTTGATTTAAATCATTTAATAAAAAATATTATGTTTTGACATTTTCTAAGTATCTAACAATGAAATTAAAAAATAATAATAACAATTGAAAATTTACCGAGTGTTTAATAAAATTTAATACTTAATACTTATTATTTATTAATTTAAATTGATTTTAAATTAAATTATTTTTTAGTTATTAACTTAAAACTTTTCACTTATTTTTTACTTTAAATATTAAGGTTGTTTATTAAATTAATTTAAAATTTATTTTAAGTTATTGAATTGATGTATTTATCATCATGTAGACCCCAAAATTTATCTCATTTAATTAATTAATTTATTTATTATTATATTTTTAACCTAATATTTTAAACCCATTTTATTTTAATTTTTAATTTTCAACTTTAATTTTATTATTATTATTATTATTTTATCTTATTTTATTTTTATTTATTTTCTCTTTCTTCCCCCTCTCTCTCATCCCCATGGCAACCCTCACTTACCTTTTCTTTTTTTCCTCATTTTCCATTTTTCTTTCTTCTTTCCTCTTTCCTTTTTCCCCACACCCATATTCTTTATTTTCTCCCTTTTTCTCTCTGACTCACCCCTCATATCACTATCGTGGCCCCCACGATGCCCAACGACCATCTTGCGCCGGCTACCCTCTTGTTTCTTTTTCGTTTTTCTTCTTCTCTCTTTCTTTCACTCTCTCTCTCTCCCTCATCCCCATGATGGCTGCCCATCTCACCACCGCTACCGATGACGCTACTATAGTGACACCATTGCTGGCGATGCCACCGTCGACTGACAGTCTCCTCCACTGTCGGCGACTGCCCCCCACTCCGGCCGTATCTTCCATGTCTCTATATTTCTCTCTCTTTTTTTTCTCCACCCCGACACTCATTCTTTCTACTTTCATTGTAGAGGTAACCATTTCTTTCTTCATTTTGATTTACACAGTACTTTGTTTGGAGATTTTGGTTTTGTTTGTTTGGGCTTTGGATTGTGTTTACGGGCTTTAAGGATGTTGGGCTTACATGATTGTTGATTTTGATTGCAGATTTGCATGATTTGGGCTTACATGTTATTAGATATTGTTATTAGGCTTATTTGAATTTCTTTTATTTTTGTTTTTCTTGATGTTTGGATGGGTGTTTTGGCACTGTGCCGAGAGTGGAGAAACATGGAAGCAGTTGGGGCAAGTGAAGAAGGGCATGGGTTGAACTCACCACCGTACCCTCCTAATAGGTAACCTGACCAGATTCGACTTTGGTTTTTCATAGTTTTTTTCAGATAAGGAGTCACAGAGTTTTCTTTATTATTTTGTTTTTCCTTAAAAAATAAAATAAAAATAAATGGCGAATACAAGTTTTTTTTCTAAAAAATCAAATTTTCACAAAAAAAAAAAAAAAAAAACTAGTCACCCATCAAGTGAAAAATTCAGGGTCCACATACAATTAACGTTTATTATTAAAAAAACTAATTAATATTTATTTTTATTAATCTTAATAAATAAATTTATTATTTAACATTCATATTTAAAGTATTATAAATTTATAAGATAACCTTTAAATATTTACTATAAAAAAAATGAATCATTGGTTTGAACTCAGGCTATTAAATATATTATTATTAGATGTGGCTAAACATGATAAAAAAAAGAATAATAAATGAACTATTTTGACTTAATACTTAAAATGATTTTTAGCTATAGGTTACGATGTTAAGTTATTTTATCAAACATATTTAATCTACTCAATAATTTAAACATATTTAATTTATTTGAAAACTTAAATTACTTTAGGTCATTCGATTGATTTACCAAAATCATCTACATTTATTTAGAAAGTCACAATATATATATATATATATATATATAAATAAAGATAGCAATGCCATAAAAATTTGGTATATAAGGATTCCGTATTCAAGAACCTAATTTTAACATGACAAATAAACAAGTGGAAAAAATGCAAGAAAATGGAACATTAACAATACGAAGAAGCACAAATTAGCATAAATATGATTGAAAAAAAAGCATTGGAACTTATTTTGGAAGGATTGTTAGCAATTGACCCTTTGAGATTTTGGATATTAATTAATGGGGTGCAAATTGTTGCTTTAAAATTTTTTTTATTAGCTAATTTTTCTTATTGACTAATTATTTGTTGAAATTTTTTTTTTTTGAAAAGAAAGCAGTTTTTTTATTTATTTTTTATACTAATTGATTATTAAAATTAATTTATGTCTATTTACATAGATATCTAAAAGATAAAAAATAAAATAAAATCAAAGCTTAATAAGATTTGTTAATTTATTTAAATAATTTTATTAGTAAAATATTTTATTTAAATGGGACTTTGATGTCAATTATTCATACAATAATGATACCCCAAGAGTTAAAAAACAAACGAGGGAGTGGTTTCTTTATGATGTCTTGATTTGACATACGATATGGATTAATATTGGAAAATGTATTTTATTTATTTTTTGTTAAACCACAATGTTTTTAACCTTATAAATTCATAAAATTACTGGCTTTTTAAACTCATAATATACTAAAAATAAGAAATAAAGAAAAATAATATTTGATAAAACTTAATACTTATTACTTAACTATTTAAATTTTTTTTAAGTTAAATTATAATTAAGTTATTAATTTAAAACTTATATTTAATATTTATTGTAAGTATTAAAGTTATTTGATAAAATTAATTTAAAACTGTAGACCCCATTTGGGGCCTCATATCTCAAGTAGCTTGTTTTGACAAGTGTCACAGTCCCATAGCGAGTGAGAGTTTGACACGTGGCATGGAGATATTCTGGCCGTTAGTGAGGAGTGTATATTTTCTGTTAGAGGAGATTCGTTGATAGGGGGCAGGTTGGTGACAAAAAAAAGAAAAAGAGAAAAAAAGAGGAAGAGGAGGGGGTACTCGTTTAGCGAAGGGCAGCAAACTAGGAGGACGAAGGAGAGCGTGATATTTTGAGGGAGAGAAGGAGAGACTCGGTGGAGAAAGGGGATATTGGAGAAGTTATAGAGAGAGTGAGAGGTGCTTCCATGGTCGTTTGAGAAGGACTTTTGAGCAGAGCACCCACGAAATATGAAACAATGAGTTGGAAGCCTCAAATATTTAGCGGAGAAAGGGATTTCCAGGTATGTTTATCAATCCTCTATATCTTTTATTGACATTTGAATACTCATTGATCTGTTTGGGGTGGATAATGAAGGCCACCAGTCTACTTGTTGAAGTATGACCCTGCATTTGTGTTTGCCATTGTCCATTTTAACTTGCTCTGGTCCTACTGTGATTATGAAATGCTTGAGAATCATGAGGGTGGTTGCATTTGATATGGTTTACCCACCTGCTCAGAAGATTCATGGATGATTCATGAAATGGATTTTCTGAGATTTTTCTTTATTTATTCGTCTTCTTTCACGCTCTGTTTCTCTACTTCCCCTGTTTCTTGATATCCGTCCATGGTACGTATCCATTTTCTCATCCCTGCTCGAAAGAGATCCTAGAAAATCTGGAGTAGTTGTCATGGCAGCAAAACTCACCTCATCAGCATCCCCATACCCATTCTCGTTTATTATTCATCGTTTTACCCAACATGCCTACGTCCCCATCCATCACTCCATTCCTATTCCCGTTTATCTTCATCATGCGTAAACCCCCACACATGACATTGCTCATTCCACCCGGGCGGAAATTCTCACTCATTCCACCCGGACGTCTCACATCCGAAATTCTTCCCCCGTCGCCATTCCACCCGAACATCTCACATCTGGAATTCTTCCCCCGCCGCCATCCCACCCGGACATCTCACATCCGGAATTCTTCCCCCGCCGCCATTCCACCCGGACATCTCACATCCGTAATTCTTTCCCCGCCGACATTCCACCCGGATATCTCACATCCGGAATTCTGTCCGCCCGACGTTCAACCTTCTTCTTCATCCTTAGAGCATTTCCTTTGAGTTCCAAAATCCTATTTTTCAATAAAATTTGCGGCCACCTTTCTTCGGCATGCAACTTTCAAGACTGCCCTGATTTTAAAATGTTTTAAAATAAGCAAGGATTAAATTCCGTAATTTCAAGTGATGGAATTTATGGAACTAGTTCATGCAAAAATGAACTGGGTTTTGGTGGAGGCCCTACATACGTGACTTCACGACTGATTGATTGTTTGACTGATTCATTTGCCATGTATGATTGATTTATTCTGTTCCTTGATATGCGTGTAATTATATCTATTCATTGTTCACTAACCTTGTTTCATGATAGCGCATTCGTGATTGGAAGCCCAGGTATGCACTTTCTATACCTATTATGATTCTCATATGTGCATGATAGTTCCGGGTATTCATTGATTTACTTATCAATTTTCACGTCAGCTTCATTTTATTAGTAGAGACCTGACTTTAGGGATTTAGAGAGGTGCTACGGTCTTTACCGTACCTTCCCGATAAGTAACCTAACCCCTGAACCCGATCCGATTTTTCGCAGACAACCTTTTCCAAAACAAGGAGTCACTCTTAGGGTTTTTCTTTCTTATTTTGTTTACCCTTTTAAAAAATAAAACAAAAATAAGTGGCAACTCCAAGTCATTTTTCTTAATCAATAAAAATCATTGTTTTTCAAATAAAAATCGAGTTCGCCATCGAGTGGGGAACGCATTGAGCCGAAATGCGGGGTCCACAAAAACATATTTTAAATAATCAAATTAACATATTTATCCTCATAAATTATAATTTGGATAAAGGAAGTTGAGTAATAGTGGGGTGATAAAGTAATAAAAATGTGGATTTAAGAATAAGTTAATTGATTTTACTTATTAATTAAAATAATTTTTAATTAATTTTAAATAATATTATTAAATTAGTTTACCAAATAACAAAAATATCTGATAATATTAAATATTTTAAAAAATAAGTCATTTTTCAAATGTTTTTAATAATTTAAAATATGTCAGAAATTAACGAGAGAGCAAAAAGAAAAAAAAAAGCATATCAATTATTTTTATTATAGAATTCGCCGAGCGTGACCAGTCGGATTTCGAGCACCACAAGGAGCTCACGTGTCACGCGTATCAATCCAGTTCTAGATTTCATTTGGAGGAAATGGAGAGTGGTGTTGGCCCACGGCGGTAACGGATAAGAGAGGGATGTTTATGGTCGCACGCAAATTTCAGATTAAAGCAGCGGCTGAATTGAAACCCAGAATTTGCAAATGGATGTTCAAGTTCGAATTGGAAGCATAGCATCACAGAAGCTTTGGTCGAGAAAACCGAATACCCCTTCTTCATACCTTTCCTCGCCTCTCAAACCTTTCTGTAAGGGAAGAGGCTCTCAACAACCCCAACAAAACGGTGACGCCAACAACGACAATAACAGAGGTTTCTCATTTTAGCCGTCTCAATTTGTGCTTTCAGAACTTTAAATTGGGTTTCAGATTATTTTTTTTTTGTTTTTTTGGTTGGGTTCTGATCGGAATAATTTCGAGGGTTTTGTTTGATCGTTCTCAATTTTGATTTCCACATTCATGATGATTATCGGATCTTTTTTGGCTGCAGAAGGCATTTGGAAGTTGTTTTTTTTTTTCGTGCCGTAATATTCAATGATAAGAATTCAGTTTGGAGTTCCGGGTGTTGATTGGGGCAATACACAGGTTGCTCGTACCATTCGTCTTTTCATTGTCAAAATCATTGTTGAACCATTATTATCAAGTCTATGGTCAATTGGGAGATAAGAGTGCTTTTTAGTCTCACCATGACTTGAGACAATCCTTCTCTTAAGGGCCATATTTTCTTACTCTCTCTTTTTATTTAGACCTTTCTTTCGCCATACTAATAGTTATGGCCTATGGGAATAACTTAAAATCTGAATCTTGTAAAGTTTGGTTAGAGGAAAATAATAAGGAAAAAAAAATATTAATATGATTTTCTGGTTTTCAATTGTAAAAAACATAAAATGTATATAAAAATTATTTAAAAACCTATACATCTTAAAATTATTTAATATTTATATAAAAATATTAAAATAAATTAAATGAATTTAAAGTAGTATATAAAAATAATTTATTTTTTATTTTATTTTATTTTTTCTTTCCGTCTATTTTTTTGAAACCAAAGATAGCATTAAAACACCCTCTTGAAAGAAGGCGTCACTCACCTTTCTGGGGAAAGAAGCAATGTGGGATGTTAGAGTGTTCCCATCCTAGCATGTCCTGATATTGTTATAATGCTCAGGCAATCCTCAAGCCATGAAACTGTTTACTAACCTCACCACTGGCTTGTCAGTTTTGCTAGTTTGTCTTTGAATATGGCTTTGATTACATGTAACTATGGTGGCATAACAAGCAACTTGCATCTCTACTTTGGTAGGAGAGTGGCTGGGTGAAAGGCAGGGTTAGGGCTTGGAGCCCTTGACTGTTGCCTTACAGTTCAGGTGAGGGAATATATTGGATTACCTGCTTCTATCTTCTAATCCCGAGAAATGGTTTACCAGCCCATGAAACATTGATTAAACCATAATTTCTCACCCTTTTTTGTTGCCCTAATATATCCATGTCATTGATGGACACATAGCATGGAAACAGGCAAGAGGTTCTGAATACTCAATTTCCATGTTCCAACTCTATCACTTGCATTACATGTATCTCTCTGTGATGCTAACCTCAAAATTGATGTATTGATTCTACTATAGACAGTCGTATGTGACTAGACTCTCAAAACCCTCCCATTTGCCTACAAGGTCTATATACACAGACTTTATGCAATTGGGAGGCCTTCTGCTGACACAAGTCTATGTTTTGCCAAATGAAAAATTCAGGAAGCATTGCCATGTGGAAAATTGATGGGCTTGACTTTGAATACGAGTCCCTTATAGTTTATGGTTCTTTTTTTCTTGTGACCAATTTACTGCAAGCTTTATTCCATTCCCAGCACAGTCCCATGTTTTTCCATTAACAAAGAAAATGAAGGATCGCTATATGTACAAGTTCCAAATGGAAGAGGAAAAAAACTCATACCTGCATTGTCGCATATTTCTCAGGTGATAAATTCTCTACAGACTGGGACAAAGCCTGGTCAAGCTTCAGGAAGCAGGGGAAAAAGAGGCTCTTCTCACAGTTCTCTCCAGACAAGTATGTGACCTGGAATCCCAGGCGTTCAAACTACCCACTGTCCGAGGAGGTTGATCCAATCAAGAGAACAGAGAGGTCAAACCTCATGCTATGGACCAGTCCAGGATTTACTCTAACTGTGGCTATTATAATAGTCACATTTCTTTTAATCTACACCATTCTCGCACCAGTCAAGTGATCCCATTTGGAACCCTGTTTTTGTCTTAGATATCAGGGCCTGTGCTGTAAATTACAATGTTGTTATAAGGGATAGCCAAAAAGGAGGGTGTTGTAAATTGTAAATGAATGCAATAGCTTCTATTGTTTTTCCATCTGTTTCTTTATCCAAAAGTTTTGACACGTTCTTTGTTCTCCTTTTTTGTGAGCAAAACTTTTTATTCACATCATTCTTTTAAAAATCGACAATCAACAATATATATGATCAATGACTAACCCAGAAATTTTGTAAGGATGATATTCAGTTTGTAGGACTGTAAAACATGTGTTACATTTGTGGGTGAAATAATTGGAGGTATTCAATGGTCGCTAACTTGTTTCTCTGTGTCAAAATTTTTAGACGTTAGCTCGCATTACTCATTGAAGGTTCCTGCAGGTCATGTCCTTGGGCTAGGGTTCTTTTTCGGGGAAAGCAAATCAAGAATCTCTTAAGATTTATATTTTGAGCGTAAGATCTCTTTTGGAAAAGCCTAAGAAAATCGACATTGGCAGGTATTTATGAGAGGTTTTGAGGCCATGTAAGATTACTGACCTGGAAGTTTCCAGGGAAGTGGTGTTGCCCAGGTGGTTGACATGTGCATCACCGTCTCAATGAGTATGTCAGAGGGCTTGTAAGAGAGTCCAGTAATCATCCACAAAATTGTCATCAGGATTGTAGTCCTAGGTAGCAAATTGGTCGTTTTTCACTTTTTGTGCTTTATGATCTCTCAATAATGCTGGCTTTTTTGGACCCTAAATGGGGTTAATCCTAGTCTGTTTCCACCTTTTTCTTTTCCATCACCAACAAGACAACACGTGTCTTTGGCGTGTCTCCCCTGAAAGCCCACCGGAGCTTGAGTCCTTTTCACGGGGAGACATTGGAATTTGGTGCAACAGGAGCTACACGAAGGCACGCTGTGAGGAATTCATTAGCTTGTCTGGTAATACAACATGGAGGAGGAGATTCTTGGATAGCCGCTGATTTTGCTCAGCCAGCCGCCAGAGAACTGTTCCTTTGTCTTTCAAAAACATGTATACGCTACACTTTCTTTACCTCTGCTCAGTGATCTTAAGGTGGACCTGCTGATTTCTGATGAATTTCTTTTAAAATTAACTTTTGTAGATAATTATTATTACTATTTATTTTCCTTCTGAAGAACTTTTGACTTTTTTACTACCAGACAGGACTTACCGACTTCTATCCAATCCATGTTAAATCTTCCTTCTAGAATCCTCAACCGCTTGAGGGAGACAAACCGTACGTGTATCCCAATTCAAAGAGAGACTCATGACGAAAACAGTAGAGAGTTATAATATAATAAACGTTGGAAAATTACTTATCTTCCTATTCGTTCAGCAATCAGCCAATTAAATGGATCTGTGTGATTCTCCATGTTTGTAAAACCCTGTGACTTGAGCAATTGGGTGGTGCTCTCAAAACAATATAAATACCCTTCTACTCTCTCCCCCATATTAATATCCCCACATCAAAACTAGGTTACTCTTCTTAGACTTCAGAATTCTTTTCCTTCTGAGCCTGTTGGAGACACAGAAGCTGCAGTCTCCTTCTTCCTCTGTTTCCTCAGGACCTGCCAGCTCTGTGGCAATGCCTATGGCTAATGGGCACAAGAATGAGAAAGCAAGGCTTCCTCCAAAGAGAGGACAGGTAAAAGTTAGGATATTCCGGAAATTTGTCGAGCTACTAGTTGGCGTGGTCTCAAAGCCGGGAAGAGTGCTGAGCAGGAAGAAAAAGATGACAGCAGATGAAAGTGATCAACCCCATTACCCCACTTCAAAGTACACATAATTCAGAAGGGCATCTAATGTCTTGTTGAAATGTAGCATCATCTCTCAATCTAGAGCTTGTTCTAAGCCTTTGCAGAGTCATTTCCATGGCAGTAGCACTTAGAAGAGGAGGTGGCTTTTTGAGAGTATACCAATATCCTCCAGTTTACAGAACTGGATAACTGTAGTTGATTCCATGCTGCCTGTACTTCAGTCTATAGATATGAAGAGTCGTAGCAACTCTCTCTTTCTCCCTCTCTCGCCATCCAACTACATAAGTACAATAAATTTTACAAACCGTTAGTGCTGGCAACCAGACTTTAATGTCATAATCTGCTTAACAAATTTGCATCTGCGTGTCCGATTTTCAATTTTGAGGTGCAATGGAATATAATAATTAATTGCCAGTTTATAAATTACATTATATTCCCATCATCTCAACTTATACAAAACTGCAGGTAAACTGTCTTTGCTGATAAGTTGTCTGTCTATTTCCTTATACAAAATTCAATGACAGACATTGAAATGGGTGATGTTGTTAATTGGACTGTTACCAAACTGCCGGGTCATTTATTTTAATTCATGGGAAGATAAGGCTCTTGGGGTTGGCATCGAACTCAATTCTAGGTAGCATTGTTTAATAATTGTACCCTTGTTGTATTGAAACAATGACTTTTGTATTCCTTTCCTTTTTCTTTTTTCTTTTTTATTACTTTTGCATATGGAGAGTCGTTTTCTCTTCAGGTTGTATGAACATCCCTATCGATGGTAGGCAGTGGTGGAGCCAGGCCGACAATTTCTAAGACGTAAATTTTACGAAATGTGGATCGACACTTTTTAGGGAGTGAAACTGGTCTGGGAATTGATTTCCCTTATGAGAAACAGGGTTTTATTATTATTTTTTTAATATTTTCAGAAGTGCAGTGCCCCGGCCTTGGCTGGCTCCGTCCGTGATGCACATTCCTCTTTTTTTTATCCATATGTTTAGCGTCAAAACATAAAATAGCTTTATGGTTATCAAACCGTGTTTTTTATTTTTTATTATATTTTAGAAAATAAAAAACCATTCTCGAAAATGATTGTCAAACAGGGCCAAGGCTTTATTTGATAATTATTTTTTAAGACCGAAAAACAATTTTGAGAGTGTTGTAAAATTATAAAGTGAAAGGAGAAGAAAATAAGAAAGAGAAATTAAAACATAGGAAGAGAATAGAATAAATTTTCATTAGAGATATCTCCCTTTTATAGGGAGTCACAAAGAGATATACATCAATATAGATGATCATTCACAAGTTTCCATAATCCGGTAAATTCTCATATTTTATAACACTTGCCCTTGGATGATCATAAAAATATGCTTCATTAAAACCTTACTAGGAAAAACCCTATGGGAAAAAACCCTAGTGAAGGAAAAATAGTATAATATTCTTTTGGATTATTGTAACTGCTTCGTTAAAAACCTTGTCAGTAAAACTCAATGGGATAAAACCTGGACGAAAGAAAAAAGAGTACAGTATATCCATATTATCATTCTCCTCCTCATGTAAACATGATTATGATTTCTTCAACATTTCAAATGGTAGAACTCTTAATTTTCGTATTCCAAAGTCATACCTTAACTTTTTCAATATGGTCAAAGGTAACGCCTTTGTGAATAGATATGCTAGATTACTGCATGATTGAATCTGTTGAACATCGATCTCATCTTTCTTTTCGAGCTCATGAGTATAGAAGAATTTAGGGATATGTGATTAGTTCTGTCATCTTTTATGAATCCTCATTTAATTTGTAGAATATAAGCAACATTATCTTCAAGTAACTTGATTGTATTGACTCTGATGGAAGGTAGTCCACATGTTTCTTGAATATGTTGGATCATTGACCTTAGCCATATACATTCACGACTTGCTTCATGAGTTGCTAGTATTTATGAATGATTTGATGATGTAGTCAACATTGTTTGTTTGATAGATCTCCATGAGATAGTAGTATCATTGTAATTAAACACATACCCTGTTTTTTACCTACCTTTATGTGGATCTGAAAGATATTCTACATTTGCATATCCAAGCAATTGTTGTTTTGATTCCCTTGATTAAAATAGACTCATACTAATAGTTCCGCAAAGATAACGCAATATATGTTTGATACCATTCCAATGTCTTCGACTTGGAGCGGAACTATATCTTGCTAATAAATTGATAGAAAAAGCAATGTTTGGACGTATACTATTGGCAAGATATATAAGTGCACAAATAGCACTAAGATATGGTACTTCAGTACCAAGTAATTCTTCATCCTTTTCGCAATGAGGAAATAAGTCATTTTTCACATCAAGTGATTAGACAACCATTGGAGAACTTAAAGGATGCGCTTTATCCATATAAAAATACTTCAAAACTTTCTTAAAGTATGTTGATTGATGTACTAAAACTTCATTTGGAAAATACTCAATTGAAAATCTTTAATCTCAATTTTTTTTTCAAGTACTTTGTTATTCTTGTGAGCTCTTCAAGAGTTCCAACAAGATTTAAGTCATTAACATACACTGCAATAATTGCAAATCCGGTTTCTGATTTCTTAATGAAGATGCATGGGCATATAGGGTTATTCATATACCCTTCTTTTAGCAAGTATTCACTAAGGTGATTGTACCACATGTGTCCAGATTACTTTAATCCATACAAGGATCGTTGTAACTTGATTGAGTACATGCTGCGAGGCTTTGTACAATTTGCTTTAGACAATTTAAATCCTTCAGGGATTTTCATGTATATATCATTATCCATGGATCCATATAAATATATTATAATAATATTCATGAGACGCATATCTAGTCCTATTGGGACTGCAAAACTAATTAATAAACGAAATGTGATTGCATCCATAACGGGAGAGTATGTTTCATCGTAGTCAATACCAGGTCTTTACGAGAAACCTTGTGCTATTAATCGCACTTTATATCTTATGATCTCATTATTCTCATTGAGTTTTTGTACAAATACTCATTTATACCTAACAAGCTTTACATCTTTAGGTGTTTAGACTACAGGTCCAAAAACTTCTCATTTTGTTAATGAGTTTAACTTTGCTTGTATAGCTTTTTTCCATTTTGGCCAATCATTTATATGTTGGCATTCTTCCACATTTCGTGGTTCAAGATCTTCCTCATTTCTTATGGAGGCCACTTGGAAAGTGAAAATAATATTATTTTGATCCCATTTTTCTCCCGTGTATTCATAACTTATTGAGATATCACAATTTTCAGGTACCTGTGCCTCTTCAAGGGCTTCTCATTTAATATGTACCTCTTCAAGGGCTTCTTATTCAATATATGTGTCTTTTCAAGGGCTTCTTATATTATTTGTGTCTCTTCTAGAGCTATAGATTTATCAATTTTAAACTGATCAGTTATTTTTTATGGTCTCTTTTAGAGTGCCAAGTTTTTATTGGGTTCTCCTCTTCCAGGGAGTTACATTATTTGAGTTGACAGGTCTACCACGTTTCAAGTGTATCTTAGATTAATTTGTTAACTGTCCTATAGGGACATCAATCCGTGCTGGAGTATTTGCAGCTAGGATATATGACTTTGTCACTTTCTTTGTATCAATGAATGCATCTGGTAATTGATTTGCAATATTTTGCAAATAATTGATCATTGAACTTCTAGTTCACATTGATTGGTATGAGGATCAAGATAAGTCAAAGTCAATGCATTCCAAATAATTTCACGCCGTTATTCTGGAACTAGCTCTTCTCCCCCTGACAACGAGAAAATTGTCTCATTAAAATAATAATCTACACAACAGTCATTCTACCTTTTAAGTGTATAGGTAGACTAGTCACTAATTGAAAACTTTTGGTTTTGTAATGTACAGCCATATGACCTTTTACCCCGAGGGACCAAGTTGGTCTTAAAAGATTCTTCTGAATCTATCATCATATAAAGTGTCATTCACGTGGAATCAAATACCACTAATGACATAGTATAAGCTCTTTTGGAGCCGTTAATCAAGTTTCTATCACCTAATATAATATTAACATTGTTTGTCATCAATGTTATGTAATTAATGAGACAAGAGTTTCATCAAAGTAACAAGTCATAAAACATTGTCATAAAGACCTCGTCTTTATAGAGTTGAAGAAATATTATCATAAAGAAAGAATTAAAATCAATGAAAAAATATTAGTCATCGATGATGACATAATAAGTTGTGTAAAAGCAATGAGAGCATAGATAACACAATAAAACAAATATGAAAAGATAATTTAAAGTTATATATTCGTAAGTATCTCACACATTTGATTTTGTAAGTGTGGAGCAATTTATACATGAAATAACTAGAATGTATTTCAATAATCAAACTAATTGTAGTGATGGATCAAGGTATGAGAGAGATCCATGTATCTTCAAGTATAAATAAATAAAATAATTTAAATGATAAATGATAAATGATAAATGATAAATGATAAATGATAAAATGTGAAATAAACTATAAAATATGAACAATAAACAATGTGTTCAAAGATGATAACAAAATAAACCTATTTGCAAATAACTAAATAAAAACATAACGTTTAATCATAACAGACATTTCCATCACCAATTAGATGGTCAATTTTCCCATTAGGATTCTCAAAGAAATCCGAAACATCTAAATAGGTTAGATCCATTTGGCCATCACTATCAATGAAATTCATTTCAACTTCCTTTCCTTTTATCGATGTTTGGTAAAGATTGACCAAATGTTTGGGCATACGACAGGTATGCAACCAATGCCCTTTCATACCACATCTATAACACTTATTCTCATGGTTCTTAAGAGGTTTATCTTGTAAACACTTCTCATTTTCTTGTTTTACCTCAGTATTATTCCATTTCTGGTGGTGCAATAAGGTTTTCCTTTTTTGAGAATTTGGTAAATTATTACTTTAAGAACCATGGTATCAAGGATTTCTTCCATAATTACGACCACGTTCTCGTCATCGTCCACGAGTTTGGGATAATATTGCATTCACTTCAAGAAATGATTCAGATCTAGTTGGACGAGACTAATGATTTCTCATCAAAAGCTCATTTTTTTGTTAAACCTTCATGGAGATTATGATGAAGGAAAATCAGTATTTTTGCACGATCCTACAGGGATGCTTGATTTCCTTCTTTGATCATAGCTCCAAGATTCATTGACAATTTTGTTTTGTATAACTTCTGGTTATACAATAGAATTAGAAATTGTATGCATAGCTTCTGGTCATGAAACAATTGTAAATAAAAATTGTTTTCCATAATTCCTATTGTGAAAAAATAAGTGAGTATGAAATAAAAATAAAAAAATAATATTTTTTTATAACTTTGAGTTATGATTATTTTGCCAAAACAAGAAAATATGCAAATTTGTACATAGATTTAGGATATGAACTATTTATGTATAACTTCTAGTTACACAATATAATTAAAAGAAATTAAAAATAAAATAAAAGTTAATAACTTTCATAGCTTCAGGCCATGATTATTTTGTCAAAATAAGAAAATATTTAAATTTGTACATAGCTTCAAGCTATGAACTATTTATATATATATATAAATTTATATATAGTTTCAGGCTATGAACATTTATTTATTTATTTATTTGTATATAGCTTCTAGTCATAATATTGTTTGGTGTAACTTCTAGTTATACCTTATAATTATAAAAAAAAAATTAGGGATTATATACATAACTTCTGGTCATATATTTGTAATTTTATAATTTTTCCTATAACTTTTGGTTATAAGGATTGCACATATTTTTCATAATTTCTAGTTATAGGGATTGCACATATTTTTCATAACTTCTGGTTATGAATTTACCCTATAATTTATAATTTATAATTTATAATTATAGGGATTGTACATATTTTTCATAACTTCTAGTTATAAATTTACCATATAATTTATAATTTACCCCATAACTTCTGGTTATAGAGATTATACATGTTTATGTATTCAAATAAAATAAATGAAAATAGAAATCAAAAGGTAATAAAATAAAAAATCATGATATAAGTTTGTCACATACCTTTTTGTGAGAAAGAAGAGAGAAGAGTTTTTCTATTTCTCTAAATACAGAAAAATATTTATCTTTCTTTTGTAGAGACTATTTGTGCAGGAGAAGAAAATAAGAAAGAGAAATTAGAATGTAGAAAGATAATAGAATAGATTTTCATTAGAGGTATTTCCCTTTTATAGGGAGTCACAAAGATATATACATCAATATGGATGATCATCTATAAGTTCCCGATAAATTCTCATATTTTATTTTATAACAGAGAGTAGTTTTTTTAAAATTATTTTATAATATTTGTAAAATAAAAGTCAGTTTAAGAATCTAAAATATTTTTAACTTACTTTTTATATTTTTAAAAATAATTTATATATTTAATACTTTATTTTTAATTATTTTACATATTTATATAATTATTTTTTAAAATAATTTTCAGCGAAAACAATTGAAAATATCTAAAAAATACTTTAATTTTTATTCTTATTTAAAAAAAAGGGGGACTTTTTATTTGCCAATCATGTTTTATGAGAAACAGGGTTTTATTTTTTTTAATATTTTCAGAAGGGCAGTGCCCCCGGCCTTGGCTGGCTCCGTCCGTGATGCACATTCCTTTTTTTTTTTAATCCATATGTTTAGCGTCAAAACATAAAATAATCCATTTCTTTTTCAGAAATGACACTCTGGAATGATTTTGTTACTGTGTAATTTGACCTAGGGAGCCGACAAAGCTGATCAAAAGTCGTGGCGTGCATAGAGGAAGAAAATGTATATCAGCTCAAACTGTTTGTATTGGAATATCGACCAACAAAGCGCGACGACATTTTCCATTGACAAGATCTTGGCAACATTTTTCACTGTGAATTAAGACGCAGTGCAAGGTTTGGTGTAAGTACACCAACCTATCATTGAAAAGAAAAGATTTTCAATGACATCCAACATTGATCAAATTTACTTTTTACATAGATTTTACAATATATCTAACATTTTTGTAAAAAAATAAACGGAAAATTCGAGGGAAAGGCAAAAAAATAAATAAAATAAATAAAATAAATTTAAAATTATTAAATCATTTTTATACATTTTTTTTTCTTCCAAATTTGGAATCCCAAAAAGGCAGAAACCATTTGTAGTAAATTTTACAAATGATATTGAAATATTTTCATTTTTTAATTTTTCCTTACATATGCTACTTAATCCCATCCGACAGGAAATTTCATACCCAAAACAAAGAAAGAAAAAAAGGTCACTCCCACATCAAGGCAGAAGAAGTGCATCAAATGAGTCCCTATTCGTAGGCTAAGTATGACAGGCACTTCAAGAAAACGTGTGAGCAAATGCAATATTGTCCCCATGCGCTGTTCAGATGCGTCATAAGCTTATAGAAGCATATGAGGTTAGCACTGCACTCACAAGTCTTAATCCCAACATGTGGGCACCCGTGTTGAATCAGTTGAGGTGCCGTCTAATGGGGGATGTTTGGTTTGGGCTACAGAATACTAAAATCCATAGCAAACTCTGTCCCCTGGCTGGTTTAGTGGTGGCAGTACTTTTATTTCTTCCCACTTCCCACTCCCCACTTTCATCTGGATTCATGGTGGCTTGCTTTCTGAGTTCCTAGTTTCCACTTTCCACCTTCATTTGGGCTTTTGCTGGCTTGCTTCCTGAGCCAAAGCTTTTCAAAATTTTCATGATGGTGTGCAAAAATGCAGAGAATGTGTGTAGTGCATGACAAGTACAAGATTTAAATCATTAACGTATGGCAGTCTCACAAATGGTTATTGATTCCAAAAACTAATCATTTTCAGATGGAGAAGGAACAGTTAATCCATTAGGAGACTAGGAGTACGGCACATGAGAAAACCCCACTATCTCATAACCCATGTCGGTCGTATAGTTGTCTTGCAGAATTTTGTTTATGATTTTTTCCAAAACCCGGTTAAAGATTTAGTTCACTTTTTGTTAAGGTAAAATGTTTATTTACACTAATTTAGGGGGTGTTTGGTAAGTTCGGAATAGAGAATAAAAATAAACATTTTGTTTTTATTCCTATTTCTTAATTAATAGAAATGAATTTGATGATTTCGTTTATAGTATTTGGATGAACTTAGGAATGTAAGATTTGAATGATTATTTATTTTCATTTCAATGTTTGATAATAATATAAATGAAAATAAAAAATAAATAAATTTACAATAATATCATTTAATATAATTTAAAATAATTTTTTATTTTTAAAAAATAAATTTTGAGAGTTTTTTTATTAAATAATAAGACTAAAAATATATATATACTCAATAAATAAAAAATTAACCATAAAAAAACATATAACCTTAATGTACAAATATTCAATTATTATTTTTATTAAAAATTTGAATAATTTGTCATGCTTAAATAGTTATAAAATTATATTTTACAAAAAAAAATATTTATTATAATATTTAAATTCTCAAAACTAACAAATGTTTTTCTTATATCTAAAAGAGGAAATAAAAGAATTCAAATTTCATTCTAATTTTCAACAAGTATCATATCCGATAAAATCCATAACCTTAAAAAAAATTTAATATTCGTTTTTTTTTAATAAAAAAAATCATGGTCTTGAAATTTTTTTTCTAAATGTCGTGAAAGGTTTGATTAATTCAGTTTAGGAGAATTACTTGTTGCATAGAAGTGAATGATGAATGAGTCTCTAACTTTGTAAAAAAAATAGGCATCAGGTTTAAGAATGATATAAGAGGGTAAAATAGTAACTTTAAGTTAATTTTATATTATCAAATGGGTTTAATGAATCAGAATATCACCTACTTTTGATGAATTCAAATCCGACTTATAAGTGGATTTGATTTCTGTCTGAATAACTTTTTTATTTCATTTATACCTTCTTAACATTTATCCAAATATAGGAAAAATGTCTATTCCCACTATCCATTCCCATATACCAAACACCCCTTGAGGGGAAATCACATTTCAATACAATAAAAAAATTATTAACATGTCAATCCTCTAAGCCTCATCTGTTATGTTGAATCACATGAAGAAATTATGTCATAATTACTATTTAAAATTGTACCAACCTGATTCCATTTGTGTGTTTGATGAAAACGGTATGAATCTTCTAAGACTGAAGGAGGGCACCACCTCTGGATTCTCTCAGGCAATGGGAGCGGGAGAGAAAGCGGTTAAGATCTTTTTAAAAGATGTGATTGTGACAAAAGATACAAGCCAAATCCCTTTTATACCCTTCTGCCTCAGGGACCATACCCATTGGTTATTGGGCCTCACGGGCCTTAAGCCCATCATCTAAAGCCCGTGATGGCATTGGGCTCTACACATTAGGTGGCCCATACTCAAGGTTAAATCAGAAATTGCATGTTAAAAGATAGCTTAATCCTGGACAATGTTTAATATATTGTCGGTCCACATTTATTCTATCATCATCATCCTCATACTTCCACATTTTTGTTGTTTTTTCATATGTTGGCTTTATAAAAAATTTTAAATTTCAAATGTTTCCCACAATTTCAAAATTTCATATTTATTGATTTTAATTATTTATGAATATTTTAAATATAAAATAATAAGTCATTAATGAAAGCAAATTTAATATAAAAATAAATACATAAAAACACATTTAGAGATTTAAAACATAAGATTTTCTATATTCTAATACATAAGTTTTTTATTTTATAAATCTTATTATATTATCATATTATTTTATTGTTTGTGTTTTTTAATATTTTAAAATTTTCATGTGAAAATCTAAATTAATGATTATGTTTTTAATTTTTTACTTGTAGATCTAACTTTAATGGGATTTAAACTTTTTTATTGGTTAAAATGTTTAATATTTTTAATTAAAAAGGATAAAAACTTGGTTATAGTTTTAACTTAAAACATTTTGCTTTGTTAAAATTTAATGTTGTTTATTTATATATATATATATATATATATATATATATATATATATATATAATCATTTATATTATTTTCTCTTAATTTTGTTAAAAATTAAAAATTTTGCATATTGAGGTTGCCCATCCATGGATATAACCATTAGAAATGAGAATACTACAATTTTCTGAAGAAAAAAAAATGTACAACTCTTTTATGAAAAAAGTAATACTAAAGTATATTAATAGTACCACCCTAATGTGAATGAAATACCACTCTTCTTTGATTTTCAAAAAAAAAATTATATCACTCTTTTATGAAAAAAGTAATGTATTAAAAGTATCATTGTAATGAAAATGATACATCATTCTTCTTTGGTTTATGGTAAAATATGCAGAAATTTTAATTTTTAATAAAATTAATATAAATGATTAAATATAAATTCTTTATGAGAAATATTTTTATTTTTTAATTTATATAATAATAAATTCAATATTTTAACAAATCAAAATGGTGGAACCACAACTAAGTTTTTATCTCCTCTAATTAAAAATATTAAACATTTTACTTAAGAAAAAAGTCAAAAATACCATGAATTTACATAACTATAAGTAAAAAAGTTAAATATATTTATTATGTATTTATTTTTATATTGATTTTTTTTTTCATTAATGATTTATTATATGTTATTATTATTATTATATACTTAAAATATTCATAAATAATTAAAATCAAGAGATGAAAGAGTGAAAAAAATGAAATTCAAAATATCTTATAAGAATGTGTAACTAGCATATTATAAAAAAGTCAAAAGGTAAAATTTAAAAAAAAAAAGGAAAAAAAAATAATATTACATGTTGATCTAGACATGTTAAGTTTAAAAACATTGATAAGTATGATTGAAAAAAAAAATTATGTGGCAGGTTGATTGCCACATGTCAATTTTTTTTAAAATAATAATTATAAGAGGAAATAGGTATTATAGTTCACGAATGGAAGAGAGAAAAGGTAAAAAATAATTTTAAAATTTTGTTTATGTTACTGTTACAGTGCATATTTACAAAATTACTTTTTAAAAGTTCTTAAAAAATATATATTTTTTTTGTTGATGAAGTTTTACATGATTTTCCCTTTTTTAAATCCTTACCATTTTCTACCTAATATAATATTTGATTTATTGTTTTCCATTATTGAAATTTAGGTCTATTGGAATTACTTTTCCATTAATTGTCTTTTAAATTAATATTTTTTTAAATAGAGATAATGCGATGAGTTATAGTTTAATAACGTGTTTGATAGTAATTTTATGAGCATTTGAAATTTTTTATTTTTTAAATATTAAAAATATTAAAAATATTTTTTATAAACATTATATTTAGAATAAACTAGCCAGGGTGAGTGAGATGGCCCTTTTTTGGGATACCATAAATACCCATTGTCAGGCCGCCATTGCTGACTTGACCATCAGAAGGAGGCGTACCAATGATCCCAAGTGGTATGCCATTGCATGTTATGGAAGTAGATTGCCATTCAATTCATGGAAGCAGCACCACCAACATGCAAATTTGATTTACTAAAATTAATTATTCTGCCATCTGGGGATGTTACTCTGTTTGGCTGCTAAGAAAATGGACTAAACTAAACAGAATATAATAGTCGTACTAAACACGGACCAGGCAGCGAAAATCAATAACAATATCCATGGTGTGTTGGAAAATGTATACAAGGACAAAATTTTATCTATATTCACAAATAGATGGGCTTGGATGTCAAGGGCACATATGAGCTTTCACTTCTCCACGAGTGGGTAGTGAAATATAATATATATATCATATAAGGTTCTCATTCATTTCTTATACGGAATTGAGACATGAGGTGAACATAACGACATAGTCCTCGTCTTGCTGACATGAACGCTATGATAAGATACCAATATGAACCACTCGAAAATTGTACACTCAAACGTGTCGGGCTTGGACCCAGCCCATGGACTCCACTCGAATCCAAACTCAACCTTCTAAGTTGGGTTCAGCCCAATAAACTGAGTTTGGACTGGAATGCCGGTTCAGACTTTCCCTGAGTTCGACAGGGAACCTGCATTCTCACTCAACTGAAACTTGTAATCGGGCGTAAATCAGTGGACAACATTTGCGAATTGGTACAAAGACTCAAACACATGCCCGCCGTTCAAATCCAATCCGCCCAAAAAGGCAACATGTAATAAAACCCGCTTCAGTGCACCAAAAGAAAATTAACGGTTGGCCAAGGATGAGAGACCTCGTCCTCCTTGGCTCCTCCATAGTCCTTCCTCCAGACCCCATACCTCCTCACCACCGCACCAAGCCGAAACCAAAACCCAAGCCCAAACCCTCACTCCTCACCTCCACTTCCGCCAGGCTCTCTCCACCCATCTCCAGCCTCCGTTCTCGGCACCCTCTCCTCTCCGACGTCCGATGGGACCTCAACAACTACTCTGACCTCGCCACCAAGCTTGTCCAAGACGGCCGGTTCGACGACTTCTCTACGATGGCCGAGACCTTAATTCTTTCGGGCGTCGAGCTGTCGCAGCTGGTAGAGCTTGTATCGGCCGGAATTTCCGGGCTTCTTCGGGAAGGGAGGGTTTATTGTGTTGTTGAAGTTTTGAGGAAGGTTGACAAGCTAGGGATTTGCCCATTGGAGTTGTTTGATGGATCCACTCTAGAACTTCTTTCAAAAGAATGTCGCCGCATTCTCAATTGCGGCCAAGTGGAGGAAGTGGTCGAGTTGATAGAGATTCTTGACGGTGAGTTTCTTGACTTTTTTGCTCTATTTTATTTCTGATTGAATTTGGTAATTGCTGTATGAATTGATGGTATAGAGAAGTTATAATAATTCAAATTGCTTCATTTCTGATTGAATTTTGTAAATTGCTGTATGGATTGATGGTGTAGAGAAGTCATAATAATTCAAATTGCTTCATTTCTGATTGAATTTTGTAAATTTCTGTATGAATTGATGGTGTAGAGAAGTTATAATAATTCAAATTGCTTCTGTCATTGGTTCAGTTCAGGGAATTGAGCTGGGAGTGTGTTAGTTTATCGTCTGAATTGATATTGCGCTTGTGTGAGGATAGTGGCTTCCCATGTGCTTCAGTTTTTAATTATTTATTTATTTATTTTTAAGTTTTGTTTTCTGTCTAGTTTAAATGATTTTATTCTAAAGAAATAAAAGGCACAGTGAGAAAGAACAAGTATTCAAACTTAACGTCTCATAGTGTATTTTTCACTCTCACATTATATAATTCAATATATTGCCCCAACCGAAAGAGAAAACGTTTAATTTACCTTTACCATTAAGGCATGTTTTCTCACAATGGAGATGGTTTGCATGAGATGACAGATTTTATATTGTTTCAGGTTTTCATTTCCCAGTGAAAAAACTATTGGAACCTCTTGACTTCATTAAGATCTGTGTCAACAAAAGAAACCCAAATTTGGCTGTAAGGTACAGTGTATTGTTTAATTAAGAGTTGGTTTCTGCCTTTCTGGAGGGTTATTTAATTTGTAATCGGATATGCAACTATACAAATTCTACTTTCTCCCTTCTAGGCTATGCATAACCATACATTCTATTAAACCAGCAGCATTCATGGCTCTTTCCAGAACTTCATTCCATGTTCTTTTTGGCTTTCTAATGCTCTTTATGGCATCTTGGAGTTGAACTATATTATTGACATAATTTGAGTCTTCATTACACCATCCGTTTGACAATGGGCGATCTCTCTCATTTAATTTGTGTACTAAATGCCATATGTTCAATTAGGTCACAAGATTACTTTTTTTATCATCAAATGTGTTGCTTCTTTCTCCTTTTTCCAGTCATTAATCATTAGTTAAAACTCACTTATTTTCTGTCTGTTAACCGCTGGTTAATGCAATATCAATCATATTTACAGGTATGCATGCATTCTTCCTCATGCACAGATCCTATTCTGTACCATAATTCATGAATTCGGAAAGAAAAGGGACTTGGGATCTGCTTTGACAGCATTTGAAGCATCCAAGCAGAAGTTGATTGGTCCTAATATGTATTGCTATCGCACAATGATTGATGTTTGTGGTCTTTGCAGTCACTACCAAAAATCTAGGTACATTTATGAGGTACTTGAATTGACTGCCTCATAAGATCTTTACATTGTGAATGCTTCATTTGTTAGGGTCTTTTTACTCATATAATCGTAATATTTTTGACTGCATATTTTTCTCCAGTGTTTTTTTGGGATTTGGTTCATACATAGCCATTAAATGCTATAATGAATCTTATTATGTCAAGGGTAGCCACTGATTAGTTAATTTTAACCATTTGTAGGATTCTGATATAAATTGCTCATTTTAATTAAATAATTGCTCATTTTTAATTATTATTTAATTAAACAATAAAATTTAGTTGTTTTATTTAAAATATTTTCAAAATGAGGGAGAATTAGTGTGCTTCATAATGACCATATAAATGTTTTGACGGTAAATAACGGCCCTTAGTGAAAGACGGGCCTAACATTATTCAGGTTGCAAGGGTGATCTGTTACTGAAATTGGAAAAATGGCCACTTGACTGTTGTTTTGATCAGAAGCTAAGGTGTGCATCTCTTCTATAAGATGTTCAATTAGAAAATTTGAACTATTCAATCTTGAGGAGAGTGTGAACTTTAGTTTCTTGGAAAGATCAAAATTGTGGTGACCTAAATTGCATTCTAACCTGCTGGTGGAAGTTTTTTACTTGTATTTTTTATTTTTCTTTACTACATTATTAATTAAATTGATAAATTCTAAATTCTCAATACACAAAATGTGTAATTTTGTGTTATTTTGCAAAATAATTAGATGTTCTATGCTTCCTTTTCTTAGGTTCGTTTCTTACAGTTGATCCTGCTACAGGAGTTACTTGCTCAGAAGATCACCCCAAATATTTACGTTTTCAACAGTCTCATGAATGTGAATGTCCATGATTTGAGTTACACATTCAATGTCTACAAGAATATGCAAGTAACTCTCTCTCTCTCTCTCTCTCTCACCCACTCACTAACTATACACACATGTTTAGCTCCTTTATATTTCTAGTACAGAGTAGCTATTCTTGAATCTGATTCAAAAACTGCTGGTTGGATTTATTATCATGAAGCTGTTGTCAAAAATGCACTTTTTGCCATTTGCTTGATAATTGATGACAACGATGAAACTCTTAGTGTTAATTGTATAACAGTGTAAATGTTTTGTATGCTGTATTTTTGTTCCTTTTTCCTTTCTTTCTTCTTTTTTACAGTTAATTTAATAAATTGTTTTGCTAGTTGAATTGGTTTGTTGTACATGTCATGGGGGTTGCAGTGTTTTTCCCAATTAAAATCTGCTGTAGAAACTTTAGAGCGGATGTATGAGTCATTTTCTTCACTATTGTCCAACAATTAATTGATAAATCTTGTGCTAAAAATTATTCGAAGTACATTGACAGTATTGCAGTGTGTATTATTATTAAGAACATGATAGTCTTAACCCGTTCCTTTCATATAAGCAGAATCTAGGTGTCACAGCAGATATGGCTTCTTATAATATCCTTTTGAAGGCATGCTGTGTTGCTGGAAGGGTTGATTTGGCCCAAGAAATTTATAGAGAGGTTCAAAATTTGGAATCAAATGGAATGCTGAAATTGGATGTTTTTACATACAGCACAATTATTAAGGTAAATTTTCATTGTAGCATGTGAAGATTAATTTTGATACCTCATTCATTCATCTGTTCATTACCACTTTCTCTGGCATAGTTTTCACATCCTTTTTTCTGGTGGAAGCGGACACCCATCCAGTGAGATTCTCTTGCATGGTATCTTCATAATGTCTGCATCAATTTTCCAGGTCTTTGCAGATGCTAAATTGTGGCAAATGGCACTGAAAATCAAAGAAGATATGTTATCAGCTGGTGTCATTCCCAATACGGTTACATGGTCAGCATTGATCAGTTCCTGTGCCAATGCAGGTATCACAGAACAGGCCATTCAATTATTTAAAGAGATGCTTCTGGCTGGTTGTGAACCTAATTCACAGTGTTACAACATCCTTCTGCATGCCTGTGTTGAGGCTTGCCAGTATGACAGGGCTTTTCGTCTTTTCCAGTCCTGGAAAGATAGTAGATTCCAGGAGATTTCTGGTGGTACTGGCAATGGCAATACAGTTGGTGTGGAGCTTAAACATCAGAATTGTATTACTAGTATGCCAAACTGCTTATCTAATTCACATCATTTGAGCTTTTCTAAGAGCTTTCCCTTTACCCCCACAACCACAACATATAATATTTTGATGAAGGCCTGCGGGACTGATTACTACAGGGCAAAAGCTTTGATGGATGAGATGAAGACCGCAGGTCTTTCTCCTAACCATATAAGTTGGTCAATTTTGATTGACATTTGTGGAGGCACGGGCAATATAGTGGGTGCTGTGAGGGTAAGATACACTAAAATCTTCAGCCATTTCTAGTAATGATAGTTGATATCAGAGATAATGCAAAAGCATTTAAAATGCTATTTTCATATGCAATGTAAATTTTTTACTGTATTTAAGCATAGCATCACAGCAGAGTTTTAACTGTAGAAACTATATTTTCATGTATCATGATTGGCATATCTCACTAGAAACACATTAATTATATCTGAAATTGCAATGTTAGTACTACTTTGCATGCTTTGACCTCTTCCTGCATTTCTGATTCCTTTCGTATAATATTAACCTGGAACTAGTGTTAGTAGCATGAGAAACAATTGGAGGATAGACCAGGGCATTCCAATCACAATATGCTTGGACCAAGGGTGAAAATTAACCCAAATTTGGTAGTGGTTGTGGATGAAGATTCTCAACATATTCAGGAAGAGGTCCCACATGCATGCTGTTTACTGATGAAATGGCTCTAGTTTACAAGATCAAAAAAAGGGTTAAATGTTAAATTTAGAATATGGAGAAATGTATTAGCTCCAGAAGGATTAGAATATGTAGGACTTGGATGATCAAATGGTCATTTTAGTAAATTTCAACTCAGAACTGAGCGCATTATGAATATTGTTGTCTGGGAGGTACTTGAGGGCAATCATTTTCATTTTCATTTTCACTAGGTCACCCACAAGGAGAGCCAAAGAAAGTAGGTTCCCTTCTTGTAAAGAAACAACCACCAACAATCAAACAAGGGACAAATTGAGAGGTGTATTACTGCAACATCCTTGTACCCCTCTTAGTCAGGCTGCTTTCAAATTGAGAAGAAGTGAAGATTTTTTTGGCATTTTCCCTATTTTCCACTCCATCTTTACTGTACTACTGTCTCCCCATGGTTTAACTTCTAACATTATATTTTCTCTGGAAAGTATAATTATGATTTGCTGCACTTGATAGCCCCTGAATTCAGATAGGCTAGAGTACTTGTTATTCATTTCATGACTCTACCTTTTACCTCCTCGTAACTGTGCAGATTTTGAAAACTATGCGTGAGGCAGGAATTAAACCAGATGTTGTTGCATATACAACAGCTATCAAGGTTCAAAGCTTTCTCATTACGCTGCATTTGATTGATTTATAATCAATGTTTTCAACCAGTGCAAGCTCCATGAGAAGCTAAATTACATAGATCTCTAACTAATTTGACCCTAGGTGCTGATGCATTTTGCCTTTGGTTGCAGTACTGCGTGGAGAGTAAAAATTTGAAGATAGCGTTCTCATTATTTGCAGAAATGAAACGATATCAGATACAACCAAATTTGGTAAGTGGCAGAACTGAATATCTGTGATTCCATTCCCACGTCTTGTTTCATTGTAACAATAAGACAAGTTGAGTTGTGCATTAAGTATGACTTCAAAGATATCATGTCATAAATCAATTGGGTCCTAGGCCAATTTAACTTGCATATGGATGAGGCTGCTCTGAGTTGTGTCCACAGAAACCAACATGTAAGTTGTTATTTCAGGTGACCTATAATACACTTTTAAGAGCTCGAAGTAGATACGGTTCCTTACATGAAGTACAACAGTGCCTGGCTATATATCAGCATATGCGGAAAGCAGGGTATGTTGAATTTGTACAAATTTTTTTCCATTTTACTTATCATTGCCAAATGAGCAGTACTTTTGTGGCATTCAAAGTGCTTCCCAAGCAAGGTAGGAATGCTAAGTGATAGCTACAATATAAGTTTCTCTGGGTGAGCAAAACCAACTCCCCACCCCCACTGCAACCCCCAAAAATATGAAAGGCATCTGCATCCTTCCTAGTATATATGAAATTCCCGACAAATGTTTTTCAATTGTCCTTTTTCTTTGTACCATATTTGTTTTGCTTCATAAGGTAATGCATCTATATGCTATATCAGTTTGTTTAGGAGTAATCCTCGAGTGCAATGATTATTTGATTATCACTTGTCACAAATCATAAGTATTTGTTCATCTGAAAAGTTTCTAATTAGTTTCTATCCCATCCTGTCCTCTTCAAACAATTGTCAACTCTGATAGCTTGAGTGTTGCAATGTTAGTTGTTCCATCTTTCTATTGTGAAATTTCATGGAAACTTGCACCTCAAAAGTCACTATGCACAATCAAGCCCATCCCATCAATTAAGGAGTGTGTATGATGATATTCTACCAGGAACTTGTATAGCCACATCCAAGTTTGATTGTGACATTTTAACTTCCAAGATGGTGTGATTTGCATGTTTCACGATATTTTGGCCCATCAAACTTTTGTTAGATTAACTGTATAATAATTATGGCTGACAATAGGATAGCTTTTTTAGGATACCTGTCTCGCCCTTAATAGGATAGGTTTGGAATAAAGACAAATGAGTTAGGGATGAGTTCAAGATTTTTTTCTTTAAAAAGAAAAGACACTTGGAATGGGTTTGAGGCAGGTTTAGACATTGCCTTGTTCCACCTTGCCCTGTTATATTATTAAATTTTAGAATAGTTTAATCTATTTTTTTTCTTTCATTTTCTCTTTTTTAATGCATATAAAATAATTTTAAAAAATCTACTTCTCTAATGAAATTAATTGTAAAAAGTTGTAATATTTATTTATTTATAAAATAGGTTTATTTTTAATATAATTAAAAATTTTGATTATAAAAAAAATATAAATAAATGGGGAGGGTGGATATGGAAAATTCTTATACCCACCCCACCTTAGTCCGTTTAAATTTTTTATTGGGATGAAGATGAAATTAGGTTTATATAAATGGGATAGGGTCGGGATGGGAGCAATCCTCCTTAACCGCCCCATTACTAACCCTAATAATACTCCTGTGGCTTTGTGCTCAGTGATGTCATAGGTGTTACTTGTGAAGGATATCATTGATCTAGAGTCTAGACAAAGCCACGCTAAATTGTTGTGGACCAAGGATCGTGTAAAAGAATTCTCCACTATTTCCTGCTTGATAGAAAACTTTTTGAGGCCATGGAGTATTTTGAACTTTGCCTAATTCAAGCATTGGGAACTTGGTCGAACACTTATGAGCTCAAGTATTTTGAAGTTCATACAAGGGAATGGATTTTAGCTTATACAACCTGAGTGTCAAGGAGGTCGCTAATGTAATATTAGGTTGTACTTGATATTAGGTCCTTGGTGATTGCGCATGTTTGCTGGTTTTTGTTCCTGGTTCTTTTGCTTCTTGAGATCTCTCATCTCTCTTTGGATTCACCTTTTTTTTTTGGTATTTTTGATTGTTTCCTGTTAAAAAAAAAGGGCATTGCTAAATCTCTTGTATGCATGTATATAAAGTCACTCTTGTGTGATGTACCCATGTGTATATTGGGATAAAATGAAACAAAAATAATGCACTTGCATACATGCACCTGTGTCCAACTGCATGTACTTGGTTTTGCCTTTGGTGTTGAGGGAACAGGAGTAGTAAGCAACATGTTCTCCTTGGAACTTGGATCTGATTGTAATTTCTTTGTGATTTTAATCATGCATGTTTTAGGTACAAATCCAATGACTACTACCTCAAAGAACTAATTGAGGAGTGGTGTGAAGGGGTGATACAAGATAACAATCTGAATCAAAGCAAGTTTAGTTCAGTCAACAGAGCTGACTGGGGAAGACCTCAAAGTTTGCTTCTTGAAAAAGTTGCTGCACACTTGCAAAAGAGTGTGGCTGAAAGCCTAGCAATTGACCTTCAGGGCCTTACACAGGTATGTTTAATAACAACAAAAAACATAAAGAGCATTGGCAAGTTTTACAGGCACACTTGAGGGCAAGCATTTTGTCAATATAGTTACATTTGGTATTGATTACTCATGGTTTATCGGTATTTCATCTGTATGACATAATCTTAGCATCCTTTCTATCCATAATTCATTCACTATTTCTTGTAGTTTGGTAAAACCAATATTACCGCATCTCCTTATTGTTGCTTTATATCTAATTTTCCTTATTATGTATTGACAGGTTGAAGCTCGGATTGTCGTCCTTGCAGTTCTTCGAATGATCAAGGAGAACTACATACTAGGTATGAATAGGTTTTTTTTTCAAACATACTAGGTATGAATAGTTATTCTTATAACCTTTCTTATATAGAAATTATCTCACTAAAATTTGGAAGTATTGCAATTCTACATTTTCCCATAACAAGTTGAAAACCATGAAGTTATAAAAACATATTAAACCTTGGGGGCAGAAGGGTATATAGGTAACCGGATGCATTTATTAAATTTGATAAAATTTCCACATCCTTGTGTGATTGGTATCGGGCCAAATAGAGATTGTATCTGGAAGTTTTGTATCTGGTACAATCCACACATCCTTGTGGTCATACTTCTTTTGCATGGACATACATAGATAAATGCATGCACACTTCTTGCATCATGTGATCAACTCAACCCAGCATACACGGGCACATTTTTATTGCATCGCATTTGTCATCTATTCAGCATTTCAATGTTATTTTGTGGTTGCAGGGCATCCAATAAAAGATGACATACTGATTATCTTGGGGATTAAGAAAGTTGATGCAAATCTAGTCGAACATGAATCCCCAGTGAAAGGTGCAATCATTAAACTTCTGCAGGATGAACTGGGGCTTGAGGTTGCTTTTGCAGGACCTAAAATTGCACTTGATAAACGTATCAATTTGGGAGGCCCTCCTGGTTCAGATCCAGACTGGCAAGAAGCTTTAGGAAGGAATAGGTTACCGACCGAGTTAGAATCTTCTACCAGGAGACCTGCAGTTTTGCAAAGGTTTAAAGTCACGAGGAAATCGTTAGATCATTGGTTACAGAGGAGAGTGGGTGCCACAAGGGGGTAACAATTACCATGTACTAATGCTCAATTTTGTATATGATTTTAATGTTCCTTTTCATTTTTTATTAACATTTTGTATTATTTCCAAAGAATGATAAGCCACTGCATTGTAAATTTTTTTTGTATCAACAGATGCCATGTATACAAAAACATAAAGGCCATCACCACATGTCTGAAAAATTATAGAATGCAAATAGCTTTTACTCATTTGTTCCTCTCTTCTGCTTTAGTCTTTCTGTTGCTTCTAAGCCCTAATTTTTCTACAGTTATCACAGCATGTCCTCGTCAATGCCAAAGGTATTGCAGCTTGAATAGAACATAACTCAATGACTCTTCAGCTACTACTAGTCATTAGGAAGGGTTAATGGCACAATGGTACCTTTGTTTTTGAAATGCAGTACAAAACTATTCTCAAATACAGGATCAGTTAAAATCATCTTAAAGAGTCAGGGAATTGCTTTAAGACTTCAAAAAGGGAAAAACGAACAACTTAATTAAAACAATCGCAACCTTACATATGTATGCCGTATGCATACCTAAGACGCAAAGATTAAGATTGATCAATATAGTGAAGAAATCATTTTTCATTTTCTTCTGGTCCTAGTGGAAATTCCAATACCATGGGAAGATTCATCATTCTGGAATCTAAATATTTCCACCAACAATGAAGTAAAAGGATACATGAAAATTGAGCATCAACAAACATCTTTCCAGGCCTTATGCCCGAATCTAGAACAAGAAATGGTGTGTTTGCCATTAAGTAGCCCTATTCATTCAATCCTCCACTCACAGCCAATCTTGTTGCTGCAGCTTTAGTGGCAAATAAACCTCAGACAAGTACTGGAACCCAAAAGAGCTCAAAGCCTGAATCTCAGCCTTTTGCTTCGTCTTCACCATCAAGTTCAACTCCTCCACCCACCCCGGATTTTTCTTCACAAAATCCTCTTCCAACAAATCCTTTCCAGTCTTAATATCCTGCTCTGTCATCGGCAATCTGCATTGTTCAGGTATGCTATACTTATCCAAATCACTGGGCCTAATTCCCAGCCACTTTATATCTGGGGTTGTCAAATTTGCACTGTCATAGCTCATATTCTTCGACCCACACCCATAGACTGATAAAATCTTCAATCCATATGGATCACTGTCGACAAGGGCAAGAACAGGTAATTTCAACTCCGTCTTCATCTTCCTCAAGAACAACCTAGTTGCCACATCAGGTTGCCCTTTGGCAGTAACAATAATACATGGAAACCTGTTGTAAAATCGATCTTCTGCCAGTCTAATGTATGCAGCATCCTTCTCCACAAGCAAAATAAACAACGCATCACTCTGCATATCCCCAACTCGATCAATATTTGGGGGAATGGCTTTTCCACCCATACCCATCTTTGTACAATCAATCATATCGCCATTGTCGCTAAAAATAAGCCTCCCCACAACAACGCCTTTTTCAGATGCGATAACATTGAGGCTCGACCTGGTGCACCCAAGCATACAAGAAACATCGTCAAGAACCGAATCGGATTGTGTTTGGTCTTGAAAGAGCTTGACATCGGTGTAGAAAAGGTCACGCTTGGTGACGTGGATATTCTTGGTGCACAACTGGTGAATGAGCTGGAGAATTCGGGTAGTGACGGCGGATTTGCGGACAGTCGATACGTTGGCGAAGGGGCGGAGAGACGACTTATCCTTGAGGACAATGCGATCGAGCTCAGGGACGTACAGTTGGTTGGCGGAGGAGCGTGAAGGAACGGAGAAGGAGAAGCCTTGGCCAGACAGAATGGAGTGGGTGAGGCGGAGGATAAGGGTTTCGATAGTAGATTGAACGGAGGAGAGTGAGAGGTCGGCGACTTCGCGGCATGTGGAGGCAAGGCCAAGGTCAGAGAGGGTTAAAGTACCAGTGGCACCATCGCTACTACTGCTGCTGCAGAGGTCTTTCAGGGTCTGGAGTATTATTTCGTCGGATTTCAGACTGTTCCTGAAGGGGAGGTGCTGTTGATCAGAGTCGGAGGGATCTGTACGACGCCGTTTTTTCTTATCGGCCATGAATTCCTCCGATCGAGACGGCGGCAGCGGGCGTGTATCAGGGCAGCGCGAGGAGAAGGAGGGAAAGGAGCTGAGAGAATCCGAGATTCACTAATGTGGGTCGGTTTTAGATTTTAGGGCTTTGATGTACTAGTTATGAAAGTCCCAAAACGACGGCGTTTTAATGTTAAGTGTTTAGCTAGAAGGGTGTTGCCTGGGTGGCTTCAAACTTAAACACTCCCGCTAATTTGCAAGGAAAAGTACCAGGGCGTGTTTGGCAACTACAACAGTTTTCTATTATCTACAATAATGACTTTATCATTAAAATAATTATCATATATTTAAACAATATGATAATATTTTTTATTAACATAAATATTTTTATAACTAAATGTATAATAAATATTTAAACATTTGAATATTTTAAATTACATATAAAATATTTAAATAAATAATAATTTTTATTTCTAAAATCCATTTAAAGGACAATAAAAAATATTAATCATAATTACAAGTTATTTCAAATAAATTAAATAAGGATATTATAGTAAAATTATATATTCCATTCTCTTTCATCTATCATAAATAATACTTCAAAAGGAATGAACTTATTCTTTTCATTTCCTTTGTCAAAAGTAAACTTTACATTTTTATTCCCTTTTATTTATCGTAAATAAAAATAATTTAGTTCCATTCTTATTCCATGTTCTTATCATGAAATAAATTCTTTAATCAAAATTATAATTATGATTCCCTTTCCTTTTTTAAAAAATAATGTGAATTTGTCAAATTAAAGTAATTTCAAACTAGGTGTATCCCTTTTTAAGTCTCATTGAATGATTTGAGTATGAAGAATTTGTTTGGTGATGATAGAAAACATTTTTAATATTTATAACAATTAAATTTTTTATCTTTTAAATATTAAAACTACTATAAACGTTTTCTAAAATTATTGTCAAATGTATTATAAATGTATTTCAAATTTTATATATTATTATTAAGTTTTGCTTAATTTTTAACTTTATTAATATTTATTTTTAAGTTTCATTTTATATTTAATATTATATATCACCAAAAAGTAAATAAGGGTCAATTTTGTTGTTGTTTTCAAAAACTGTTTTTTGTTCTTGAAAACAAAAAAACACTTAAAACATGTTTGGAAAAAAGGGTGTTTTTTGTTTTTTTGTGTTTTCTGTGTTATTGAGAGGTCTCTTTTCAAATAACAAAAAAATGTTGTTTTGGTTGTTTTTTTCACTGTTCAATGAAGAGTTGTTATCCGTGTTTTCTTCTCCTGTTTTTTATGTGTTTCCCTAAACGTGGTTTCTCCTTCGACTTCAAGAAATGAAGGATGAATATGGCAACCATGTTGGCTAACTATGGTGGTCTTGGTGTGGGTGAATGGTTGTCGGTGTGAAAGGCGTCAGGACTGTGCGGTGCTTTGAAGGGCAAGGCCACAGGTGGAGATGACGTGAGTGACAATGTGTAATACGACGAGTCCAATTATGAGCTCATTCCCAATTTCAAACCATTAATCTTGTCCGCTATGAATATTAAAGAAGAAGAATAACTATTCTCGTTTAACATTTGGTAATTTATATGCAATATCATATTTAATAAATAATAACATGGTTTGTATAAAATACATTTATATGATGACCTTATGATATGTATTTATATGGTAAATAGATTATATTTACATTTGAATCATTTTTAATTTATTATATCACGGAATTTTTTATCTTATAATATTTTAAATTGCATTAGGAAATCAATAATTATTTTTAAACGGTATAAAAATTATATTTATATTTTAATTATTTTTTATTTAATTAATTTTTTACCTTATTTATCTATATCATATTCATGTTCATATTGGTCTACTAAAAGTTAATAAAAATTATAATTAGTATAAATAAATTTGAGAATAATTTTTTTAATTTTAATAAAATGTGAATTTAAAAATTATTTATATGTTTACGATATCAAGTTAATCGAAGAAAAAAAAACCTTTTAAATATGTTTTTTATTTTACTTATTTTAAAAAACTTTTTTTATTAACTAAACCAAACATGTTTTTTTTTTTGTTTTTGAAAACAAAAACTATTTTTTAGAATCAAGTTTTCAAACATAATTTTATTTCTGAAAACACTAGAAACTGTTCTTAAAAACTGTTTTTCAAAATAATTTCAAAAAACAGCAACCAAACATATCCTAAGCTTTTCGTAACTTTGTTTTTATATTTTCAATTTTAGTGCAAAGTAAAAAAAATCACTTATTTATGTACTTCAATGAAATTTTTTAATTTGTTATAAAATTACTCTCAAAAGTGAAGGCAAGTAGACCTTTCAAAAATGCCTTTAAATTTATTTCAAAATTACCCTCAAAAGTCGAGGGAAATCACATCTATCACTTTTAAAACTGCCTTGTCACATTGAGTTTTTATTTATTTTTTAAAAGTATAACGTGTATTCAAGACACAACAAAAAAAATTGCTCTTTGTTAGAAGCCAACACCACCTATTCCATGGCGTCGTCCAGACCCGAAAAAGTTTCCAACGAAACCCAAACAGCCAAAAAGTTCCCGACACGTGGCGTAATGGCACAAGGAAAGAGAAAGTCGAGGCTAAACAATAGCAGAAAACCAGGAAGAGAGAGAAAGAGACAGGGAGAAGGGCTGTATCTATATGCGTGAATGTATCTACATAAAAAACAACTATACGGACCTACCGGGAACGGACGGTGCTGATAACCCAAACCATCTCATCCGAGTCGTCTCCTCTCTCCTCTCTTCTCCAGCGTCCGATCTCATCCAATCTAAAAGCTTCGAACGCTCGCTCCCTCTCGCGCTAAATACATAACAATCAGTCGGTGAGCCTCTCATTTCAAACCTCTCGCACTCTTCCCTCGCTTTCTCTCTCTGCTTTCTATCTCTACACTTCTGGCTTAGCCATGGCGAACCTAGGGTTTTGCTGCGGAGAGCTAGGGTTTCTCCTCCGATTCTCAGTCTTGCTCTTTTGACCCAGGGTTAGGGCAAGTATGGCCGACGCTGCTGCGAGCCCCGGCGAAGGTAGTCACGAGAGCGGCGAGCAGATCCCCCACTCGAACGTGCGCGAGCAAGATCGGTTTCTTCCGATCGCGAATATTAGCCGGATCATGAAGAAGGCGCTTCCCGCGAATGGAAAGATCGCTAAGGATGCGAAAGAGATCATGCAAGAATGCGTCTCGGAGTTCATCAGTTTCATCACTAGCGAGTATGGCTGATGCATTTTTTCTTTTTAATTTTAGGCGGTGCGTGATTGATGGTGTTGTTGGTTTTGTTTTTCAATTGGATGCCTAGGGCGAGTGATAAATGTCAGAGAGAGAAGAGGAAGACTATTAATGGGGATGATTTGCTCTGGGCAATGGCGACTTTAGGGTTTGAGGATTATATTGATCCGCTGAAGTTGTACTTGGCTGCATACAGAGAGGTAATATGTCTTTGACTTTCGGGTTTTCTCGATTTGTTTAGACCATTGATGTAGTTGTTTGCTTCACTGAATTGATGCCGTTTTTTTTGTCTTGTTATTCCTCTGGATTGTACGATATGGTGTAGATGGAGGTACGGAAATATGATTTTTAATTCATTTACCTGCTTATTACATTTTTCCATGCTTTCTGTTTTGATTTGGGCATTTGTGGATTTTGGTAGGGTGACACCAAGGGACCGGCAAAGGGTGGAGATGGGCCGGCTAGGAAAGATGCAGCTGGAGCTCAATCAAGCATTAATTCCCACGTGAGATATTGTACATAGAATGTTAAGAATTTTTTCTCCACATTTGTTGCCGATATAAATTTTATCTCTTGTTATGGAATGAACTATATTTTTATTACCTTACCCTATCATCTTCGTTTTGCATTTTTTCCAAATATATGTGGCAGATTTCACATCAAGGTCCTTACACGCAAAATGTGAACTATGAGACTCCTCAAGTAATCTCCCTACCCCTCTCTCTCCATCACATATGCAACATATATACATACTTACTCTTTACATATTTAGTGCAATGGTTTAAAATTTTGATTTGAGATGAGCTAGAGGATAATTCTCCCAGTTAATGTGGCGATACAAGTTCTGCTAGACAGACTATAACTGATCAGGTTGAAAAATGAAGAACGCAGCTGCTCAACCAAATATTTTTGTTCAGTTTGTATTTAAGGAGCAGTTTGATTACGATGCTAATGTTGAAATTTAGAAAAAATAATTAGTCACACTCATCCAATGCAATTTTATCACTTGAAAAATAATTTGCTACATCCTCCTATCATTTTTTACTCTTTCCTTCTAGATATATTTTCATTTCATTAAATAAATATCTCATTTGCCTTTTTGTTTCTTTTTTATATTATCATTAAGATGGTGTGCATTTGTATAGGTGATAGTGATGTCCATATTCAAATAAGCTTCTCAAGTTTGATTACTTGCTTAACACACATCCTTCCTTATAAGTGCTAATTGAGTTCCCTTCATATATGGCTTTATCAAGTTTCTCTTTTCTCTCTCTAACTTGAAGCCTCATGGATGCCGTCAATCTGCAGTTTGCTTTACTATATTCATTTGTTGTTGATTTCATCCCAAATACCTATACTTTAGATTTTGAGCATTGATGGAGTTTTGAGATAGAAACCGTGGACCTTTCTTCAATTTTTTTGGTTGTATGTCTAGATGGAGAGGCAGATTGCTTATCCAGAAGGGGGAGCTTTTGCCATCATAGTAGCTTCTCTCTCTCTCTCTCTCATGCTCCTCTTCTGGTCTTTTTCTTGTTTTTAGTTATTAATTTCGCACTTACAATGGAGATATTCTAGTTTACATACATCCTCTTCACACTGTATTAACTTTCATTCTTATAGAATTATATTAGAAGTTAGTTCATCTAAATATTTTTTCTTTTCATTGCTTTGCAATGGAAATTATGGTTTTTAATAGATGTTTCAAAAGCTACCAATATTTTGACAAGGTGACCATCAGTCCATCACTACCATTTATGAATCAATTTGATCATCCTTCTACAAAAAAGAACTTTGCATTTAGTAAGCAACTAAATATTTGTCACTCTTCCTTTTGCTTTAATCTCAGCGTTGAAGAGTGAAGAAGGCAAGAAATGACTGCATGCTCCAAGAAATACTTTATTTGTTGGTATGATTGGGGGGCCTTCTATCTTTGCATATTTTATAGTCATCATTAAAATGAAATGTTATCTATTATTAATTTATGTTTCAAAAGCTACTGATACCCTGATAAGTCAACCATCACTACCATTCATGAGCCAAATGCACAAGTCTTGATGTTGCTTTTGTGGGAATGTATGTATGTCCATCTGGGGAATATCAATGAAATTTTTTATTTTGCATAATATGTTGCACATCTTATAAAATTATTTTATCATACTCTATACAACTAAATGTTACCTGTTTCAGTGCTCTGGTATGATGCTCCTTTTTTTTTTTATTTAAAAAAAAAGAGGTGGGGTTTCTTTTATGGTTGATTTGGGGGATCATTGATTTGGGCAACAATGAGATAAGGAAATATTGTAAATCTCTGTGGCATGCATAGAGGATTTTGCACTTGTCAAAAGGATTCCTCATCTTTCTTTGTACTCTCTATTTCAATGCAATAAAATGGTTGTTTTTGATAAAAACAAGTCTCTTTGGGATGTAAAGGTAACTCGTAAAGTCCTTTGGGCATTAAGTTATCGTCTTGTTGTTTTTGAAGAATCAGCTTGTACAATAATCACAGTGCCAAACAAGTCCTACTAACACCAGATAGTTTCAAAAGGTTTTGGTGCTTTTGTGTTCAGGCTTGCCTTGGGGCAAGCCTAAAGGAAAATGCCAAGACTAAATTTAAGGATTAAGTAACATAAGGCTCATTACTGAGTTGTAAGGCTCTAAATATACCTTCATCTCAAAATATACTTCAAAATGTGCACTCCATACACATGTTATATAATCCACTCAGAATTATTAGTTGAGTATGGGTATCTTTATCAAGTTTGGCTTTAAAATTCCTACAACTTCACATCAGTAATGTATTTGTCAAACCTCAATTGGCTGATTTTTAAAAAATGAAGTGCACTGAATAGGTTTAATATTTTTTCATGTATTCAAACCTCAAAGCGTATGGTTAGTTTGGCATGCCAAGTTTACTATCTTGTCTTCAAATATCCAGGCATTATTGTACTATCCTTTGGAAATTGTAGGACCTCCAAGTTATGGAAGTTTTCATCTCCATGAAAGTGAACATATGCTTTGTGTGATTTGGCTATGCTTTCATGCACTCAAAAGGTGGGGCCGAGTTGAATATACTAAAATGGTATCTTCATAGTCCCTTCTACCCAGCATGCAAATACTTGAATAAATGGCTGTGTTTTAGCTCTTTTTGTAAATCACAGATTTCCCTTTCACTGCCTCCCTATCCAAGAATGAACTTCGATAGACTTATAATTTAATGACTGAACACCATACTTTAAATGGTGGGGTCAATCCTTTTGTTAAACAGGCTAAACTGAGCAGCCCTTCTTCTTACTCATAATTTAATGTACTTCTTTTTCAAGTCTAATAATTAATTCTGTGGTTAGGATTATACAATTGTATTACTTATTATATGATGTTCCTTTTTGTTTTCTGCTCCCTTTTATTTGTGGTTGTGGTTGACACTTCTCACCATCACTCCACTAAATTTTGCACTCGAGTTGTTGATACATTCATCTAGCATCGACTTTTGTGCAAATATGTTTTGAAGTGTCATTTAATTGCTTTATTTGAACCATATTAGAAAATTGATCACATGGTGACATCTTTCAAGCAAACAAAAAAAATGTATTCCTGCTAAGTATCGGATGTTTTGCACTGCTTGTTCATGTGTAAAGATGTGACAAATGATGGTATCTACTTCATACCTCCCTTTGATTTTTCATGATTGGTTGAAAACCTTTATTCGACATTATATGAATCAAAATGCGGTGTGAAGTCCTTTTGACTAAATAAGAAAATTATGTTGCTGAAATCCACTGGAACTGGAGAACACAGTTCATTGTAACAATATTCAACACTCACATGTATTTTAATCATGTTTTTATTGAGATTATAAACCAAAAATGGCTATGGCTGTTCTCTGATCAGTCTCACATCATTACATAATGCATTGGTCTTAGAGTCCAGCATACGTAGGTGGTAATCTTCTCCATCACCATTTGCATCTTTGTCAACTTAAGGCTCAGATGTGATTTTCAGCATGCTTAGTTTTGTTTTGCTGCCTTCTATTGGAGATTCCTTAGTTTTTATTTTGTAAACAATTATATGTTCTTGTTGGGCTAACTTTGAGTTTTTTGGTTCTGATGCTAACTAGTTCTCTTGAAATTGTAGTCACAGACTCAACATTTGATGGTTCCCTTGGATGGCACAAAGTAGGAGTTTCTCTCCAGTTAATTGCATCGTTTGGAATCCCATTCAAGGAGATGCTGTACTTATTACATTGAGACAATTTAAATATAATCTGTACAACTGTAACTTTTTCAAATGGTTTTGGCGCTATTGCCATGTCTAGTAGTCATTCTGCCAAAGTTTATATACCTGCTTGCCTTTTGGAGTAGAATGATTATTTGAGGAAAAGATGTGAACCTTTTGATGGTTTACATGCCTTTTGGAGTAGAATACTATTTAAAGAAAGATTGCAAGATTTTGGATAATCCATATAAGAATTCCATTCTTGATTATCTTCCACTCGGGAACCGCTGATATTTTTGTGCTTACATTTCCTTGACTGCTATATCACTAAGGAATATCTGAAAGCCTTGTTGGCAGTTCCATCGCCAGCAGTGCTGGGAGTTTGTTTATTTAATCACTGCAATTTTTTCCTTGTCCTCTGGATGTTGTTCATAGTGGGATCATAAAAGTGTTGTAATGCCAACTTTATGGTGACCTAGTTTAATGCTCGGACATGAATCCAGGGCAGAGAGAAGGTGACAATATTGCCTGTGGAGATGCTCTTATTTTATTTTTCATTAGGCAATTATTTGTATTTTGATTTTGTTCTAACTCTGGTGTAGCACGGATGGTTTTTCTTGCTCCAGAAGGGAGTGCTAAGTCCACTGAATCTAATTCAGTTCAAATCCATCTTATATGCGACTGTTCCTATGTAATCGTCCCGTTACCTGGTTTTGATTTTGAGCTTCAAATGAAAAGTAAAATCATTTGTTTTCGAGGTTTAACCATCCTTTAGTCTTATTTGACAATTGTTTTTGAGGATCATTATTTATTTATTTATTTATTTATTTTAAATAAGAAAATATATTGGACGACCAATTCTTATTTTGGGGTCTGATCAAGTTATATGCTCATTTTTCCTACCCCAAGCAGCTGGCCTATTTAGGTGTCGTTGTGGAGAACCCTTTTCGTCACAATTCCACTTTCTCAGTCTTTCTTTTATTTATTTATTTTTTGTTTTTAATATGCTGCTTTTTGCGTGTGGTATACCAAATCCAGTGGGTTTCCTTTCGGTGTTAGTTGTCGTGGGAGAGATGATAACTGCCATGCAACCATCTCTGAAGATTCATCCGGCACAGAAAATGAAAAAGCATTAAAAAAAATCCCCATTGACTTGCGCTAACTTATTGATGGGCTTCTAAGAAATTAGGTGTTAGATTAATAGATTTGGTTCCATTCATTTTAAGCCAAAGCTCCTCCGTCCATTTAGTATTTATGCTTTTATATTCAACTCTAACTCATGCCAAAACCCTTTTTCTTCTTCTTCTTCTTTTTCCAGACAGATGGTGGCCAAAAAATCCAAGGGAAGCGATTTAACATACGGATGTTTTTTCCTTGACATTGAAGTCTTTACATTTAATGAGCAACAATTTGAAAAATGTCCCACAAACTTAGAGAAAAAAGCAAATATATTCATACCATTCGACATGGAGAGTCTACCACCACGAGGCCGTACCTTTTAGGCTCGACTGCCGTGTAAAAGGGGAAGTCATAAACTATAAAACCATTTTTGCTTGAAAAAGAAAGCCTCACTAAATACCTGGAAAATTCATTTAAAAAAATAAAAATAAGGCTGACGCACATGAGGACAATTCCTTCTCTATTTTCTATGACAGCAATTGCGGGAACACTAATAGCACCATCGCTCCTGATGAGAATGAAACACTGGTTCCACAGGTTGCATTTCATGAAGGAGATTCCAGGGCAAATAAGGGATGAAAAATGTTTCACTTTTTTTATTTATTTAACAATATTATAATTTTAAAGAATATAAATAAATTTCTTTTAGATTGTATACTTTTTTTTTATGGTACTTCAATCAAGTTTCCGATAAGTATGACCGTGTTTGATATAATATAAAATAAGATAAAAGAAATAATAACATATTCTAACTCAAATAAGATAAGTTATTCTAATAAATATATTATTTATTTTTATTTTTATATCCCTTATCCATAGAATCGGTTAATCTCAAATTAGGATATAAGAAATACATATATCATATGCCATAAATTTATTTATTTTTATCAATTCTTTTATTTTTTATATTCTTTTTGTTGTAAAATAGAGAATTTTGATTAAAAAAAATTAAATTTGTGATTATATAAAGAAGAACTAAAAAAATATTTATAAAATATATTGTAAATAAAAATAATAGTAATATATGTATTATTTAATATGTATATATATAATATAAAATTGTTATTTAAAAATTTTAGATATTTTATTTATTAAATTTTAAATTATTAAACAATTTCATAATAATACTAAAGGTATGAGAAATTCCATATTTTTTTAATAAAAATATATTATAATATAATATAATACAATTTTTATTTTAATTAAATATCAAAACATTGAAAAATAATATATATTCTATTTTATTTTCATATTCATTTTATAAGCTAAATATGAAGATGACATAACATATCCCATTACATAGAGTACATTATAATACCGTGTCCATTGCATATAATATTTAAAAATATCGCATCTCATTAGGTATTATATATATATATATCATATCACATCAAATAAGATATTATATCATATCCCACCAACCTTATACAGTTTATAATACTCGTAGTTACGCATGACTCTCACAACTTCCTCATGCTATTCATCATTTTCTTTGATTTTAATATGTAATTTACCAATATTTCATTTCTATTATGGTATATTTTTATGCATATTGTATATTTACCTTTGTTTTTAGTTCTAAAAAATTTATTTTCAATTCAAAAATAAAAATATAATAATATTTTTAGTTAGGAATATGTAATGATAAAGCTTTTAATGTGACTATTTTTACAGCTAAATATATTTTTTATTTGGTATTTACATTATTACACCATTAGCTATAATATTAGGAGTTTCAATTTTTATTACATTGCACATGCATTGTTAATGCCTTAATTAGTCTTAGGGTATGATAACGTGGCATTCGAGTTTGAGACAGGTCACTCAAATAATGACTCTTAAAATAGACCTTCAAGAGATGTAATGTAAAATATCATAAAAAGTTTGTCCCAAAATCATTAAAAAAATATTGATTAATTTTCGAATGGGATAATCAAAACCTAATCCAATAGTATATTTATATGAAATATTATGAATATAATATTAGTTTAATATTTCTACCCTTATATATATATATAATTGTTTATACTTGACATGAGAATAAAAAAATGAATGAAAAATATTTTTATTCAAAAAAAAATATTATGAGGCTTTTAAAATATGAAGATTATTTCTACGAGTATATGATTATTTTATTCTTTTAATCAAATAATTCAAAATAAAATTACTTTCGCAACAATATTCATGCAAACAAATAGGATAAAGAAAAAATGAATTAATTTTGATTTTATTAATAATATAATCGAAGTTAGCTTTTAATATTTCAAATTTCAATTAGGGTTGTAACTTGAGTGGGTTGTTCAACCCAACCTAAATTAATAAATAGTAAACCCAAGTTTAACCCAATCCGAATTTTAGCTCGAGATACTCAATCAAGCCCGACCCAATCTCATTTTTCTAAACTCAGGTTGAGTTTGAGTTATTCAAATTAGACTTGGATTGATCATATTAGACTCAGGTTTATCAGGTTAAATTCGAGTTGGTTGGGTTAGACTCATGTTGATCAATTTGCATAATTCCAAATTCAAGTATAATATTTTTTTAAAAACTTTTATAGTATATTTTTATGAAAATTTAAACAATAAATATGACAAAATTTGAAGATAGCAATAAAAGAATAAATATAAATTTATATATTTTCTAAAAAATGAAAAATATAAGATATAATATAATTTAATATATTTTTTAAATAGAAAACGAGAATAAATATTATTATATAAGATAATATACGTTATAAATATTATGAAAACATTAAATCAAATTCGAGTTAGGCTTGGGTTGTTAGAAATTTAACTCAAATCCAATCCAAATTGAGTTCGAATTGAGAAAACTTAACTAAAATTTAACATAAATATTGAAAATGATTGTTCAAATCTGTTCAAACTTTGGTTTAATTCGGGTCAACCTGTTCGAGTTGTGCCCTAATTTCAACTATGCGGGAGGAAAATGACCAATTGCGTTGCTTTTATCCGCTTCATGCCTACTTCTGATCTTTCATGATTGGTTGAGAATTACCATTCAATATATGAGCAAAAATGCAGCATGAAGTTGCCATCCTTTTTACCAAGTAAGAAAATTATTATAATGCTGAAATTCAACAGTTCATTGTAACAATATTCAACATTCATGTGTGTATTTTAATCATGTTTTTATTGAGATCATAAACCAAAAATGCCTATGGGTGTTATCTGGTAAGTCTATCACATTGTTACATGATACATTTATCTGAGTCCACCATGCATTGGCGGTAAGCTTCTACATTGCCATCTGCATCTTTGTCAACTCAAGGCTAAGATGTGATTTTCATTTCTCTCTCAATATCGTGTTAGCTGCCTTCCATTGGAGACTCATTAGTTCTTATTTTGAAAATGGAAAACCATCCATGGATGAAACAATTTAATGTTCTTGTTGGGTTAAATTTGAGTTTTTTGGTTCTGCTGCTAGCTAGTTCTATTGAAATTGTAGTTGAATCCATGGCAGAGAGAAGGGGAAAGACTGAAAGGGCATTGCCTCTGGCGTTGCTCTTATTTTATTATTCATTCTGCAATTATTTTTATTTTAACTTTGGTCCACCTCTAGTACAGCATGGATAGTTTTTCTTGCTCCAGAGGGGAATGCCAAGTCCATTCAATCTGATTCAGGTTGGTTGGACCAGCTGTAGCCTAAGAAATTTTATTTTAAAATTCAATGGATTTAGGTCGAATCCAATCCAACTTACATATTCTGCGACTGTTTGGACCTTGGTTTTGAGCCTCAAATGATTTTGCTTTGGGTTTTTGTGTTGAGAATCCTGGTGTTTGGCCATCCTTTAGGGATTGCTAAAGTTTTATGCCTATTTTTCAAACCCCAAACAGCTGGCCTAGCTATGTGCTGCTGTTGTGGACGATCCTTTCACCAAAGTTCTACTTTTTTTTGGTGGGTTTCTTCCTTTTAAGTTGTGGGAGAGAATTGGCAGGGAACCATCCGGCACTTGTTGGATTAAAGAAAATAAAAAAGCGTTAAAAGAATCCCTATTGACTTGGCAATGATGCTTGTTGATGTAGATGGACGTAGTCGGACCGGTCCCGGCTTGTATTGGTTAAGAACACAATACCAACAACATTCGTTCTAAGCAAAAGCTCCTCCGTCCATTTAGACTCACCTATGCTTTGATCATCCTGTAAATTACGTTCCTTTTTTGTCCCCCTGTTTGTGTAAACTCCATGGCAGACTCAGTTGACATCTGCATTGATTTGGTGTTAATTTTCAAACCTGGACTTAATTCCTTGACACTCAAGTACCTGTAGAAAAATGCGCCACAAAGTTACAATATCAAATTACAGAAACACCCAAAACAAAAATTCATATCATTCAACGGGGATAGCCTACCCTTTGAGGGTCGAGGGTCTTCTAAGAGGGAAAGTCATTCATTGGAAAAGCTTTCTTGCTTGAAAAGAAAACCTAACCAAAGGGCCTGAAAGAGTCGGTCTTTTTCCATCACAGCCCTTGCAAACCCGTAACAATTTATGGAGGAGATTCCTAGAAGAAAATTGTGTCGAATTCTCCTTTGTTATATTCCAATTTCAAATAAATTTTTCTTAGGATCTGAAGAGAAGAAAACCAAGAATTAATTCTTGGTTTGTGTATTTAAAAATGAAAGAACTTTCAGTTGTATATTTGGTTTTTAAAATATTTGAGAAAATGGAATGATAAAAATTAATAAAAATAAAAAAATAACTTCAAATTTAATAAACTATATTGTATAAGTTTTTTAAACTCTTATTTTCTTATCCTAATTTTAATTATATTTGATTTTTTTATATTATTTATGATAAATTAAACATAAGAAAAATAAATATTTTAATATTTAATTATTCTTAATATACGAAAATATTAATAAAGTGAATTCTTATGTGTCATGTTTCCTAAAATATTATTTTCTAAATTAGAAGAATCAAATATTTTATTAAGATTCTTATCGTCCCTCTTTTATTTTTTATTTTTAATTCATTTAAAATAATCCATGAAAATGGTAAGTCAAATTTTATCTAGTAAGCCTTCAATTCTATTGGGTATTTTAAGATTCTCTTTTCTATATTAAAAATTTCTTAATCTTACCCTGCCATTCTTAATAAGATTTTCAACTTATTCCATGCCAAATGAATCTTTATCAAATAAATTTTTAAATGAATTAAAAATATTATAGAATATATTACTTAAAAAAAAATGAAAATGATTTCGTATAGATACATTTAAATGAATCGCTGATTTATAAATTTGAAGGTTAATCATTAATTTATAATCTATAAAATTTATAATTAATTAATTAATTAATTTATTGCATAATTAAAAAAGCTTGATAGGTGCCACTTATTTATACTCAAATTTGTTTATCCGAAAGCCTAGGGTGTCATTGTCATTTTTTAAATTACAGATTCATAATTTTTTTAAAAAATAAATCACTAATTTATCATTTATAAAATAAATTTATAATTAATTAATTTTATTAATAGATAATGATGAAATTAAAATAAAAATAATAATAAAGGATACTTTTTAGCTTCTAAAATTTCAAATTTCAACAATGCGTGAGGAAAGAGGCGAATTTGGTTGATAAAAAACCAAATAAAAGGCGAAAGAGAATGCGCACTGGGCCGGAATTAAGCCCAAAAACACGAAAGGCGGTGCGAATATTTTCGATCTCCTCAAATCAGACCGTCCACGTGTATGAGTCCCACAGAGAGTCAATGTACCTGAGTCACACATGAACTCTGTTCCCGGGAGTATATAATGCCTATTGCCGGAAGCCTAACCGTATTCACCCAAAGCTCTCTCCGATGCCATTCCCTGAATCGATACGTATCGTAATTTATCTTTCACAGAGCATCATCAAAAGGGATTCACAGGTCGCCGCCTAAATCAACATACCCTTTGTGGTTTTAATACAAAAAATATATATTTTGGTCTGTTAATAGCTTTTGAAATTTGATTTGATGTTTGTATTTATCGATAAATTGACGGAAATTTTTAACTACACAGGATTGAAATTTTGTGCAAGTGAGAATCTATAATGGGAAATCGGGGCCAGAAGCGGCCGGAATCCGTTGAGGAGTTGCCGGCGGATAAGCGAGCTTGCAGTTCTTTGGAGTTTAGGCCAAGTTCATCGTCGAACTCGCCGGGTCAGACTCACACGAACTCTCCGAACTTGGCCCCGGAGTCCCAAGATGGTGGCCATGATGGTGGTGAGATGGACACGTCGTCATCGGCTTCCGGCTCGGTCCGATCAGAGGAAGCTGAGAAAGATTCGGCCTATGGATCATGCGATTCTGATGACTTGGCCGATGGAGAACTGCGGTTTAATCGGGACATTCTTCGTGATTTTCAACGGAGGCGATCGTCCGGTGACCAAGCGAAATTCAAGAAGATTTTGGTGACTTTAACGGAAGCCGACGAGGTTGATGTTTCCGGCGTGCTTGCTGCGCTCACTGAGCTCTGTGAAGTGTTGTCGTTTTGTACTGAGAGTTCTCTTTCGAGTTTGACGGTGGACTCTCTGGCACCGGTTCTTGTGAAGCATGCGAAGCACGAGAGCAATCCGGATATAATGCTATTGGCAATTAGGGCAATTACGTATCTCTGTGACGTCTTCCCACGATCATCTGGCCTCCTTTCTCGCCATGGTGTCGTTCCGGCTTTGTGTGAAAGATTAATGGCTATTGAGTATTTGGATGTGGCCGAACAGGTATAATTTTATTCCTCTTTGTCATAAGCATCTGATTTTGTTTATTTGATAAAACATTATTGTTTGTATGGTGATTTTGAAATTTACAGAGCCTCTGTTCCCAATGTAGTGTTTACAAGCATTGGAGAAAATTTCTCGGGATCAACCGCTTGCTTGTTTGCAATCTGGTGCAATTATGGCTGTTTTAAATTATATAGATTTTTTCTCCACTACTGTGCAGGTAAGATTGCTTCTGAAAATTAGTGGCACTGTTCCCTTCTTTTGAATTCGATTGGAATGACTGTTGTTCTCATGTTGGAGGATTGAAGGCTGATATTAATTTCTTTTATGTGGCAGAGAGTTGCACTGTCTACTGTAGTGAATATATGTAAGAAACTGCCTTCTGAGTGCACAGCACCTTTCATGCTGGCTGTCCCTTCATTGTGTAATCTTCTTCAGTATGAGGACCGACAAGTATGTATTTTTTTATGTTGTGTTCATCTCAATGCATTTGAATAATGTTTGAATCTTTGAATCATTTATCAACTTTTGAAAACGCATTGTTTTGTTTTTATTTAATTCCTCAGCTTGTAGAAAATGTGGCTATTTGCTTGATAAAAATAGTGGAGCGAGTTCGTACCTACCCAGAAATGCTGAATGAGCTATGTAAGCACGGGTTGATTCAGCAAGCCACCCATCTCATAGACTTGAATAGTCGAACCACTCTTTCTCAGCCGATTTACACTGTAGGCTTATCTGACATTGCCTTTCCCAACACCCTGACTCTCAAATGGTTTTCTAATTTTCTCATATTGATTTGCAGGGTTTGATTGGGTCACTTGTCAAGCTTGCTTCTGGTTCAGTTGTGGCTGTCAGGACTCTTTTTGAGCTTAATATAAGCAGCATATTGAAAGATATTTTATCTACTTATGATCTCTCTCATGGAATACCTTCTGTTAATATGGTTGATGGACACTGCAATCAGGTTTATATGCTACACTAGAAAGCCTCTCTGCTTTGTCTCTTACTTCAGCTATCTGTATTAATAGAGTTTTATATGATCTTATCTGTGACAATGGGAGGGAATAGGCTGTAGCTTTTGTTATAGATGTGCATCGACAGACATTTACGTTGTAAAACATGCTGAAAATAACTTATATACCATAATAGTAATTTTGAACTTGAAGTCTATAACAAAGACATGTTTGCTCCCCTGATTGGGAGGACTCGGAATGAACTGCTGTTTTAGTATGCTAGTGAACTCAAGGACAATAGGATGCTTGTGCATTGACATGAATGATTGGAGACAATATATTGCCACCATTTATGTGAGAATTCATTCTTTCTCCCTCTCCTCCTTTGTTCTCCTTTTTTCTTCCTTGCAAGTTATCTGTTGGAAATGGATAGAAGTGTGGGATTGACACCCATGTTTCCTTCTTCCTCCCTTTACCTGTTTGTCGTCCATTTTATTTAAAAATTTTCTTTATTTGCCCCCTTTCCTTGTTTTGCTTTCTGTCATCTATTTTAACATTCCAATGAAACTTTTTCCAAGTCCTGCTTTCTACTTACGATCTCAGCAAATTTGCATTATAGCTGAGTTGCATCAATTGGATTCTCTTATCCTGTGTACACTGCAAAATAGGTTTAATCATGCATGCATCTCTCTCTCTCTCTCTCTCTATATATATATATATATATATTTTTTTTTTTTTTTAATTTATTTCACTAAAACTTGTTACCCTGGAATCTTGAATGACAATCAAGGATACAATATTTTATTCATAATTTGTTTATTGACTTGTTGTACCTACATTGACCTTGTAATTATATATTTGTTATGTATGCGTTAATTAAATAATGTTGACTTCAAATGATGCATTTTTCCATGTATTCACTATTCCTGATATTTCACTGTAAGTTTTTCATATTTTAATAGTAGTAATTGCTGTCATTTCTTTCACTAAATTTCCAATATAGTTCTTTATATATATATATATATATATATATTTTTATCGACATCCCCACAGTTCTTGACGGTTGATATATTTGTGAATATTGATATTTTAATTCTTAATATGTACATCCTATAGTAGAACACTGTACTAACTGTACAATAGTCCATAGCCATGCTGGAAGTTCTCCACCCACAAAAATTTGTTCATTTTTTCTTTTTCTCTCTAATTTGACTCTCCAAAAATAAGATTGCGACCCAAAGTCCTGGCTTTTCAACTATTGGCGAGGTATGAGTTATTTTGATGTTGCATATTTCTTAGTCGATGCATTTTTTTTTCTTTTTACATAAAAAAATGTCACATTTGTTTCCAAATTAAATTTGGGAATAAAACATTGGAAGAAAAGGGGCAAAGAACTGGTAGGGGATGGACAGGTACCACTTACAGATATTTATCAGGAAGCAGAGTAGTGTCTGTTAAAATAATTACCTCAATTCGAGTAAGGACCTTCCTAATAGCCTTGGCTAAGTGGGTAAGTGCCTTCCAAAAATAGGGGTGCTTGGGAATTGTCCATTGGCAAGAATGTTCCTCTATTTTTTGCAAGTTTTTCTGGGCTTGTGGGAGAGTAGTGAGGGGTAGGGTCTGTGGCTATTTATTTTTTTTTTTTTTGGGGGTCTTTGTTTTGATTGCAGGTGACTGCACATGCTCTAAGCCTTTGTCTTGGAATGTTATGATTTCAAATATCGAATTAATGCCTTTAATTATAAAAGGACGTAGAATTAATACATTTCAATCAATTGGTGCTTTTGGCAGCGATTTAGTTCTTTAATTAGATTAATTAACATTAGATTTTTTAATATGTTTTGGTCATTGTCACTTAAAATCTTACTGGTTTGGGCATTTTCAGTGTTGGGTAAAACATCAGGTCCTAATCTTTCTGCTAATAATTTCTTAGGAGAGCTTTGTATCAATTATTTGAGTTTGCCTGCTTCTGCTTGTAACTGAATTTTATTTATTCATTTTTTTTAAAGGCTTTAGATTTTAGATGAGATTGGCTACATGAATCCTGAACTACTTCTAAGTTACATTCTTATTAATAGGCAGTAGTAGAAATAAGAAGGCACCCGACTAAAGGGGGTGCAACTCTAGTGCACAAAAAGGCGCACCAAGGCAAACAAAGAAAGAACCAAGAAACACCCTACTACTATATCTCACCTTAACTATCTAGGAAATCAAGCAAGGAAAAGTTCATTCCCATCCCATATCAGCTTGACCAAGAAAGCAAAGATGTTAAAGAAGTCTCTTTAATTGCCAACAGAGTGTGCTTAGTGCCTTCAAAGATGTTCTATTTCTATCTTTATAAATAGTCCAAAGCAAGCATAAAGGGCCATTTTCCATACAATTCCTTTATGGTCCACAAAGTTTCCATAAAACCCAATGAGAACATAGGGGTGCAACTTGAATGGGTTGACCTGACACAACATTTGAACAGGCTTGGGCAGTTATTTTCAATATTCAGGTTGAGCTTGGTTTAGGTTTTTTCAACCCGAACTCAATTTGGGTTGGGCTTGGGTTAAGGTTTGGACAACCCAAGCCTAACTCGAACCTGATTTAATATTTTTATGATATTTATAATGCATATTATCTTATATAAAAATATTCATTTTCTTTTTCTATTTTTAAGGAAAAATATCAAACTATATTATATCATATGTTTTTTATTTTTTTTAGAAAAATATATAAATTTATGCTTATTATTTTGTTGCTATCTTGATTTTATATATATATATATATATATATATATATATATATATATATATATATATTTTTTTTTTTTTTAATTCTTTATTTATTTTTATACATAAATTTTTGTCCCCATTGGGACTTCAACTTGGAACCTCCCACAAATGGTCTCCATCCTTTCACCACTTGAGCTAAGCCTCAAGGGCAATTGCTATCTTGAAATTTTATCATATGTACTATTTAAATTTTCATATAAATACATTAAAAAGGTTTTTAAAAAATATTATAGGTGGATTTTGAATTATATAACCCGACCAACTCGAACTCAACCCAAATCTAACCCGACGAACTTGAATCTAACTTGAACAATCTAAACTCAACCCGAATTAGAAAAATGAGGTTGGATTGGGTTTGAGTTGAGTACCTGGGGTTAGAGTTCAGGTTGGAGTGAGCTTGAGTTAGAGTTCGGATTGGGTTGAGCCTAGGTTGATTGTTTCTTAATTCAAGTTGGGTTCAGGTTAGTCATGAACCCAACCAATTTGCCCAAGTTGCAGTCCTATGAGAACATAATGAACCTTCTTAGGAAGCACTCATTCCACTCCAAAGAAACCTAAAAAAAGAAAAAAAGAAAAATCAGAGATCAAAGGTAATATGACTCATAGTGCTTAAGAATATGGTTGGCTAACTCTTTATGATTCTTGCATAAGCAACTATGGATGCTACATTTTAGTTATATTATTTTAATTCCATTAATACTAATTTACTCAATGGTATTATTACCAGTACCGTTAATACTAAGTTAAATTTTTTAAATTCAATGATTTACCATGTTTTTCATGACTGAGGTTTGGTACAAGGCTGAAGGACACAGAAATGTTACTATTATATCTTCTTTCTCAGGTGTGTGAAGTGCTCAAGTTGCTTAATGCACTTCTCCCTACTTCAGCTAGGGATCAAGATGTTCAAATGGTGTTGGATAAGGAATCTTTTCTAGCAAATCAGCCAGATCTTTTGCAGAAGTTTGGGAATGACATACTTCCCATTTTGATGCAGGTAGCTTTTATGAAATGTAGCAGTTAAATATTTTCCTTTTTCTTTTTCATTGCATTGTTAATATTTTCTTCATCCCTCAAACAGGTGGTTAGTTCTGGTGCAAATTTGTATGTTTGCTATGGCTGCCTATCTATTATCAACAAGTTAGTTTATTTCAGCAAATCTGACAATCTTCTTGAATTGCTTAACAATACCAATATATCAAGGTGAAATAGGTTTCTAGTCTCAGTTATATTATATCTTGAATATATTCTAACTAAAGCTAATAATATGATTTTGATCATGTGGCAGTTTTTTGGCTGGAGTTTTTACTCGGAAGGAACACCATGTGCTGATAATAGCCCTGCAGATTGTGGAGACACTCCTACAAAAACTTTCTGACACTTTCTCAAATTCTTTCATAAAGGAAGGTGTCTTTTTTGCTGTGGACGCGCTTCTTACCCCAGAAAAATGTTCACAATTGAAGTTTCCAGTGTTAAGTGGCACCCATTTTTCAATTGACTCAAATCAAAGGCATGCTGCTAAGGAGGTTTTCAGATGCTTATGTTATGCTTTTGATAACGATCAATTCTCCTCGGCTTCAGAAATGGAAAATTGCAAGCTTGAAAAGGATTCTGTTCACAACCTTGCAAAGCACATAAGGACAAAGTATTTGACCACTGAACTACTTAACTCTGAGAAAGGTTTGACTGATATTCTTCAGAAGCTCAGAACTTTCTCGGCTGCATTAACGGATCTGGTAGACATGTCCCTCCATGATGATACTTCTGCTCAGCATGAAGAGAAGTACTATTGTATGTTACATCAAATCATCACAATTCTCAATGGAAAAGAACCCATTTCAACTTTCGAGTTTATTGAAAGTGGAATTGTGAAATCCTTGGTGAATTACTTATCCAATGGTCTGTACATGAGAGAAAAAGTCGGTTCTCAGGGTGTATCAAGTCATTATGACAATGTAGAAAAAAGATTTGAGGTTTTTGGAGGACTATTATTATCTTTGTCAGAACCCCTCTCAGAGGACTTGCCTCTATCAGTATTAATACAGAAATTGCAACATGCATTGTCTTCTGTGGAAAATTTCCCTGTTATTTTAAGCCATGCGTCCAAGCAAAGAAACTCATTTGCTACTGTTCCAAATGGACGTTGTGTGTCGCATCCCTGTCTAAAAGTTCGTTTCACAAAGGAAGAGGTGGAGACATCCCTATATGATTATTCAGAAGATGTTCTGACTGTTGACCCCTTTTCTTCTTTGGATGCCATTGAGGGATTTCTGTGGCGCAAAGTTAGCATCAAAAGAACTGAACCCACAAATTCAGTGTTTCAAGCTTCACATGATATGAAAGGTCCAATATTTCAAGGACCATTAGATGCAGGTTCTCAAGGCAAAAGTCCAGATCTGATGGAGTCTGAAAGCATGTCCTCTGAGTTTCCTGAGGTGCAGGTTATTTCTTTAACTTTAAAGAATACAATTTCTCTTCAGAAGCAAGAAACTCAGATTTTTTTCCCCTATTGTTTCTTGTAGGCTGAATTTAGTATCTTCTGGGCATTATTTGATCTTTTTTTCTGATTTTATGCAGGAAGACAAAGATTCATCACAGTCTACACCTGAATCTGCAAGCAATTTAAGAGAGATGACTCCTGGTGAAGCAACGTCTTCTGGAGAAACTCAAACAGTAAGTGTATTTCTGTTTATCATTTTTACAATCCTCCTAATCTCAACTGAAAAAGTATCCTGAGATTGAAGTCACACTGAAAGGGTTCATGGTTTTATCTGTACTAAATATATGGCATACCCTGTGTGATTGTGTATGTGGTTTAGGGCTGCTGGGCAAATGGGTGGGTATTTTGTGTTTGATAGGGGAAAAGCAATTAATTTTTATTGTAGCTGTGGAATATCCATGATTGTAAAAGGAGATGCAAAGAAGAAGGGGATGATATTAGTAAATCTTTCCTTACTGGAGCAGAGAGATGAGGCATAGATTTAGTAATGTTCTCCATATTGGAAAGAAGGGCAGATGTGAAATTGGTAAAATTTGGATGAAGTTAATTTATCATTTTTCCTTCATATTTTTTTATAACCACAGCATGGGAGTGGGGTAATTTCTCAAAGATGGATTCCAATAAGAGAGATTATGGATTGTGACTTTCATTGGTAGTCATAGTATATAAATTTAACAACCATGAGAACAGAAGATGCATTTCACAAAGGTGCATATTAAGGAGAAAGAAAACAAAATTTATTGGTGGGCTTAGTATTATAGGTTTTACTATTTTGTCCTTAGTATGCATTCTCACCTTTTTGAGAACATGGGGGAGGATCAAAACACAAAAGGAGATACAAAATGTGATATTGGTGAGTCAACAGTAAGGATAACTGCATAACTAAATTAATTACTTGTTATATTGTATTGATGGCCTTCAGTATTATTGGTTTTACTATTTTGTCCTTAATAAGCATCATCACCTCTTTGAGAACATGGGGAAGGATGAAAACGCCAAGGGGATACAAAATATGATATTGGTGTAGTCAACAGTATAGATGACTGCATAACTAAATTAATTACTTGTTATAGTTGTATTTTTCTCAGGTCCTGCTTGTTTCTTATCGTATAAGGTGCTTCTGCCTTTATTACTACTAAGTGTGTCATGTTTCAGGTATCTGCTGAACAAGAACAACATGTCTCTTCAGAGGCTGGTGTTAAAATGAAAACTCAGTGTCCTGAATCCTGTAGCGGTGAAGATGCTTCAGTAAAATTGTTATTCTATCTAGAAGGGCAACAGCTAAACCGGGAACTAACGATGTATCAAGCAATTATCCAGCAACAAATTGAGGCAGAACATGAAATTATTCCCAGTGGAAAATTGTGGGGTCAAGTGCACACCCTGACATACAGGGCAGCTGTGGAACCTAAACAAACTCATCCTCAAGAATGTCTTCAAAATTCTCCTGTATCTGCTAAAGTTGGGACACATCTTCAGCAGGCTCCATTTTTTTCCAATATCTTTGTTCCTGAACTTGTTGCTGAGTTGGATAAGTCAGGCCCTACATATGATATATTATTTCTACTTAAAAGTTTGGAAGGCATGAACAAGTTCAAATTCCATCTTATGTCTCGTGAAAGAACAAAAGCTTTTGCTGAAGGGAGAATTGATAACTTGGATAATTTGAAGGTGGCAGTTCCTGTAATACCAGAGAATGAGTTTGTGAACAGTAAATTGACTGAAAAACTGGAGCAGCAGATGCGGGACCCTCTTGCTGTGTCTATTGGTGGCATGCCTTTGTGGTGTAACCAGTTGATGGCTTTGTATCCATTTTTATTTGGTTTTGAAGCAAGATGTAAGTACTTCCGATTGGCTGCATTTGGCCCACTTCAAGCTCAACCTCATTCATCATTTCATAATACATCAGGTGCCCCAAGTGACAGGCGACATAATGCTGGTAGTTTGCCTCGGAAAAAATTTTTAGTTTGCCGGGATCGTATTCTGGATTCTGCTGCCCAAATGATGAACCTGCATGCTTGTCAAAAGGTTGTTCTTGAAGTGGAGTATAATGAAGAAGTCGGTACTGGCCTTGGTCCAACATTAGAATTCTATACTTTGGTTTGTCATGAATTCCAGAAGACTGGCCTGGGCATGTGGAGAGAAGACTATACTTCATCTACGTCATGTAAAAGCTTACAGGCAGGGTCAGGAATGGTGGTGTCCCCTTCAGGACTCTTTCCTCGCCCTTGGTCGTCTACATTAAGTACATCTAATGGAATAGAATTTTCTGACGTGACAAAACAATTTGTTCTTCTAGGCCAGGTCGTGGCAAAGGCTCTCCAGGATGGAAGGGTCCTGGATCTTCCCTTCTCCAAAGCTTTCTACAAACTTGCCATTCTTGGGCAGGTATCATTGATATTTTAATTTAGTATTTATTTTGATGAATTTCCAATTAACTGTTTAATTTAATGTTATTTAATTATTTATTTTATTCTTTAATTTAAAACTTTGTGTCTGGAGGGCAAAAATGTTAATTGAGTTTTTTTTGCAGGAACTTAGTGTGTATGACATCCAGTCATTTGATCCTGAGCTTGGCAGGGTTCTGCTAGAGTTTCAGGCTCTCATTGATAGAAAAAGATATTTGGAGACTGTTTGTGGTGAAAAATCTACATTTGATGTTGATATGTGCTTCCGGAATACAAAAATTGAGGATCTTTACCTTGATTTTACACTTCCGGGGTATCCCGAATATGTTCTTACTTCTGGTTCTGATCATAAAATGGTAGGCCTTTGCCATGGTGATTATCTTTATTTTTCTGAGACATTAATTGGAATACAGTTTATAACATATTTCATTGTTGTTATCTTAATTTAGGTAACTATGACTAACTTGGAGGAATATGTTTCACTTCTTGTGGATACTACTATAAATGCTGGAATTTCCAGACAAGTGGAAGCATTCAGGTCTGGGTTTAACCAGGTTTGTATCATTCACTCAGGCTTTCACTGGAATGGGCAGGACTTTATCCTTTAATGATCATCCCAACAGAACATGATCCTTTAATTTTTCCAAGTTCTACCAACTAGAGTACTCAAAATACAAAATTACTCGATGCAATGAAGATGTGCTTGTGTCTAATTTCTGTCCTGTGGTAAGATTCCATGTGTTATAACGTGAAGAAAGAAGTGAAAAAAGTTTCTATACCCTTTTCTTTAAAAAATTTATACTTTATGGTTTAAAGGGATTGTTCGATAACTCAATTGATTCTAAGACAGTTGGGAAGAAAAAGAGAAAAGCAAACCAGAAATCGATCTATATGTGCAAAACCTTTTTGCTAGGCATATAAAATTTTATTACAAAAGCTTCTAACAAAGTGTAGAGGAAGTCTACTGAGTGCACCTTGGCTAGGAAAAGAAAGAAACACAAGCTAACATACTGAGTACTAATATCTGTGTCCTTGTTTAAAACTACAGTGTGTTGGTTGTGATCCTGAATTATGCAAACTTGTGCACTTTTCTATTTCAATTGAATTGGAAACTGAAAACTGAAGTGTTTTACATATCATTTCTTACAACTGCATCAGTGAAGGGTAAAATGTAGAAAATGGCTGCCATCACTTCCTAAATGGTGATGATGAAATATAAAAATCAGCATCATTTAATGAACCCTTAAAACATCAGTCTTGGCTCTCTCTCTCACTCCCTTGAAGTCCCTCGTCATAGCAGATGGAATTGCATGTTCAAATTCTGAGTTGGTATAGTGGAGCCATGAAGTACTGGAGTTGGTTCAATTTCAATTGACACGGTTGCAAGCATATAGTTCATATTCATTGATGTAAGCCTAAATACAGCCATTCAAATAACGAAAATGAACTCTAGCAGTCTTGAACCAGAATTTGTTAAGTGATAGACATGGTTTGACATGGGTGCAGGGTTAACATATAGAGGATGTGATAGGGATTTTGAGCTTTAGGAAACAGAGTGTAAAGCTTGAGTTTTAGGAAGACTTGAAACATTCTCTACAATGTATCCTGATGTTTCAGTGCCATCGGTTGAAACATTCTTCCACTTACATGTGGTAAATTTGTTATAGGGACTGCAATATCCAGAACTGAATTACTTATACTCTGCTCATCCATGTCATAGTGAACCCAAATGTTAATCTAATTTGGCGTATCTGATCTATGATCTGATTTTGTGTTCCAGTTTTAGGAAATTGATGTAGATTGTCATGGTAAAATGGTTTAGTTTTTTATAGTTTGAATAAATATTATCCTCCTCTTGGATAGGGTCTTGTGATTTGTTCTTTTCTTCTTTTCACTATGGATGATGATGCGATGAATTTCTCAATTCTACAGGTTTTCCCCATCAAACATCTTCAGATTTTCACTGAAGAAGAACTGGAGAAATTACTATGTGGAGAGCGTGATTCTTGGGCTGTATGTATATTCCATCTAAGCTATCTCAATTGGGGAATATTTTATTATCCTCACTAAGATGATATATTGTTGCCTTTTCAACAGTGCAATGGGCTCTTAGATCATATCAAATTTGATCATGGATACACTGCTAGCAGTCCTCCCATTATTAATGTTAGTATTGTTCTGTCTTTTTGCATTTTTTTTTTCCTGGTTAATACTGAAAAGATTGCTAAGTTGCTGTTTTGAACTTCAGTTACTGGAAATTGTGCAAGAGTTTGACCATGAACAGCGACGAGCATTTCTGCAGTTTGTGACAGGGGCGCCAAGGCTTCCTCCTGGTGGTTTGGCATCTCTCAACCCGAAGCTCACAATTGTCCGGAAGGTCTGACTTGAAGCATATCTCATAATCCCAATCTTAATTTTAATTTCTTTCATCTTTTTAAGTTGGCTACTGATTTTATGTGGACTACAACAGCATTGCAGCAAATGGGCAGATGCAGATCTGCCTAGTGTGATGACTTGTGCCAATTATCTGAAGTTGCCGCCCTACTCATCAAAAGTGCAATTCTTTCCTCAATGACATCTTTTGTTCATTTATTTATTTTGAAAAAAGGACTTCGATGCTTTTGTTTATGCATTGATTCTTATAGGCTAAATTCTTATAACACATCTATTTTATTTTGTTACAGGAAAGGATGAAAGAGAAGCTGTTATATGCTATAACTGAAGGACAAGGGTCATTCCACCTCTCCTAGCTAGCTTCTAATTCCTCCATCCAACTGATACAGAAACTGTGAATTTGTAATTATTAGATTAGATGGTGGTGTAGATAAGAAAGAAATGAAGTGGGTGGCAACGGGGCAATGATAATGCCGGAAAGAGGAGCTGATTGGCTTGAACAAGAGGATGCTCCTTCCTTCATGGACTGTAGATAAAACAAGTTCGTATAGGCTGTTGGTTTAGTTTTTGGAGATGGGGGAAGAGAGCTGTACAGGGAAATATGGGGGTTTATGGATTAGCTCTCCTTTCCAAGCTTCATGTACAAAGCTCTGTACAGAAGATCTTTATGGCATGTGTATTTTGACACCTTTGGTCTGGTAGCAATTCCAAGGGTCTAGGCATGTGAACAAACTATATTATATCAGTATACTTTGGTTTCCGAACGACTTAATTACAAAATGATGGTAATTTCATGTTTATGTTCTATATATCATTTTGATCTGGAGTTAGAAAATACCATCACATGTCTTTGCAAGGACTACTGTTGGAAACCATTTCGTCATGTACTGGAATTGAACCGTTCTCTGCCGTTCTCCATAGTGATATGATTGTCATTGATTTCATTCACATCATTCCTGTTGACGTTTATCGCTGTCACTTATTTTTGAAGAAATCAGGTTGATGAAAATTATCTGTTTACCCATTTTTCATGGATATTGGGGGATGATAATTTTGCTTCTTGATGGTACTAGCAGAAGTTTTAGGATATGTTTGGGTCTTAAAAATATTTGTGGGAAAAAGATGAGAGAAACGAAAGAAAGAAAAAATAAAGGAAAAGGAGGAAAAGGAGGAAAAGTAGAAGGATGTAGAAGGCGAAAAAACAAATGAAAGGTACGAGCACCTTTTAAAGCCCTTCAATATTGATTCAAACCATCCTCAGGTTGTATTTTCCCTCAAATCTTTTAATTAAATATTATTATAAAATAAGGATAAATACAATGTAAATCGAAGTAGTAAAGATGAAATATATCTTACTTTGATATATAATAAAGAAGAATAAATAAGAGAAGAGAGTTGAAAAAGTTGAGAGAATGAAAAATAGAGAGAATGAGAGAAAGTAAGAAATTTCTTTCTTGCTTAGGAATACATATTACAGGGATGAGAAACCCTTTTATAGGACTTCTATTAATATTCTCATTAATGAACCATTAATGAGAATATTAATAGAAGTCATAAATAATACTTAATTAATATTTATTATAATTAATGTGATGAGATTCATTACTTCAGTTATAACACTCACTTTTGGATGTTCACCACATTAAAGAATATACCTCATTAAAACCTTGCTAGTAAAAACACCCTATGGGAAAAACCTAGTGAATGAAAAATAGTGCAATATTCTTATAATTCTTTAAGTTACTCTTGGTATGTTAGGACTGTCTCGTTAAAAACTTTGCCAGTAAAACCCAGTAAGACAAAACTTGGACGAAAGAAAAAAGAGTACAGTACACTAACACCCTTTTACAAGCATACTCCCCCTCATGTCAATATCCTTAAGTTGACGCATTTCAATCATGTGTATTAACTTCTTGAATGTTGAGGTTGAATGATTTTGTGAATAAATCTGCTAGATTATCACTTAAGCGTATTTGTTGCACATCAATTTCACCACTCTTCTGGAGTTCATGTGTATAAAAGAATTTTGGTGAAATGTGTTTAGTTCTATCTCCTTTAATATAACCTCCTGTTATTTGTGCAATGCATGCAACATTATCTTCAAATAATGTTGTCGGGTCACCTTTGATAGAGGAGAGTCCACATGATTCCTGAATATGTTGGATCATAGATCTTAGCCATATACATTCACGACTTGTTTCATGAATTGCCAATATTTTTGAATGATTTGATGATGTGACCACCATTGTTTGTTTGACAGATCTCCATAAAATAGCAATATCATTGCAATTAAACACATAGCCTGTTTGTGACCTACCTTTATGTGGATCTGAAAGATATCCTACATCTGCATATTCAAGCAATTGTTGTTTTGATTCTCTTGAGTAAAATAAACTCATATTAGTAGTTCCGCGAAGATAACACAATATATGTTTGATACCATTCCAATGTCTTCAAGTTGGAGTGGAACTGTATCTTGCTAATAAATTGACAGAAAAAACAATGCCTGGATGTGTATAATTGGCAAGATATATAAGTGCACCAATAGCACTAAGATATGGTACTTCAGGACTAAGTAACTTTTCATCTTTTTCGCAATGACGAAATGGGTCATTTTTTACATCAAATGATCGGACAACCATTGGAGAACTTAAAGGATGCGCTTTATCCATATAAAAACGCTTCAAAACTTTCCTAATGTATATTGATTGATGTATTAAAAGTCCATTTGGAAAATGCTCAATCTGTAGGCCAAGACAAAATTTTGTTTTTCCAAGATTTTTCATCTCAAATTCATTTTTCAAGTAATTTGTTGTTCTTGTGAGCTCTTCAGGAGTTCTAACAAGATTTAAGTCATCAACATACACTGCAATTATTGCAAATCCGGTTTTTGATTTCTTAATAAAAATGCATGGGTATATAGGGTTATTCACATACCCTTCTTTTAGCAAGTATTCGCTAAGGCAATTGTACCACATGCGTCCAGATTGCTTTAATTCATACAAGGATCGTTGTAACTTGATTGCGTACATGCTATGAGGCTTTGTACTATTTGTTTTAGGCAATTTAAATCATTAAGGGATTTTCATGTATATATCATTATCCATGGATCCATATAAATATGTTGTAATAACATCCATGAGACGCATATCCAGTCCTTCTGAGACTGCCAAACTAATTAAGAAACGAAATGTGATTGCGTCTATGACGGGAGAATATGTTTCCTCGTAGTCAATACCAGGTCTCCACGAGAAACCTTGTCCTACTAATCGCGTTTTATATCTTATGATCTCATTATTCTCATTGCGCTTTCGTACAAATATCCATTTGTACCCAACAGGCTTTACATTTTCAGGTGTTTGGACTACAGGTCCAAAAACTTCTCGTTTTGTTAATGAATTTAACTTTGCCTGTATAGCTTCTTTCCATTTTGACCAATTATTTCTATGTCGACATTCTTCCACATTTCGTGGTTCGAGATCTTCTTCATTTCTTATGATATCAGAGGTCACTTGGAAAGTAAAAATATTGTTAATAACAATATTATTTCGATCCCATTTTTTTCTCGTGTGTAAATAATTTACTGAGATCTCACAATTTTCACGTACCTGTGCCTCTTCAGGGGCTTTCTGCATTCTTTGTGCCTCTATTAGGGTATAAATTTATCAATTTTAAACTGATCAATTATTTTGATGGCCTTTTCTAGAGTGCCAAGTTTTTCTTGGGTTCTTCTCTTTCGGGGAGCTACATCCTTTGAGCCGACAGGTTTACCATGCTTTAGGCATATCTTAAATTCATTTGTTAACTGTTCTATAGGGACATCAATCTGTGTTGGAGTATTTACGATCGGGATATGTGACTTTGTCACTTTCTTTGTATCACTGAATGCATCTAGTAATTAATTTGTAAGATTTTTCAAATTAATGATCCTTTGAACTTCTAGTTCACATTGATTTGTACGAGGATCAAGATGGGTCATAGTAGGCCTTTCAACTAATTTCTTGTCGTTCTTCAGGAATCGACTTTTCTCCCCTTAATGACGGGAAAACACTCATTAAAATGACAATCCACAAAGCGGGTTGTAAAAACATCACTTGCCAAAGGTTCAAGATATCTTATGATAGATAGGGAATCAAAACCTACATAAATCCTAAGTCTTCATTGGGGACCCATTTTAGTATGTTGTGTAGGTGCAATTGGTACATATACTGTACAACCAAAGATTCGTAAGTGAGAGATATTTGGTTGTTTTCCAAGCACAAGTTGTGAATGAGAGTATTTATGGTAAATTGTAGGTCGAATACAGACTAAAACTGAAACATGCATAATAGCATGTCCCTGGGCGGAAGTAGGTAATTTGGTTTTCATTAGTAATGGTCGAGCTATTAATTGGAGATGTTTGATGAAGGATTCTGCTAAACTATTTTGGGTATGAGTATGAGTAACAGGATGCTCAATATTTATCCCTACTAACATGCAATAGTCAATGAATGTTTGAGAAGTAAATTCGCCAGTATTATCAAGATGTATTGTCTTAATTAGATAATCTGGAAATTGTGCTCGTAATCTGATTATTTGTGCAAGAAGTCTAGCAAAGGCAATGTTACGTGTAGAAAGGAGACAAACATGTGACCACCTAGTAGAAACATCTATTAAGATCATAAAATAACATAATGGTCCACATGATGGATGGATAGGCCCACATATGTCCCATGTATTCTTTCTAAAAAGACTGGTGACACATATATGACTTTAGTAAAAGATGGTTTGACTATCAATTTACCTTGTGAGCAGGCAACACATGAATATTCATTGGGCAAAAGAATCTTCTGGTTCTTTAGTGGATGCCCATGTGAGTGTTCGATTATTCGACGCATCATTGAAGACCTTGGGTGACTTAGCCTGTCATGCCAAAAGACAAAAACTTTTGGGTCGTTGAATTTCTAGTTCACGACAACATATGATTCAATAGGCTTTATAGTTGTATGATACAACCCAAATGAGAAAGCCGGGAGTTTTTCCATTATAAGCTTCTGGTCATATATAATGGAAGAAATGTAAATATGTTCTACATTATCTTAATTCATAGTTTCAATATGATATCCATTTCTGCGGATATCTTTAAAATTGAGCAAATTTCTTTTGGATTTGCTAGAATATAAAGCATCATTTATATGGAATCTAGTTCCATTTGACAACATTATGTTTGCTCTTCCAGAGCCTTCAACTAAGTTTGTAGTACCAAATATGGTACTTAAATTAGCTTTTATTAATGTCAATTCGAGAAAATATCTTTTATCTCGAAGAATTGTGTGTGTGGTTGCACAGTTTGTGAGACATATATCATCCTCATTCATCTTGAGACCAAATAACACATGGATTTCAGATATAACTAAAAAAAAAAAGAAGGCATAATGTAAATAACAAAAGAAAATCAGATGCAAATATAAGACATAATAATATATTATTTCATATATAAATTAACATCAATCAATGTTAATTTCCTCATCATTTATCAAATGGTATGTTTTTTCATTGGGACTTCCAAAGAAATCAATGTCATAATAGGTTAGGTCCAATCCATCACCATCAATAAAGTTCATCTCTATTTCTTTTCCTTTTGCTTTTATTGATGCTTAGTAAAGGTCGACCAAATGTTTGGGCGTACAACAAGTACACGACCAATGCCCCTTCATACCACATCTATAACAATTATTCTTATAGTTCTTAGGAAGTTTATCTTGTAAACGCTTCCCATTTTCTTGTTTTACCTCAATATTGTTCCACTTCTAGTGGTGTAATGATGCTTTCATTTTCTGAAAATTATTACTATAAGAACCATGGTATCGGAGATTTCTTCCACGACCACGTCCTCGTCCTCGTCCATGTCCACGAGTTTAGGACGATATTGCATTCACTTCAAGGAATGGTTCAGATCCAATTGGACAAGACTGGTGATTTCTCATCAGAAGCTCACTATTTTGTTCAGCAACAAGAATACATGATATTAATTCAGAATATTTTGTAAATCTATACTCTCGATATTGCTATTGCAGGAGCACATTTGATGCATGAAACGTAGTAAAATTTTCTCTAACATGTCTTATTCTATGATTTTTTTCTCCACACAACTTTAATTGAGAGCTGATTTTGAAAAGAGTGGAGTTATATTCACTAATAATTTTAAAATCTTGCAACCTTAAGTGCATCCAATCATATCGAGCTTTTGGGAGAATCACAGTTTTCTGGTGGTCATATCTTTCCTTCAAATTACACTATAGAGTAAAAGGGTCCTTTACCGTAAGATACTCATTTTTTAAACCTTCATGGAGGTGATGGTGAAGGAAAATCAATGCTTTTGCATGATCTTGCAGGGATGCTTGATTTCCTTCTTTGATCATATTATTCTATATAAATGACTTCAAGTTTAAGATACGAGAATTACCTTCAGAACAATTCGTGTTGATAACGTGTTATAAAATAAGGACAAATATAATGCAAATCAAAGTAGTAGAGATGAAATATTTTTTACTTTGATATATAATAGGGAAGAAGAAATTAGAGAAGAAAGTTGAGAAAGTTGAGAGAATAAATAACAAAGAGAATGAGAAAAAATAAGAAATTTCTTTCTTACATAAGGATATATATTACAGCTCTTTTATAGGTTTTTCAAATAACTTCCATTAATATTCTCATTAATGAATATTAATGAAACTCATAAATAATACTTAATTAATATTTATTATAATTAATATGGTGACATTCATTACTTCAGTTATAACAAATATCTTTTTTTTTTTTTTTTTTTTTTAACCATATAGAGTAAAAATTATGGGTTGAGGTCATCGGAATTCATTAGGCTTCATATCTGTTCCAAGATCTTAGAATAAGTGATATTTAACGAAACAAACCACCACCTAGAGCCCTCTCTCCGTCTGCTTCGGCTATTGTGGTTCTTGTTTTAGCTTCACCAATTCCGTGACTCTGTGCACGATGCTCTAGGACCTCTTTCCCTTCTAGTTTCACTGGACCTCTTTCTTTTAATGGAAAATACTTAAATTATAAGAAAAAACACCCCAAAAGCATATAGTATTTAGTGTCCGCAATGGCAGTAATCCAAGAAGGATGTGACGACAAACAAGAGGACACAATTTACTCGACGTAGTACACCCCACTTCCACCCAAAGCCCTGGAAGCATTTTCTCATATCATCAAATTCAAACAAAGCTCCCACTCACTCCCTTCCCCCTAATGGGCAGTCATGAACACTGCTAAACCACCACCACCACCTTCATCAACCTCAAGTCCATTCCCTATACTCCAAACTCTAACTCCCCTCCATCGGGTCTCTCCATTGCCTTCCTCCACCATCATCACAACCTTTACCTCCAAACCCCCACGCCAATTTGTGGTGCTCGTGCAGAGCACTGCCGATCACACTAACCCCACAAGCGTCTCCTTCATCACTACCACCACCGCAACCACACCTCACCACTCGCTCAATCAGACACTCCTAACACTCCTCCGTCAAAGAAAGACCGAAGAGGCCTGGCTAACTTACGTCCAGTGCACACAGCTTCCCAGCCCCACCTGCCTTAGCCGCTTGGTCTCTCAATTGTCCTACCAAAACACCCATCAAGCCCTCACCCGTGCCCAGTCCATCATCCAACGCCTCCGCAATGAGCGCCAGCTCCACCGCCTCGACGCCAACTCCCTCGGCCTCCTCGCCGTCTCCGCTGCCAAGGCCGGCCACACCCTTTATGCTGCCTCCCTCATCAAATCCATGCTTCGCTCCGGCTATCTTCCCCACGTGAAGGCATGGAGCGCTGTGGTAAGCCGCCTTGCCGCTTCAGGTGATGACGGCCCGCTCGAAGCCCTAAAGCTGTTTGATTCGGTGACCCGACGGATCCACAGGTTTACTGACGCTACATTAGTTGCGGACTCTCGGCCAGACACGGCTGCTTACAACGCCGTGCTGAATGCTTGCGCCAATTTGGGCGACACCAAAAGGTTCTTACAGGTGTTTGAAGAAATGACTCAGTTAGGTGCGGAGCCTGATGTTTTGACTTATAATGTTATGATCAAGCTTTGTGCTAGAGTTGATAGAAAAGATCTGCTTGTCTTTGTTCTGGAGAGGATTCTTGACAAGGGGATTCAATTGTGTATGACCACTTTGCATTCTCTTGTTGCGGCTTATGTTGGTTTTGGTGATTTGGAGACTGCGGAGAAACTGGTTCAAGCAATGAGGGAAGGGCGGCAAGATCTATGCAAGATTCTTAGAGACGTGAATTCTGAGAACCCCGGTAATAATGAGGGATATATCTTTGATAAATTGCTTCCTAATTCTGTTGAACGCAATAACTCAGAGCCCCCATTGTTACCTAAAGCATATGCTCCTGACTCTAGGATTTACACAACCTTAATGAAAGGTTACATGAAGGAGGGACGAGTTACTGATACCGTCAGAATGCTTGAGGCAATGCGGCATCAGGATGATAGCACCAGCCAGCCTGACCACGTTACATACACGACTGTTGTTTCTGCACTTGTCAAAGCAGGTTCAATGGACCGAGCTAGGCAGGTGCTTGCTGAAATGACAAGGATTGGAGTACCTGCAAATCGGGTCACCTATAATATTCTTCTCAAGGGTTATTGCGAGCAGTTGCAGATAGACAAGGCGAAAGAGCTGGTTCGTGAGATGGTCGATGATGAAGGGATTGTGCCTGATGTGGTTTCTTATAATACCTTAATTGATGGATGTATACTAGTTGATGACAGTGCCGGGGCTCTTGCCTACTTTAATGAGATGCGAGCAAGAGGAATTGCTCCTACCAAGATCAGTTACACCACTTTAATGAAAGCTTTTGCCTTGTCTGGTCAACCAAAGCTAGCAAACAAGGTATTTGACGAGATGCTCAGAGACCCACGAGTGAAAGTTGATTTGGTAGCTTGGAATATGTTGGTTGAAGCTCATTGTAGACTGGGACTGGTTGAAGAAGCAAAAAAAACAGTTCAGAGGATGAGAGAGAATGGATTTTACCCTAATGTTGCTACTTATGGAAGTCTTGCAAATGGGATTGCATTGGCTAGAAAGCCAGGAGAAGCACTTTTGCTTTGGAATGAAGTGAAGGAGAGGTGTGTTGTGAAGGAGGAAGGAGAAATTTCTAAATCTTCTCCCCCACCATTGAAGCCTGACGAAGGGCTATTAGATACTCTGGCTGATATCTGTGTGAGGGCTGCATTCTTTAGGAAGGCTTTGGAGATAGTGGCTTGCATGGAAGAGAATGGGATTCCACCAAACAAGAGTAAATATACTAGAATCTATGTGGAGATGCACTCAAGGATGTTTACAAGCAAGCATGCCTCAAAGGCCAGGCAGGACCGAAGGAGCGAGAGGAAGAGAGCAGCTGAAGCCTTCAAATTCTGGTTGGGCTTACCTAATTCATATTATGGGAGTGAATGGCGGCTTGAACCTATTGATGGAGATGATTATGCTTCAGATTCTGTTTAACTGTCTGGTCTGTGATGGCATTCCACAGGAATTCCACAGGAAGGGAGCAGATTTAGCAAAAAGGGAAATCCAATACATTTATGGATCAGAAGATTATAAGGCTTGTATTACAATTGTAACATACTCATTTAATGTATAAGTGGGTTTCACTGTTATAGAACTTACCAACTTATCTACAGATCTCTGCAGATTACAATCAGAACTTTTTGACTAATCTACAGATCTCTGAAAATGAAAACCAGGAGATTCACTCTGGGATTTTGTTTAGAATTATAAATCTAGCATATATAACATTACTTGTCTCTGACTACCATTATTTATACTTTATCCAATCTGTAAACGTATAATTGATATGTCCAATATTTTACAGTCGATAGTGGCTGGAAATTTTGGAGCAATTTGAACATGCAGAAGTTCACAACATGGGATGTTCAGCGAAGCCATTCATAATGCATAGTATGATATACCTGAGGAGAAGAAATGTTGGGAAGGAGAAAACTTGACCTCTTTAATGCTGCACAATTTTAGTCCCTTCACCCAGATGATAGACTTCATGAATGAGACGCAGATATCACCTGTACAAAAGATACCAGTTTGTAGGTGAACGAGGGTGCATGAGCCAAGAATATATTGTCATTTTGTTTTAATCATAAAGAGTCCTAAATTTTTAATGCCCATAGTTCCGTATCTAGGGTTTTAGTGTTTGTGAAATCACAGTACCTGATACGTCTTAGGGCCCTTCTTGAGTAGATAACCAACAGTGTTTAAATTATCCACAAAAGTGTCAATATCCGGAACTCTTAATCCAATTCTATCTGCTAAATTGTATATTTCCTGAAAGACAAGAATAAAAAATGTCAATGACCGGATATTAAGGGGCATGACGTTATGGCTCAAAATGAGAGAAAAGTGTGGCTGCATACGGAAATTGAAAAGCAATCTTTTTTCTGCAACTCTGTTTGTTTATGCAGGGCACCTAAAAATCGTTTTGCTTCTTTCTGCTGACTCATTCCCCCACTCCGACCAAAATCCACAAAACCATGCTCATCAACGTACTTGTCATACAGTGATTCCTTCATTATCTCAACAACATCCTGCAAAATGATGTAAAGCTTAGAAAGTTCACGAACAAGTTTTGGTTCTGTAAACTTCAAAGGAGTTGGTGAATGCCAATGGTCATGCTTGTAGCTGGATCAAATAGCAGTCGTAGTCCACAACCTTGAGGCTACAGAATATATCTCAGCTTACCAAGCTACAAGAAAGAGGCATGCCAAGGTCGAGTAAGACAAGAGATGCTATTTCTGTGTGTTCCTCCTACGTCAAGCAAAACAAGAGATCGTATTTGTGCGTGTGTGTTCCTCATGCATAAGTGACTGTATTCTTCTTTCAAGATATGAGACTATTTGCACCTTAGTTTCTTGGCAAAATCCCCTTTAGGAGCTTTGGTGTTGAATTGAATCTGCTCGCCTTGTTCATGTCAAGAGTTAATTCTCAAATGACCATAGGATACTTGCATATTTCATGACAACATACAGTGCTTCAAACCAGGAGCTTCACATTTTGCATCCAGAAAGTTATCCGTATTCTTTGACAAGAAAAATGAATTTGATAAAAGTTTTTCAAGACCCTTTTGAGTCCACCTCAGGGTTCAACTTGATCTGGCATATACCAGCTAAGTTGGTAAATTGCAAGCCTTTTGAAATAAATCCAGCTTCTGAGGCTAGTGCTGCTATTTTAATGGAAGAACTGAACTAGACAGATGGTTATCATTATTATTGGGACCAGTAAGTGTTAACATTTAGTGAGCTATCCTCTCTACCAGATGAACTTACCAAAGCATCCTGGGCTGTTATTTCTTCTCTCAAGTCCAGCCTGGCTCGAGCTTCAGCCAGCCTCACTAAACTTTCCAGTTGCCTTGCAGTTATTGGCGTACCATCTGCTGATGTACTATGGTCTCTTAGTCGTAAGTAAAACTTCTGTAGTATTTCTGCTGCTGGTTTTGACATTCTGATAAAACAGAAAGATAATATTAGCAATTGTAGTCAAGTCAAAATTGCAAACATGAAAATTTTGCTAGGCAGAAATAATGGACAATCACCTCGGAAAGACAAAAGTTCGTGCATAAGCAATATATTTGCGAAGAAGTGGAGCAGGCAATGGAACAAAATCCATGTCCTTTTTTGGGTCAAGTCTCAACCTTGAAACTAAAGAACCACTTTTTGCATTCATATCTATGCCTCCAACAGTGTGAGCAGCAATATCTTGCAAATTAAAAGGCATATCTTGTTAAAGAAAATCCTCCATTGGTAAAATTTAACTGATTAACAAGTAGAAAATACCACCTCTACATGGCCTTTTTGCAGCTGGTGAATTTTCTCCACATCCAGCATGAAGCTGCAAGAGAAACACCTGAATCATATTTTGTCATATCTTTTAAATAAACACAGAACCCTGGGCATCATTTAAAAATCATATGTATGGTCCCAGAGACACCAAAAGGGAACTTAAAATTCATTGTCCAAATGAGCAGCTAGAATCAACTGGCACAAGGAATCCCTAGGTTGAATAGTGGATGGCAGATTCTAATTACTGCCCTTGTGAAATGAGGGCAAAATTGAAGTATCATCACCAAGTTCTCCTATTCTTGAATACTGAAATTATCTCCCATCATTTTCATCAAGCATACTGACCCAATTCCATCATGTATATCCCATTATCACAAATGTTTGAAAATATTTCAATGTTGTAAATAAAATTTCAGGAAACTTCTACAATGCTAACAACTGTTTGCTTTTCTAAGATGAATTGCATTTTCCCCTTTCAATTCACTTTTATTTCCATTATTATTCGCTCATGATATTATCTTAAATTAATTCTCAATTTTTGAATGAGAGCAGAGGCATAGGATTTCCAAATCCAAAATGTCATTATGGCTGTATGTCAGGTTTTCTGCATAAACTTTATCAAACAGGCAAAAACTCCTCATGTCTAGGCTGAAGATAAAATATTTGGCATGACATATATTCATCAACCTCTAAATAAGTTGTCTTGAATGTGATTCACTCATAAGCATGTAAGAATATGAAGTGGCCAGACAGGTAACTTACTGACATAATATGCTCGGAGACTCGCTTATCCAGTAGCTCATCAGGTTTATCAAGTAATATGAAAACCAAATCAAACCGTGAAAGAAGAGCAGCACTCATTTTCAAATTTTCATTCACAGTTTTTGCACGGCTGCAATTTGAATATAATTTAATGAGTATTTATGAAGGAGCCTATATGATGAATAAAAATAAATAAATAAATAAATAATAATCATTCAGGAATAGTTATGATTCTAAATCTGCTCATCTACAAGACTTAGAATAAATTTATTAAGTGCAAATCCTTCAGAAAATGGTTTGTCTGAAACATCATAAGAATATCAAAATACAAAGAAAACGATTTTTTTTCTTTTTGCATAAAAGGAACTGAAATAAATGATGGTATAACAAGGAAAAAGACAAAATTCACAGATCAAACAAAAGTCCCTGGAGTCTACAGTATGTAATATTACTTAACAACTCCAACAAATATAAGTTGGTTTCATCATCATGGTCCAACAAGGAAAACCACTTCTAATGCACCAATGATTATATCATCAGAGTTGATAGAGAAGGCAAATACTGAAGTTAGAAACATCGGGAAAATTACTTATAATGACCACCAACAGGATTTGCCGCTGCTAAGACAGAAGTTCGTGCTGATAAACTTGCCACAAGTCCAGCCTTTGCAACAGAGACACACTGTTGCTCCATGGCTTCTAGAAGAGACTGAGGTAAACTCAAAATTAGAAATGTGTGGTCTTGACAATTAGAGGTCAAACGATACATCAATGATTAGTCAGGCCAAACCTGATGTTCTGCTGACATTTTGTCAAACTCATCAATACAGCATAATCCACGATCAGCAAGGACCATGGCACCTGTTTAGAAATATAATTGTTGCTTAAGAGGGTAAAATCTGAATATTTCCATGCATGTGCAAAACGACAGGTAAACTTTAAAAGCTGACATGGAATGCAAGCTTCATGATCATCAAATAATGCATTACTCATGGGTCCCAAGAAAATCTCAACTTACAAGTTCCATTTTTTCTATAACAGATCAAACCCCTTACAGCAATAGCTAAATGAGAACCAGGCTAGCACAAAGATAAGATGTCATATTATCGATTTTTTTCATATCCATGACAGAAATTTGCAATTCATGATCTTTGGAATTGTGTACTTCAAATTCCTTCTTATTGCATTTGTTAGTATTTTGTACAATTTTTCAAGCCATAACAGTAGTATTTAAATTGAAAATTTGTGGATGTTATGATGTTAGAGAGGTTTGAAGATGTTATAATGTTAGAGAGCAAGTCTTGGGGACTTCCACTCAAAGCTATATTTTTAAAACTGGAGTCAACCTTCATGGGTCACAACAGTCAAATATGCCTTCTGCAGCCAAATACACATCCCAAGAATTGGTGCTGCTCTAACCCATTAATACCATGGAGCATAATATGGTTCACAATGAGAAAACTTTGTTGATATATTAACAATTCATTGTACAGCCTCTTGCAAAGAGAAAAATTATATTGGAAGTTGTCATCCCCATAATTGGGAAAATGAAACCCATCTGAGATAATTTATTGCTATAGTTTCTTGTTACTTATCCAAAAAAGGAAGACAATTTGAAGAACGAGAAATAGATTTCATTTTCCAGTGCTCTTATGATTTTTCAAGTTTGTTGAAATACATGTGGAAGCTTTACCCATCAATCATGACATCAATTACAGGTAAACCTTTAAAGATAGCAAAAATAGTATTAGATAATTGAGAGAGAGAGGGAGGGAGGGAGGGAGGGAGGGAGGAGGAGGGAAACAAGTACCAGCCTCAAAAGCATAGTCACTTGTCATAGGATCCTTCACAACAGCTACAGTAAGCCCAGCATTGGTTGTAGCATTGCCACACACATAAATGCCACGTGGAGAAATGGCAGCTGCTGCTTGCAATAGTTGGCTTTTACCGAGTCCAGGATCACCTAATGATATGACATTAGCATTTTTCAAGCTCATCTTAGCATAACATTGACTTCCAGTTGAATGAAATGTAAGATAGTTTTCACTCTCACTGACATAGAAAGTAGAATAATTGTTAAGGTTTAGCACCATTATATGAGCAAGAGAAGACTTATGCATACCAACAACTATGATATGGATGTCTCCTCTGACAGGGACCTTGTTCTTATCCGTTGAATACTTTTGGACACCTCCAAACAGTGCTAATGTTATTCCCGCTGTTGAGAAACAAAATAAACACATGAGTGAACCAGACTAACAATCAACTTCAGATTCCAGGTTCACCAAGAAAATAATCCAATACACAACCAGAGAAAGGAGGGGGATTTATATTTAATCATATGTTCTTTTACATTGCTTCATACTTGAATAATCTTGGATGTCATTGCACATACAACCAGCATAAACAAACAGAAGTACAGAACTAGAATTAGTGAATGAGAAGTGCGGAATCATCACATCCTGGGCATAGAATCAAAAAGCTTCTGCACATATTAAGCTCTCAATGGTTATGGTGGGGATGTGGGAAGTTCCAAGCTCAAGTCCTAGTGGGGACAAAAGAAAAAGCCACCTATCAAAGAAAAAACCTAAGTTCATAGAACTGCTGACAGTTCACATAACAACATAAGCTAACCAAGAAACTTAGGAAAAAAAATTTCTACTTGTGCACAAGCACAAAAATAAGCAGTGAGCAGAATCAGATGGAGGAATGTACGGAACTAGTGAACTTCTTTGTTTAAGAACTCAATGAGCAATTAATTTATAGGGATTGGCACACAACCTCTTTCACTTTTTGAAGAGGGGCATAAGTACAAGATTAGAGTTAAAGAACATTGTTGAAATACCAATTTAGCCCAAAAGCTTAAGATGCTACACAACTGAACAAAAATGCACATTAAGGTACCACCCTCCCTCACCTGCAGTTTGGTTGCATGTGGAGAGGGAAATAATGAAACACAGAAAAATAGATAAGTAAATCAACAGTGAAGAAACTTGAACTTGAAACCTATAAAAAGTAGAACTCTAATACCATATTAAGTTACCACTTCAATAAAAAAAGTTTTAAGTTGTCAAGTTATCAGCCAACTAAGTACATCAGGCTAACAAACATATTTATTAAATGTTTGACAGTTCTAGTTATAGGTTAGGATAGCTTAGGAATCATACTTTTTAAGTTTTTATTATGATAAGAAATTTTTTTGTGTATGCTTCTCTTTGCCCACTAAAACTATGTCATCACCATGCAGCACGATAAGTTCATGCATAATCATTACCAGGGTAAAAAAAAACTATCAATGCTAGCTCTTGATGTAAGCATATTCACTGGTCCAAAGCACCCTCTCATGTAAAAGCTTCAACAGCTGGTTGACCAAAATGAGGATTCCAAATTGCATGAGCAATAGGTCTTACATGCATTCGAAATTTCCTTGCCAAGCTACATGAAACAAATTTCTAGAAGTCCACAGAAAAATTAGTGCTAATTGCCCAAAATAAGAAGCAAATTTTTTTTGATAAATGCGCTCCTAAGTAATATCATCATGACTTTCAAAGTCATGTGCAATAGCACCACCAAACCAAATACGATAAGTAGTGGGGTCTTGAGCTAACCCTTGCCAAACTTTGGAAATATTAATGTCATAATGTCTTTGAAGTCCTCCCAGCCATTATCCTACTATAATAATCCTTACTAAGAACACCCACATTGTGGCAATTCCACCCAAGAGATAATGGGTTACTCCTATTGCACATTCTTGTACAATGGTCAAGGCTCTAGGATGAATAGCAAGAGCAACTATTAATTTATTATGAGATCAAATGATGAATTCAATAACTTCTTGCCAATAAACACACCTCCAAATAGAAACATTAAACTAAAATCCATACAAAATGAGCACTTAGGAAAAAAAGGCCATATGAAGATAATGAAAAAACATAAGACTGACAGGAATTTACTTGCCTTGCTGATTGTTCCTGAACTAGTTATTGCTCCATCTTAGACGTTCCTAATCACATCAAAATATCTAGGACTGGCTCACACTCCTTAATTCTCTAGAATATGACATTTTCTCCCTTCGCAACACCCATTGTATTTTTTCTAATTGGAAAAAATGTTATATGAAGGTTTTTCTTCTTGCTTAACACTTCCAATCAATTGCTTAGGCAAAGAATAGCTTCAATCATATCACAAACACTTCGTTCACCCCCCATATTTTTTGTGTTGTATGGTACTTAAAAGCCCCCTATGTCAACCCTTTACAAGCCTCACAAGATGTATAAGCAACAAACACACGATACAAAACTTCAGCCATTGTCATTGGTCATAGGAGATTGCATTCCATGCTCAACAGTCCACTTGCCTTATTGCCCTATTGCATGCCATCAGCTCCATTGTTGCAGAGAATAGCTTGGCTTGTGTCATTTGTCCTGCAAGCATAGCAACCTGCTATGTGTCTCATGTCAGATGTCTTTCAATCCACATGCCAAGTGTCATTTCTTTGATGCGCTAGTAGTCCGTTGCTTGGGCTTCCCTCAACATCAAGGTTTTGCATCCTTATGCTTGTCATGTTCTTGTTGTGTTAACAACCTTTGCTTGGTTCCTCACCAATGCCAAGTGTTGCACTATGTTGAGCCCACATGCGATACTCAGCCCACTGATTGTATAGGCAGACCGATATGTACCAACCAAGCCCATTCTTAGCTCACATCCTTGCTACAACATGGCCTATGTGTGCCAGGCTTCCTTCTCAGCCCATATCTTATATTTGTTATATTGTTCGCTCATGTTTGCCAACATTGTTAATTTCTTCCTTTTGAAGCATGCATAGCCCATGTCATGCGTTATAGCTGCAGCACATGGCATTGTGCCCATTGATTGCATCATACTGATGGTAATATGCCCATGCATGTGTGCTTACAAGGCTCACCATTACACCTTTCTCATGCCCAAGGCTCCATTGTCATGCCTTTGAAGTAGCATACCCATTGCCACCCACCTTTTATCATGACCCTTAGAAAGATTTTGATGTAGGACAACCCTAGGATAGTAGCCTACAATCAAATAGGTGGGCTAGGGTTTTTATCTTTTAGGGTTTAAGAAGAGGAACAAGGGATAAAGTTCATAGTAGAGAAAAAAGATACGAAGAGAAGAAATAGAAACCTTAAAATCTCACTAAGGCCTTCTAGGAGTCTCACCTAGAAGAAAATCAATGGATTCTCATCACATTCTGATGAGAATGACAAAGCTAAGAAAGAAAAGGAAGAAAAACTAGAGGGATTTGAATAGCACGAACAACATTGACTTTTGAAAATTGCAACACTTGCCAAAAAAATATAATATTATTAATCACCAATCCATTACTTTGGTTTTACATTAATTAGCCTTATTTATAAGTTTCTCTAAGAAATCCAAAGTTTATTAGAATTCTAATAACCTATTATGTGTCTAATTTTAATTCTCCTATAACCTAATTAGTCACTCCTAATTTAACTTCAACAAATAATAATCCTAATTTAATTCCAAGTAATACTAATCTTATTTAATTGTAACTAATACTAACTCTCTTTCTTGATGTATATCTTGGAGATTCATCCTCATCAGAGTCACTTTCCTCCCCTTCTTTAAAGAGCTTTTTAAACCTTTTCCATTTTGATAGAAAGAGAATCATAGGTGCTTCCATAGACATAATATATTTTCTTTAATTATAGAAAATCCTGAAAAATATTCCTCTATAAGTAAACTCCTGCTTAGTACATGCACTTTGAAGGAAAAATCTCAACGCAATGAAATCTCACAATTGAATTTTTGTTTAGTAGAGCCACCCATAAGGTGCCTTGTATGGGCACATATGCATGCGGCCACCACCAAGCCAATGCCCGATGGCCATAACACTCACCCCTATGCACCAATCTGCTACCAAGCCTCTCAAGCACCCTCACTATTCACCTTGTCTTCATCATGGCATGTTGTTTCCCATGCCATAGGCATTCATGGGAGCAAGGTGCCACCACATGAGGCCTTTGTCCCACATCATCATAATCAAGATGTTGACACTTAGATGGAATCAATTGGTTAAATGATACTAATGCCTTATTGTCTAAATGTTTGCTCAATCATTTCTCTCTTTCAATTCCATAATATTACTTCTAAGTTTTAGCACTATAGTTGGTGAAACGTAAATATCACCTATGTTGTCATATACAGTAGAGGGGGTTGCTTCCATTTCCTAGCATCACCTCCCTCCATTGCAATATAAATGAACCTATCAATTAGCCATGGGCCAACCACACTATAGCAGATTATGCTTCACCAATGCATCTGACATGGTAAAGAGGTTATGCATATTTTTTTCTGCTGTTGCTCATAATTCACAATGAACTCTCCTGATACTTTAGGCTTCATGAAACAGCACTTGCCCCTAACATTACATTGTATAAGGAGTGATGTTGACAGTCTAGCTATTTTAGAATTACTTAGCATCATTGTGTGTGTGTGTGTGTGTGTGTGTTTAGCTAGTGAGTCAACAATATGGGGAAATAGGGTAAGAGCAACTCCACATAGCATGATCATTAGTTACCAATGAATCTACAAGCAAACCAAACAACTTATAGGTGAAGAAACCATACATAGAAATAGTTAAAGCATAACTTGAGGAGATAGTTTAACATGAAGGAGATATTAATGTATAACTCACCTTTGACAAGCTCATGTCCATAAATGGAAGGGCAAATTGATTGTAGTATTTGTCGAAATCTGTCTGAACCATGTTCCTCTGAGAACTTAACAATGAATTCCAAATCTCTTGGAGAAAATGAGAATAAATCTAACAGCTCTGTAGCTCTAGCATCAGCATTAGAATCTTGCAAATCCTCAGATATATACTGCGACTTGGAATTTTTAATTGAAACTGCTTCTAGGTACAAATAGAACAATCCTTGGTTCTTGTTTTTTGATTTTCCTGCAATATTTGAAATTGCTTGAAGCTGCAGCTGGCATGAGTTGAGGGAAATAGTTCCACAATTACAACATAAATATATTTTCTGTTATTAATAATGATGGAAGTATTGTTGGTAACATCCTATACTTCGTGGTAAAATTACTAAACAACTAATTTATCTGCTAAAATACATTTTTAAGGTCGCCATATACTTTGCATTGACTTGTGAGATAAGCCATGTTCTCTACTAGAATAAAATTTCAAGCTATAGAAAAGTGGAACAAGGTTTAAATTCAGCTCCCTAGACATAAGGAACGAAAATGATCTAATTGTGATAAGATAAACAGAGTTAAAGTGGATATCATATTACAGGAACCCTCTAACATGCTATCTCAAATTCCGTAGTATCCTTACACAATATTTTGTTTTTTGATAAGTAAAGAAAAGTTGTGTATAAAGAAAAGAGGGGACACCAAAAACAGTACCCTCAAAGTATACAAGAAGTATACAAAAGAAGACAAAAGGCTCAAACCAAAGGTGGAGGCATAGAAACAAAAAACATCACCTGCCCTTACTTAGAGCCTAACCGATTAATGAAGCTTAAAAGAGAAAATGGCTCAAATCTACAAACACCCTAGACCAAGACCACAGGTTACATACAAAAGAATTTTTCAATCTTTGGAGCAAAAACTCCTCATTGTCAAACGCTAACAAATTCCTTTCCTTCGTCCAAAATATGCATAAGGGGGCCGCTTGCCAAGCCTTTTTACAAGCTTTACCCACAAATGACCCATGCCACCCAAGAAGAGTTTCCTTCACTGAACAAGAAAGAATCCAAGACACACCAAAGAGGGAGAAAAGAAGATTCCAAAGAACCCAAGTCCTTGCACAGTGAAGAAGAAGGTGATCAACCATCTTTGCTTCAAAGAGGCAAGTATCCTTACACAATATATAGTTTTCATATAATGCTTTATGGACTGGTTATCTTCACAAAAGCTGCACCTAACCCTAAATTTCTCATTTTAATTTGAATCTTCCTGTCATAGTGGAATGGTCGTGGTAGAATGCTTGTCTGTTGATCTATAATCATTTCGTGGAGAACCAAAGGAGAAGAAAGAAATCTCAATTGTGTTAGGTTGAAAAGTTTCAAGATTTATATAGTATATTTTTTGTTTATTGTAGATGAATATGTATCCCTTCAAAACATATTCCAAACCACATGGTGGTTCCCTCATAACTGCAACAAAATTAACTATTCCTTTAATTTTATGAAGCTGAATGAGAAACTACAACTAACAACTGTGAGACTGTGAGACTTTATTATCAATCTCTCACAAGGTCCACTTTTTCTTATTTTATTATTGTATTAACTAAAATGTGTTACTCGGTTACTCCTCAAGTCATTGGCAAGGCAAACAAGTTGTTCAACAATGATTTGGACTTATTCATGTCTCAATATAAGATCTTTTCTTTTTTGGTTCAAAGGCGATATTGGGCCACACAACTAAAGCTGCCTCCATATTGATGAATAAACACCAAACCAAATCCCTCCCCACACATACACTGACACACACAATAAAGCTCTGACAATCAATCTGACATTACAAGAAAGTGTAATATATAATATTAAAATAAAATGTAAAAGCATTTAATAAATTCATAAAACCGCATGTATTTATGGCAAAAGAACCAATATCACAAACAGAACCTGAAATTACAAAGGTGAGATCATGCAAACAGGCCAAACATAAGGATGCTAGCAACAGAAATTGTTCTTTTTGTTCCTCTTTCAGTGCAAATTTTTTTTACACTGCACAACAAGCATTTTATTATCAGTATTCCTAAACATATAAGAAATGTCGGTTGTGTTATTTTAGAAATGCATGTTAGGATGAATATGATGACAACCAGGAATAGATTTGGATTTTATTCTATAAATAGTTGTGAATTGAAATCACTGTATCAAAGAATTCATTTGCTTTACCTCCACCAATATCCATGTAATTATTGATTTGCCTTATAATTCCAGTAACAGTCACCACATCTCCAGGAATGCATGCATCAACTAGATCTTCGGTCAATTCACACTCTACTGTTCGAGGCACCCGGCCTTCTTCATGATTTTCAGACTTTAGTATCTCCTGTAGTCTGGAAAAATAAAAGTTTATAAAAAATAAAAAGACAGATTTCTTTTTTCCCCATTGATGAGGAACTTAAAATGAAAGGAAGATGCATAATTTTGAAGTCAAAGATTGTTGAGTGCTTGCCTTATTTTCTGAAAATCTATGGGTTGAGCAGTGGATCTTATTGGAGTAAAAGTTCTGCTCTTGCACCCATGTAAGGTGCAAACGGATGGTGGTGAAAATTTTCCATCATGAAAAATACGTAAAATATTGGTTTGACACTTAACACAGGCAAAAGTCATCTGTACAACTAGAGGCTTGACCGTGCTAGCTTTTACTACTGTACCACGTACAGATACAAGTTTATCTGCCATGTCACCAAAGATATCAGTAATTCTGTTCCTCAACATTTATTGCTTTGGCTTGGTATATCACAATTAATAAAAAAACTATTTCTTAATTTTCAATCATGAATTTACCAATATATGCTGATTTTAGGTTCTTCAAAGCAATCATAGTTTCAGGGTGGTTGTGCAGACGGATATTTATCTTCACACCATCCTCCAACCTATTGTCATCCCAGTTGGTCGATAAAACCTGCTATAAAAGAAAGGTAATTGATATCACAGCAAAAAAGGAATACCCAAGAATACATGGAACTTCAGTGATAATTGCCTCATTGTTATTGTGTACCTTGTGAACTGCAGCACTCATACATAATAAAGCTTCTTTAGGTTTTGTATCTAAAGCTGCATAAAAGTCCTCAAGGTCGCATATCTTATGAAATTGTTTGAAGTCAAGCGACAAAGAGAAGATGTCATCATCATTCTTGACCTGTTCATTATTTAGAAATCAACTTTCTGAAATCACTGAAAAAAAATTATAAAATAAGCTAAAAATGCCAGACATCCCACTACAATTAGCAATTCAATTGATTGGCAAGTGATGAACATTCTTGTCTCATAATATATGCTCATACTTATTCAAGAAAGATCACACAAGATCCTATCAGTAACTTGACATCTTCCATCTATCTTCACTCTTGATGCTTTGGGAATATTTCTTAATGCCTGAAGAGCTAGTAGCAACCTCATTCATGAACTAAATTTTGTGTGTTTAATGGATTGTTTGAGCCTTATACATGTGAAAGGGTAGCAAGGTCATCATATCCAAGCTACAAATGTTGACAGGGGGATAACCTCAAATTCAAGTTTGTTTATTTCTAATGGAGAAGGATGGTTATCAAATTGCTTGGTAGGATACATGGAAGATGTGATGGTTATTATGTGAATAGAATATTAGTACTCATTGCACATCTAGGGCATAATTCAATTAGTTACTCCAGCCAGAGAGTTAGTTAACCTTAGTTAGCCAGAGAGTTTGTTTATATTTTGATTCGTTGTTGGTTTGTCTACATACAGATATGCTAGAACAAACATTGAGGACAACCCTAAGCTCTAAGCTTCTTAATGGAATTTGTAGTTTTCCAAGTTATCTTTTATAGACATAGGCATTTGTAACAAGGTTTCTGCAGTTTTCCAAGCTTTCCAAAAATAAATTTAGCCCATAACAAATTTACTTTCATGCCCATGCATTGTACAGTCTCCCCCTGGTACACACATAAGTAGATTCTACCCCAGGTCAAGGAATGGGTGACCTGAGGATAGAACAACCCAGACCAGAGCCAGAGAGTGCTGCAAGGTCGAAAGGACTACCTAGGGATAGGCCATAGTGAATCCCATCATATGGAGATCATAAATACCCTGAACCCAAAACATGGAGGCAAGTTACGACTAGGAGTCAGCGGTTATGGGTCCAAACTTGATGTGTTCCATTGACCCTAGGGCATGTTGCATATCAGTTAACTTCTTGCTTCAAACCACAAAAGTTCAGAGTTTTTCCCACATGATATAGTGGTTTCTCAAAGAAATGTTAGCCCACCCAGAAAATTCACTACAAGATGTTGCAAGAAATGCCAGTGAAAAGCCCTGAAAGCCAAAAACAATCTCATTCTTAACCACATGAGTTCAACGCTGCCCTAGGTGGGCTAGTGGGGATCTTTCTAATTAACTTTTTTTGGGGCAAGAATTAATAAATCAATGTTTTTCTCATGTTCCCCAAACTCAAGGTTTTGAGATCCAAAACATTCACCAGGTTACAGAATTGAGTTCTAAAAAGGATAAATAGTTCAAAGCCAATGAATTATCCTGGTACTTGAAAGAAAATGGAGAAGAAACTGAACAAAAGTCAATAAATTCAAGATCTCAATTGCATTTCTTAATTTCCATAGAATTTCTCATTCACTGAATTACGTTTTTAGGCATAAAATTTAGGTGGTTAAACCAGTTAAAAGCATAGCATCACTGTATGGAACAGATCCCACCTAGTCTCTGGCACAACAATAAACTCACGGAGTTTGAATCCACAATTACAGCAGTACAATCAATTTTTGTTTCTCATAATATATCACACAAAATGTGTACAGTCGGATTTCAAATACTCACCCACATCAATGGCACGCCAGGCATTTTCACAAATTTAAAAAAATCAAACCCCAATCCAACCATTAAACAACATATAACCCACAAATGACTGATAGCTGTGCCTCATAAGCATCAAAATGACAAAATCCCTAATACTCCTTCAATTTTCAAGAAACAAAAGGAAAGATAATTGTTAAAATTTTCATGTTATAATAAACTGGAATCGAAGTAGATTCGCAAGATTCCAAGCTTTCTTCTCTCTTTCCTTGAATTTCCTGGGAAACAAATGAAACATACATAGAAAAAGAGAGACCTGCGAAACGAATTGTTGGGCGGATGGGGAAGAAAAGAAGTGAATGAGTTGAGAAGTGACGTGGAGGCGAGGGTCGTTGGCCGACAATTGGATTTCGGGGAAGTAAGTGGCCAAGACCTTAGTAATGTCGGTGTCGGTGAATCGGCACTTGGCGCTCATGGTCTCTCCGTACATTCCGATCTCTCTCTTAGAAATCCTCCTCAGCAACGTTTTCGAAAATAGGTCTGTTTATTTGGCGGGAGAAAAGAAGAACAAATTTATAATGCGGAGAAGACAACCGCCCATTAATACGCTAAACGACGTCGTATTGGTACTTTTTTTGGCCACGCGGATCATCTGATGTCCAAACGCGCATTCTTTCAGCGCCATGGCGATCGCGTGCAGAACACGTGCAGTTTTGGGGCTTTCAAAAACGCTTTATTGTCACCGTTTTAGCATCCCGTGTAATAAAACGCACCGATCGGTTTCACCGTTTCGTCTTGTCATATATTTCAATTCTTCATTTTCAAGTGTCACAGTGCCGTCTTAGTTTCCGCGAAGATTTGAAAACGCATCGTTTTTGTTTCACTAATCACTGGCTGGCTGAGTGAGAACTAAGAAGGGTCGGCCAAATAAACAGTCTGCCTTTCCTTTCTCTTGACAAGAAGCAACCACAGCAGCCGCAGTACCTCTTTTCTTCAGCAGTCTGCCTTACAACACTAGATTCCAAAAAAACCTAGAAATAAGAGGGCTTGAGCTCTCAGCTTAGATTTTCGAAACACCAGCATTAGGCAGAGTTGAGTGGGGGATTTTATGTCCTGCTCTGGCTGATTTTTGATGGAAGAGCAAAAGAAAGATAAAATGAAAACTCTCGAACGTTTGATGATGGCTACAGAATAACCGAGCAAAAAGGATAAAACAAAGTCCATTGTATGGCATAAAAAAACGTGAAGGGTGTCATCTCAAATTCAGTTCCTACTTTCAGTTGATTGTAGAGATTTCAGACATAATCAAGGACCAATAGCTTGTAAATTGCAAGTTTCACACGCATGCATGGGTTGAGGGAGAGCTCTTGCAGAGCCCTATTCCGACTTGGGCTGTCATGAGAGATCCTTTTCTACCAACCTGCGAGAAAAAAATTGATACAAAAGAATTAAAAACTTCACCTTTTGTATAGAGATAAACCAGCTAAAAATAAGACACAATAAAAAGTAAATAGTACATAAACGTCCTAAACCTATCAAGACTTCAAACAGAAAATCAAACAGGCTAAGCGGCCATCCACACCCCTCTCCACCAACTTCCCACGCAAACAAAGGAAACCCACACCTGTAGGGACCCCTCCCCTTGGGAAACACGTGGCACGCAGCTCATAGTGACGCGTGGCACGTGTTATCAGCCGGACCATCATTATCCGGATTCCCCTAAGGATATGCATGGTGTAGACATCCTATCCGGACCGCCTCAAGGAAAGGCAAACGACGTTTCATCTTCTCCTATCCAAGGAAGAGCAAACGACGCTGGCAGAGCGTACACATCCGGATAGTCTCCACAACACATCCGGATAGTCAGCATGAGCCATCCGGATATAAATCTTCTGGATGGTCAATTAAAGTAAAGCGAGTCTTACACGCAACCACAACAAGCAGCCATGGCCCACATCCCATCACCTGCAGAATGAGAAGACAAGAGGAAGTGACAGCAAGTCACTTCCCACGATCATTCTGCATAATCGCTTCCCACGATCTCTGACGGCCGCATCACCTACCATAGTCTCTGACAGCCATTCATAGGATGATAGTGCTCCTACTAACACCTATTGTCATCATCACAACAGAAAAGATCTCCTCACCATTAATGAGAGGAACAGTACCCCTGAAGCTGGATATATATACCTTCGCACGAAGAAGAAAGGGGATCTCCTGGTAACCTCTTGATACCTAGAAAAAAGCCAACTGATTTATATATCTCTTTCTCACCATGGCTAATAAAACCATCGGAGGGTGCGTCCGGACACCCTGTCCGGATGCCTTTTGCAGGTGCAACCACTGAATCAAGAACCCCTTGTGTGTTGAGAATCACGTGTCCATCCATATAGCAGCAACGTGGACCATCGGATACGCGAGGCGACAACAACACCCACAGTTGCTAGAAGTGATTTATTGTTACCAAACTGACATAAAGCAAAGGACTACAACAAAATAGAAAGGTAGAAAGGAAGGAGAAGGAAAACCGAAAATGCATAAATAGGCTTTACATGTAAAGGAAAATAAAAAGGGAGAATTATGTTTTGAGGGTAGATAGGTCCCAAATTAACATAAGATTCATGTAACTCTTCAAATTGAGTCTAAGACCCAATGAAAGTATGGAAATTGAGTTGAAGGATATCATCCTTCAGTATTTTCAAAAATACCATTTGTTGATTTTGAGAAAAAAAATTAATATTTTTCAAAAATACTTTTATTTAATTTAATATATTTGATTTAATTTAATATTTTTTAAAATACTTTTATGTAATTTAATATTTTTTAAAAATAAATTCATTTAATTTAATATTTAAAAAAATATTTAATTTAATATTTTTTAAAATACTTTAACTTAATTTAATATTTTTGAAAAAAAATTATTTAATTTAATATTTTTGAAAACTACTTTTATTTAATTTAGTATTTTTGAAAAAAAATTATTGAAAAAAAATTATTTAACTTAATTTTATAAAATATTTTATATGTGTTCTTAAAGGATATATTTGTCTGTTACTATTTCATATCCTTCAATTCAATTTGAAGAGTTATATGGACCTTTTGTTAATTTGGGGGTCCATCTACCTCAAAACATAATTCTCCCAAATAAAAAACAAACCATTCACCCACTACTTTAACCACTAACGTTACTCCTTAAAAAATAGAAAAATGAAAGTGATTTTATAAAACAATAAAGCTACAACTTCACCCACTAAACAAATGCCTAAAGACTCGTTCAACTTGATCAGAGCTTTCACAACTTAAATAAAATAAAATATTAATTATCGTCTAGAACATGTGCATAAGCAAAGGAGTCAAAAATTCTAAAGTGGTCTATTGTTGGTTTCCCCCCACTCCAAGCTTCCTTAAGGTTATGTTTGGTTCCGGAAAATATTAAGGAAAGAAAAAAAATGCAAAGGAAAATGATTTTTTCATATTTGGTTGTCCTATGAAAAATATAAAAGAAAATCAAATATAATTAAAACTAATTAAAAACCTATGTATTTTAAAATTATTTAATCTTTATATTAATGAGTTAAAATAAATAAAATGAGTTTGAAGTAAAAAATAAAAATAACTTATCAACTTTTAATCCATTTTTTATTTTCCTTCACTTTTTCTTTCCTTCTATTTTTCCTTTGTATTTTCTTTCCCTTGCATTTTCCCTCAAATTTTTTGAGAACCAAACATAACCTAATAAGTGTAGAAAAAGTAGGACTTCTATTCAACACATGAATGCCCCAATTTATTGACTCTAGGCCAAAAACTCTTTGGAATGTTCCTTTTTGCTACCAAGCTTCTTACTATGTTGAGAATGATTCTATTTTTCCTTTTCGATACACCATTTTTTTGAGGTGAGTATACTATTATAAGTAAGGATAAAAATATCGGTAATGATAGATATATTGGTATTTCGATTTTATGGATATATCAGTGGATATTTTGACACAAAATATCAATAAGCCAAAAATTGATCAAAAGTCATGGAAATATAAGAAAAAAACTCTTAGAAACGAATTTAAAAGTATAATAAATATTTTAAAGTTGTTTTGTTGAAGAAATTGATATATGTATATATGATTTGCAATATTAAATTTAATTATTTCGTGTCAATCGATACAAAAATGTAAATTTTGTAAGTATACACTCATAATGAAATTAGATTAAAGATTTGATTTTATTATATATCAATAATTTGTGCATATTACATTGTAGTGACCCTTTAGTACCAAAATGATGACCGATGTGGTTCAATGAAATTGATAAATGAAGGAATCTCATCTTGTTGTTGGAGACAATATTGGTACCAAGTCAATGAGCTTCAATACTATTGATTAAAAATTTGAAAATGTCATGCATAGATCCCTCGAGTCTTGCCCACTGTTTCTACATGGATGGGATACTCCAGGTTCACCCATATGCTTGTGTCAAATCCTCCTTGCATCTGATATCAAACGTGATATGAGTCATATGACATTTGTGCAAAAGGAGGATGACCAGGCATACCATACTCTTCATCTGTTGAACTTGAAGGTTGACCATAACACATCACATAAGAAGGGTAAACGTTAGCCTCATTAGATGAGTCACTAAATTGAGTCCCTATACTCATAGACTCAAAACTAGCTGAAAATAACTACTCATTAAATGGTGGTGTCATCATCCGTTATCTTCCTCTATACGGCTTTCTAATACCTCATATGTCTGGACCAACTCTTTTAAAGTCATGGTCTACATCCTAGGTAAAGTGTGTGAAATCATCTTCACAAGTGAATGGGCTCATTGGATATTGACTTTATTGTTGTTGTCCAACATCTTCTCCTGCATTATCACCTCCATCATCAGTTCCACCTCTTGAACCATCGTAACCAAAAGCAGAAGTACCAACAGCACTAGGTCTACTACTTTGCCCAACACTTGTGGAGTCAACCAACATATGGGAATTCAATGCTGCCTCAAATGAATTATCAGTGTCTTTGCTAAAACTCTCACTATGAACTTCTTCAGACAATACTCGATCAACATCAACGCCAAATTCTCGAGCATGAGCAACAATCCGTAGATCAAGATTTTTGATTTCATCATCCAACTATAAAGGCCTAACCCATTGGAAAAATTGATTATCCTCTTCTTCACCCATCTCAGCTGAAATGTCAAGGAGATCAAGGTAATCTTTCTCAGCAACTTTTATCATTTTATGTCTTCATATCACGCAGCTTTAGCTTCATATTGTAATAACAAAAAACTAATTGTTGCAGTCGAGGGTAAGCTAACGATTTCGTTGCTTCATGTGAATGAGAGGAATGTGCTCCAATTTCTTTAATCGGCAGAAGATGATGCAGTTTGTGAAAGAACTTTGATGGTCAACTTCCTCAATGTCAGTGTATGGTTTCCATACATGAACTACCATTCAACTGCAACCAAATTCATAATTATATAAATACTTATGTTGTGAATTTACAATAATGATAATCAATTTAGTTTTCTATTAAGAAATAGTACTCACCAGGAACCATGGTTAACCTTACAGCAACTGTTGCTTGATCACCAAATCCTTTTTTTGCATCTTGAAAAAATACAAGCTATATATTCAATATTCAATATGTGAATATAATATTTTTAGTAAATGTTCAAATAAATTGATGAATAAAATGTTTTTAGTTTATCTCATTTCCAAATTGACTAAGCAATTCAGCAGTTAGGTCTAGTTTTGCAAAAACATCATGGATTGCTTGGAGCAGTTTGAGATCACTACCAACTCCACATCTGTATTGAAACCTTGGATTTAAGAAATATGTTATAATAAAATTAAGCTAAGTTAGTATTTTATAAGAGAAAAAATTACATAACATCAAGACTAAGAACTTATGAAGATAAATAGTGGTTAATTATATGTTGCATAAAGTGGATGTTTCAGTGTTTTCTCCCAACGACCTTTTATTATTTCAAATATCCATTATCTAGCTTGTTGACGAATGAGGTTTTCTTTCTATCAGTTGTATAAGCACAAACACAAAAGGCATTGTGCACAATATCAATAAAAACTAAAATGTAATTAAATATACATACAAATGATAAACTTCAACACCAAAATTTCGAATTAGCAACTTCTCTATTTGTTGAGTTTTCCCCAAAATTTCCACCTGTAAAAATCTTCATATATGATAGTTATAACATGATATAGTATGTAATTCCAACACCCAAAGGGAATCAAGGATTTCTATGTTTAAGTCTACAGTTAAATGAGATCTCCAACAACATAGTAAGCTGCTTTCTCTTATTTTTCCACCCTCCATACAAAAAGTAAATCACACCAAGAAATGGAGAAGGATCACCCAAAATTCCAAAGTATGGATAGTTATTAGCAAAGCTTCAAAAATGCAACATAAACAAATCAATAAATTGTGGTATTGTGAAACCCTCGGTCATGGGTTAGATATACAAATATGACATTATACCATTGCATAAACTACAATCCTTGGCTCACCACAAGTGCACTCAACTAGTTTGATCTGCTGAGTGAAGTTCAACATTTTTAGGAGACTATGAATTAATATAAAAAAAATGTAATCAATTAACCAAACTGGAGTAAATCACCAAAACAAAAGAGAGAGAGAAGATAATACTAATGAAAAAGGGCTTTGCATACCCTAATTTATGTCACTCAAGCTGTCTTTCTAAACAGCCCCTCACACACAAATGATGTAGTAGCAGGAAAGAGAGTTTAATTACACTATTCTTATCACAATGCCAATGGAACCGCTTCAACAGTGAATGAAACAACATCACAAAACCATATTTGGACAAACTGAAAAACACTAAGACCACAGAAGAAAACTAAACAAAAGCTAGAGTTTATGATTCTCACAATGTATTGAGTATTGCAAGTTTCTTAGAAGCTTTAAATGTCTCAACATGGAGTTTCACAAGAAAGGGATCAACAATTCAACACAACAGGTGGATTTAGCGCAGGGCTTACCTGAGATAAAAGGTAGGGTTGCTAGAGATGAGATTTGCAGCCGTCAGACAGGTCCCAGTGCAGCACTGAGGATTAAGCAGGTGTTCAAGAAACAACTTTGTTTTGAGTTTTTAACAAAAGTAAAATAAGATTGAATGGACCAGACAGCTTCACCAATACCAGCCCATTCACATAGGTAGCCATTCCAACCACCAGCCAGGATTCTTAACCAGTTCGACTCAAAAAGGGTCTAAAAATGCAACCTGGAATGGTGAAAGAACTGGTCAACACCCCACTCAATCCAGTTCTGAAAATATTGATTCCTACCAGCTTAGCCATTAACTGCCTTTCCTTTTCTAGAAACTAACAAAACATAAAACCAATAAAACATGAGGAAATCAAACTAATTATCAATAAAGCCAACAACTCACTCACCTCTAACAACCATTTGCCTATACTAAACACCAAAACCATCATTTTTATCCAATTCACGACTCCATCAACAGCCTCATACCTTCTACTTCTCCATTTCAGAAGCTACTCCAACTTCCCATGTCTTTTAAGTTCTTTGTTCTCCTACATTTGTTTGTTTGCCTCAACTGTAAATACCTAGGTAAGTGCACCTTACCTTCATTCACATGATCCATGTTAAGTAAATATTCATGCTGAACGCCTAATGCTTGTCCGAGATGTGATTTTTAGGTGTCTCCCAGATGTTGTGCTGAATAAATATGAACCTACTGCACAAAAGCAAAACTAGAAGCTACTAAACAAAAGCAAAGCAAAACCAATTGAGTAAAAACTAGCCAAACATGATAAAATAAGTGAAGATAACGGAACATGTCAAAGCCCAAAAACTCAACCAGACATGCAATAAACTAACTTTGCCCTTTTCCCATTCATAAACAAAAAAACCACTAATTTGATCATCAATTCCACAGTCCTTATATCTGAACCATTCTTAAAAGCTTTAAAAAAATTTCCATGATATCAGAAACTCTTTTCAATAACAAAGAGCTTCTTGTTACCATAGAGGTTCACTCAATGAGCATCCTATATAACACCATAGTAAAGCTGTGAGTTTTTATTCACCAAATTCAAACAGTTCAATCACTACAAACCCACACTCCTTGTAATATGCATGGGTTCAAACTCCATAAGGACGCATGAGTTCCCTTCCAGAACACAAGAATAAAAAACCAAATGCTCTTAATTGATAGCACATTTCTAATCAATACACAAAAACCTTACCAAATAGTAAAGCGTCTCTATTAAAAAACCCTGAAATTATCTGAAAACTGAATTTCATTCATTTGAAACAGAATGTCCTAAGAGAACATGGAAACAAAGAGTACAATGCTCCTATTTTCTGATCGAATAAAGCTTTCCTATCACCCATGAACAGAGAAGGGAGACTACATACAGAGAGAGATAAGAAGAAGACAAGTGTTTCTCTAACACAATTGACAAACTAAGTTTTCCTGGGAGATTTTGTAGCCTTGGATGGCGACTTGGGTTCCTTTGCTGCCTTGTCAGACTTCTTTGGCAGAAGAACAGGGTTGATGTTCGGCAGGACACCACCATGAGCAATTGTGACTCCAGCTAGAAGCTTCCCAAGTTCTTCATCATTTCTCACAGCCAACAAAACATGCCTCGGGATTATCCTGTTCTTCTTGTTATCCCTTGCTGCATTTCCAGCCAACTCCAAAACCTGGATCCACAGGCCAAACTCACCAAAATCATCTTCAAGCCGAACAAATTCAAAATCAAGACAAAATTAACCCTATTTGGCTGTGGCGAAAATTTAAGAACTAAAAAAACCCATTTTCGATATATTTCACCATTTAGGGTTCCGGAAAAATCATGGAAATAAAGCTCAAAACATTTGTTTTTCCTCCCTCCTTCTATCTAAAGGAATGGAGAGCTAGGACTTTCAACTACTTGAAAAATCAACATCAACGCAAGATCTGATAAGCAAGAAAATATCAAACTATCGGATATAAAAATTAGTTAACTAAAACAGTACAAATTTTGAAAGTTAACCACCAGATTCAACTCAAAACGCAGTACAGGAACCCTAGAGATTGAACAAATAAACATGTAGAGAGATAGAGCGGTTATTACCTCAGCAGCTAGGTACTCCAGCACGGCAGCGAGGTAGACCGGGGCACCAGTTCCAACGCGCTGAGAATAACGGCCCTTCTTGAGGTATCTGCCGATACGACCGACCGGGAATTGAAGACCAGCTTTGACGGAGCGGGATACGGGTTTCTTCTTGGGACCACCGCCCTTCCTTCCTCCGGCACCCTTCTTCACCTTTCCAGCAGCCTCCATTTCCCGGATACAGTCGGCGGAAAATCAAATTCCCGAGAAAACAAAACAGGTATCACCGTCCGAAACGAGCAATTCGTGAGTGCTATCGTTGCTGTTGCGGTAGTGCGGTTTTATATGTTCTTGAATAAATCGTGAAGGCGCTTTGGTTGGGCATTAGAAATGAGGATCGTTGGATTTGTTTTGATCGACGGCTGATGGTCCACAGCTTCACGATCCTTGTAATCTGGAATAAACCAATCGTGAGCTGACATCTAATTAGTCAAATATTTTTAAAAAAATTGTTGCGGAGAGCTGATGTATCGGATAAGACCGGGGCCATTTTTATTCGGTCCTCCTGAATTAGCGTGCTACTCGACTGCAGGATTGACAAATTTTATATTTCTTTAACGAGAAAAAAAAATGAAAATGATGTAAGAAGAATGTTTGATGATTTTATTTTTGTCTTTTTAAATTTCCAAATATAAATAATAAAATTGGCAGGATTTTCAATCATTCATTATTTTTTATTTTATTAAAAATAATCATAATTTTGTAAAATGTAATTTTTTATTATCAATCACGGACCTTACAACTTTTAAAATTTTTATATTTATATTTTTTATTGAGAAAATTATGTTATTATGTGATTACTTCTTAGTCTTACAATTTGAAAATTTCTACAACATTCACTTCAAAAATAATATAATAATATAAACTCTTTTTAAAATTCGTCTAGTTACTTTATTTTAAAACCCGAGCCATGTATTGGTTTTCCAAACACCTTGCCACCACGAGACATCTCGCCGCACAACCTTCTTGTTAATAATGAAAATAGGTTGTTAAGCAAAATACCTTCAAATTTAATTGAAAAATAATTCATACCATGAACACAAAACCTTGTTTGAATTATTAGAACATAATAAAATGAATTCAAAGTTGGGTTGAGCAAGATAGAGCCTTAATGGCTCCAATTAAATTATAGGAAAACAAAAAAATGCAATGAGTTTTTGTTCTTGATGTGAATGTGTGAAACCAAAGTTTGGTTAATATCGATTTCAATAATAATAAAATAAGGTTTAAAACTAATAATTATATTTCAAGTGTGATTAGGCAAGGCGATTTTCAAAGTGACAATCATAAAGACAAATCAAGTAAAAAAGAAATCATTAAGAAAAAGAAGATCTCAAAGAGAAGTGTTTTTCAAGATTCAAACTTCATAAGATCTCTTTGTAAGGTTGTTGGTATACTAGGACTTTCATACATTACATTCTTTACTTGTGCACCAAAATTATCCAAAAGTTTTTTTTTTCATTTTAATTTTTTAAAAATTTGATGATTTCATGTTTTCAATTAAAACCTTGTGTCAAATATTTTTCAAACTTGTTTAAAAGGTTTTAAGTTTAAAAAGTTGGTTGTTAAACTAAAAACGGGTCAACCAATTGAAACGGATGAGGACCCAATTGACCTTTAGCTCAACCGGTCATGGGGTGCAAAAAAAAAAAAAACCCTTATCTTTCTTCCAAAACGGTTGTTAAACCGATCAAAGTTGAACCTCAACTAGTCGACCCTCATCTCAATCGATCGAGGTCCAGTCAAGGGGCGGTCAAGGTCCAACGGTCACCTGTCAAACATTAAATACTAACGGCTAATCAACCGGTCGACCCCCAGCTCAACCGATTGAACTCCCAATGACTATTTTGGCATTTTTCCTCTATAAAAAGACTTAAATCTCCATTGTTTCTAAAGCTTGACTTTCCTAAACCTTTCTTGAATATATTTGAGCCTTGAGAGAGTATTTTTAAGTGCACCATTGTTTTTAAACTTGCATGTTATTAGTGCACCATTCAATCCTAGTTTTCTTGTACAATTTGAGCCTTAAAGTTTTATACTATGATTTTATGAAATCCTTTATTATCTTTATTTGTAAATCTTTGAGATGAGAAATATAAGTGTGAGGTATCACTTAGGGATTCTCAAGTGTGGAGCATCACTTAAGGAGCTATTCAAGAGTAAAGTATCTCTTGATGTTTATAAAGGGTGTTTGGAGCAAAAAGTCCAAGAGGGTGGATTGAAATCATAATCTAAGTATATTGCTTGAAGACTATGTTTGGAAGCCTTAAATTAGTGGAACCTCAAGTTTAAGATGGAAGATAAAAGAGAGTGGATGTAGGTCGGGTTGTGTTGAGCCACTATAAAAATATTGTGCTTGCATTATCTCTTCCCTACTTTTTTACTTTATATGTAATTGTTTTTATATTGTTTTGTTACATATTTACATATAATTGTCTCTTGCATTCATACAATTTAAATATACAAAAAGAGATCATCACCCTATTAAGGACCATCACCTTATTCACCCCCCTCTGGGGTGATTACCTTAAATTGAATTAACCTATTTTTTATAACAAAATGATTACCAAGTTTAGTGTTCGATATTGGAAAGGCTTCTCCTATGAGTCATTATAAATTTTATAATAATTTTTAAAACCAAATTTTATAATAATTTTATAAAAAAATTTGACATTTCAATTATTCACTCTATATAGCAAATATTTTATTTAAGTTATACATTATGTTATTTTATTTGTTTTCCTATAAATATGAAAATAATTATAATATTTACATTTATTTTTCAAACACCCTCCATTAATAGTATAATAAAATAAGGAATGTTACTTTTTTTTATTATAACAATCCATTATTATTTTTCTCAGTTACCTTCGATCTCTAAGATTAAAAACTTATTGTCATTAGTAGCTAACATATAATTTTTTAAATTTTATACATTTTATAATAATCACGTCTCTACCTCATTACTTACATGGTTCCACACAAGCATGACAAGTATGTGAACATAGCATATATTTCATTTTTTTTCATTTTTCATCTAAATTTTATTTTGTTAAAAATTTAAATGTATTAATTATCAATTTTTATTAATAACTCAATAACAAATCATATGACATGTCACATGCAATTCATTATGTTATTTTATTTAGGAAAAAAAAATACCGTATTAGGTTGGATGTGATAATGACAAAGAAATGTCATCTATTTTGATAATTCCTAGATAGGTCATGATAAGAGAATTAAAAGAAATAAAATTATCTTTTCAATTCATTTGGTATGGTATCAGGCTAAAATACCAACATGCAATAGATGTATTTCAACTAAAAACTTTTAAAATTTAAAGCATTTAAGGTGTTTTATTTTTATTTTTATTTTATTGGGTTTTGATTCACTCATTTAAAAAAATATAAAAAAAAAAACTTTAACTTTTATAAGTTAGTTTTATCTTCAACTATTTAAAAATATTTTAAAATACAGGCACTATATCATAAGTCACATATTTATTTTATGAAATGACCTTTTACTAGTATATCATAACAATATCACAATTTGACAATTTTTTAAAACCAATTCAAATAATAAATTAAAAAATACAATTAAAATTTAAAAATTTTAAAGCAAAAAATATAAAAATAAAATATTAATTTTCACTTTGTTAGATAATACTACTACAAAATGTTGATATTACATCAAAAGTTGGAAATACAGTGAAAGTTAGTATTTTATTTAAAAAAATTTTAAGTTATTTTTTAAATTGTATTTGATTTATATTTTTTAATTGTATTTTTTTTTTTTTTTTTACTGTTGATACTAACTAATAAAATTTTTATTCAATTATATTAAAAAAAATGAGAAGATGAGTATATTTATATAATATAGTATATAAAATCAGTATTAATTAAAGAATTATAAATATTTTATTTATCATTTGAGGATTTGGAGAATTTTTATAAAATGATTTGTATCTAATATTATATAATAAAAAAGTATAATATATTTATTTGTAACATATTTTTATCAAATTAAAATGATAAATTAATTTTTTGACAATTTTATTTAGTATTATGAAGTAAAATGATACTTTCAGGAAATATATATCTTATTTATGAAAAAATACATATATTTTAAAATATTTGTAAATAAATGAATATAAAAGTGATTTATAAAAATTGAGGTTGTTTTTTCTATAATTTTTTAAAATTAGTGAGTCAAATCCATTTTTTTCTTATTTATATTTACTATTTAAAACCAAATCACTTCTAATAAATATTTTCAAAATAACATCTATTGTTTTTTTTTTTTTACATATTTCTATTTTTATTATAATTTTTAATTTTATCAAAAAACAAAACATGATTCATAATTATGCAATAAGAACGATGATTTTTTCATATATATTTTTAAAATTTTAAATTCATAACTCAAGTTTTGTATTGAGATCGAGGAAGATACAATATTTAAATTTTCATTTGAATTGTCTAACAGCTACTCGACTGCATGATTGAAACCAATTTTATATTTCTTTGAGAAAAAAATGAAAAATGATGTAAGAATAATGTTTGATGATTTTTATTTTTTTTTTGTGTTTTTTAATTTCCAAATATAAATAATAAAAATAGCAGGGGTTTTCAATCAATCATCATCTTTTATTTTATTAAAAATAATTATAATTTTTTAAAATGTAATTTTCTATTATCAATACCCGACCTTAGATTTTAAAAAAAATTTATATTTATAATTTTTTATTGAGATAATTATTTTATTATGCCGTTACTTCTTAGTCTTACAATTTGAAAATTTCTACAACATGCACTTCAAAAATAATATAATAATATAAACCCATTTATTAATTTTTTCATTAAAAAAATTACTGAAACTATTTAACATATTTTAGTAAGATTTTTTTTTTTATTTTTTTATTTTTAATTCTTTTGATGAATTTATTTGGATGCTTTTTTATCAACTTTTTATTATAAATTCTAAAACATTTTTTTAAGACGAACATCCTATAGCCTTCGAGAATCACAAGGTTAATGATGTTAAGCAACGTTACATGGTAATATACTTTGAGAACATGTCCACTATCATTACGATTAAACCTGATGCTTTTGATTCTTTTTATTAATTAATTTATTAAATTATATCGAAGGCAAAACTTATGATAATAATTATAGGTATAATTTTCTATTCTGTAAGATTTCTTAAAAAATTAGAATGTTTAGGAAACATGAAAAATGAAAAATAAATGTTTTAAAGTTATAAGATCATATTTGATATATTCCAATTTATTTATTGCTAAAACAAATGTCACCTTAATATAAGCAAAGATGAAAATATTGATAATCACGAATATATCGGTATTTTGATTTTATGGATATATCAGAAATATCGAAGAAATATTGATGGATATTTTTTCACAAATGTCGGTAGAATGATATTTATTCAAAATTCATAAGAATATTTGAAGAACTCAAAAAAAAATATAAAATAAGCAAGAATACACATTTTAAAGTTATTTTATAGGTGTAATTGACATAGACATGATGATGAAGAAAAACATTGTAGGCAAAGATATATCGATAGATTCGATACTTGAATTTTAAGAATAATAAATATGAATTTTAGAAGTGTATAAAGTTCGAATTGAGTTAAGAAATTTTTGTTTTTATTGAATAAAAACAATTTATAAATAAATATAATACATATGAGATTGCAATAGTCTTTAGTACCAAAATGAAGATCGATATGATTCCATCGTATTGTTATATGAAAGGACTTCATCTTGTTGAAAACAATATTTATTTTAAAATTTTTAAATCGTGAAGGCGCTTTGGTTGGGCATTAGAAATGAGGATTGTTGGATTTGTGTTGATCGACCGTTGATGGTCCACAACTTCACGATCTTTGTAGTCTGGAATAAACCAATCGTGAGCTGAAATCTAATTAGTCAAATATTCTTTTAAAAATTATTGCGGAGAGTTGATGATATATCGGATAAGACCGGTGCCATTTTTATCCAGTCTTTCTGAATTAGTGTGCTACTCGACTGTAGGATTGACAACAATTTTATATTTCTTTGAGAAAAAAAATGAAAAATGATGTAAGAAGAATGTTTGATGATTTTTTTTTAATTTCCAAATATAAATAATAAAAATGGCAGGGATTTTCAATCAATGATTATTTCTTATTTTATTAAAAATAATTATAATTTTTTAAAATGTAATTTTATATTATCAATCCCTGACCTTACATTTTTTAAAATTTGTATATTTATATTTTTTTATTGAGAGAATTGTTTTATTATGTGGTTGCTTCTTAGTCTTACAATTTGAAAATTTCTACAACATGCAGTTCAAAAATGATATAATAATATAAACCTATTTTAAAATTCATCTAATTACTTTATTTTAAAACCGAGTCATGTATTGGTTTTTCAAACACCTTGCCACCACGAGACATCTCATTCGTCACACAACCTTTTTCTAAACAATGAAAAGAAATTATCAAGCAAAATACCTCCAAATTTAATTGAAAAATAATTCATACCATGGCTACAAAACCTTGTTTGAATTATTAGAATATAATAAAATGAATTCAAAGTTGGGTTGAATGAATAAATGTTGGAATTTTTATGTGTGGACTTACATAATCAATTTGATAATACCATAAATTAGTGTTAATTTAATTTTTGCATTGTGGTCCATTATGGGGCTGGACACATTATTGTTTGATTTCTATGGGCTCACCCTAATTCACTTGACTGACTCATTAAGTCAAGTGGTCCAAACTATGTATGTGCAATATGTAATATATATATATAAGGGAAAAAATGCAGGTTGTTATCCGATTCTATTATCTTTTCTCTTGGGGCTGAAAAGAGCACGTACTACACGAACTCTTCAGAGCACACACACAGACTATTTTGGGTGTAGAAAGGGAAGAGCCAATTGAACCCGGGGTTTCTCTCTATCACGAATTGATCGTATCCTTGAACACCAGAATAACACAGGAATGACTTTCCATGACATCAATCAATGTTAGTTTTTCTTAATTCCCAATTTTTATTATATGCTTTAATGTCTACATGAGATCCTGTTTGTGGTTTAATTTTTCAACAATTCATATCAGAGCCACCATAGATGACATTTAAGCTGCAATGTTTTTTGGGATTAATTTAGGTTTTCCCATTTTTGATTTGGAAGCCATTTTTTGGGGGTTTTTTTCGTTCGGTGTTTATTCTCTAATTTGAAGCCCGATTAATGTTGGAGACTTGTAGAAAACCTTGTTTGGAGCAAAACCCATCATTTTTTTATTTTTTGGAGATCATTTAATGGGATTTCAAAAACTAGGCTTTGTTTTGGATCTTATTTTTTTACCCATTTTTTTGCAATTTTTTGGTCAAGATTGGTGGATTGATGTTTGAGGATGGAAAACCGATTGTTTGCATCGAAAATTGCATATTTTTTGGTCGATTTTTTTTTTCTTCTCCAGATCTGTTCAGCCCGTAGAGAAGACGATGACATTACCAAAAAAAAAAATTGTTTGTCTTGGCATTTTTGGAATGATAATACATATGTTGAAATTATTATGCATTTATTAAGTTTGGCTTTATTGGGACAATTATTATTATTATTGTTGTTCTTTTGGGTATAATTTTTGTTTTATACCAATAATGTTGTCCTAGGCTATTTGTTAAATATTTAAATTTATTGTGACATTAAAGAACACTTGAGTGATTGCCTATCGCAATTCCAAGTGTGTCAAATTGTGCAAATTGAAATATTTTGAATTTATCATAACAATAGTGAACATATATGTGGTTGTCTATCGTGATCCTATATGTCTCAAATTGTTTTTGTTGAGATATTTAATCTCCCACTTTTGGTTGTTTTATTATTGTGATTACTAAGGTCCATACGGGTATTGTAATTGTCTTATCGATGATTATAATACTTGGTAAGATGTTTAAATTGGTGAAGGAAATTAATTATATATTATGAATCGTACTAATTTTCTTTATCGTTTCGGTTATAAAATTAGTGCATCTTGGTTATGATATTTAATTAGTTGTCCTTATCGTTGTGAAATTTTCAAAATTCCAAGCTATTGGTAAATTGAGTAATTTTGGAAACTAGCAAATAGCATGATTTTGTAGTAACATGCATATTGTTTAATTTTGTTATTTTCCAGCTACTAGCAATCCTGGTATTACTCTGCAATTGTCAGCCATCAAGCCTCTTACAGGAAATAATTTTGAGGAATGGTTTGAGTATTTAACGTGCATATGACTTTGCACAATCTGGATTTGGCTTTGAGAGTTGATGAGTCAAGTAAGCCCACTGATATGAGCTCTGCAGATGAAATATTCTTTTATGAGAAATGGGAGCACTCCAATAGGAGTTGTTTGATGGTGATGAAATACACTATGGATAAGTCCATTAAAGAATGTGTGCCAGAGACGGAAATGGCCAAAGATTTTTTGGAATATGTGAAGACCAATTATACCAAGATTGATAAGGCAGAAATGACAACTTACTTGAAGCTTCTCACAACCACTGTGTATAATGGAGTAAGTGGAGTTAGATATCACATCATCAAGCTAAAGCACTACTTCAACAAGGCAAATGAGATGAAAGTGGAGTTGAGTGAGAAATTCCTGAAATGGTTGATACTTGAGTCTCTTCTTGTTTCTTATGATGCAGTGAAGTTGACTTATAATGCCTTGAAGGAAGAATAAGCTTTGGAAGAGTTGATGTCCATTGTGGTACAACATGAAGTCTTACTGAAGAAAAATGAGACTCATTTTCTTACTGACCAATGGAGCAATATGAAGAAAAAACTTCCACACAAAAATTCTGGAGACTCTAAGCAATTCAAGAGGAAAGGGAATTCGAGTCAAGGAGCCTCTAGTGCATCTGCTTCATCTAATGCTACAAGGAATGAGAAATTCAAGGGGAAATGCAACTTTTGCCACAAGATTGGGCACAAGCAAGTTGATTGCTTCAAGTTTAAAAATTGGCTAGAGAAGAAGAAGAAATGTAAAATTATGGTTGTGGTTGATTTGAATGCAAAAATGATTGAGACTAATATTGTTGATGTTCATGCCAATTCTTAGTGGTTAGATACTGGTGTCACTATTCATGTTACTAATTCTTTGTAGGAGATGACAAATAAAATGAGGCCGTCAAAGTATGAAGAATTTGTGTATATGGGTGATGGAAGCAAAGTGAAAGTAGATTTTTTTTGGCATGATAAAGCTAAGATTGCCCACTGAAAGCTTTTTATTGTTACACGATGTTGCTTACATACCCTCACTTAAGAGGAATTTGATTTATGTATCTGTTTTGGATAGACAAGGTTATTCTTTCCACTTTTGAGGTGGAAAAGTGGATATTTTTAGCAACTCAGATTTAATTGGCAATGGTGTTTTGTTTGGCAATCTTTATAGTCTCAATTTGCATCATGGTCCTTTGTGTGATTCATCTTTTGTTAATTTTGTTGTTGGTTGCAAGCGTACTAGAATGAATTTGAGTTCTTCTATGTTGTGGCACAAACGCCTAGGTCATATTTCTAGGCAAAGATTAGAAAGATTGGTTAGAGATGGTGTGCTTTCTAATCTTGATTTCTCAGACTTCGAGACTTGTGTTGTTTGCTTAAAGTGAAAGATGACAGCTAAGACCAGAAAAGAGAAGATTGATAGGTGTGGAAGTACTTTAAACTTGATCCACACAGATATATGTGGTCATTTGACACCAACTGCTTTAGGAGGTTATAAATATTTCATCACTTTTATTGATGATTTCTCTAGATATGGTTATGTTGAACTAATCCATGAGAAATTTGACTCCCTAAATGTGTTTAAGGCCTTTAAGGCTAAGGTGGAGTTGCAATTGGGAAAGCCCATTAAAGCTATGAAGTTTGATAGAGGTGGTGAGTATTATGGGAGATATGATGAGACTGGACGGAATCTGGACCATTCACTAAGTTTTTGTTGGAATGCAACATTGATGCTAGATATACAATGTCAGACACTCCTCAACAGAATGAGGTTGAAGAAATGAGGAATCACACATTGTTGGATATGGTAATGTGCATGTTGTCTAATTCCTCCTTACCATAATTTCTAAGGGGTGAAGCCTTAAGGACTGCGACATATATTTTGAATCAAGTGCCCAGTAAGTCTGTGCCTAAGACACCTTATGAGCTATGGCCAGAGAAGAAACTGAGTCTTCATCAGTTCCATGTTTGGGGATGTAAGGTTGAGGTTAAACCATATAACCCACAATAAAAAAGACTTGATTCTAAAACCATAAGTGGTTTCTTCGTTGGTTATTGCATTGGATCAAGGGGTTCCAGATTTTATTGTTCATCTCATACCACCAGGATCATTGAGTCAGACAGGGATATATACTTTGAAGATGAAGTTAACGTTGATCCTAATTTTGTGCCTTGTGAGATACCTTTTAGAGAAAAACATGTTGTAATTCCTTTTCCTGCATCTCATGTTCCAAATGTGGATGTTCCTATTGTCCAACAACCAGCCACTAATCAAGGAGAGCATGGTGATGATCAAGTGGAATCTGGCATTCCTGTTGGTGATACTATTGTTGATGGGATTCCTTTGAGAAGATCACAAAGGGTTCGTAGGTCGGCTATTTCAGATGACTACATGATTTATTTGCAGGAGCATGAGTATGATGGTTATAATGCTTCTGATCTAGTAATTTATCAAGAAGCAATTCATTGTCCTCAATTCACTTCTTGGAAATAAGTCATGGATGATGAAATGAATTCTATGTATATGAATGGTGTTTGGGATTTGGTCGAATTGCCACATGGTTGTAAACCAGTTGGGTACAAGTGGGTCTTTAAGACCAAACGTGATTCTAGCGGGCAAATAGAGAGATATAAAGCTAGACTTGTGGTTGAAGGTTATAGTCAAAGATAAGACATTTATTTTAAAGAAACTTTCTCGTCTATGTCGACCAAGGACTCTTTTAGAGTGATTATGGTCATAGTAGCTCATTTTGATTTGGAGCTACATTAGATGGATGTCAAGACAACTTTCTTGAATGGTGATCTGGATGAGAACGTGTATATGGAGCAGCCTACCGGTTTTACAAAAGTTGGAAAGGAAGACTTAGTTTGCAAGCTCAATAAGTCAATTTATGGTCTTAAACAGGCTTCGAGGTGGTGGTATCTTAAGTTTGATAGGATTATCACCCAAAATGGTTATAGTTGACAGATGCATATATTTGATGGTTAGTGGGAGTAGTTACATATTTCTTGTTTTATATGTTGATGATATACTACTCGCATCAAATGATTTTGACTTGTTGATTGAGACAAAGCACATGTTGTCAACCTATTTTGACATGAAGGATCTTGGTGAAACTTCTTATGTTTTGAGTATAAAGATTTTTCGTGATGGGGCTAATGAAGTGCTTAAATTGTCTCAAAGAACCTATATTGAGAAGATATTGAAGAGGTTCAATATGCACAACTGTAGTTCTACTAGAACACCAATTGTGAAGGATGATAAGCTTTCAAAGGCTTAGTGTCCTTAAAATGATGATGAGAGAGAGGAAATGAGAATCATTCCTTATTCATCTTTGGTTGGCAGCCTTATGTATGCTCAAGTATGTACACGCCCTGATATTGCTTTTGTTGTGGGCATGTTCGGTAGGTACTTGAGCAATCCTGGGAGTCAACATTGGAAAGCTGCTAAGAAGGTCCTTAGGTATTTGCAATGAACTAAGGACTTAATGTTGACATATCGACACACCAACATACTTGATGTAATTGGGTTTTGTGATGCTGATTTTGCTGGCTACATAGATGATAAGAAATCCACTACGTGCTATATTTTTGTGATGGCAGAAGGAGTTGTATCTTGGAAAAGTGTCAAACAGCCGCTTACAACATCCTCAACTATGGAGGTAGAGTATGTGGCATGTTATGAGGCTTGTTGTCATGCTATGTGGATGCGGAATTTTATTTCAGCTTTGGGAGTTGTTGACTCCATTTCTAGACCGCTGAAATTATTTTGTGATAATTCTGTAGCCATTGCTTTCTCTAAGAACACTAGGAGTATTTATCACTCCAAACATATTGATGTAAAATTCTATTTTGTTAAGAAAAAAGTGGCAGAGTCTCTTATTGATATTGAGCACATGTCCACAAAAGGTATGTTGGCGGATCCACTAACAAAAGGCTTACCCATAGTTGTGTTTCAAGAACATGTATCTCAAATGGGGTTGTTGGAAGCCTAGGTTGCATTAAGTTAGTAGGAACCACTTTTGGTATTGTAATATTATGCTATTGTTGGGAGGATTGCTATTATTGTATATTTCCCTGTGAATCAAGCAATAAAGCATATATGATTGCTTTCCGATTATTTTTTTTGATGAGATTTTATGGGACATTGATTTATGATTATGTATATGTTGTGATGTTTGATTATGTAGTCCAAGTGGGAGAATTGTTGAAATTTTTATGTGTGGACTTACATAATCAATTTAATAATGTCATAAATCAATGTTAATTTAATTTTTGTATTGTGGTTCATAATGGGATGGACACATTATTGCTTGATTTCTATGGGTTCACCTTAATTCACTTAACTGGTCCATTAAGTCAAGCGGTTCAAATTGTGTATGTGTAATATGTAATATATATATATATATATATATATATATATATATATATATATATATATATATATAAGGGAAAAAGCAGGTTGTTGTCTGATTCTGTTCTGTTTTCTTTTGGGGCTGAAAAGAGCACGTACTACACAAACTCTTCAGGGCACACACATAAACTGTTTTGGGAAAAGGGAAGAGCCAATTGAACTCGGAGTTTCTCTCCATCACGAACTGACCGTATCCTTGAACACCATAAGAGCACAGGAATGGCTTTCCATGGCATCAATCAAGGTCAACTTTTCTTAATTCCCAATTTTTATTGTATGCTTTAATGTCTACATGAGATCCTATTTGTGGTTTAATTTTTCAACAATAAATAGATAGAGCCTTAATGGATCTAATTAAATTATAGGAAAACAAAAAAAAAACAATGAGATTTTGTTCTTAATGTGAATGATTACCAGATGTTGTTAAACATTAAAAAAAATATTAGTGCTTGATACAAGGAATGTTTCTCCTATGATTGGAATTACAATCAAAGTTAGTATTTTTTTTAAAAAAAATTTTAAGTTTTTTTTGTTTTAATTGTATTTAATTTTTAAGTATTTTAGTTTTAATTGTATTTTTTATTTTTAGATTTTTTTATTTTATTGTTGATGTCGAACTAATAATATATAAGAGCTTTTTTAATAAAAATAATAATAATTTGATCAAGAAATTTATGGATTAAAAAAAGAAAACTCTCAAATCGATATTTAGAACAAAGTAAAAACTAAAGATAATTTTATTATTTACTTGAATGCTATAATTTTCATAAACATAACTTAATAAATTATAAATTATTAATCTAGTTTATTATTTTATATTAACGTCGTAAATTATTTTGTATTATCACATCAATATGATATATTTAACAAATTTGTCATTTTTTTTACTCATTTGGTTACGTAGGGCTGAAAAGAAAAATTGAAAATGTAAAAAAAATTAGTATGGACCCTGCATTTTGCATGATGTGTTCTCATTCAATGGTGAGCATTTTATTTGAAAAAAAATTATTTTTTTTAGAAAAGGACTTGGAGTTGCCACTTATTTAGAAAAAAAACTTAAAGGAAAACAAAATAAGAAATAAAACTTTAAGTGCGACTCCTTCTTTGGAAAAGATAGTATGTGGAAAACCAAAGTTGTATTCGGGAGTCAGGTTACCTATTGGAAAGGTACGATAAAAGACCGTAGCGCCCCTCTAAACCCTATAATATGGTCTCTACTAAATAAGATGAGACAAGTGTAACAATTGATAAGGAAATCAATGTATACCAATGAAATGATCGAATAATAAAACATTCATGCATAAGAATAAGCAAAATGGGATTGAAATCGTACCTTAGCAGCAAACAATAGTGCACTATCATGGAAATAAGGTTAGCTCAAGTATAAAATTTTCAAATGCATATCAAAGAGTAAGACAAATATTAGACAATATTCATTAAACATAATAGTTGACAATTAAAAGAAAAAATTCATATGTAGGGTCCCCACCAAAACCCAATTTATTTTGCATGAATTAATCCTACAAATTATATTATTTTGGAATTACGAAAATCATATTCATGCTTATTTAAAATCAAGAGAAACAAAAGATTATTTGAAAATTAAAAAAAAAAAAAATGAAATGGCTTACCTGAATGGAAAGGTAACAAGTTTATTAAAAACGAGATTTTTTTGACCTAAAACTCTAATAAATTTTGAAAAGTTGTAGAATTAAAAATATTTGGAAACTGGAGTGAGTAGAGTTTTGAAAACTAAAATCTTGAAAATTAAATTTAAAAATTGGAATTTTGAAAAATTATTTGAAAATGGGATTTTTGAAAATGGAAGTTTTGATAATTAAATTTAAAATTTGGGGTTTTGAAAATTAGAATTTTGAAAATTATTTGGAAATTAGAGTTTTGAAAATTAAATATGGAAATTGAAGTTTTGAAAATTATTTGAAAAAAAAAACTAGAGTTTTGAAAATTATTTGAAAATTAGAATTTTGAAAATTAAAATTAGAAATTGAAGTTTTGAAAATTGAAGTTTTAAAGATTAAATTTGAAATTTTGAAGTTTTGAAGATTAAATTTGAAATTGAAGTTTTGAAAACTATTTGAAAATTGGAGTTTTAAAAATTGAAGTTTTGAAATTTATTTGAGAATTGGAGTTTTGAAAATTATTTGAAAATTGGGATTTTAGAAAATTATTTGAGAATGGAAGTTTTGAAAATTGGATTTTTGGAAAATTATCCGAGAATGGAAGTTTTGAAAATTGGAATTTTGAAAAATTATTTGAGAATGAGATTTCTTAAAAATTAAATTTGAAAATTGGAAAATTAGAAAATTATTCGAAAATGGAAGTTTTGAAAATTGGAATTTTGGAAAATTATTTGAGAATGGAAGTCTTAAGAATTAAATTTTAAAATGGGAATTTTGGAAAATTATTTGAGAATGAAAGTTTTGAAAATTAAATTTTAAAATTGGGATTTTGGAAAATTATTTGAAAATAGAAGTTTTAAAAATTAAATTTAAAAATTGGTATTTTGAAAAATTATTTGAGAATAGATTTTTTTTTTTTTAAATTATCACCAAAAGTTGAAGAGTTAAGAGTACGCCCCTTGGCCTATGGGAGTAATATAGTTTTAGGTGGTCATGCATGCTCAATCACTTCAATATATATTTTACATGCAGTATCAAATTCGAATCAAGCTTGCGGGACCCTCCTTGCATTTAACATTCCAGATTTCATTTCTCCACAAGTTCATTCTTATTCTCAACTTTATTTGTTATCTCAAATACAGTAGCAACCAGCCCACCAACCCAGTCTAAATCACGGTATTCTTGTGATCCATTCCACCAAAGACGGGAAAAACATAGAAGAGACTTCAATAGAAACAAAGCATAAGAGAAATAATGCCTTTGGTGAAACCCCATTTCATCATCTCATTCATGGGCTGAAGATCAGTGTGTGAATCTAAAGTGGTTTTTTTTTTTTTTTAAGAGATAAACAGAAAATACAACAAAGCTTACGATACGACACAACATATTAGACTCAAAATCAGGTTATGCATAAAGGGAATCAGAGAAATAGGAGATGAAACAAATAACAATCTAAGAAATCAACCGAAATGAATGTAGAATCCTCTAATATTCATACTCAAAATCAACAACAAGCACGTGGGCCTCCGATAGCCACACCCAAACATACAACAAATTATAGAAGTAGCAAATGAAAAAAATTCGGACAAGAGTAGAGGTATTACAATGAAGAACATACCTCAAGGAAAATGCAGATTGATGATTCATTTCCCATCTTTTTCTCTCGGTGCTCCTTCTCTCTCGATACCAACTCTTTGTTTTTCTCTCTTAGGTACCAGCTCCTCTTTCTTCAACTTTCTGTTTCTCTCTCTCAGGTATCAGCACTTTGTTTTCAACTCTCCACCTCCATAACAACCCTATCACTTAAAAAAAAAAATGGCTTTCTCCTAGTCTAATGATCCCCCTCAAAATAGTTACCTCAATATCTCTAAAAACCTTACTTACATCTTGTTCATTCTTTCTACCGTCCCTTGTTTTTTTCTCTCAAGAAATCCTCATTCTCCTCCCAACCTTTTTTTTTTCTTCTCACAACTCTCCCATGGTTTTTCATACTCCCCCTCCCAGCTTTTCCTTATTCCTAATAAAATCCTAGCCAACTCTGCTTCTCCCCTTTCTGTTCAGCTCATCATCCTCTGAAACTCCACCTTTCCAACCATCTTTTTCTTTAGCTATTCCACTACTCCCCATTCAGCAAAAAAGTCTATCTCAACCACCACCATGGCAAGGTGGTCATGTCCTTGCCACACGTCCCATGCAGCCCTTAACCTTAGGAAGTCATCTCCCACTCCTAAAAATGAAATGTTCAACTCACTCTAAGAGACCCAACTCTTCCTGTCCAAAGAGGGGTCTATATATATATATATAGGTAAAATAAAAAATAATAAAAGTAGAAAACAAATGTTATAAAATTGAGCATAATTGCCTAATTTATTGGACTATAACCTTACTACTCATACGCACATCAAATGGCAAATACAACATGTTATCTTCAATACGTTGTTTCCCATGGATAGAGTTGATAAGAGATCGATATGATCAACGAGCATCTGAATGGACAAACTATAAATATAAAAATATATTTGACTTATTATGTTTGTTTGCAATCATGTCATATGTCGTTATCACTTCATGCTGCCTTTACCATATGACCGTTAAAACTTGATGTTATCCTTCCACAATTTACTACAATTTGTACATCTTAATAATGACAATTAGCTAGTTTTAACTTGCACGATTCTTTGCTCTAGAGGTTATAGTTTCACATCATGTTCGAGCGGGATTTGAGCCACCACGCTCCATGACAAGCACTCGAGATTGGATTGCCACGTAAAATTGATCTAATACTATCTTTATGAACGACGCGTATGATTTATTTTTAAATAAAAAATTAATATAATAATAATTAGAAAAACATAAAAATGGAAATTCACTCATAAGAATTTGAATTTGTTTAAAAAGAAAACATTTATAATTAAATATTACAACAAACACGCAAGAATAGTGTGATGTCATAAATTTTAAAATCAAACTAAATATAATTCAATCATTTTGAAAAGAATGATTTGACTAACCATTTAGGATAAGAACATCATAAATGAATTTTAAAATTTTATAAATTTTTTATTTGATATTTATTATTATTTATTTATTTAAAAATGAATTATTTATATTTATAATCAAAGCTAGACGAGAATAGTGGAAGAAATTATTTATTTCTCCATTTATTATACAATACCAAATAAGAAAAAGAATTATTCACATTTCAATTCATAAAAGAAATTGAAATCCAATTTATTTCATTTCAAATTGTTAATTGAATTGTGTTGTTCCAAACCTAGAGACTTTGTTATTTTCAATTAATTTATATTTAATTATTTTTAAATTTTAACAAATTTAAAATAAAAATTATTAATCTTTTTATTAAAAAAATTACTAAAACTATTTAACATATTTTAGTAAGATTTATTATTATTTATTTATTTTTAATTCTTTTGATGAATTTATTTGGATGTTTTCTATCAACTTTTTATTATAAATTCTAAAACATTTTTTTTTAATACGAATATCCTATAGCCTTCGAGAGTCGCAAGGTTAATAATATTAAGCGATGTTATGTGGTAATATACTTAGAGAACTTGTCCATTATTATTATGATCAAACTTGATGTTTTTGATATTTTTTTTATTAATTAATTTATTATATCATATCGAAGGCAAAACTTATGATAATAATTATAGGTATAATTTTCTATTATATAAGATTTCTTAAAAATATCATAATGCTTAGGAAAAATGAAATATGAAATTAAATGCTTTAAAGTTATAAGATCAAATTTGATATATTCCAATTTATTTATTGCTAAAACAAATGTCACCTTAATATAAGACAAAAATTATTCTTCACATACAAGATTCAGTACAAGAAGTTTAGGGTCAAAATGGATCATTTTTAAAAAAAAATTATAACATCTGACTACTCTTTGAAACTTATGTTCAAATTGGCCTCTTTGGTGTCACATAGGCACCATGTCATTAAAAATATTTTTTTTCGTCATTTTAGTTAAAGCCGCAGTTGGCATTTGCGACTTCATTTTTGAATTAAAACCGCAGTTGCCAACTGAGGCTTTAGTTAATTTTTTTTAAATTTAAAATTTAATTAAAAATTATTAAATTACAATTTATGATTGAAATTTAAAAATATACTTAAATAATAAATTATTTATATTTAAATTTAAAAATCTAGTATTACTTCAACAAACATAAATTGATAGATATAAAATATTATAAATGAATATTTTATTTATTAATAAATTAATAAACTTATATAACATATAAATAATATATAAAATTGTATAATTTATTAATTTAAGATATTTAATATATTAATTTATTTGTATTATGATAAATTTATCTTTATCGAAATAATATATTAAGATATAACTATTTGCGGTTGATAACTGAGATTTCAATTATAATTTTTTTGTTTTTACTTTCAAATTTAATTAAAAACTATTAAATTTATCATAATACAAATAAATTAATAATTGAAATCTCAGTTATCAACTGCAAATAATTATATCTTAATATATTATTTCGATAAAGATAAATTTATCATAATACAAATAAATTTAATATATTAAATATCTTAAATTAATAAATTATACAATTTTATATATTATTTATATGTTATATAAGTTTATTATTTTAAGATTATTAATTTATTAATAAATAAAATATTCATTTATAATATCTTCTATTTATCAATTTATGTTTGTTGAAATAATACTAGATTTTTAAATTTAAATATAAATAATTTGTTAGTTAAGTATATTTTTAAATTTCAATCATAAATTGTAATTTAATAATTTTTAATTAAATTTTAATTTTTTTAAAAAAATTAACTAAAACCTGAGTTGGCAACTGCAACTTTAGTTCAAAAATGAAACCGTAATTGCCAACTACGACTTTAACTAAAATGACAAAAAAAAAATAAAAAATTTAATGATATAGTGTTTACGTGGTATCGAAAAGGTCAATTTGAAGATAAATTTTAAAAAATAGTTAGATGTTACAATTTTATTTTTAAATGGGCCATTTTGACCCAAAACTCCAGCAAGGGTATATCAGTCTCGGGCCGTCCTGGATCTAGACCATTAAGTTTGGGCCAGGCTCAGGCCTAGTAGGCAGTCCATCATCAGCAAATATCAGAAGTCAGAAAAGAATACTTACAGCTGGCGATGAAACGTGGGCGTCCCTGATTCCATCCCACAAAACGACAAATGTCTCGCCAGCCGCTGGATTGACCGACACATTGGCCCTTTTCATAAATACCCAATCTCAAACATTTGTTTTACCTCTCAAATCTGATCCAGTTTTCTTCGTCAATAGCGAGTGTTTGATCTCTGTCGGAATTAGGGTTTTTAATTATCCATGTCTTGACTCTGAACTTTTCGGTTAGATCGGCTGCTACGGAGCAGGGTTTCGGTCCTATTCTCGGTTTCCGATTAGGGTTTTGATCCAGAGTGCTGTCTAGCGTTTTGCCCGATCCCTTGGCATAGGGTTTCGAAGGGCATAAAAAATGCCTTCGGTGCCCATCAAACTCCTTCTCCGTCCGATGATCCCATCCGTCATGTCTTTCCATGGTGGTTCGTGTTCTCATCGTCTGAAACGTCTTGAAAAAGGTGATCGGCGTGGTAATCTTAGTTAACATTTGATTTTATCTGTAGCATCCGCCCTTTTGTCTATTTAGGGTTTTTCGGGTCTCGATTCGTGATTTTCGCCCGACAAGAGGAGCTTTGACTGAGAAATTAGAGATCAAGGGATTGTGTAGTGATTCCCTTGATATTGGTTGGATCTAAGTGATCTGAAAACTTCGGTGTTGTTGGATTCTGCTGTTCTAAGGTGATTTCGATTGCCGTAATATAAGGTATATATACAGACACATTAAAATCAGATTCAACTTTCTCGTGTCATAAAATGTATTGGATTCTTTTGTAAGTGCTGCATGACTCTTTGTTCTTCTTTTGTTGTTCATATATATATATTTTTATCTCGTACAGTATTTGGTGCAACTGCAAACTGTACCGTGCTTGTCATAATTGGAATTTTTTATTGTAACAATATGTGAAAATGATTTGGGCTTTTTTCCCAGTGCGTGATGTTCTTAATTCAGATATTATGATTTGTTTAAGGATTGATATTAATTTAATTCTCACAACCCGTCATTTCTCTTATTTATTGGTTGCATGCCTTGTGACATGCTTCGTCTGCCACTTAAGCATGTTTTTTAACCTGTCTTGATGGAGAATGTGCATCAGCATCCGTGTGGGATCCATATGTACAGAATTATGTGCAAAGTTGTGATGTTGACAAGAAATGGATAAAAGTAACATTTCTCCCTTTCTGTTCTACTTTCTTTTAGAAATGAGCAGGGATTGTGTGTATCAGTGCTGTGCTATTGTCAGTGCACTCTTTTTGCTGAAAGAGTTCTTTGCAAGACTGATTTGGAAAACATGGGTAGTTGCACTTCACACCAACTTTTGAAATGCCAACCGTTGTCTAAGCCAAAATATAGATTTGGCAGTTGAATTTTTCTCTTAGTTCTTTATCTCTTTTCTACTTGCAGTTATTTAATTTCCTCTCTGTCTTTCTCTAAATGTTTTAATGCACGTAATGCTGTAATTTCCTGTCTTTGTCTAAGGATTACATGGCCACCATTTTTGTATGGAGAAGGAATATATTATTATTGTTGCTGTTATTTTGGACTGACTACCAGTTTAGTTAATTGTTGATTGGATGAATTGCTAATGTCCTCAAATCTTTCTATTTTGTGTGTTTTGACAGTTCTGTTCCTTCAAGTTGTGGATTTTCTCAAATGGACAATTGTTTTCCTTCTGGTGAATTAGTTTCTCAAGACTCAGATTGCTTCATCGACTTGCAGCAGACACATATACATAAAATGCAAGGCTATTGTAACAACACTGAAGATGTTTTGGAAGATTACCTTCAGAATAGTTTTAGTCAGTTTTTACACATTCAAGATGTTAAGGAATTAGCAAATAGCTGCATAGAACAATCTGGCATGGATGTTATCAGCAGTACAGAAGCAGAAAATATATGTGGGGAGCTCAAAGTACGTCAAACTGAATCCCCAACTAGATCTTATCAAAAGTCCTTTTGCAAGTGTGCGACATTTCCGTCTTCTGGTAAGACATCTCTTGCTGGGTCTTCAGGTGAAGAAGATGGGAATCCTGATGCAACATTGCAGGAGAACTACTCACTGAAATCTTTGAGTCCAGACATTTCACGAACAGCATCTTTGCCTGTAAGCCTTCTGTTCATTGATCAACGAATTGGATGTCTTTGAAATCACTGACCTACTATTCTTTGTTGTTACGTGTCTATGATGCTGATTCTAATACACAAAAACTTCCTAGTTTTTTTAATGTGATGCTTACCTGTCTGATTGGGTCAATAATTTTGTAAGTTGTCTGTATTGTTGAAGCAATGCCTTAGGACTTCACAGGTACATCCTTATAGACAAATATAATCTAGTAGTAACAGTACAAATGGTTTGAAGGAGTATATTATAGGGAATTACATGCACCTGCCTTGAGTTTGAAGTTTGTTGTAAGCCTGAAAGATTTTGAATATGCTTCCCCACTCCTTTATTTATTTATTTTTCAGATCTAGTTAGAAAATAAAATTATTGAGACAGATATCGAATACTTCATTTTATACCACTGAAATGGTTTTTTACTTCTAGCATATAGATTGCAATATCATTGAGAGTGACAGTGCGTGATCTCATGTACTTGATGTTCTCAGGGTGAACACTGGGAAGTGTGGTCCCAGTAAGTGACACATGGTCTTGGGTTTGAATCTTGCTACTGATGATACCCTGAATTTACCTGATGCTGATTGTTGCGGGGCGGTCAACACCCCGAGATTTGGGTCCCCATGGAGAGTCCTAAGAGCTTAGACATGGAAGGTTCCCCAATTATTTAAAAAAAAAAAAAAAAGCAGATTTGTCTTATTGCAATATTCAGTTCTTTGATTTGGGTAATGACTTAGCCTGAGCTTGTCTCATGGGATGTAACTTTTCTCTGGATTTTTCATAAAATGTTTTGATTTTTATGATATATGATTATCATAACATGTTATCATTTTGTTAGAAAACAGCCATTGTTATTTCTGTACAGCTGCGAGCTAGATATTCTGAAGTGCTTTAGTTGCCTTTCAAGGTGCATCGGGTAGTTTGAGCTTTATGTGGATTTTCTGTTTATTTGACATGCTGTGTCTTGAGTGGTTTGTGTTGGGTGTATAAAATTGACCACATTTTTGTATTTTTTTTTAAAAAAATCCTATACTGGCTTCTGTTACTGAATTTTATGTAAATGAAAAGGTGAATTTATTCTCCAGTAAAATTTGAATTCTTATGCAATAAATTCACCTTTAGCAAGCACTGCTGGACACAAGTACACACTGTGGGTGTATTCGATTTGCTCCTAATTAAGCAAATATGCTGTGGCTCTTGATACGATTCCTTTTGTTGACTGTTCTGTTTTGGTTCTTTTCTCTTTCATTCATTATCCTCTCACAGACTCCTTTGAAGCTTGTGTCTGCAATGAAAGGTAGCCGTGACAAAGAGGGGATTCCATTGAAGAAGCTGAATGTGACATGGGCCCCTGATGTGTATGATCCACCTCCTACAATAGTGTCTCACACAGTGAGAAATTGTAAGAAGCAGCAACAGTCCAAGAACAATAGGAAGAATGGAAAACACAAGCAGAAAGGCAAAGCTGCGCGAGGGAGCAATGGCAAAGACAAGAAGCAACTTCGTAAAATTGTTGGAAGTGGGGACAGGGGTTTTAGATCATTTGAAGTCAGGGATAAATTGATTGCAAGCAATTTTATTGATTCTTCTAGAGAACTCGAGGATTTCGAGGTTGGCAGCCCTGATGGCTACTGTGGGAGTAGCTTCCTTAGAAAATCAGTCGCTAAGGTCCACTTTTCAGTTGCTGAGGCTACTTAAGCCACAACATTATTAGTCTTATGTCAGGCTTTGCTCTTCACAGGCATTGTAGATAAATAATTCCATGAGAGTTTCTTGATTAGTGATGTCCACATACTTTGACTGTCTTCTTATCTAAATGCAACATTTTTGTTAATAATGTTTGCGAGTACAATTTTATGATTGAGAAGATATATATAGGACTTATATTCTGCAGTGTGTTGATTTGTGAGGATTCTGTTTGTATTTTGTTATAATATGAGGTCTTTGCTAATACAGGCATGATGATTTCCTTTTTATTCTGGCTTGTGGATGATCCGATATTTTGATAAAGTTTGTATGCCCTATTTGCTTCTACGATCATGTAGCTGGTTTTTGTTGGTTCTCTGGTCTCTCTTTTTCTCATTTTTGTTGGGGTGGTGGCTTTACTGGTTGTTGGTTGGGTTTGGCTGCTGCTGAAATCCCTGAAGAGGAAACTAGAAACAAGCAAAACCTGGACACGCTACAGAATGGCTTTAACTGGTAATGTTGGGTATTTGGTGTTTGTGTGGTGGGTTTGGCTCATGTGCTGGTGTGGCCTGTTTTAAATGTTGTGGTTAGTCCTGAGTTTTGGGCTGTGGTAGAGCCTAGTCGATCCGGTTGATCCTGCAGTCAGGGCAGGTTGTCACGGTCAGCCACGCAAAAAACTCTTCTGCTCGTAATATTTTTGCAATTGTTGTTCCTTAGTTCCTTAGTTTGATTTCCTTGGTTTGATTTTTTTTTCCTTTCTGATATAGCAATTCAGAAATTTGGGAATGCAGAATAAGGGGGGCCATGTATGCAAAATAAATTTGATCAATTACCATAATAAATCGAACAAGTTGGATGGTTATGACACTTATCTTCAGCCTAGCTCAGTAGGTTAACAAGAAAAACCTGGCTTCTTTCATGCTTCTCCCCAAGTCGAATCCTTTGTCCATACGTCTATTAGAATTAGTGTTACATTTTTTGAAATACTGCAGCGAAAGTTAAAAAGTAGCGTACTGCAGGATTATCATATTGATTTTTCAAGGACAGTCTTGACGCTGATGCATAAATAACTGAAAAAGTAGCAACAAGAGAATTTGATATAGAGGGAAAAATCATTCTATGTCGTGTACTCGGCATTTATCTTCACGTAGTCATAACTTAAATCACATCCCCATGCCTGCCCCCGCCCTGCCCCATCACCTGTTGCAAATGGAAGAGGAAAAAAAAATCACAGAGCAAAGCAGATGGGTCCACGCTAGAAAACTTAACCAAGAAAAATCAAAGAGCCCTTTCTTCTTCTTTTTATTTATTTATTTCAATTTCACTCTTTTTCTCAGTGAATGAAATGGACGGTGAAAGTTATCTCATAATAGTGATTCTCATAGACAACTATACGAGATTTGACTAGATAATATGCTTTAAAATTATCACATGGGGCAAACAGAAATACAGTAAAATTGCTAATTTAAGGCCATATCAGGCATATGCAAAATGCAAATTTATATTTTTGCTTCAATCTCCTTTCCACAATCCGGGAATTGAAGATATGGTCAAGATTAGAGATTTTCTCTGATGATAATGAGCAAAGCAACTTAACAGGTGGTGATTATAGTAACGCATGACTGATGTGACGTTTGAGAGACCAATGTGCAAAACCCCGTGTAAATGACTAAATGGCATGGTCCTCAACTATACGATATAAGTATATTCATGCTTCACAGGTATTTTGAAAGCTTACCAATAGAGATGTGAATTCCAACCGTACCATGGGTCTCACCAGCCTTCTTGAGATAATTACTAGCCGCAGCCCTGAAAGGTATGAGCTACTTAGCACTATGGAAGAAGCACAATATTCTGGCAATAGAAAATTGAGAAAAAATAAAAAAGAATAAAGAAGACGTGCTGAATGGAAAAATGAAAGAGCTGGAGACATGCATGCAGTATAGATAAGAGTGAATGTCTAGTTTCTTCTAAATTTTTCCGGGTACAAAAATTGTTACAACGAGCCTAAACAATCGAGTATGATGAACCTAAGGAAAAAGCAACTCACTGGAGCATTAAGGAAACGCCTAATGTTTTGTGACTATCAGTATAGATAAGAGTGAATGTCTAGTTTCTTCTAAATTTTTCTGGGTACAAAAATTGTTACAATGAGCCCAAACAATCGAGTACGATGAACCTAAGGAAAAAGCAACTCACTGGAGCATTAAGGAAACGCTTAATGTTTTGTGACTATCAAATTTGCCTTTAGTCAATGACTAGGACATTTTATGAACTTGAGAAACTTTCTCCAAAAAACTAGCATTTCTTAAGAAAATCTAATATACTTACGACTAGTTTCAAGTATGCTATATTAGCTTCCTTTCTGGTTTGTTTGGACACAATCCCTTAATGAAAGGGTTGAGTATCCTTCTATAGGAGTTAGGAAAGATGTATTAGCATGTGATCCAGAGGGATTAGGACAGTAAAAGGGCAGAGTCAGCTAGTCCAAACCTGTCAAATGGAAGCGGTTGTCCACCCTCCATAAGCAGAATTTCTCCAAGTGATATATGGAGCTTGTTGGGTTGGAAAGGGATCCCTGCATAGCCAGCAGCACAAGCAATGCGCCCCCAATTTGGATCTCGACCGTACACTGCAGCCTAATACATCATTGACAGTAAACTGGAATTAGCTAAACTGAAGGATTCAATGGATCAATACTCATCTCATGAGGTTATGGCACCGATTTCATGCCTTAGCAAGTGAAGAAGATGCCACTGATCGTGCAACCTTTGCTGCATCAGCCTCATTTTCTGCACCATTTACTGAGACCTGCATATCTAATTTAGAATTAGCTGGAAAATTATGATCCCTCCACAAAAAGTGCTGGACCTTTAAATTCATTAATGTTATATTAAAACCCATAAAATAGGCATTGCCCCAATTACTCATCCATCCAGAATATGAACCATGGAGGTAATGAATGAATTTCTAACTGGAATAAAAGCAGACTTGGACTGAGCAATTGAGGTGACCTTTAAGTTCATTAATGTTATATTAAAACCCATACAATAGGCATTGCCCCAATTACTTATCCATCCAGAATATGAACCATGGAGTTAATGAATGAATTTCTAATTGGAATAAAAGCAGACTTGGACTGAGCAATTGAGGTGAAGACCTCAGGTCTAGAGGGCCCAATCATTGTTTAATAGTTGTCGGTCTCCCATTTTGTTCATAACACTTACCTATAGACAGGAGTATGACAATTGTGAACCTACAAAACAGAGCTCCACATGGTTGATAGCCCAATACCACAAGTGCAATGAGATGATTCTAAGTGGACCTGTTGGCATGGCCATGTGTCCTCTGTACCTCCATATGCGGATGGTGGCAGCATTCACTAAACTACTTCCCTGTGCTTAGGGAAAGGGGACCTAGTAAAGATGTTCACTCGACAGGCAGATGTCAGATGTCCAAACTCCTTGGACAACCACAAATTTGGATACATGTCTGCAGCAGATGCTGAGAAAGGATTCCTTCACTCCACTGACATGAATTTCCTATCCTCTATAAATTCTTGATAGTAATAGTGGAGAGTCTTTTCTCAATCCATGGATGTAACAAGGGTATTCCAAACCATTTTAAATATTCTCTTATGCAGATGCTATGTTATCTAATTATTTAACATTGGATCTTGGTATTGCTGTGCTTCCATTGGCCAATCCAATGCAGCGTTCACAACCCTCTTTGATTACTGAGTTCCCCACTTGAGATTCCAACCTCCTCTAGGTCATCTACCATCATTTTTTCCAACCCCTTCCCTCTAAACTGCTCCTCTCTCCCCTTAAGCTCAAACAATTCACAAACTGCCTAGCTACGCTCCACCACAGAAGGAACTGACTTAGGCAAATGTTGAAATTGGTTGGAGGAATATAACTTTATCAGCTTAACAATCAGGAAAATTTCATATGGAGTTGTCTGTGGTCAAATAACAAACAAAAAAAATAACATGCTTAAAGGATCTAAGTTTAGGGAAATCATCCAAGAAATTGGGAGAAACCATAGAAGTTAAGCAGGTTTTGGGTATCACTAATTCACACATATTTTGAATTTTGTGTTTCCCATGCTTATTTATAAAAAGATCAATAATGTTTTAGAAATATTAGTGCTGCTGCCTTTTGTATTACTCAAAAGAAAATTTGTTCACTATTTGGTTTGCATGATTGGAAAAATGGTCAAATTTGCAATATTGGGTTAGGCTCATTAAGTATGCATGCTTTTAATGTAAGACTCATACCTCAATTAGGCATGTTGCTCCTTCTCCATCCCATGCTATTGATTTTGCAAGACCCTGCATTACCTGAAAAAAGGACATTTGTTAAGAACTGACCAGATTGGACCCAAAGGCTGTCCATAATAGTAGAAATTCAAGCCTCTAAACCTCATGAGCCAACTGACTTGCCACCCTTCCAAGAAGAGAATTACATGCTTTAAATTAATGAGCATTTCAATGTTAATAAAAATAGCTAAATGTGAGATTGATCATAATAACCATCTTTTCATTAAAAAAGAAAAAAAGTATTAGAAAAAACAAGAAACTGCCATTGTTCATCATGTTTAGTCAATTATGCTATATTTTTAATTTTCACTAATTAAATATGTCAAGGAGAAAAATGCAATGGTGGCATACCATGAAGAAAATAATGGCCCATGTTGCAGCAAGTGGATTTGAAGCCATGGAAAAGTATATAAAAATCTTACAATTCACATAATTAGAAAGCCTACTCCCAAAAAATTGAAGATGCAAAACATTGCTATATTTTATTATTCTGGTTAAGCTGTTGGGAATATATGTTTAAACCACCAAAGACTAGGAAAAAGGTAAATGGGAGTTGGACTAACTGCATCAAGGCATGCTTGAAGTTGTATTGCCTCGTGACTGATCAAAGATGATATCCTGGTTGACCCAGATAGCCCACTCGCTAAAGCAATGACAGTATCATTGGTACTAGTATCTCCATCTACCTGCAACAAATCCACACCTGAACCAGCTTAGGCCCAACTCGAATTTCAAGTCCAAATGATGTGGATTACTTAAACTACATCAAAATAGACTTGCCAATGGCCTATTTTCTCATTTCAGTTTCCAGTTTACAAAAAAAAAAAACCTACTACTAACTCTCTAATTTTAACAGAAATTCAGGTTAGGTTATTTTCTGTAGTTAAGTAGCAAGTATTTGATTTCATGGTGAACTTGACTAGTTGACTGACCAGGTTACCCGTCACCAGTCTGACCAGCTAGTCCAGTCAAATTTGATAAAACTTATACAAGAATATTACATACAGTAATTTGGTTGAAACTCCGGTTTACAGCAATCTGCACCATCTTTCTCCAAACATCACTTGCAACCAAGGCATCAGTTGTTACGACCTGGAACAAAGTAGTCCTATCAAGAAAGTGGAATAAGAATATTTACTTTGCAGAACAGGACATGTAGAAAACAGAGACGCACACCAAGCATGGTAGCCATATTTGGATGGATCATCCCAGAACCCTTTGCCATTCCCCCAACTCTAATATTTGTCCCTCCAACCTGCATTTTTCCAAAATCAGACAGAATAACAAATACTTCCTTGGCAAAATGAAAGGGAAGTCTGAGCAGACACATGGATTGGCAATTTCACAGGAAAAGATAGGTGACCCTTCAATTACTTTTGATTTGAAAGACCATGAAAAAGCAATCATGTTGAGAGTTCAATTTCAGAAGGAATCATGAGTGTCTCTCTCTCACATTTGTTTTTCGTCTTTTGGTCATTTTTGTTGTTTTAGCTTTTTGATAGGCAAAGAAGATATATACAAAAAAGTGCCTGGTAAAGAGAGGGTGCAACCATGGTACACATTAAATGCACAAAGCAGCAGCCAAGGGTAAAAGAGGTTGCAAATCTTTGAATATAGCTGTTGGGAATTTGAGTTACATCAGGTTAAATTAAGCCATGGATAGAGTGAGACAACACCAATAATTGAAAATTAATTAGTATTTGTGATAGTATATGCAGGATAGAATTAATGGTAGTTAATTGTAAATCAATAACTGGAGAGTAAGAGATAGGCAAATATATAGAAAAAAAGAAACCAAACCATTAACAATTTCACCTTTTAACATTGGGTATTCAAAAAGCTCCCAAACTTTTGAGGAGAGTTGATAAATCAATACAATTTAAGGGTAGAGAAAAAGATAAAAGCAAGCACCGTGGACATACTCAAGCTTAGGATATTGACTTTGTATCCATATCAATGTCCACCCAATAAGAAAATTGAGCAAGTAGTGAACATACTCATCTGTGTTGGATTCCAGGCCTAATTTCACATTGATACTATAGATAAGAGATGTCATATTGGTTCTCATGTAAAACATAAGGTATGAGCACAAGACTCATAGAAAAGAAGTCACTTCACACCTCAGATTCAATTGCCACACTCTTGCTCACTAAGTCGGTTGTGGTAATAGCTACTGCTGCAGAATCTGCCCTGCAATCCCCAGATATAAGATTCAAGAATGTTTCAATAAAATAGTACAGAAAAGAAGACAAAGGGATCAATCAAAAAGAAATATCAAGATGCCCAAAAAGGGAAGAATAAGAACCAAAAAGGAGAAAAGATGATCAACAGAGAAAATGCTACAGAAAATCCAATGGTTAAAATCACTACAAACAGTTTCCTTCATGAATGTAGATGGTTTTCATTTGCCAGGTTAATTGTTAAACAATAGAAACAAAAGCTGTACCCCTCAGTTGACGATGATAGTGAACTAACAAGCTTTGGAAGGGAATTGAGAAGAGCGTCCTGCATATGAATTTATCCAATAATCTGAACTGTGTATGATAAAAAAAAAAGATAAAAGAAATGGAAAAATTGAACACAAGAAAGTATCATACAAATTCCTATCACCAGCAATCGCAAGTAAAACAAAGAAACATGCAAATCTTCTTTTACCTTCTTTATTCTATGACCAATAACACCAGTAGATTCGATCAACACTTCCTCTGGCCTCATTTGCAGTAGCTGCAACAGTGGAACAATCATAGAAAGTAAAAAAGAAACAAACAACTCCAGCCTCTACAACAGAACAAGTCGAACTGAGGCATCTAACAGCCTGATGTTTGTTCACCTTAGCCAGGGCATTTGCACATTCTATCACATCCTGGTAACCTGCATCACCCTGGTAATCATTGGAAGGTCTCTTAGCCTCTAATTCAGTAATAAAAAATATTATGACAGTGACTTGAGAATTGATCATTGCAGTTGTTAACCCAGAATTACACAAGGAAAAAATTCTATACAATTTGAAATTTAATTGCATTTATATTGAATCTAGCTAAGCAATGGAATCCATGAGACAAAATCTTGAAAAGCACATAGCTTCTGAATGAGAAGTCAAGAAAAAAAACATCTAGCTATTCTAACACATCTTACCGTTGCTGCATTGGCTTGACCAGCATTTATTAACACTGCACGCGCCTGACAAGTTCCAAGTGTAGTCATTAGCAGATAATTAAGAAACTGAACCATACGGAAGAATTTCAAACTGTGCCCAGGGAATATATATATACTGAGTTAATAATTGATACACTGAGCTAATTAAGTTATTGGCTTAAGGAGACTCGCACTCAATTCCCATCCAATCCACATGTCGGGTATTTTGGGTTTATATCACAGTAAACAGTCAAGATAGCTGCTTCTGTTAAAAGAAAATCAGAGGCTAATGTCATAGTCTTTCCGAATCAAACTGCATTGATTAAGATGCACTTTTTCTGCATTAGATTTTCATGCATTGACATTGGACACAAAAAAAAAAAATCACAAATACCACTACCACGATCATCATCACCGTAAGTACATTATTTTATAAAGTCATGCAATTGATTAACTAGTGCTAGCGTCAAGCAGATGTGCAGTATCTGAAATGTGAAATTCACAAGAGTAGTGCAAAAAAAGTAAATATATGCAGGTACTGCTATCAATATGGAGTATCAAGACAACCATGCAGTCTTTTAATCCAATCAGGCCTGTGTTTTCCAAGACCTTATAAAATTAGGTGACTGGTAGAAAAGGGGAGAACGTCTTGAAGCCAATGGTAATTACCATAAGAAATGATCATACAAAAAGCTCATCCTTTACTTGGTTCATAATTTCAGTATTTCTTATGGAAAAATAAATAAAATAAATAAATTAAATAGGCCAACAATCAAAATAATGTCTGCATACTGTTTTTGACATATCCAATGCATTTTTGCAGTATACCACTGGCGCAGCTGCAACCACATTTGTAGTAAATGCTCCTGAGAATAGATGAACAGGCAAGGGTTAGAAGTTGTAACATCAATGTTATTTCCAATCATTAACCGAAAAGATATGATCCCATTCACCAAATTATTGAATCTAAAAGTTATATGCCATGCAGGAAGAAGGCAGAATACAAGAAATATAATTTTAGTAACAGTAGAAGTAGAAACGAGAACATAGAACTTGGGGTTAAGACTTTGTTAAGTGGTCAAACTATAGCCAACTAGACCAGGACTTGATTAGGATGAATGGTAACCTGCAGATATGGCATCTACATCACAAGCAACTAGTGCAAGATCAGGCTTCTCTCCTTTTGCCCGTAGCCCACCATACAAGCCTGCAGCTTTGAATCCCTTTGCAGCAGTAACTCCCCCAGGAATCTAAGCAGTAAAATATCTTGTATGATAAGTACAATAAATTTGGAAGCTAATTAATCCCAACAAATCATATGCCCTTAAGAGTAAAATAAGCATAGAATAAATGCAAGATTAACCAGACACAATGTTAGCACCATTGCAAGCTCAAACTTGATTCTATCCCACTAGCACATTGAGGGCACTTCAATGTCCTTTTTTCTTTTCCTTCTTTTACTTTTTGAAGAATTTATCTTACGAACGCAAGAAAGTAAAACTTCAAGTAACAATCAGAATATCTTGGACATGTTTGGGCATCCAATGGAAACTGAATAGCTTCATTGGCCATGTTTTTTATCACCAGTCCATCATCACTCCTACACATTGGGTCATTTCAATTTTCATCAAACCTTGAAACCAATTATATACCAGAAATATCATTTTCTTCAACAGTCCCAACCCTAAACCCGAAGCCCTAATATCTAGAAATAATACCTTCAGGTGCTATACAACACACTAAGATATAATACCGAGCCATTCATTCCTGTGAAAGGATAATTGAACAAACATATTTTCACCTTTTTAAAAATTAACACTCTAATTCATATCGTAATGAAACATGACTTCTATATTTTACTAAACTTTCTCACCTGCTTCCAAGGTCCATCAGGAAGAAATATTGGAGCCGCTGTTATGTAATTTGAAGCCTCACTCACACTCGACGACATTGCCAATATCCTAAAACCCCTCCGTTGATAAGAACCAAACCTCAAGACCTGCAAAATTAGCTCTTTCTCAAAAGACAGAACAGGTGATCATGGTCTAGACTAATCCTCGATCTGTTTGGCTGCCTAGAAAGTTGAGGAAAATAATAAAAAAATCACTTTCTGTGATCTCCGAATGATGAAAGCTCCCTTTGACTAAGGCGAGTAGTTGTATTACTCTCAGCCCAGTTAAGTCCCATATTTTCCGCTCGGGTCTCAAAAAAAATCAGAGACACTGACCTTTCTGCCATCGTTAAGTTGAGGAAATGTGATCGAGGTGTAATGAGGAACGCACAGAAACATGTCTGCAGACTATCTTGAAGCTCGTTTGGCTTCTAGAAAAAATGGATGAAAATGGATAATACGGCAGGTTTGAACAGGTTTTCCTGAATGGCGATTTTATAGGGTTTTCTGTTGAAACTTGAAAGGAGAGTGACTGTGAGGCAGTGTGGAAGAGAGGAGTTTGTGCGGCGTATTTGACAGTGAATAGAAGGCGGGATATATTATATTCTCGTGGACACTACGCCGTTCTGTTAAAGGATTTCTTCAATTCTAACCGCATATGATGAAAATCTTTAAGCTTTATTTTCATGCTTTATTCGATTTGGCGATGAAACAGAAAGTTAACACTTTCACGTTACAACTTACGACAAACCATTTTTCCATTTTTAGGAAGGAGACATCCTCCGAATTTTAAATGCCGATGAGGAAAATAATTAGGGCAAAGTGTGTTTTCATCTGATTGCCAAAGAACTCGTGTGATCGCCAGAGAACACAATCCACCGGAGGAATCCTTTTGTTTGAAATGCTACTACACACTAAAAAGAACGTAGCATTTTTTTTTATATTTACCTTATTATTTATGTCTTAAAATTTTTTACGGAATAAAAAAATTTAAAATATTTAAATTTTTTTTTATGCTAAAAATGAATTATGTTTTTGGGTAGATGGAATTCCAAATTAACAAAAGGTCCATGTAACTCTTCAAATTGAGCCCAAGACTCAATGAAAGTATGAAAATTGAGTTGAAGGATATCATCCTTCAGTATTCCAAAAATGCCCTTTATTGATTTTGAGAAAAAAAATTAATATTTTTGAAAAATACTTTTATTTAATTTAATATTTTTTATTTAATTTAATATTTTTAAAAAATACTTTTATGTAATTTAATTTTTTTTTAAATAATTTTATTTAATTTAATATTTTTTTAAATACTTTAATTTAATTTAATATTTTTGAAAACTACTTTTATTTAATTTAGTATTTTTGAAAAAAAAATTATTGAAAAAAAATTATTTAACTTAATTTTATAAAATATTTTATATGTATTCTTAAAGGGTATATTTGTCCGTTACTATTTCATATCCTTCAACTCAATTTGAAGAGTTATATGGACCTTTTGTTAATTTGGGGGCCCATTTACCCCCAAAAGATAATTCTCCCATAAATTTATTGATTTTTTTTCACTTTTTAATATTTAATAAAAATATAATATTAAAAATAAATAAAAAAGACTCTTTTTTCCTAGCACGAGGGAGGCGGATGTGATAAGTGAACCTCAGACCTTAGAAGAAAGCAAAATACTCTCCTTTCTATAAGCAATGATGCAAATTGAAGCAATAGGGATCAATATGCAAATCAGGTTAAAGATCTAGAGCTCCACTATCGGGGGAAAGAAATCCGAGGAATACTCGCCCTTATATAAATGAATTATGCCAGAAGGATAGCATTATTATCGAGTTACACTCCCCCCATTCTAAGAGAATATTTAATTTAAAAGGCTCCAAGGGCAAGGGCTATAGATTAACACTAGCTTACAAGAATAATACAACTCCACTCCAATTGTAGCAGAACTCAAACAAAAAAAAAGGAATTGAACTGGTTATTTCAGGACAAAAAAAATAATAGTAAATAAATTGGCTTAACTCGAAGACACAAGGATTAGGAAGTCATTATGGCTGGAGACTGTTAAAGATTATTCAATCTTAAATTCTATTTAAAATTAAGTTAAAAAAACAAACACGGAACTAAAATCAATGCTGATGATACAATAAATTTCTTCCCACAACAGCTTAGGTTTAGGACAATGGAGACAGTACAGTTCAGTTTATCATCCAACAAAAAATGGAATAATATTAAGAGTAGATTAGTTTTTCTCTGTTTCAATTGCTGAATAAATCACCCAATCGTACATGTTTGCCAATGTGTGGTGTATCTGAGATAAATAAAGTCACCCACACCATCCAATTGTCTTGTTTGTTCTGAAACCAGTTTCAGAAGACTCCGGCTCTTGTTGAGGTGGAGGTCGAGGCTCCCTTGGTTTAGCAGGATCAACAAAAATAACCCACCCATCTAAGAACTTAGCGTTCATTCCTTCTCTGGCTTTCTCAGCTTCTTCTAAGGTGGTGTATGTAACAAAGCCAAAACCCTTTGATCTTCCAGAGACTCTATCAGTTATGACCTTTGCTGCAAATATAAAATAAGGAAGCAGGTAGATTAGGATTGGAACCAAAGCTGGCAATAAAGATGCTTCGGAAAAAGTGAAGGTAGGAAAGCTTGAAGTTACCTTCAAGAAGCTGGCCAAAAGGAGAAAATGCTTCTTTTAGCTTTTCATCTGTTGTTAATCTCGAAAGGCCTACATCTCATTACATCAAGACAAGGGTCAGTCAATTCTTTAAAAGAGGTCTGTTCATGTATAATGCAAATAATCAAATAGTTAGTTGTTGCCACCTATTATTTCGTCAATGATGAATGCATTGCATTCCTAAAGCTTCACTGGGAATTCTATAAGATCCAACATATTTGTGGGTGTGTGATAAAATCTTAGCAACACAACAACTTGAGAAATCCACCCTCCACCATAAAGTACACGGCAGATAAAAAAGAAAGCATTCTTTCTATTAGTGATCAGTGATGCTAGACCTACCTGGGGAAGTATTGACCTGGTACCTGACACCACAATAGCACAATGACAGCGGTAACAAGTTCAAATCTCTGATATTTGAAATTTCCAAAATAAGTCACCAAAATGGCAAAATGTAATCATAAATCACCATAACACAAAATGAGGTCAACATAATTAACTTCAATGGTAATCACCCCAAACACTGCACAGGCAATTACTCTTTTTCTAAAAAGGCTCTGAAGGACCCTAAGAGATCAGAGGAACACCACGTCACATGTAAGAGATCCTCTTGCCATGGTTACATTATCATTAATGTAAGAGCACTAGTAATTCAAATTGCCAAATCTAGTAACCAAAATATAATTGAAAATTTTCATAACGGAAGCAGGCGTATACCATTATGATACTGCAGCCAAGAGAGAAACAACTTGAAATTGCAAAAACTCGGCAACTGAAATGGCAAAAATATGATTATAAAGTTCTCATAACATGAGGTCAACGTAATTGAACATCATGCCATTCTAATGGATGCCAGACAGCAACCGCGATTCCCCGTAAAGAGGCTATAAAGAAATCTATGGGATCAGAGGAACTCCATAGGAACCTTACATATTCTTTATATTTGGATTAATTTAACAGTAACATGGAGTGCTAGTGATTAAAATCACCAAAATTAGTAACCAGAATATAAATGAAAAGTTTCATAGCAGGAGGCCACTACAAGTGAACGTCTTGTCATGATAATCAAAGTCAGATGGCAACCAAAGTTCCTCCTAACACTTCGGTAAAATTGGATCAGCCATAGCTAAAGAGGCTCCAAAGATCTTACTTAAGTGGTCAGAGGAACTTCAGGGGACTACTGACATTTCCTTTCTCACGTCTTTTCTTGCTTGGCAAGGTAAATCCTCAAGCCTACTTTCTCTCATCTTTTGTGCACCCTTTGGGTGGGGAGCTTTTAATACAATTCTTTTTCACCCATTAAAAAAAAGCTACTGTTTATATAAGCTTTTGACAAGGGGATCTATCAGGGAGGACTAGGAAGATAAATCCTGGGCCAAGGAACCTGGTCAGACTTGTAGGTAAGGTGAAGAGGCAAAAGAAAAACAGCGAGGCAACTGGTGAGTGGCTGAAAGGAGTTCTATCCTTTCTACTATATGATATTTACGGTTTTCAGCATTTCTTGTGGCAATGAACGGTCAGACCCACAGCCACATTCTGATCTAAGATCTTTTGTCCAGTCATCTCACTGATATTCTCCATGCTTGGTCTAACCCACAATTTTGACTATGTCCAACATCCATAACTTTATCCACCTAGATTTTCCTCCTCTAAATTCAGTGACTAATGCAAATGGCATCTTTCTTAGCTGATAGATAAGAAGGGTGATTCATTGAAAATACTATGTTTATTCCTATCATAATAAAAACAAGAAAAAACAAAAAATTCAAAATACCATGGGCAGGACTTACCTCCTCAAGCACATAAATAAAGGGAAAGGGCACCCTATATGGTACACAATAATTTTCCGCTACTACTGGAGCCAAAATAGACAGGATTTCAAATGACTTTCATCACCCTCTAAGGTAGGATAATTACATGATTATAACCTCAACACTAACAAGCTTAATAGGACAGAATCGACAGATGAATAAAGAATTCAACTTCTCCAGAGAAGTCATTTCTTTGGTGAGCATGCACTGGCAAAAGTTCCATAAATTAGAAATAATACAATCAAGAACTTTCCCTTTCCACATAAATTTTTCCAGGATTTAGTACATGCCACCTTGACCCTTATAGGGCCCAAGGTGAAATATTAAGCTCATGCAACTAAGTGTGCCGGTGTGGAAATTTCTCATGTAGCATAAAAATATATAAAAAGTTAAGCTTCCAAACTTCTAAGAAAAAAGGAATGCCCCCTCTCTTTCTTTTGTAGAAACATGTGTATTGCATTCATATCCAACACAAATACCATACTCATAACTATGTCATGGTGTGGCAGTGGTGATGGTAATATTGAGCTTTTTTTTTTTTTTTTTTAATAGGATGATGGTAATATTGTGCTATGATAACAATGGTGATGGTGGCAGTGGCAAATTGTGCAGCAGCTGCCACAACAGCAATGAATCTGATGGCAAATGGTGGCAATGATGCAGTCTGGATGACTGTATTGAAACTTGAAAGTAGTAGTGAAAATCACAGTAAGGTTGGTGGTGGTAGGAATAGGGGCGATGATGGTGACTGGTTTCTTGCTATTATCTAACAAAGCCGTGGCAGTGGTGGTTGGGTAGCGGCGGTTACATAGCAATGTTTGTAGTAGTTGTTGCAGAAGTAACAACTGCTGTCTTAGAGTATGCTTTTATCAAGTTGAGTAGGATATGATAAATTTCATAATTTATTATCATACTAAGAAAAATAAAAATTGGTAATTGGTAATTCATTTTCCAACATCCATGCTCAAACCAACCAAGCTAAAAGCAATTTCCCAGATTCATTCCCAAAAAATGCATAACAAAAAAATTATAATTAAAAAAAAAAAGAACCACCAAAAAAATTAAACAACGGTTTATGGCGTCAGAATAGGCATCTAATTACTTAATCCTACTATATACGATTGCAAAATATATCAATGCATAGCAAAATAAAAACCCTAATGCTCCGTTTGATTGCTGAGAAAATGTCGGAAAGAGAAGAAGAAATAAACGATTCGAATCCTAGATTTTTCATTATTTTTAACGCTCTGAGAGCACAAAAAAAAAAAAAGGACTCGGCTCACTGAACCTACTACGATTATCTGGTTCATAACATAAAACTAAAAACTTTCTTTTCTGCATCTTTTTTTTTCCACCTCCGTTTTCTCACCGACCAAACAGAGAATAACAAAGAAGAATCGAAACGTACCGCTGACGAAGAGCTTTGGTGATGTGACGGTTGAATTAAAGCGAGCCGGAGAAAACTGAGATTGGAGAATTGTGGAAGATCCGGTGAGGACGCGACGAAAACTAGAAGCAAAAGCCATCAGGAAAAACCGATGATTCGACAGTGATAAAGAGAGCGATTTGGGGTTTAGAGGTTTATATATAAAAAGTTTCGTTGAGAAGATGCAAAACCCTACTAAAACCTCAGCATATTAGTTGAATGCCATTAAGGGGTGAAACTAGCGCAGCTGGGACCGAACCACCTGCTTTCTAATCCGCGCCCAACCCGATCTTTGAGCGGGTTGGGCTTTTATTTGTGGTTCGATCTTAATGCGCCGCAGCCTTCGAAGTTCGAACAATCTAATACTCACCCTAACCCAATTTGCCCTGATCCAAAGATATTTATGATTTATATTATTTTATGTATAATATTTATTCATTTGTTTTTAAACAAATTTTTAATTGTTTTAAAAGTACACGGTATCAAGAAATGGAGTTTAAGTCCAAAATAATTCATTGGTATAAAAAATTTGTAAGAATAGTACCCATGTCAAAATATTTGTTAAAGTAATTTTTTGTATCCACGTATACATCCATATGAATTTTTTTTAGTGTAAAAAACCATCATCGGTAACTATGATTTTAAAAGTTTTAAAAATATCTTTAAAACCACAATCATAAATTGTGGTTTTACAATTTTCCTTAAAACCACATTTAGTAATTGTGGTTTCAAAATTATATTTAATTCATCTCTATTTTAATGATATTGTGATTTTAATATTATTTTAAAAATATTCATTATCATAATAAACATAAAACCACAATTAGTAAGGAATAACCTAAAATCATAATTATTGGCATTAATTTTATATCAAATGTAAAATTTTAAAATAATATAAACAATTTATTTAGTTATTTTAAAATTTTAAAATAATATGAAAAAACTATTTTATTTAATTCATATGTGATAAAATTCATAAAACAAATAAATATTTTATTTACCATAAATATATAAATTTTTATGGAAATGCATGTAGGCGAAATTATTTTCTCAAAATTTCAATGAAGATATGAAAAAATAAAGATAATATATATATATAATTGTAAAAAAAAAAAATTAAACTGACAATGAAAAATTGTTATAAATTTTCCCTGAAGCAAACTTTAAGAAAATTTGGTACATCGTTAAGAAATTTTGGTACATCCACAATTTACATTAAAATAAAAAATAAAAAAATAAAATTCTAAAATCTCATATTTTTTTTAGTTGAAATATGGTTACATGAGTTCACCGTGGTTTTTAAGATATTTTTAAAACCATAATTACTAACTGTGATTATTGTAATAAATAATAATTTAAAAATAATATTAAAAATCACAATACCATTAAAATAAAAGTGGATACAAAATTATAAAACCACAGTCACCAATTATGATTTTCAAAAAGAAAAAAAAATTATATGGATGAATACATGAATACAAAATATTACTTTAATAAATATTTTGATATGAATATTATTCTTTATCATTTTTTTCTATCAATGAATTATTTTGGATTTAGGTGATGTTTATTTTTTTTATTAAATAAAAACAGTCAAAACATTTAATTTTTTCTATTCAATTAAAAATATTTTATTGAATATTAACCGATATAATTAAAGTTAACTTGTAATCAAACTCCAAGCAAATGGTTGGTGAAATGTACTAATCTCCGCCGCATCCGTAACCGTAAGCGCGTCAACAACGTTGGAAACCTCTTCCTCGTCAGCCCGCCGTTTTCGACCACCGATTCGGTGTCTGTCCAGAAGAAGAAGTGGGTCGATGACGCCTTTGCTGCACCTTAGCCGCGCTTGAGTCGCCGGCAAATGATATTGGTGATGGGTGGTGTAAGCACAGGTTTCTTCCGTTGATATGTGAATGACTGCTTGTGCCAACCTTTCCGGTGCGTTGCAACTTGCATCACAATCTGGTGGGGTCGATGCAAGCAAAGAGGAGTCTTTTTCTTGTACATTAAATGAACTGGTTCAAACCTCGAAAGGGATTGTCAGCTGTTTGTTCCTCTCTAGTTCTTCTGTAAATAATTTCTAAAAATTGCTTTAATGAAGGTTTTCTTTAGTAAGATATATATAGTTACCCCTTTTTTTTAGGAAAGTGAATTTAAACTTTCAAATTCTAATTGAATCATGAAAAGTAATAAAGAAATTAGAAAGATTATAATAAAATTTTGAATAGAAAAAATTTCAACGGCATTCTTGTTTTCGTGGACAAAAATTTGTTTGGAAAATTGGACTGTCGAAAGGGTACTCTATATGGCTTTTAAAAAATAATTTTTATTTATAATGTCTTATTTTTTATTATTCTTTATAATCATATAATTATTTTTAAAATAATTATTAAAAACGAACTAAGATAATTAAAATATATTCTAAAAAATTATCACATTTAAAAAAAATACAAGAAACACAATTTTCTATTTTTAATAATAAAAAATTGTTTTAAAAAATGATTAGCAGATTCTTAAATTTTGTTACATTAAAAATATGCTATAAAATTAAAATTATGAAATTTATTATAAAATAATATTAATATATGTATTATTTAATATACATAAATAATTTTTATACATTAAATAATATAATATAAACAAATTTATTTACGAAGTTTAAATACTTTTAATTATGAATACTATTAAACATCAAAGAAATTTCACATTTTGTTAATATAAAATATTATAACACAATATAATTGTTTATTTTAAACATTGAAAAATAATACATATACATTTTATACTACAAACTAAACACTGATATAACATTACATATCTTATTGAACATGTGACCTTAAGATATCATATTAATTAAATTCGATATCCAATATATCATATTCTATTTGATCATATATTGTGATATACGTTTCATATTGAATGAGATATGATATCTTATGATATATATATATATATCTTATCTTATATTGTGTCATTAACTAAATGTAACTTTAGGTTATATTTGGTTAGTTTGATACAACATTGAGATATGATAAAATAAAATATTATACCTTGTCTCATATTTGATAGATAATTAATTTGAATAAGTTATTTTATCACTTATTTTATCATGTGTTTAACCAAATTAGATAGAACTAGCAGTACATATTATTACCTTTTTTATATATACATTGTCTGCATATGATATATTAATCTTAAGCAATGATGTAGAATATATATATCACATGTATCATAATTTTATTTATTTTTATCAAAATTTTATTTGCGCATATTATTTATATTTTCAAATTAACAATTTTTATGATAAAAATAAAATCTTGTTTAAAAAAAACTAAAAATTATTTATAAAATGTATTGTAAAATAATATTAATACATGTATTCTTTAAACTGTATATATAATTTTTATATATTGAATAGCATAATATAATGAATTTTTTTTTATAGGTATTAAAAAAATGAATCATGAATATTATTAAATGTAAGAGAAATTTCATATTTTTTTAAATAAAAAATAATATAATGCAATATAATTTTTATTTTAAACATTGAAAAATTATATAAACTCCATTTTTATTTTATTTATATTATATTTTAAATATAAATACAATATAATATATTACATTAGAAAATATATTATATTTATTGAATTTAGTATACCACCAATAAAATATATCTCATATTTGATTAGTGATGAGAAATGATAACTTAGTCTATCATTTATCACATCTTATGTTCGATTAAACATAGGATATGATAAATGATATGATATATCATCAACACTTTTTTTTATATGCCCTTATGCTAATCTTATATTAAAGCTTGGGATAGACATATCTTGAATCATGATTTTTTTTTAATCAATTTTTTTTTAAATATTACTTATTTTGCAAAATAAAAATTTATATTATAAAATTAAGTTGGCGGTTACAAAAAAGAATAACTAAAAAAATGTTTATAATATATATATATATATATGTGTGTGTGTGTGTGTGTTATTTGTATATATTAAATAACATAATATGAACAAAATTTATTTATAAAGTTTAAATATTTTAAAATATTGTTAAATGCGAGAGAAATTTCATATATAGTTTAAATAAAATATATATTAAACTGCATTATAATTTTTATTTTAAACATTGAAAAAATAATATATATTTCATTTTTTTTATTCATTCTACAAATTAAATATAAGCATGACTTTACACATTCAATTGATATTATACCTTAAAATATCACATCTATTAAATTTAACATCCCAAAATATCGCATTCAAATGGAAATCATATACATTTTTTTATCAAATGAGATATGAAATCTTCATATGGACATGTTATTCCATTTTATCACACGCAGTAAATTGTAACAAGTAATTTCATATGATTCAAAGATAACTTACATTTAGGTTATGTTTGTTTCTCAAAAAAATATTAAAGAATTTTTTTTAAAAGAAAATTATTTTATCATGTTTGATTTTACTATATAAAATAAAATTAATAATTAAAATTTATTATTATTATATATATATATATATTAGTATTGCTACAATTGAAATAAATAAGTGGATGAGTTTGAAAAAACACATAAAGATAATTTATTTAATTAAATATTTATTTATTTTTTATACTTTTCCTCATTATTTTTTTCCTTCGCATTTTTCTCAAAATTTTTAGAAACGAAACAAAGCCTTAGAGATAACAAATAAAAAAATTAAAACTTTTAGAGGGTGTTTGGTACACGAGATGACCCATACTCATGAACGATAGAAAACAAATAGAAAGCGGTGAATAGCTTAGTCATGAATTATTGTTAGATATGTGAGTCCATATCTTAATATAGAGTTATTTAAAACCCAAAAACATTGAAAGGTGAAGTGCAACCTTTTCTCTGATAGTAAAAAAAGAAAAAAGAAAACCAACAACAATAACAATATAAGTCATTTTTAGCCTTTGCCCCAACCCAACTAACTGTCATTTGCACTACTTCAGTTTAGTGCAGAAGATTCAACCAGGGTTTCTTCTATTAGGATTTTTTAGTAAAGTTTTAGCAAGACAATATTCTTGTAATCATCCAAATGATAAAATGAGAATTAATTATATTGTGAGAACTTATGAATAATAATCCATATTGATATAAATTTTATAGAGGGGAAGACTTGCTAATAAAATATTTTTATCAATTTCTTTGTTGCCATTTTATTTCACAATTTCTTTTCTTTCTAATAATTATTAATCCATACAATATATAATTAAAATTTTAAATAATAACAATAATAACATTAAAAAAATAAAAAATAAACAAAATGAGATGAACTTGTATAGAAAATAGAATAGGGTGAGCATGTATAAAAAATTCTCATACCTATCTCATTTAAAGTTTTTTTATTATAATAGAAATAAGAATAAACTTATATAAACAGAACTAAATCAATATGAAACCACTGGTATTGGACCCACCTGGTATCATCCTAAATTTAGTATACCATGAATTTATTATTATTTTTTTTAATTTTTCTCGTATTTTCCATCAAATTTTTCGAAAACCAACATTCCCCCTTTCCCTTCTTCTCCAAAGACCTGGAATGCAAGCATATTAGTGATGATGGACAGCTCCATGATAATCATGACTCACCCCTTTCTTTGGGGTCTTATAATTTAGGGTTCGACTAGATTTCAGATTATATGTGCTCAAAATGAAGGTTGAACCCAATCTAATCCAGCTCTAGCTTATTCCACGGAGCAAAAGTCTAGCCTTTCCTCGAGCTGTGACCCAAAAAGAAAAACATAACCCAGTTAAGTTTCGCTCTATTAGGCCATTTTGGAAATTTAGTAGATTATTAGGAAATGAAAAGCATTTACTTATGGTTATGTTTGGTTGTCGAAAAGTACTAAAAATAAATAAATAAAAACCAGAGCTATGTTTAGTTTAAAAAAAAAATATTAAGAAAAAAAAATGTGAAGAAAAATAAATTTTCATATTTGATTTTATTATAATTTTTTTTTTAAAAATCAAATATAATTAAAATTAATATATTTTAAAATTATTTTATCTTGATATAATGAAGGAAAATACGTGAAACGAGTTATACTGATTTTGAATCTATTTTGTATTTTATTTTATTCATTTATTTCATTACACTTTTCCTCTTTATCTGATTTTTCTCATATTTTATCTCAAAATTTTCAAAACCAAACATACCCTATGATTCATTACAAAATCTAGAAAAAAAACTTAAAATGGAGTATTTGCGGGCTACAAATTTCAAAAACTGTTTTTTATTTTTAAAAAATGATTAAATGTTATAAAATAATTTGTTCTTAAATCTGTAAAATATGATATTTTTAAATTTTTTTTTAATTATTTTCACTTATTTTTAAAAAATAATTAAAATAATACGAACAATGATTAAAAATAGAGTATCACAATTAAAATTACCTTTAAAAGTATTTAAAATATAAAAATTAGGTTAAGAATAGTTTAATTTTTAAGAAAACTCATGTTTGACAAAATGTTGGAGAACATTTTTAAAAAATTATTGTTTAGAATTATTTTAGAAAATGCTTCCTAAATATAACCCATATTTTTTATAACATAAATAGTAATGTGTGCCATATAGGGTGCAAGTTTGTCATACCCAACCTTATATTTTGGTGGATTTAGACAATCATTTTTAATATTTTGATTGAGTTTGAATTATATTTTTTAATTAAAGTTCAAATTGGGTTGGGTTGAGTCAATGTTCAAACAACTCCGGTTTAACCCCATCATTGTTTAATGTTTTTAGAATATATTATTTAATATAATAATATTCATTTTATTTTTACATTTTTAAAAAGAAATATCAAATTATTTTATCCCATATATTTTTTCATGTTTTTTTATTTAAAAAATGTATTAATTTATTATTTTTTTGTTACCATCTTGAAATTTGGTTATACAGACTATTTAAATTTTCATATAAATATATAAGATTTTTTTTTGTAAAAATATGATAATTAAATTTTGAATTATATAATTCACCAACCAAATTCAATCCAATCAATAATATGAATAATTCAAACTCAATCCCAATTTTTAAAAATGAGGTCGAGTTGAGTACCTCTAATTAAAAAGTTGGGTATTTTAGTTAGAAATTTAGTTGGGTTAGGTTGAGTTCTAAGTTACTATTTCTTAATTTAGATTAAGCTCAATTAATTATCAATCCAATGAATTCACCCAAATTACGATAATACCTAGTATTAAAATTGATGTTCCTTGTTAAAAAAATTAGTTTGAAATACTTAAAAGGAAAAAAAAAAAGGGAAAATAAAGAAATTCACCAAATGTCGAAATCCATTTGGCAATTTATTACCATTATTAAAACAGGCGACAAAATTCTCTTCTATTTCATAGTTATATAAAACAATATTTTTAGAAATAATAAACAATAAACCCTTGATTTCAAATTTTGAAAATATATGACAATTATTTCCTAACCGTTTTTAGTGGATCAGAGAATAAAGATACGTTTGAAAGTGTATTTGAGAGAAAAAAAAGAAAAGAAAAAGAAAAAGACATAATACATATCTCCGAAAAAAACAATATAAAATCAATAAAATTAACATCACCACACGATAGGTCACCAGGAAAGGGCCCACCCGATTTTATCCACTCGCCTTCTCGTCTCTTCCAAATGTGGTGTCGTGGCCACTTTGATAAATATTTGTTTCGTTTTAAATCTTCGCTGCCACTCCCTTCTCTTGACCGCGAACCAAGCTTTTTCGTTTCAGTTGTTGCCGCTCCGCGCGTTCCCTCCCTTCTTGCACCAAAAAGGAAAAAGAAAAAGAATGGAAACAAACAAAAAGAAGCCCTAATTCTGGCCCCGGACCTAACCCTAACTCTCCAACTTTCGCATCTCTCGTTTCCAATCTCGAATGATGGAAATCAGTGGTTTCTTTCTCTGCAAATTTCAGATCCATAGAACCTCAATTTCGATTTGAAGGCGGTTTCTGTGGATGTTTCGATATCCAAGGACAGTCGATTTGTTTCGATTTGGTTTTTGATGTTTGAATCGATAGTTTTTGAAGGTAGGTTTGATTGGATCTGTATGTTTGGATCTCTTCATTCAAATTCAAGCAGCGGTTTAGCGGTTGTTGATGGATTTGAATTTTTTTTTTTAGTTGATCTGTTTCGTATTAGATTTTTCTGATTTTGGATTTCCCAAGAAGGTTTTACTAGTTTTGGAGGCAAAGTCCAATTCAAATTTATTCAGTTCTTGAAGCAAATTTGAAAAGTATAATTGGTTTCTTACTTTATTGTTATTTCTTCTCTTGAATGTTGCCATGCAGTTTCAAAATTCCGGTGTTTATCGATTTGCAGTTCGGAAAGGAGTTGTTTGGATGGGAGAAGGGGAAGGTTGTTTGCCAGTGGTTAAGGATATCAAAGTGTTAAAGGATGGAAAAACGGAAAGTGAAAATTCTTCTAGAATGGAATTGAAGCGGGACCATGAATGTATTGCTGGCAATATCGAAACGGAGGCTTCTCCTAGGAAGAAGCCAGTGAAAGAAGCTTTGAATGAGGAAGGATGCTCAGAAGTTTCAAATCCGATTCTTTCTCCAAAATATAATGCTTCTAGCGTTCAAACTATTACGAGTCAGGTGGCTGAGTTAGCAAGCACTAACCAAGCGGTGTTAGGTGAAATCACGTCTACAAGTTCAGGAAATTCAGTTCCAGAGAGTTTGAGTGATGAAGAGCATAGCAGAAATGGTTCATCTGATGGAGTCTCAACAACTCAGGTTGTACTGGAAATTCCGAAGCATGTCAGCTCTACTGGAATCAGGAAAATTACATTCAAGTTTAGCAAGAGCAAGGAGGCTTATAATAGTAAGCTATCTTCAGAACCTCTGCATGTGCTTGGTAGGGTTGGTAATTCCCATTCATATATAGGCTACCCCGGTGATCCTGGACGAAACATTGCATCACCTGATACAGGAACAAATATGCGTGTAAATACATGTTGGAATCTGGAAACCAGAAATCTTCATTTTCGTGCTCCTAATATGGAATTGAAAATGTCGAAGAAGGTTGTCCCAAAGAGCTACCCTACAAATGTTAAAAAGTTATTATCAACTGGTATTCTTGATGGGGCTCTGGTAAAATATATTTCTACTTCACGGGAGGTAAATATTGGTTTGATACATTTTCATAGAATGTATTTAGGTGTATTTGCTTATTATTCAGGACTCTTATATTATTTTTAATGTTTATCAGAAAGAGCTGCAGGGAGTTATAAGAGAAAGTGGATATTTGTGTGGCTGTTCAGCATGCAATTTCACCAAAGTAAGTCATTCATATATAATTTGATTTGTTCTCATCATTGTATGTAGTGTTTGGCATGTGTTCAGGTTTAGTGAACAATATGATATTTTGATCAGGTTCTTACTGCCTATGAGTTTGAGCAGCATGCTGGTGGTAGAACTAGACACCCAAATAATCACATATACCTGGAGAATGGCAAGCCAATTTATAGTATCATTCAACAGCTTAAGACCGCCCCACTCAGTGATCTGGATGAAGTGATAAAAAATATTGCAGGTTCATCCGTCAATATGGAATGCTTCAAGGCTTGGAAAGGTGATGCCAATTATTTAATATGTATGCTATGCGTTTTTAGACATCTTGGAGAAATGAATATGTTTTTGACATGAACAGAAGTTGTTATGTTTGGTAACAAGGCTGTTTTCAGGGCTCACAAGTCAAACATACAGCTTACAAAAAAAAGTCCTGTATGCATTACACACACACACACACGCACACTTGCTAAGAAACCAGCTCAAGCAATAGAGATAAGAAAGAAAGGAAATGTGAGTTTTATTTCCCACAATAGACATGTCTTCTTTTGCCATTCTCCTGACATTTCTGTTGGATATTGCAGCAAGTTTTCATCAAAACAATGGAGTGACCGAAGCAGATGAAAATTATCATGCTCAGCTCCTTAACCATCCCCAATCAATTGTAAGGTATAAAATTTTGAATCTTTTACTGTATGTCTCGGACACCAAGGTCTGATTCTTATAAAGTCCCATACCCAGAGTCCTTTTTGCCATATTAGTATTATTCTAGCAAAAAAAGTTGCATTTACCTGGTTCTGTTGCCCATCCTTCCCAGATTCAACCTTTTATGCTGAAAATGCTGGCTGACTCCCCATCAAGTTCTTCAAACACATTTTTGTGCCACATATACATACATTCATACACATAAAGAGTTCATAGTCCCTTTAGATCTCTTCATTTGACAGTTGGTGTACTAATTCTACAGATCAAAATGAATGTGATTTTTGGCTACATGAACATCCTGATACTAATTTTTATGCATACCTTGTAATTCCCAATGAAGAAACCCAATTCTTTTTCTTCTAGGTGAAACTTTTAGAAGGCCTTAATGAGACTTTAATTGTTTTCTCTCATTTATTGTCTATCTTCTCTTTCTTTTTCTCACTTTCATTTTTTTTCTCATTGTCACAATCTTAATTCCTCGTTCCTCTCCTTAAATCCTAAAAGTATGCAGCCCTTGCCCACCTTGTTTGATCGTAGATAACCACCTTTGGGTTGTGCTACATTAGTTAGGTGTTAAAGCAAAAGGTCTTGATGGGAAGGTGTATGCAACTAAGAAATTGAGTAATTTATGCAAGCATGAATTCCAAAAATACCCCTAGAATCAAGATGCTATTCCAACATGGTCAGAAGAAATTTAAGCCACACAACAATGGCAAGAAGGATGTCATGAAGCTTAGCAATCGAGTAGATGAAATAGTAATTCAATTGGAAAGAAGTAAGAAAAAACAACTTTTAATTATGGTTCTTCTCCTTAAATCCTAAACCAGTGAAATCCTAGCCCACTTATTTGATTGTTGCCAACTACCCTAGGGTTGGCCTACATCAATTCTACAATATGAACTATTAGCATTTTTAGTTGGAGTTGGATCAAAGGTAAATTGCTAATGGTAGGATTCTGCAATCTGAATGAGGGCTCTAACATCTTTGTGAGGGATAAGAGAGCATGAAATGGTGGTTGTTTTTGTACATGTTCTTATAAATGGTTAATATCTTTGCTTCACCTAAGCATTGATTGAATTCATGTGGGTGTTTGCACAATGGCAAAACTAAAATTTCTTAGAACCTTTGCTTTTAGGACATACTAAAATTTCTGTAAGGTTTTAATCTTGTAAAGATTGGGATTTGATTAATTTTTTTTCCTCTGAAATTTAACTAATTAATTTTGCGTAGTGGTTGACAACATTGATTTGTTGTAACTTTCAGCTTTCCTGTTCAAGCCGTTGAAGACAGCTTTACTGGTTCGAGGTTACCTTTGAAACAAAAAGAACTTATGAAGGAGATGACACAAGAGCGGAAACATGCAGCAAAGAAGTTTGTTCCCTCCCTATTTTTTGTGCTTCTTTTGTTTTCTTTGTGAATTCGAATTCTGAGCAATAGACTGAACTAAAAATTCAAAATTGAATTCTTTATTTCATTCATTCACCAATTTCATGTCTGTTGTGCAGGCCAAGCTCCTATATTTATGGCTCAGGTCTTCAACACAAGAAATCAAGTGAAGGAGCCATTAAGAAAAGGTTGATGTTCTTTTCTTTTGTGTGCTTTGATGATTGTTTCCTTAATGACCGATATAAAAGGCTGCTTTTAGTTTTGGTATTTTAAGCCCATCTAGAAGTTTCTTATTCCAAACTTCTTTACATTTTTCTGACAGGGATAATGATCTACATCGGTTACTTTTCATGCCAAATGGACTCCCTGATGGGGCTGAATTAGCATACTATGTCAAAGGCCAGGTTGTTTGATCAATATTTTTCATGTTGGTGATGAATTTATGTCTCTCTGGTCTGTCATGTGGAGTGTCTAACTGACATGTTGTCTTGGTCATTTCCAGAGAATACTTGGGGGTTACAAGCAGGGCAATGGTATAGTCTGCAGTCACTGTGACAGTGAGGTAAGATCATTAACCTGCATAAATCACATCAGGGTTATATTCTGCCTGGGCATCTCTTTCTCTTTGGTTGCTAGCTCATAACTATACCATTATTTTTATTGGTGAACAGGTCAGCCCTTCTCAGTTTGAAGCTCATGCTGGATGGGCTGCTAGGCGTCAACCGTGAGTAGCTTAAGAAGTAGTATTATATTGTTTTTTTAGTCAAGAAGCTTATCATCTTGCCTTAATTCTTCTCTCTTTTTGCAGCTATCGCCATATCTATACTTCTAATGGATTGACGCTTCATGATATAGCTATATCATTGGCAAATGGTCAAAACTGTACCACTGGCGACAGTGATGATATGTGTACCTTATGTGGAGATGGAGGGGACCTGATTCTTTGTGATGGTTGTCCTCGGGCTTTTCATCCAGGTGATCTTTTGCTCCTGCTGTGCATATTTCTGTACTTGATTCAAATTGATGGGATATTTACAATTATTTAATTTTTGAGTGTGTCTGACAGAGGCAAGTATTACCAGTTTTTGAAATTTTTATCTTGAAATTTCTTTTACGAGCTCCATTACTTATACTCATCTCAAATTGGAATTTTTTGCAAATGTTTTTAGAACTAGATCTATAATTGAACAATAAAAGTTATTAGGTCACAATTTATTAGTCTGACTAATGGTTCAATTGTGGTTCAATTGTGATGTTCGCATGACTTCATAAATATATAATTTATACGTTATTAATTTTTTTTAAAAATTATAAGAAATAAAAAATAAATATAAATAATTAAAATTATAATAATATTTCTTTTTTCCTTTTTATCTTTAATGTTATAAAATTAAGATATGATAAAGATAAATATAAATATATTAATATTTTTAGTGTTATTAAATGAAATATGTAAAATATTTAAGTGTGAAGATATATTCAATATGAAAGGAAAACCCTATTATTTAATTTTATTTACATGGCAAAAGTTACACATCCTATTATTTTATAATTCTAAAAATTATTACATTGTTTAACTTATATTATTTTCATACTTATCATTATAAAAATAAATGTGGAGTTAATGATTTATGTTTATTTAAGGATTCTAAATGATAACATATTTTTTTAAACTATCATTATATATATTTTTGCAACATTACTAATACATGGATGAGTGGCCAACTGGTCGTCAACATTTCTTTAAATTTAACAATCCCACATCTTACAAAACTTATGGAACCTTTAAGGTCCAATCTAGTCAACTTTCTTGCAATACCATTCTGTAACAATCCAACGTCAACAATATATAAAGCTCTTGGGATCTTTGAAAGCAAAGTGGTACAGCAAACTACATATTAATGTTGAGATGGTGGACTATGGTTGAGACTTTTGTTCAGTTGTAGGGATTGTGGCCTAAGGAGAATTTCTAGCTACTCCTGCCCAACAACAGTTTTTGGAATCCACTTTCTAACAATTGCACATTGACAAAATACCAAACTAATGGGCTCTTTAAAAATCTTGTACTGCCATTATGGCTTCTGAAGCCTGTAGACTGGTAAGCTTGGGAGATGTTTAGCCAATATCTTTCCCATTTGGTGGCATTTTGGGTCTATGCTTGGTTCATCCGGTATGGCGGGCAAACCGCTGGCTCGACTGGTTTGACACCGGTTCAGTGAAGAAACAAGCTAATAAGGTGGCTCGAGCATTAAATTGGTCTAGTTGGTGGTTGAACCGGTCTGGCTGGCTGGGTTGGTCCAAGTTTCAAACATTGATTTTTTTGTCTCAATTTGGGTTTGCGTGCATAAATTTTTGTTTGCCTTCTATGCTTTTGTGGCCTGCTTTCTCACTACCTTGGTTCATATTCTTTTTGGTCTTCCCCAACCAACAGTTTTTTTCCATCTAAACCATGTCACTCTTACTTGATTGGTTATTGGTTTTTGTGCAAATCCTGCTACGTTAATTTACATTTTGTCGCTTTTAACTTTTTATGCCACTCTTAACTTCTCTTGAATGTATATAATTTTTAATGCTGTCTAATCCTCTCAAGAATGTCTCTAATTTGTAATGATGCCCTCTCCTGACTTGCAACTTATCCTTCTGAATATCCGCATCCTAACCATGAATATCTTGTCTTGCAATATCCTTCTGATAAAAAATTATCCTTCCTTACAATCCCATCGTTTTATGCTAAAGCATGGCTGGCCTTGTAGCTGTCAAGCTCCCTTCTATTTGATTAGTATATGTTGATACACAACACTTCAAAGCACTAGAATCCATATTGATGGCTGTGATCTGAAGAGATGTTTCTTAGTTGCAAGGATTAAAATATCCAAAATTGTGGAAATATTGGTGGTTGAATTTTATGGAAATATTTGGAAATATCGGACAAAAATTTGGGAAAAAAAATATTAGTAGGATGGAAATTGATCGAGATTCGTAAAAATATTAAAAACTCAAAAAATGACAAGACAAACAATAAGAGACATGTTGAGGTTGTTTATTGAAGAAAATGATGTATCTATGACAATATTTGCAACATTCGAAAATTATGTTGTACTTGAAAACATAGTTAATACTAAAATGATGACTTATCTAAGTTGGATGTATTTAACATATAAAAAAAATGATAATAAATGTATAATTGTTTTTTTAAATGTTTATAATTTTATTTATGAGTGTATACTTCTCTTGAATTTAATTATTATACAAAAGATAATAAAAAAACCTCATTTTATTAGGAAGATTATCATGATAGTTTTTTATATTTTCAACAATTGTTTAAATAAAGTTTGAAAATAAGATAATTAAAATTAATTTATTTACAAAAATTTGGTTTTAGTATTTTCTTTTTATATAAGTATAATAAAATATGTAAGAGGCATAAAATTAGTATATGCGAAAGACTTGCAAAATTATTTACGAGGGCAGAGTTGCACTTACAGTTAAAGCGTTGTTTTGTATATCAGAGCACCAGGTGCCCACTGCCCACTTTTATACCTTTTTCAAAAAAGGTGCTTGGGTTGTGATGACAAGGCTGCCGAAAAATCGTCAAAAAATGCCAAAAGTTAATGCCATATAATATCTCCATTTTTTGTTTTACTCAACAAAACTGGGAATTTCAGTGAAATTTCCACGAAATATCCTGGTTTTTTGGTCCTTGCTTTGTTGATGTAGGAGTCTGCTGTGTTGTATCATTCAATTTATTTGAGATGGATGGGGAAAGATTTTCAGTATTTTCTACTTCAGGTTACAGATTCAAATAAAAGTTAAAGTTGGCATTTTAAATAAATAAAGTTCTTTATTTTATTACTTTGTACTGTTGTTTATTCATATAATGCAAAATTCAAGATTGATCAAGTGGAGTGGAAGGACAATGCAGGTTGACAGTCCCTGATAACTTTTGACTTCTGTAGAGTTGAAGTATAAGAAAACTAATATCATTTGTGGTCTTGATTGTCTATGTTTTTCTTTATGGGTCTGCTTAATTTTTGTACTTTCTTGCATTTTCTCTTAGCGTCGGAAAGAATAAACTAATGTACATTTAACTTCATGCTGTTCAAAGTTGAATTTGAATACTTCTTGATTTTCAAATTATTCTTTATGCTTGTTTGTTGTGCCATCATTAATTTTTAGCAAACTGGATTTGTTTGTCTTGCAGCTTGTTTAGAATTGCAGTGTCTCCCTGAAGGGGATTGGCGCTGTCCATGTTGTGTTGAAAATTTTTGTCCTGATAGAAAAGTTGCAAGACCAATTAGAATACAGTTGACCAGGGCTGTTAAAGCACCAGAATCTGAAATTGGTGGTTGTGTTGTTTGCAGGTATGTTACTGTAGTTATTGGATTTTTCTTCTTTAGTTGGTAAATGTTATCTAACTTATCTGATATGTGTGTGTGTGTGTTTTATGCTTTAACAAGCCTAGTCACATTGTCTAACTGAAGTATACTGAAACTAACAAATATATTTAATAGGTTCCTTTAAAATATTTTGGGTGAAAGAAAATACCAAGTTTATGTCGCAGAGTTCCATCAAATTGTTTAATTACTGTCATGAAGAAATATTATGCATCAGGTTACATAGAAGATGTATGTGTAGAACTTCATCCATTTTCAGTTTACTATTATCATGTTTTAATCCGTTGGCAGAGTCCAAGAATTTTGCATTATCTTCTATGCAGTTTTGGTCTATGTGTTTTCTTTATATTTCATTTAACTAATTTTCTGCACTTCAGCACCCAGCTGTCACAGATTACTGACATTAGTGATCCTGAAAGCTGAATGACCATAATTCCTGGTGATAACCAAAAATTTTGGTCATTTTGCTTTTACAGTGGAGTAAAAAATGATGGAATTTAATGGATTTGGTGGTTCTGACTATTTCAACTTTTTAAAGAATTAGTAGTTCAAGTATATTGTAATGGAAGGGCAAAGTGCAGTGGATCTGGAACTGAAAATGTGAAGAGATGGAGGAGTAAATGGAAAAGCAAAAGAACACTGTGACCTTACTAGTGAAGGGCCTCATTTCTGTCAAAAACTTTCATTTCCTCCGAGTTAAATTCATTTCAATCTTCAGTCATTCATTTCATATTTTTGTGTTTGCCTCTTGTTATGTTATGTCCCTGTAAACTAGTGCCTCTTGTCTCTTCCCTATGTTTCTGTTATTTAAACTAGTGCCTTACTGCTCCTCTGATTTTTGTAGGGCCCATGACTTCAGTGTCTCTAAATTTGATGATCGAACGGTTATGCTTTGTGACCAAGTATGACTTTCATCGTTTTCATTTTTATGGGGTTTTCATGTGCACATGTTCAATTCTAGAATTATGAATTTACTCATTATGAGCCTCACTCTTTGCTTCTTGTTTAGTGTGAAAAGGAATTCCATGTTGGTTGCTTGCGAGATAGTGGGTTGTGTGATTTAAAAGTAAGTCCAGAAACTTTGTAATATGGAAAAAGCTAGAGATTTTTTGTTTTATTATTTTTTATGGCACTTGTTATTGTTCTTCAAACATCTCTGTAGGAACTCCCCAAGGATAAATGGTTCTGCTGTGATGACTGCAGTAGGGTCCATGTGGCTCTACAAAACTTGGCTTCCAGGGGACCAGAGATGATTCCAGCTTCAGTATCAAGCATGATAAACAGGAAGAATCTGGAAAAAGGCTTAATTGATGGAGCTGCTGATGATATTCAGTGGTGCATTTTAAGTGGAAAAAGTTGCTACAAAGAACATTTGCCGTTGCTTTCCAGGACTACTGCAATTTTTAGAGTAAGGCTTTTATACAGCATTGTCTTTTTGGTTCCATTATCCGTGTCATTAATTATGATTAGTATTTATTTACCCTTCATAGATATAAGTGTTGGTCTGAATATTGCTTATCTTCCTGATGCACTCTTCTAAGTCAGATGCTTTTTCTTCTAAACCAAAAGAAAAGGAAATCAGAACTTATGCTTTCTGCATGAAAAATAGTTTTGGTTCTTAAAAAAAAAAATTGAGATTTGGGAAGGTGTTTAATACATTCCCACCTATTAATTTAAGCCTACAATTTACATCTTTTGATTTGTCTCCCTTAATTTGTAATTGTGGATGTTGATATATTTTTGTCTGTTATTTTGTAACTAGGAGACAAAGTTCTATAAAATTATTTTTAATTTTAATAGCTTGTATTTGGGAATTTAACCAAGATTTTTATTATGTTTTCCTTTAACTTCTTCATGAGTCATACTTTGATCTGTAATTTCTTCATTTTCCTAGTTTTTCATATAAATTAGCCAGAGACTCATAATCAATGAGGAAAATACTCCTGTCGTTGCATTGCTTCAGAGTAGAGGATTTTTTTGTTGTTCAAGCAAAACTAATAAAATCTAGATTTGTTAGTTTATGCCAACACGTTTCTCTCTAATTAGTGATAAGCGTTTTATGAGCTAATGCTGGCAATCCTACTGTGTTACTGGAGTATCATCTAGGTTGCCAATAAGAAAAAATCCAACTGGAGATAACTGCACAATGGACTGGGACACAAGTTTGAATTTTCCATTATTTCTGGTGCAAGCCTGACAAAGTTCTGGAATAGAGAAGTTTAATGGTGGCAGGTTATCAAAATAGTTTTGCTAATCAAAAAAGGCATGTAGATGTAGTTTGGAATATCAAGTTGGTTGTGCAATTGTATCATGAAGATACAATAAATTTGAAGGAAAGTGGCAATAGGGACATTTTTACTACTGATGATGTAGACATCCTACAAATAGGCCGATAATTCTCAAATGAAGAACCTTGAGTTGCTCAGAAGCATTCCATTTACTGTATAGCGTGGACCTGCATTTTTCATGATGCACCCCCACTTGATAGCAAGACTCAGACTGTAAGCAAAAATGAATGTTTATATTGGAGTTGCTGCTTATTTGATTCATTTTAAAAGGGAAAATAAAATAAGAAAGAAAATCCTATGTGATTCTAATCAAGGAAAAGCCCACAAATCAATAATAGGTTCAGGAGTTAGGTTAACTACCTATTAAAAAAAAGGGTTCAGGAGTTATGTTACCTAGTGGGAAGGTGTTAGGCATCCTAGCAAGCCTGAATAAAATTGGTCTCTGCCAAACAAATGTAGGGAACCTTGGCATTTTATTGATAGATAACAAAATTAAGTAAATCTGAATAACGCATAATGATGTATACAATGGCATGATGAGAAAGCCAATATACAGATGTGAGGTGTATGGACAGATTCGAATATGTGAGAATATGAATCATGAAAGGAATGAGACCAAATCCAATGAGGTTTGTATCAAAAATCAGTTTGAAAAATCATTTTTAGGACTCAAAATATGTAAATCAAAGTTCAGAAAACAGGTCCAATCACAGGGAAGAATAGGGATGGCATTCATCAATTGAATTTGATGCCTAAGGCTGAGATGTCAAAACTCCGACAATGAGAGGAGCCCTAACCAATACCTCAACATATGCTCGAGCCTCTGTATTGATTCCATTTCAACACTGAAGCTAGAACTTTGTGAATTTTTGACAAAGACTGATGAAGATGCTTCAATTTTGAAATGGAAATTGACCTCCCATTTGACAAGAAAAATAAATGCTGCGATACCTCACTGTGAAAAGGAGCCAGTATCACCATCATTTTGATACCAAGACCTCAAGTAAGATGAAATCGACAAATGGGGAGAATGTAAGGTCTTGTTATCATTTTGAAATCGATACCATTCCTAGCAAAAGGGCTAGATTTCGATACAAGTTGTACGGAAGGGGCTAGTATCAATCTTAAATCAATACCAAGGTCCACGGTAAATACATAATTGATAAATAAGCAAATCAGGCGGATTCTGGTACCGATTTTAAACTCGATACTATTTTTGACGTGGGACTACATTATGATACGTCCCTGTTACTAGAAATCAGTATCAATTCCAATTCAATACCAAGACCAAAACCATTGGAAAACCAGTAAACAAGCAAATTAGGCAGAACTTGGTGTAGATTTGAAATTGATACCATTTCCGACACGGGACTGAATCTTCAGCAACTCGCTGCAAGTAAATGTTAATGTCGTTTTCAATAAAGCACCAGAAGACGGGATCAAAAAATGGCGAAGCAATTCATAAACTTAATGAGAATGGGGTCTATTTATCGATTCAGCACCCAATTCACCATAGCATTTGAAAGAAATTTTTGTAGTTTTAATGTTGGTTCAATATTGATCTATAGATAAGTACTGAATTGACATTCAGATCAAGGGAAGAAAACAAAGAAAACAACTGTCTTGCTCAATTCAATACTGATTCTATAAAGGCACTTGAGGTATTGAAACTCTGATACTTCAGTCTGGGGCACAACCCCTCTAATCTAGCCATCCATAATTGATTTCAACACTTTATAAGCATGAAAATAGAGTTGTTGGAGCCAAAATAACATCAGAGAAAGCTCAGAAACAGACATTTTCGCTGAATTTCAAAATTAAAGCTCAAACTATTATGAAAATAAATCTCAATGCTCAAGATAGTCGATAATGCTTGTACATTCAGAAACGTCGGAACAACTCAACAATGAACTCATATTGGACAAGATTAAATACTTTACAAGTGAACTATAATGTCAATTTACATGATGAAATAAAGATACAAAAGATGAGGAATATTGTACCGAAAGAGTGTTGGATTGCAGTTGAAGGAGGCTTCCAATCTTGTCTCACAGCTCCAATGACAGAGCTTGCCCTTCTTTTCTCTCTAAAATGAGCCTTCTCCTTTGGAATAAGAGTCTCCCTGACATTTATGGGCATGGAGGAGGTGGAGGATGATGACAAGTGGAGGCTTGGATCTCCAACACCTCATCATACCTTCAAATACTCTTCAAATTGCAGTTTACTCCTTGCTTTCATCATAAGTAGACTTGGAGAGGGGTCTTTAAGCCATGACGCATGGCAACAAAAATGGGTCTTGAGTTGAAGAAAGCATAAAATGCGTGGCTACTTAGGTGGTATTGAAATTTCAATATCTCCCATTGAGGTATCAAATTTGGGGTAAAAAACAGTGCTGTGAAAATAGCATGGAAGACTAGGTCTTTATAGAGTTATCACACTTAAAAATCTCACCATATCATCTATCCTTAGTAGCTTTTCTTTTTCTTGGAACCATAACTTTTGTCGCAACCTAAATTACTTGGAGATTGAGGACCTTGAAAGACTCGTGTCTTTAGTCATTTGTGTGTGCTTGTCTCCATCCATCTCAGATGCATTAGCTTGGTCTTATCCTCTTCAGGCCTATTCTTAATTAAATCATTCTTTATGGCTTTGTCCAATGCATCAAATCTAGTTCCTTTCTCTCGAGCTAAATTTTTATGGAAATCTAAAATCTCATCCAAGGTCATGGCCTTTGCTCGGCTAGTGACTTACATGAAGATAAATACCAATGAGATGTTACAATAGAGAAGACCTTTCAAATCTCTTTGTCTAAATTGTTGCATCTTATGTATGGTGAGTGGAGAGACAATTGACCATCTTTTTCTACATTGTCTAATTACTCTTGAGTTACGATGCAGGCTATTTAGACAATCCAGAATAGATTGGGTCCTACGTAGGAGCATATGGCATGTTGATCATTTCATATAAGGGTTTAGGAAGCTTAAAAAGAGGCAAGGCCTTTGGCATATTACTTGTATCACTTTGCTTTGAATTGTGCGGCGAGAGAAAAATGCTAGAATGTTTTAGGACAAGCAGAAGACGATAGATATGTTGTAGGATCTACTTCACTTCTATTCCTTGTTTTGAGCTTCTTGTTCCACTGCTTTCAAAGGCATTCCTCTTAGTGTGATTCGGCTTAATTGGCATTTGGTGTGCAATTTAAAAAGGTTTAAACAACAATAAGAGGAGCTTAGTTTGGGTTGAGGAGATGATATTTTTGGTTTTTCTTATATGGACTATGCCATGTTATTTAGGTTTCCTTGTATAATGGAGGGGTGAAGTCATGTTTTGGTTAGGTCCTTTGTAATTGTGGGGAGGATTCATCATCCTTCTTATTTACTTTTTATCCAAAATTAATACATCTTTTGTTTCTGATAAAAAATAAAATGGCATGAAAAACTGATATCAAATTTTTGATATAATCACATAATTGTTGGATTTGGTATGGAAATTTTGATAGTAGGTGCACCTACTATCAAAATTTCCCTCTAAAAAAGCGTCCAAATTGCTCCATTCGTATCTACATTGCTCTAGGAACTCCTCATGATGTTAATGTGGGCTTCAAAACTAACTAAAATGTGGGAAACAACCTGTAGAACATAGTTAATAGCCCAAAGATCTGGTGCAATATAGAAAATATGCATGAACGAGTGTGCATTGTAGTATAGAGGACAAAATGGGGACCTACATATAAGCATACATTTCATACCTTTTGTGGTTCTTGGATATCATGTGATAAAATTTATGTGTTTCATGAGTTGATGCTTTCAAGCTAATGCTATCTCATGATGTTTATACACTTGGTGACATCCAAAATCAATAGGAAGTTGCAATTCACTTCTAAGATAATATGCTTATCCTAAGGGAAAAGGTTGGGCTTGTGGCATTTGGACAAAATTCTTTATATATTCCAGAGGTGGTTGGAATGCCGGTCAAATTATCCTTTATTTTTGCTGTGCTGTTCTCGGATGTTGTTCCCATCCAAAGATGGTCTGCCTTGGGATTTATTTATGTGGTTCATATGCTTATGTGCCCATGTCATTATGGTTGTGATTTTTTGCCTGCCCTTACTATAGCTCTTTGTCTTCCCTGTGTCAGGAATGTTTTGATCCCATAGTTGCAAGCTCTGGTCGGGATCTAATTCCTGTTATGGTGTACGGGTAAGTTATCTTTATATTCTGCTTATTTGACTGTTTTCAAGGATACAGTTTCCTTCTGATATTTTAGTGGTCAATGTTTTATCATGATTAATTGGACTTCCAATTTCTCTCGAACTGATAGAAAAATTGGAAATTCTATAATCAGTGATAGTGGCAACATTCTTGAGTCTTTTTCTTTCATCTAAACTACATTATGCTTCCCATCCAAGAAGTGCATATAATATCTAAAAATTTTAAAAAATTATAGTTTTTTTTTTGTTTTTAAAAATATTACTAGTTATGGGTGGACAAAGGCTGTTTTTTATTTCCACATAATCTGAACATTTTTTATCCTCTTTTAGATATCTTTGACACATTTGGATTCCATAAGAAGATTATTTTAAAATGTGATCATTGAAAATGTGAAACTGAAGTGCATACAATTTGTGGAAATTGGGGATTCAGATGTGCAATTTACATTAATAGATTATAGTAATGGCTATGAAAGCTAATTTGCTGGATGGTCACATTTGATTATTATTTATGTCACAACTGTTAGAATATGGTTGTTACAGTTGGATGAGTTGTTATTGATGGGATCAACTTCTCAGTTTCAATAATTGGTCATATCATAGGATTCTTGATAATATTTGACAGCTTAAAATCTTTCTTATTTTAATAATAATATTTCTTATGAATTCTTGACATGAGTGTTTTATAGCACACTGTTCTTGCTTTCTTCACCTGCTCTTTGTGAAAAAGAAAGAAAGGAAGAAAGTAAGGCACACAAGGAAAGTAGAAATTAAGCACTAAATCTGATGCAACTCGTGATGGTCACTCTAATAATGCTGACAATTTTTATGGATCTTGTGCTCATGGGAGCATTATTTGAGATGTGCTTCTGCATGCATGGTACCAAATGTTATCAGTTCGATTTTATGCACACATTCACCATAAATAATTATGGGGGAAAAGGGTTAGTTTATCTCAACTTTGGATGCTTAAGTATATCCATACTTCTCAGTTGAGCCATACATGATCATTTGTAGGGTGACCTGTGTTTCTATGCCCTTTATATGGATTAGTTTCTCATGCCACTGAATTTTTAGTTCTTCTATCATAAAGTAGTTTCTTTCTTTGAAATTTTTACAGGAGAAACATATCTGGACAAGAGTTCGGTGGAATGTATTGTGTCGTTTTACTTGCAAAGTATGTTGCTCCCTTAAAATAATAGTTACTTCTTCCTGTTATATACTTCTTGACTTTGTTTCATTTCACTATTTCGTCACTGATTTAAAATCTTGTTTGTTTTAATCAATTGCATGTTTAATGCATACACAGGTCCACTGTTGTATCTGCTGGACTTATCAGGGTTTTTGGTCAGGAGGTAGCTGAGCTACCTATAGTGGCCACAAGTAAAGAACATCAAGGAAAAGTAAGCAGTTGATTGGGAATAGAAATCTCATTTTGCTTAGCTGTTAATATAGACATCTTTTAAATCTTTTGCTTCTAATTTTTCCTTGAGTTAACATATATGTATTGATGATAAACCTGACAAAATCATAATGGTAATTTTCTTTTTCCAGGGTTTTTTCCGAGCACTATTCTCATGCATTGAGGAATTGCTGAGTTCCTTGGGTGTGAAAACCCTGGTGCTTCCTGCAGCTGAGGAAGCTGAAGCAATCTGGACGAATAAATTAGGCTTCCAAAAGATGTCTGAGGAGCGGGTAAGTGCATTTTTTAACTTGCTCTCTACTTAGGATCCAAAAGACGCATATGTACTAGACCTGTAAAAGTTCTCAGTAAAGAGATTGAAACAATATGTTGATGACTGGATTGGTTTTTCCTCTGTTTGTGGATTTGTTCTTCCATTTGTTGGGATTTTTCATAGTAGGTGATATTGTTACTTCAGAAAATTGGAGTCCTTGGATAGAAGTTAAAGGAAGGAACTGTTTAGAAACTGTTCTTGAAAACAGTTTTATGTTCTTCAGAATAAAAAACAATTTTCTAACGTCAAAAACGTTTTTGATAATTTTTTTTACTAAGAACAATTCATTGAAAATTTGTTCTGAAAATAGATTGTTTTTAGAAACAAAGATGAGTTGTTTTCAAATATTTTCTATAGACTATTCTAAGAAACAATTGAAAGTATGGAGAATAGTATGGAAAATTTTGCATCATACACAGTAGTAGACGGTACCATCATAAAGATTAAGCTGATAAAATTGTTTTTCAATATTTGAGTTTGAGTTCCTAAATAGAATTTTGTTCCCGAAAACAATTGGGAACTATTTTTAGGAATTGTTCTCAAACGCTGTTTTAAAAACTGTTTTCAAATAGACCCTAAGTTTTGACATTGATTTTACCAAAATGTTTGGTGAGTTGTCGATCCATATCAAGAATCCCTTTGTTATGCTTTTTGTGTGTGTGACCACTCACACTAGACGTTGAAAACAATATTTTTTATGACAGTATTGGTTCCAACACCCAGTCGCTGTCGTAGACTTATGCTTGCATTTATTTGGATTTTTCATGGTGAGAATGTTATTTCAGAAAATTGGAGTCCTTGGATATATAAGTTGAAGTCTTGAGTTGATTCATAAAAATGTTTGGTGGAGTGTCCAAATATGCTAAGATATTCCTTTATTATTATTATTTTTTCTGATGTATTTTTTTTCTTCTTCCCTTTCTTTTTTTGAACCTATTGGGACTTGAACCTGGAAACTCCCATGAACCCACCCCAACCCGTGACCAGCCAAGCCAGGCCTCAAGGGCCAAAATATTCCCTTATTATGCTTTGTGTGTGTTTATTCAATATCTGTAAGTTGGTTCACTTAGGTGCATGGAAGACCTACTGAATCTACCATTATGTACAAACTCTAGGGCTGATGGCATTAGATGCACCAGGGCCAAGCCAAATGGGATGTGGGTTAATGCAGTGAGAGGACAGCATGGCCTCTGGTTTCTGGATGTATGGCTCAATAATGAGAAACAATGAAATATTCCAGTAGCATATTTGAAATTATTGGGGAATGTTTGCCAACTTGATCAAGTAAAAAAGAGAAGTAAAAGAATAATAGCTGCAATTTATGATTGATTCCGTCATTATACATTTCAAACAAGTAAGAATACACATTTCAAACAAATAAGAGCACAGTATAACATTTATTTGATTCTTTTATTCAGCAGTTTTTTGACACTGTAAATGGAAATGACTATTACTTTGTGGCTTGATTTAATCATGTTTTGTTTGGCACCTGTATTTTGCACAGTTTGAAACAAATAATAACAATTATGAATTTATTTATTGAACAGATGTTAAAGTATACGAGGGAACTTCAGCTGACAATTTTCAAGGGAACATCAATGCTAGAGAAGGAAGTGCCATGTATTGTGGAATAATGTCGTACTCCATCTCTATTTGTCAGATATCGTAGAATTAGATTTTTCCTTTTGGTTTTGATTTTTAGTCTATATTTTTTCTTGTAATATTGCGGCTGTTCTGTTTGGTGACCAGCAATCAGCAATCTGATAAAAGATAGTTTTTGTTCTTACACTAAGAGGAGAAAAAGGGAAAGAGGGAGGGGTGGGATCTGTGGAAAGAATCAGTGCATGCTGACCTTTTATCATGCATGCATGATACTAGAAATTCTTTCTCCTACAGTTTTTCCCTGTGCTTCCATTTTTTGATAGGACCTTGTAGTTCTGTTTTTGTACATGGAAGGCCTTTTTTTTAGTTGAAAATTCAATGTCTTGAGCCATCCCACAACAGAGTTTTAACACAGGCTCACCATTTATCTTATCTTGTGCTTGTTCAGAACTACAGAAGATAAAAGGCTGGAAGCCGGATTTAGGTGTCCTACGTTCTTGAACTATTTTGTACCTTTATGTACTATTTAAAAAACTTCCTAAAGTTCTCATTTCTCAGTCATAGTGACCGCTTTCTTTCTTCACTTTCTTCACTTTCAATGCTACTCTTTGAAATGTTGCAACTTGGTTTTTTAGGATCAAGCATTCAGAACATGCTGTGCTGCAATAAGTATTGATACAGGTAAGTTATATCCTATAGGATAAAAAGATTCATATCAGCCTGAGGGAGTCCGAAGGGTAAGGCAAAGGCTGAGGCGTGCCATGTGAATTGAAGGAAATCAGAATCTGGGAGGTGGCAGTTTAGTGATAGGGTTGCTCTTTCAGTCCTATGGTTCTTTATGCTCGTTGCAATAGCGTCATACAATTCCTAATTGAACATTTTTGTAGCGTGCGGGCGTGATATTCCCCACTCAACCAGTAAAAAGTGTAGTTGATTCGTGCCCATGAGCTCGATTCGCATGCCCAGATTCAAGTGGTTCAAACCTCATACCATTGGTGGGTACTGACATTGGTTCAACATACAGCCTTGCAAGTAGGTTGTGCCAGTGGGATAGTTTCAAGATCTACTGACACGTGGATACGTTAAATTAAATGCATCGACATTTTCTTTTGAAATACTACCTTAAGCTCTCTTAATGTTCGTGGACCAAGAAATATTCATCCTCACCATTGCTTTATTATCTTTATCTCACGGTTGACGATCCATTATTTTTCTCTTATATTTTATTATCCCTTTCTATTCACCCTTCTTATTTTATGTTTTGATCAGATGAAAAATCTATAAAATAAGAAATTCAACTTAAGATCCAATTAAGATTTGAGCTTTTCTTTTATATATATATATATATATATCTTTTATATCCAATAGGTATAAAATCCTACAATACATATATCATATCTTATTTTATCTAGTTAGTTAAATGTATCTTAAGAGTGTAAACTAATAGGATCTGAAAATACACCCATGGTACCACCTAATTAATGGGTCTTTTGATACCTATTAAAAATATATATATATATATATTTTAGTTTATTTTAATAAGAGTTTTTACAAAATATTCCAAACTAAATAATAACACTCCAAATGAATTTCAAATTACTATGATTTTTAATTTTTAGAAATTTATGTTCTTAGATTCAATCATTCAATGTTTTAATCTAATTACTTGATATAAATTTAGAAAATATAATAAAAACAAAAATAAAATGCCTAATTAATTATTTTTAGAACTTCTAAAAATTAAATACGATTTACTCAAAATTCAAACTCGAAAATGACAAAAATATATATATATTAGATACTAACAAATCCTTACCATGAAAAGACAAAATGACTAATAAGAAAAAGTTTATTTTTATTTTTATGGTTAATACTCATCTAAAATCAAGAATCTGCCCTTTTTTTTTTTTACTTTTCACCCTTTGTCATATTTATTGCAAATCAAAATCAAATATTTTTCATGATTGATGTTATGGATTCTTCTGACCCATGATTCCTCACCCTTTGTTTCAAAAAATTCCATAATATTTTTATTTAGGAAGAAAAACATTTTAAATAATTTTAGAAACGAAATTTTGTTTCACAACTCAAATATGAAAAATAAAAATAAAAACAATTTTCCAACTTATAAGTCATGAACTTTTGGAATAATTTTAAAAAATAATTAAAAATATTTAATTTAATTTTTTTTAAAAAATACATTAAACATATTTTTAAATTTAAAATTATTTTTTGTTTTCCAGTTCCAAAAATTATTTTAAAATATGGTTACCAAACTTGCCATAGGTCTGTTGCAAATTTGCAATGGTCTGATTTTTTCGGTGCCAAACAAACACCCCTTTCAAAAAAAAAAAAAAAAGAAGTTTTTACAGATTCCATTTATTAGTAAAAGCTAACCGTACTGCTCCGTTCAGATTGACAGGGTACCGAATCTATACGCTGGGTTCAGAGGAACCCAGCACCTACCCACCATACCCAACAATACGGAACCCGGATAGGTGCACTGCACCAAACCGACCCAAACTTTAAAGCTCCACCTCCCACTCTCCACTGTCCAGAAAAGTTACACGCGCTCTCTTTAAGGGAATGCTCTGAGTTCCACGCGTCGTCAATGAAAACTGAAGCAGGACGACTAAAGATTGTCGACCCCGCGATTCAGAATCTCATTAATGCGATGATTTAAAATTCATGGGCTTTCACGCCTTTTTTTATTTTATTTTATTTATGTATATGTTGAAAATGAAAAAAATATGAGGGGGGAATCAAGGATGCGTGATCGCTCTCCTCGTTGCTTGGATGTGTTTGTTGTCCAAACAGCCCTTTCGAAGATTTCACCTTTGTCATTCAGTAAACGGTGAATGAACGAGGAAAACGGAATTAAAAGGCTGAAAATAGTTTAGAATTAGCATTCTTGGAGTACTTTTTTTTTTTTTTTTTTAAAGAATTTAAATAAATTCTTAATGAGGGACTTTCATATCTCTTCTTCAACTTCCTGTCATTTTGGGGATGTAAGTCCCACATGCTGTGAACGGATACAATGTATGAAGATCAATCTTAAAATAAAAGTGTTCAAACATTAACTAATAATACAAAATATTATATTTTGACTTGCACATGACTTCACACACAAGTTGACAGGCTATGGTTGCTTTAGGGTTTGGACTTCTATATGATTTGTGTTATTCAAATGTGATTTCTTTTTAAAATAAGTGGACCAGGGACATTTTTACGTTTAATTTGTTTCGCTGCCAAACACAGCCTTGGACTCCAAGGGCTATCCCGTAATTAGAAGATGGACGGGGTTTACTCCACCACTTCCAGATAAATATGTTATTTTATATATATCAATTGCATTGAATACTAGTTATGGCCTTACGGGATAGACCTCTCCCACTCACCTTTCAGTATAAAATGGGGTCAACCGTTCTCCTTTGTCGTCCCATACACACTCATACATTTTCCCTCTTATCGCTTCCTCCCCGTCTCAAGAAAGATGTCTCAGAAAGCAAGTCGCCACCAACGCAAGCCATCACAAAGCGTCTTCGTCTTTCCGGATAACCTCGACAATGTCGTCGACAAGATTGCTCCTTCAACCAACCAGGTTCTTCCACCTCCGGAGATCGCTGTCCCTCTTTCGCCGCTGGTGGCTCCGCCGCCGGCGTTGTCTCCGGAGAAAGTCGTCAGAGATGCAGGCATCGAGAAAGACAACGATGTGGCATCCAAGGAGTAGAGGCGTGCCTTTTCTTTTTATTTCGTTTCTGTTAGTTTAAGCTTTTTTCTTCTTTGGTTCATGAATGTCTCAAGAATTGAGCATTTAAGCTTCTTCGTATCAAAAAGGCAAAAATTAAAAAACGAAAACTTCAGTGAGAAGAAAATCGCCTCTCTTCAAATTTCATTGATCATTTTTTTGGCTTTTTTTTTAATAATTAATTTTTTTTGTGTGACGCATCCATTTAATTGAGCCTTTTGGTTTGAAATTGCTCAGACCAGGGATATTTTGGTAATTGCCCCAGTTCCCTCAAACAAGCCTTCAGAGATTGCACCTAAAGTATACTTACTCAAAGTGATCGCCGTGTCTTAATAGTAATTTAAGCCTTTTTTTTTAAATTTAATTGGCCTTCTGATAATAGCGATGAGAAAAGCAATTTGGACCGGGCCTACATCCATATCGGGCAACTATCACAGACACATAAAAAAAGTGAGCCCATTATGATATAAGTGGGCCCAATTATGGATAAGAAAAGTGGAACGTGTAAGCTGATGAAGATGTTTTGAGTCCAATCCAACTTGGATTGAATTGACGTCTTGGCCCATCTCGCTGGCCCAAAACCCGTGTGGATTGAATAATCCTCCTGCTCCTCCAAAATCCAGGCTGTGGAGTAATGATGATTACAGAGCAGTCTGCACCCTGTAGACGCATTCCATCTCTATCAATATCATCACTTACCATAATAATTAACGGGGAAGGGGAACTCAGTAAAGCATGTGGAAAACGAAGTGGGCCTTTGCATTCCCATTTCCCATAGCCCATCTGCCACCACCATGAGATAAAAAAAGAGAAAAGTAAAAAGTCGACTATACCCTCATCATTTTTAGATATTTACTTGATCGAAAGAACCAGTCAATAAATACAACATTGGATCACCATTGACGTTTTCACATTTGTGAATATTCTAATCTAAATTCGACCGTTTACTCTTTTTCATGTGCATAACATGTGGCGCACCCTTTGATTTTGACCAAAAGAAAAAAAGAAAAAAAAAGAAAAAAAAAGAAAAAAAAAAAAAAGGAACTTTGCACAAGGAATAGGTCTGGCCCCCAATTTTTCTGGGGGGAGAAATGTGCCTTTTATTGGTTGTACTGTTTTCAAACTTTAATGTAATGGAATTATTGGATACACTCGCGCCTCAAAGAAATAAAAAAAGAAGGGGGTACAGGGCATTAAAGGGAATAGATTCTATGTTATCCAGTTAATTTATTGAAAAAAAAAAATGAAAAATGTGAGAAAGGGATGGTAGCGTGGGATTGACGCAGAGAGAGTATCCTAGATGGACCCATCCCAAGTGTCATGACATTCCCATCTCTTTATAAAAGTAGTAACAAAAGAGAAAATATTAGAATTAGAAAATTTTTGAAGGGGAAACATCCAAATTTGCCACTATTGCCCTCGGGGACTCAACCACCAACAAATATCTCTACCACTCAACCCTCAACCCTCAACCCGACTTGTCAAAGCCAAGCCAAGCCAAGCCACCGACGTACCATGTGGCTTAATCGCTGCTTAATTCAAAACCATCCTGTCGCATTCTTTTACTATCAACATCCCCACGCAAGCAATTGAAATTAATGATTATAAATAATTTTGAATGATCCAAAAATCAAATATAAATATAAAATATTAAAAAGTGTAAAATTCAAATAATTTTAAAATTAATAATAATAATAAATAGTTTTTGTGTTTCCATTTTTTAAAAAAAATCCAAAATTCCATTAATTTGATCTATTTGAAAATTATTTTAAAAACTATAAAATAAAAATTATTTGGAATTCTAGGTATGTTAAAAAAAAATTATTTATACTAAAAATTTTATGAAATTTTATTAATTTAGTATTTTTATATTATTTTGCCTCACTTTTTATTTTTTATTTTTTTATTTGACATGATTCAAACTGAGCATAAAGACCGTTGAGACTTCTGTTATAAGTTTGTATTTATGCTTACTTAACAATTTTATTTTCTAAAAAAAAAAAATATCTTAGACAAATTTAGTTAGGTGGCATTAGAGAGTCATTCCAATATTAAATCAAGGTATAAATTTATTTTATCATCTCAAATTTACAAATATTTTGGAATGATTTTTAAAATATAAAATAAATTTATACTTTATTTACAAAAAAGAAAAAGAAAAAAGAATATTTATTTTATTTTATTTTCATTTATTTTCTGATTATCCAGCAAAATACAAAAAACCTTAACATGTTTTATATGAAATTAGAAGTTATTAGAGCATTTTCCAATTTGATCCGATAATAAACAAATATTTGTAATTTAGTTTAGGGAACAAACAAATTTCTATTTTAACAAAGCGCTGTCGTTTCAACATCACAATCTTGTTCAAATCATACTGGACCACCAAAGCTGACTCCAGTGAAGCCGACTCGTTAAAGAAATACTATTTCGACAGCCCCTCCCTTGCATCGTCAAAATCCATAAACGACGTGTCGTCATTTCATTGGTTGAGTACCGTCTCGGACGCTTCGTTTAAGTGCGATGAGTATCACCGTAACAATCCTCCCCCGTGTGGCACCGAATAAAAAGGCTTCCTCAGCTGAGTCCTCGTCATCGGAGGGGCTCTCTATATTGTCTACAAACGCTAGATCCTCTCAAGTCTCGGTCCTCGTCGTCGATCGTACAGCGAAAATGGTGAGGGGTTCACTTTATTTTGCTCCATTTCTGGATTTCTAGGGTTTTGATTTCACTCTCCATTTTTTGAACTTTGTTTGAATTCGTTTTTGATCTGCCACCGATCTATTATCTGATGCTAATTTTGACTGAAATTCTAGTGATGTTTTGTGGATTTCTACTGAATCAGTTGTTTGTCTATGCTTGATTGGCTAGCAGATCTGGTTCGGTTTTGATTTGATATCCATATCCTTGTGTGTCGGTTAAACTGATATGTGCGATGATCAAAGAAGATTGTCCTATCAATATTTTGAGAACATAGAGATACGATCGATTATGGATAAGAAAATTACAGATATCAGTATCCGAAAAATTGCAGAAATCAGTTTTGCAGACGTGAAAAACTTGGATTAAGATCTAAGGAAATATATATATAGCGTTGTGGATATCATGTATGTTGAAATATCCCATGATGATGATTTGTTCATTGATTCGCACTATTGTTGTCCATTGAATTTTCCTTAAGTTGGTTAGCATTTTCTTAATGGCAGTGTTGTGGATCTGTTGTCTCTAACCAGCCAACTGGCTGTAATCAGATATCCTCCAATCGTGATTTATTTATTCATTTATTCTTGAAATGTGCATTTGGATCTGATATTTGTAGTAGATGCTTTTCATAGGCAGGCGGATCTAGTTTCTTTGAGCTGTAAATATTTAGGATTCGTTTGTTTCTCTTGTAGAATGAGCTATGAAAAATTAAATGCCTAATAATAATTTCAGAAAAATAAAATGTGTATTACTATTTGTAAGTGTTTTTCTTTTCATTTCCTTTAGAAAAAGTTGGTTTTATTGGTTTTTCTGTGCCAAACTTTAGCATGCATTTTAAGTTTTTGTTTTTGCCCTTTCTTTGGGGGCTTAGGGGAGGACCGCTTGCATTCCTCTTTAAGCATTCCGGGTTGCAAATCTAATAGAATTTCAAGGATCTATCCTTTTTGGTTGTCTTTGTTTTGCATTAAAGTGCAATGGGAATAGTTTTGTCTTTTTGGATACCTTTGGATACCTTATTGTAAAGACAGGTGGGAACAGAAGAAACTTTGGAATCACTCGATTGATACTCCAATACAAGATAGAGCAATGATTTTCTACACCAAAACTTGTGATGATATTATCATCAATTTGCTCTCTGTCCTTTCTTTTTAAATTTCAAACCATGTGACCGTTCCTTTTTTCATGATCAAAATGCTTTGGCCACATTAATTGAAGGTTCCATTAAGTTTTCATTAGAGATTGGGTGGTTACTGTTTCACCTTAAATTTAGAGCATGCTTTTTTCTGCTTCATTTGGTTACAAATGTTCTCAATGTCATGATATAACAGGCCAATGCAGCATCAGGTATGGCTGTGCATGATGATTGCAAGTTAAAGTTCTTAGAACTGAAGGCAAAAAGAACTTACCGCTTCATAGTTTTCAAGATCGAGGAGAAGCAAAAGCAAGTTGTTGTTGAAAAGGTTGGTGAGCCAGCTCAAAGCTACGAAGATTTCACTGCAAGTCTTCCTGCTGATGAGTGTCGATATGCTGTCTATGATTTTGATTTTGTGACCGAAGAGAATTGCCAGAAAAGCAGGATTTTCTTCATTGCATGGTAACGTTAATTTTCCAGCCATATGTATAATCATCTGTGCCCTATTGATCAACTGCTTTTAGTGTAGTTATGCCTATGCACTTTTATGAAAATCTCTTGATTATTTATGTAGTTATACCTCATTTGTTTTTTTTATAAGGTGCCCTGATTCATCAAGGGTCAGAAGCAAGATGATTTATGCAAGCTCCAAAGACAGATTTAAGAGAGAGCTTGATGGGATTCAGGTGGAGTTGCAAGCAACCGATCCAACTGAGATGGGCCTTGATGTTATTAGAAGCCGTGCCTGCTGAATATGAACTGTAGTCATTGCGATGAAGCATCTCTCCAGGCAGTCTTCTTTTGAGTGAGAAATGTTTATAGTTTGTGGGATGGTGAACTTGGATAGACATGATATTGGTTTCCAAGTTCTACAGAATAGTCTCTTTTATTCATCTTGAACAACATCTGTGTTTTTCGGTATATCATGTGATTTCTTATTTGTAGAACCTATGCATCGAGTGTCTCCTTGTAGTCTGATGTCTACAAGCTAATATGTAACAGTTTGTGGGGGGTTAGACGACACCTTTAGTTTGTTTTCAAATTTTAAATTCATATTTGACCCTCTTTTATCTTTCTTGAGTGCTAAAAAATGGCATGCTGTTATGCCTTGCCAGTGGCTGGTTTGTTGCTGTGTTTGATGATCAGATAAATATATTGAGAGGACTAATATCCGTTCTTCCATTTCTTCCTGTTCTTTGTTAAGTGTTAATTTTCTCTTCCGAGTGTGGCGAAGGATGATTTGTTAAAAACTCTTCTTGTGTGCATTGTTTGGGTGAGAATGATGAGCAAAAGGACAGCAACAACCGTACTGAACTTGGGTGCTTTATTTTAGGGATAAAACGTGAACTGATGAATGAATTCTTGTGTTCTAATAAGAGCTTGCTCTGTGGACTTGATTCACCCAAATTTGTTGCAGGTGCATATTTTGAAGAGACAACCATCCCCAACAATCTTTAAAGCCAGGAACGGTTACATAACTCTTTGTTCTTGGCTGTCTCTTAGGCAGTCGGTCCTACTTGTTTGTGTTGCAATTATTCTGTGTTTCATAAAACTCATGGAGTGAAACCAAGTAGCTGAAAGTGGAGCCCTGTTGCGTCATTTAGTTTTAATTGACTTTATGTTGAGGTTTAAGGAGTGATTTTCCCTTTTTGATGGGTGAGGTTTAAGGATTGATCATCCGCTGTTTCAATGAGGGTCAAGAATATTTGACATGAGTTGCTTTGTTGTTTTTGGGGGTTTTGTCACTAGTTGGGCTCTCTTGTTGTCCTTGATGTTCATGGTGTAAATCTTCACCATGTGAACGAGATTCATTGTTTGAATTTTCTCAAAGTTATGCAAATTTTGCATTCATTGTTTGGTGTTAAGAGAGGAAGAGGAATTTTGCTTTTGGAGTAGAGCCAAGTTTGCCGATAAGACAATTTACTATAATTGTATATATAGGACTAATCAATTATTCAACGTTTGCATAGATTTTATTTATTTATTAAAGAATAAAAATTAAATTTGATTAGCTGTGATTTATAATTTGTTTTTAAGCACAAATTCTTAAAAGCTTAAAAATTTTATTTCATTCGTTTGTAAATTATTTCTTATAATTTTTATTAGATAATTAAAAAGGAATTTACATATTATTAGATCTATCATCTTACCGTCCACGCGCCTTTCACGTGTACCAAACCTAGTTTTGTTTAAATTTGGTTATAACTTCCAAATTTATTCATTTGACACATTTTAGGCAGAGGATTAAAAACCGGTGCGTTTTGATGGGAAGGACAAAACAGCGCAGAATCCAGAATCCTGCTTAAAACGGCGTCGTTGTGTTTTCCAGCGCCCTGTAAAAATATCCCAATCCATCCCTCACTTCCTCCTCCTCGAATTAGTCAGTTCCCACTTCCTGGTTGAGTAGCTCATGAAATTTTGTTGCATATCACATGTTTGATAAATTACCTCAATGGCTTTCTCCTCTTGTCTGAAATGGTACCCTTGGACTCCCCCACACACTCTAACCCAGCCACCGCCAACTCTATCCTCCGCCCACAACTGCAAGCCCTTTTCCAAGCTTATCTCTTTCACATCCACACACCACCATGACCAACAAGCTGTCTCACCTTCTTTCTCTACTCTCTCCCCTTCTCCAACTACACAGCTCCCCCAAAATTTCACCCCTAAACAACTTCGCGATGCTCTCCGCCGCCAATCTGACGAAGATTCCATCCTTGACCTGTTAGATTGGGCATCCAAGCAGCCCAATTTTGTGCCCAGTTCAGTGATATACGAGGAGGTTCTTCGTAAGCTTGGAAAAGACGGGAGTTTTGGCTCGATGAGGCGGGTCTTACAGGAGATGAAGCACACGGGTTGCGAGATTCGTAGAGGTACTTTCTTGATTTTGATTGAAAGTTACGCCAAGTTTGAGTTGTTTGATGAAGCTGTTGCTGTTGTTGATATTATGGAAGAAGAATTTGGATTGAAACTGGATGCATTTACTTATAATTTCTTGTTGAATGTACTTGTTGATGGAAACAAGCTAAAATTAGTTGAAATTGTCAATTCGAGAATGGTGAGTAGAGGGATTAAACCAGATGTGACGACCTTTAATATTTTGATAAAGGCCCTTTGTAGGGCACATCAAATTAGACCAGCAATTTTGATGATGGAGGAGATGGGTAGTTATGGTTTGTCACCAGATGAGAAAACCTTCACGACCTTAATGCAAGGGTTTATTGAGGAGGGTAACATGAATGGTGCATTGAGAATTAGAGAACAAATGGTGGCGGCAGGATGCCCGTCTAGCAATGTGACAGTTAATGTTTTGGTTCATGGGTATTGCAAAGAAGGGAGAATTGAGGAAGTGTTGTCATTCATAGATGAAATGTCGAACGAGGGATTCCGTCCTGATCGATTTACATTCAATTCTTTGGTGAATGGTTTGTGCAGGATTGGACATGTTAAGCATGCACTTGAAATTTTGGATGTAATGCTTCAGGAGGGATTTGATCCCGATATATTTACATATAATAGTTTGATCTTTGGACTGTGTAAATTAGGTGAAGTTGAAGAGGCCGTGGAAATTCTTAATCAGATGATTTTACGGGATTTTTCACCTAATACAGTCACTTATAACACTCTGATTAGCACCTTGTGTAAGGAGAATCAAGTTGAAGAAGCCACTGAACTTGCTCGTGTTCTTACAAGCAAGGGAATTTTACCTGATGTCTGTACTTTCAATTCTTTGATACAAGGTCTATGCTTGACTAATAACCATAGATTGGCAATGGAACTGTTTGAGGAGATGAAGACCAAAGGTTGCCATCCTGATGAATTTACTTACAATATGTTGATTGACAGCCTTTGTTCTAGAGGGAGACTAGAGGAAGCTTTGAGCCTACTGAAAGAAATGGAATCTAGTGGTTGTTCACGAAATGTGGTGACTTATAATACTTTGATTGATGGGTTCTGCAAAAACAAGAGAATTGAAGAAGCAGAAGAGATTTTTGATGAGATGGAACTCCAAGGTATTTCAAGAAATGTGGTGACTTATAATACCCTCATTGATGGTCTTTGTAAGAACAGGAGAGTGGAGGAGGCTGCTCAGCTCATGGACCAGATGCTAATGGAAGGATTAAAACCTGACAAGTTCACCTACAATTCTCTGCTCACATACTTCTGCAGGGCAGGAGATATAAAAAAGGCAGCAGATATTGTCCAAACCATGACTTCAAATGGTTGTGAACCGGACTCAGTCACCTATGGTACACTAATTTTGGGGCTGAGTAAGGCAGGCAGAGTGGAGCTTGCCAGTAGGCTTCTCAGAACTGTCCAGTTAAAAGGAATGGTTCTAGCGCCGCAGACTTATAATCCTGTAATTAAAGCATTATTTAGAGAAAAGAGGACAAGTGAAGCTGTGCGCCTTTTTAGGGAAATGATGGAGAAGGGTGATCCTCCTGATGCTGTCACATATAAAGTTGTCTTCCGTGGGCTTTGTTCTGGAGGAGGACCGATTGGAGAAGCTGTTGATTTTCTAGTTGAGATGACTGACAAAGGATTCCTTCCAGATTTCTCTTCCTTCTTAATGCTTGCTGAAGGGCTTTGTGCTTTATCCATGGAAGACACTCTGATTAAGCTTGTCAATAGGGTTATGAAGCAAGCGAATTTTTCAGACAGTGAGGTCTCCATGATAATGGGTTTCCTTAAAATCCGTAAGTTTCAAGATGCATTGGCCACCCTGGGCCGTATCTTGAGCAGCCGAGAGCCCAAAAAGGCTTTCTGGTGAAGATGAAATTTAAGGACTGATACCTGGTGAACTGCTGGAGAAGATAAAATCATACATGTTCTGCCTGCTTAAATGAGATAAAATTTAAAAACAAGAAGTGTCTGCTTTCCCCTATGATCCGGTTGTTGATGCAGTGTGGAAGGAATAAAGATTTTGAGGAATTAGCATATGTTCAACTGTTCTATGAGGTGGTTCAATACCTTGTAGCACTGTTGGTTTTTGGCTGGCCTTGCAGGGAAGATTCATTTTCCTGAATTTCATCCTTTTATCTGAAAAGAAAACTCAGGTACTTCTCTTGTACTATGCCAACATTTGTTTTATTTCTGTATGCATAGAACAAGCAAAATGGAATATGGCCATATGTTCTAGTTCTTATTCTTGATGCTTACGGAAAAAATCTTTCCTGGTGTGTAATTAGCATAGATCATTTGGCAAAACTGGTCAGGCGAGCACCTGGGTCAAGTTTAGATAAAATGTTGGTAGTTTTTTGCATCCTTCATGTGGTATAACATTGCAAGATCATTGCTGTTATAAGAAAAGCATTTTCTGGCACATTATTCTATGCTCATCCCAACCAGGTGCTGGACTTTGTATGTTTAACTGAAGCTGAGGCTTCACTAGTGATATATAATTATATATCTCGTGTGAAGGAGGGTTAACTTAGGGTTTCCCTTTAAGGACTTTTCAAGAATGAACTAATTGGAAACACAACAGCCTCTTTCATACCTTTGTTATTCTTATATTTAATTTATTTATTTTCAAATTTCATTGGTTTCTTTAATTTAAATATTAAAACTTTACGTTAAGATACTGATAAAAATATGAGAATTTCATTTTTTACTTAGGTTTAGATAGCTTTTCATTTTTCAAAAAAATCAAATTCTTTGATATTTTGTAGTTTAAAAATGTATTTACACAAACCTAACCTTTTAATTTAAAATTATTAAGAAATTAAATAGTTAATCTTCCGTTTGGATCAACCAATGTATGAGGATAAGGAGAAAGGAAAGAAGATAAGAGGGGCAAGAAAAAGGAAAAAAAAAAAGTTTTAAACAAAATAATTTTTTTTACCCTTTTTACATATTCATTTATATGTATTTTTCTCTTTAATTTGAAAACATTTTTTATATTTGATTTTTCTTTCTAATTCCAATTGCAAACCAAACAACATATTTTTAATTATAAGGGGAAAAAAAATGATGAATCCAATTTTTTAAGTAGGTTTGATAATATAAAATTTTAATTAACTAAAACATAGCAATTAAATTTTTGATTTCATATTTATCTTTTAGAAAAATAAAGATTTTTATTATTAAGTAATCTTATTAAAAATATTTCTTCTTTTATAAATAAAACTTGTTATTATTAGCTCCTTCTTGTAAAGAAATTTAAATTCTAAAAAAAAATATGTTTTAGATGATGAGTAGGAATTATATTAAATCAAATACTATTTCTAATTAATTTATGTTAAAATAAACTTTATTTTAAAATAAAATTTTTGTTTTTAGTTATTTAATGTAATAAAATTAGAATTCAAAATTATAAGAAATAATTTTTTATTAAAAGACTAAAACGTGAAATAGAAAATCATGATTATATTACTTTGAATGATTTTGAATTTTTTTTTTAAAAAAAGTAATACAGTATATTATGTAAAATTTTGTTCTCTTTTGTTGTAATTTTTATTCTATAATTTATTTTTATTGATTTTCTTATTATCTATTAATTAAAAGCACCGTATTTAATTATGAAAATTTGGAGCAAAATAAAAATAAAAAATATAACGAAAATGACGAATAAAAAATATTTATTTTTTACTTTTAAAAAATAAATAAAATAAGCTGCCAAAAATAATAAGATATGATATTTGATTTTAAAAATTATTTGATTTTATTCTATTAATATCCTAAAATATCATTCTTTATTATTTGATATAATATATTAGTTAATATAATATTTATGAATTATGATATTCATGTTGATTGTGAGGTACGTGGGTGGTTGTGACTTTGATCCAATTGCCTATGGGGTAGCATGCTTACAAATTAAGTTTTTTGAATTTATTTTTGTGCTTATTTATTAATTGGACTTCTTAGTTTTCAAGTCAAGGGTATAAAATCTTTTCTACTAATAAGATAGAGTTCTACTAGAAAACAACCTATATTTTCCTACTCCATCTCTAACTCTGACTTTCCTTTTACAACTACACAATCAAAAAAGTCAAACCAATATAAATATATACAACTCAAGACTCAAGTTCATTATTGTTTTTTCATTCCTTAGTGTCTTAATTTTTTTAATTTTTTATTTTTGCGTAGTCTTCATTACTTAGGAATTGTATGTATAAAGCTTTTCTAGGGAATGAAAGGGTAGTACATTCACATATGATCGCAGTTCATGTTTGGAGCATTAAGACATCGAAATACAGGGTTCAAGCGCAAGACAACAAAACAACACTTGTTGAGCAAACACGATCAATGTGCATCATGAGGAGTTAATTTTAGATAATTATCATGATTCAAAATCCTTTATCGAATACTTACATCACAAGGAGTCCCTTGTGAATACTCCCGCTTAATGATATACAAAGTTGCTAGATTGATTCGATCTATGATCATGCCTAATGTGAGGCCAATCTTCGTGGTCGTTAGGGATGTTATCACCTATATGAATAGACAAATCATAGAACCTGTAATTGAAGAGACTGATAATGAGATACTTGCCACCGCTATTAGAACATTAATGGAAGATGAAGTCGTTAAGATTGTGTCTGCAACTAAATCATCAATTGATATGTTGGAGAAGGTGAAGATTAAACTCAATGATCGTTGTTTGATATATTTGGAAGAGTTTATAGGTGAGGTGGACGAAGTTGCACGGATGTCATGCTGACATGTTTACCACACTCATTGCATAGTGGAGTAGTTAAAGTATAATTACTTGTATCCATTATGCCAATTTGAAATGCCAAAGTCGATTGATTGATTCATAGATAGTTTTCTTTTTCTTTTTGTTTCTAAACTACTTATTTTTAATCATTGTAACAACTTTTTTATAATTGTAATTGTTTGATATGAATGAGTATACTAAAAGAAGGGTGAGAATGCCTTATTAGTGAATTTGGATGATTGTAATAAAAGAAATTGAGTATATATTAAGATAAGATAACAAATCCAATTTATTGCTCGATTATATCTACAAATTTTTGTCATTTAAGTAATGTTAAGCATGATTATTAAAATAACTCCTCTACAATCTTTAAATCAAAATTTTTATTAGTAGCCCCTTCATGTAAACAAATTAAAATTTTGAAAAAAAGGAAAAAAAAAAAAACCATTTTAGTCCATGTCTAGGATTAAATGAAATCAAACACTAATTTTTAATTATTTTATGTTACAAATATTTTTTTGGTTATTTAATATAATAAAATTAGAATTCAAAATAAACTTTATTTAATTTATTTATAAGAACTAATCTTTCATTAAAAAGTAAATTAAAAAACTAAAAATTAGAATTATATTTCTTTAAGATCATGTTTATAACATGTAATAGGATAAGAGAGAGGATATTATATCATAGTTCATATTTGATTGATGATGTGATAAGTTATCTCATTACTTATCCTATCTTATATTCAATCAAACATGAGATATGATAAGTGATGAAATATATTATCCACTTTTCTTTAATTCCTCTTACATGGGATATATTAATCTTATGGTAATATATGAGATATACATATTTTATATATCAAAAATTTATTTCTTATGAATTTTTTATTTTTTTATATATACAATTTACAAAATAATTTTTTTATTATAAATTAAATTTATGATTAAAAAAAACTTAAAAAAATTTATAAAACATTTTTTATTTATAAAGTTTAAATATTTTAATCATGAATATTATTAAACATAACAAAATTTTCATCTTTTAAATAAAAAATATTTGAATGTGATATAATCTTTATTTTAAACTATGAAAATAATATATGTTTTTTATTTCATAAATTAAATATAAATATAATACAACATAGTATATTATATTGAATATACTACCTTAAAATTTTATGTATATCTAAAGATATCATATCCCATTAGAAAACATATTCTATTTAATGAGATATGATATATTTGGATATACATATCTTATCATATCATATCCTAGTGCTAATTTTTACTCTATAATTTATTTTTATTGATCTTTTTTATTATATATTGCCTAATTAATTATAAAAATTTAAAAATAAAAAAAAAAGAAGAAAAAATATGAGGAAAATTGTGAATAAAACTTCATTTATTTTTTTTACTTTTTGGGAGTCACACATTTTTTTTTCTTATTTTATTTTTCTTTTAAAAAAAAATCAAATAAGTAACTACTTCAGAAACAATAAAAAAATCTTTTTTCAAAATAGTAACTATTCCAAATAAGCAATTTTTTTTTCAAAATAGTAACTATTCCAAATAAACAAATCTTTTTCAAAATAGTAACTATCCCAAATAAGCAAATCCTTTTCAAAATAGTAACTATTCCAAATAAACAAATCTTTTTCAAAATAGTAACTATTCCAAATAAATAAATCTTTTTCAAAATAGTAAGTACTCCCAATAAACAAGTCTCTCCGGTGAAGGGGACACCTAGAAGATACGGGTCCATATTTCAATAATATTTTTTTTTAAAAAAATTATACCTAAATACTAAGTAATTCTCTTTAAAAAAAAAAAAAAATTTATACGGGTCCATAAATTTGATATAATATTTTAAAATGCTATATTGGAGTATGATGTGATTAGTTTATTTATTAATTGGATTTCTTAGTTAATGAACCAAGGGTATAGATTCTTTTTAACTAAGAAGTAGAGTACTATTAGGAAACAAAGTCTATTTCCTATTCCACGTCTAACTCCTACTTTCCTTCTATGACTACCCAAGAGTTAAACTACTATAAATATATACAACTCACAACTCAAGGTCATTATTGTTGTTTACATTCCATAGTGTCTTCCAATTTTTCTTCTACTTGATTGAAGATGTCGTGGTCCAGAGTTGGGTATCGGGTATGTAAAATTTTTCTGGGTGACAATGAAGAGGTTGTGCGTTGGAATGTGATTCCAGTTCATGTTTGGGGCACGGAGACATCGAGGCAGATGGATCGAGCACAAGACAATGATGGTGAGTTGACTGCAATTTTTAATAAAGAGCAGTACTTGTTGGGGAAACACACTGTAATTGTGCGTCATCAGGAGTTAATTTTAGATGATCCTCGTTATTCAATCATTTATCAGATGCTTAGATTAGAAAGGATCCCCCATGCATACTCCCAACTTCTGATATGCAAAGTCGCAAGTTTGGCTCGATCCATGATCATGCCCAATGTGAGGCCAATCTTTATAGTCATTATGAATGTTACCACCTACGTGAGTAGACCACTCGTGGAACTTATAATTGAGGAAATCGATAATGAGAGACTTGCCACCGTTGTTACAACATCAATGCAAGATGAAGCCATCAAGATAGTACCTGCAACCAAATCATCAATTGATAAGTTGGAAAAGGTAAAAATGAAACTCGATGATCGGTGTTCGATATGTTTGGAAGAGTTTATAAGTGAAATGGAAGAAGTTGTACGAATGCCATGCTCACATGTTTATCACACTCCTTGTATAGTGAAGTGGTTAGAGTATAATCACTTGTGTCCATTGTGTCGATTTGAAATGCCAAAGTCAGTTGCTTGATTCACGTGTAATTTTTTTCTAATTACTTGAATTTTAATCATTGTAACAATTCTCATTCGATTGTAATTATTTTATATGAATGTCTATAATAAAAGAAGGGTATATTAAGATAGGATATTGCTCCATTATATCTACAATTTTTTTATGGATGCTTAAAATACTCCTCCACAATCTAGCCTTCATTGAGTATTAAATATCTTAACAATATTGTTTCTTTGCAGTAATATTTTTCAAAAAATGTACAAGAATATTTTTTTTCCTCCATAAATTGGAGAAGAAAAATTATGTGAGTTTTCTTTATTCTCTGGCTCTATCACCACGCGCCGCCACTGCCCATCTCCATTACGCCTCCACAGTCCATGCACCGCCACCTTCCAAGCTGCTGCTCTCTCTCTCTTCCAGTTCACTGCATTCCACATTCACCCTCCACCATACCCATCTCATATCTTCCCCTCCATCGCCAGCCATGGCCCCATAGCCTACCGTAAAGACAATATCTTCTCACATGCAGCCGTCGGAGTTTAGGAAATATTTAAATTTCTTGCTTTTATCATATACAATTTTAAATATTTTATAAGAAATTTAAATATTTATGTGGAATTTCAAAATAAACCATATTTAAAAAATAATTATTACATTTTTTTTAAAATAAAAAATGATAATATTTTTAACCTTATATTACGTACAATGCTTATATTATTCAAATATATCATATGATCATCATAAAATTAAATAAAAATGAATCATTTTCACATTCAAATTACAATATCAACCTAAGTATTGGAATAGATAAATTTCTTTAATAATTGCAAAAAAAAAAAACAAAAATTGAATTGATCATAAGAATAAATATAAAGATAAGTTAGAAAAAGTAAATTTAATTTTATATATAGTAAAGATTTTTTATTCATCAAAATTTAGGTTTTAATTTTTTATTCTTGAGAAATCCATGGGATCTACTTTTCAACCCCTTAGAGCTATGTTACATGCATCATTCTAAATAAAAGAATCCATTTATTGGTTGATTTTTTAGGGTACGCATGATTCTTGGAAAATCTGATGAAAAATGTGAAGAAAAGTAAAAGGAAAGAAAATTAAAAAAGAAATTCAAAGTCAATAAATTATTTTTATATGTTTTTTCAAGTTTATTCACTTAATTTCCACTATTATATAAATATTAAATAATTTTAAAATGTATAAAATTTTAACTGATTTTAATTATATTTTATTTTCTTTTATATTTTTTTATCATAAAACCAAATATAAGAAAATCATTTTTTTTAATATTTTTTTTTCTTTCCTTACAACTTTCTAAAAACCAAACATAAATGTTTTGGATTTTTAATAATAGACATTTCGGTCTTAGAGATTTCAACAAATTAAAATTGAACTAGATTCACCAATTTGTTTTTTTTTTTCTTTTAATTTTTAAGAGAATAAGCATCTTTTTAAAAATAAAAAAAAAGAAATGAAAAATAACTTTTAAAAAAACTATAAAAAAAATTAAGTATGATATAGTATATTTTATTCTTTTGTTCTCATTTCATGGAAAAATATAAAAAAAAATTAAATATGTTTTCTTCTGTTTTTTTAAATGTTATTTAACTTCTGTAATTTTTTATTCCCATAATTTATTAAATTTTAAAAATAATTTAAAATTAAAAAACACATCTAATTAGCATTTGATCGTGGCATAACTCAAAATCAAATCAATTGACACTAAAAATTCACAAGACAAAATTGATTATGAGTGATTTTATTAATTCTTTCTTTATATACAATTATATATTTTTGAAAAATTTTCACTAAAAAATTAAACTCAAAAGCAACTAAAATTTCGTATATTTGATTCATTAATAAGTTTAATAATTTTTAAAAATATTTTAAAATTTAAATAATGAATTATAATATAAATTTATTGACAAAAATTGGTTAGAATAACTCTAAAGTTTATCTTCTTTAGGGATCATATTTTTCTAAATTTTTTTAAATAGACTCCAAATTAACAAGGTTAGATGCATTGGATTTGTTAAAAATCTATTGATTTTAAAACACATTAAATTTATTGATGAGTTTAATAATTTTTAAAATTAATTTCAAACTCACAAAATATTTTTAATCATTACCAAAAATAATAGACCACAATTAGTATATAATAAATAATGACTTTATTGTTTTTCTTGTCCACATACTATATTTTCAAAAAAATAAAAAATAAAAGATACTAGTTAAATAGACATTAAATCAAGTGAATTTTTAAATTTTAAAAAATTATTTAAAATGCAAAAAGCTAACTTAATTAATTGCAAACTAAATCAAAACTAGTTCAAAATAAAAATAATTTTTTTGTTTTTAAATTTAATATAAATAAGATATAATTAATTATTATTATTTATATAACAAAAATATCATTTTAAAGATATTAATATCCATATTTTTATAATATATAGTAAAATAATATTTTTAATAAAAAATATAAATTATAATTTTATCATAATATTAAGATTTCATATTTTATTAAAATTTATTTATTTATAATTGTAGGACGTAAGACACTACTAACTATCCTAAAAGTAATTATTGTTAGGAAAGGCGCATACCCTAACCTTATAATGTATTCATTCAAACGCCTACGACGAATACAAGAGGAGTTGATGGATACACTTAACCGTCCCATCTACCAACAATCTCCCCTCAACGATTAAAGTTACAATTTCATTAAAACACGAGTTTTATCAAAGATGTATGAAATGATATGTAAAACCTAAGTGCACACATCCATTCATCTTACATTTGTTTTCTATGATTAAAGATCTTCCAAACGATGAATTTTCAAATTAATACTTGAGATTATTTACAATTTAAACTAATTAGTAACTTAATCATTATTTGTTATCATCAAAACCTGATTAGAAGAACCCTTAGGCTAACAATAATTATAAAACTTCTTTTATTTTTAATAAGACCAACATTAAATATAAGTAATATTATATAAATTAAATTTATAATTTTTTTATAAAATTAAAATAAGAAAAATATTGAAAAAAAACTTTATTGAAACAAGTATTTTATTTTATGATTTTTAAAAATAATTTATAAAATACTTTTTATTTTTTTAAATGTCATATGTATCTAACTAATTGATGTGTTTAATATCTCCTTTTAAAAATAATAAAAACTTATTTTTTATTTTTAACTTAAGCAATAGCATGCTTGCTAACTGATTTTTAAAATAATTTTGAAAAATAATGTGTAACAATAAAAGTCTCTTTAAAAACCTAAATAATTTTAATATTTTAAAATATATTTTTAAAATAATTTTTATATTTATAGTTTTATTTTTAATCATAGTATATATTTGTATAATTATTTTTTAAAATAAATTTAAAAAATAATTGAAAATAATCGAAAACAATTAAAAAATGTTATATAAAAACGCTATTTTTTGTTATTGAAAAAAACAAAAAAACAAAAACGGTTTCTGGTTTGAAAAATAGAAAATTGTTGTCCAAAAGTGTTGCCAAATTGGCCCGACAACTTTCTTTTTAAATATTATAATAATTTTAAATAAAATTATTAGAAAAAAGCACTTTAAAAAGAAGGAAAAACATGGACCAGCGGCCCAAATGCACCCAACAACAACAATTATAATATGAGAGCCTCGCGGCCCAAATGCACCCAACAACAACAATTATGATATGAGAGCCTCGCCTTTCTCCTCCCCGATGCTTTCCATTGCCGTTGTCTTATTCTCAGATTCTTCCTAACTTGTGTTTGGTCACCGAGAAACCGTCGGAAGAAAAAAAAAGAAAAATCACAATCCTTGGACCTTCATTTCGTTTTCCCATTTTTTTCTCAACAACTAAATGGGCCTTAGGTTTTCATCGCCTAAATTATTCCAAGTTCTAACTCTTTCACACGTCTTCTAGCTCTCAAAGTTCTTGCCGGCGATACACTTTGTTTTGGTCATATGCTTTTGGACTTTACCCCAGAGGTCTAGGGTTTTATAGCGAGTCTGTGGTCAATTGAATTGATAACTCGAAGCTATGGATTCTGTGGATTCTCGCGACGAAGAATCACCACTCGTTGTTTCCGACTCGCAGAGTAAAACCCTACAGAACCATACTAGAGACGTTCATATTTTGAGTTGTTCCTTCTTATTGATCTTTCTTGCTTATGGAGCTACTCAGAATCTGGAGAGTTCCGTCAACACTGTGAGTTTCAATTATTTGAATTTAATTGTTTGGTTGTCAACGATCTGGTGGATAATATAATTAAAACCTTAGGTGCCACTTGGTTGTGGAAGAAAAAGGAGGAAAATTATGTAATTCAAATCTTAGTTTTCTTTTTCTTTTTGTTTTGTTTTGTTTTTTGTTTTTTGTTTTTTCTTTAAAGAAACGAAGAGAAGTTCAAATGAATGAATCAGTGGAGTTTTTTCAGTATTTGGGAACAAAAACAACAGAAAAATATAAGGATCAAAATTTTGTTTTCTTTTACTTTCCTCTTCTTTCTCAGTAACCAAATAAATGCTTATGTTCCCGGTTGTTTTAGTTCCTCCTCTTTTTTCTCTCATTTCCTTATGGATCAGGAAACTAAATTGATTCTCAGTAATTAAACAGAGTTTTCAATTACTTCATGTTTGCTTTATTTGGCCCATTTTGACTGTTTAGGATTTGATTTTCATTTCAGGACGAAGATTTGGGAACTATTGCGCTGGGGATATTGTATCTATCCTTCACCATTTTCTCTTTAATTGCTTCTTTGGTGGTACGGATGATGGGGTCAAAGAATGCTCTGATTCTTGGGACTACTGGTTACTGGTTATTCATGGCTGCAAATTTGAAACCAAGATGGTATTATTTTCTCAGCATTGATAGAATTAGATTATTGAGTTGAGTTTGTGTCTATCCTATCTTTGATTGCTGAGGAAAGGAATAGAATTAAAAATTTTCAGTCTCATGTTTCATGTAGTTTTGATTTCTATGAAGTGAAGATTTTACCTCAAGTAAACCAAAAGGATTTTGGGCCCAAGTACTGTAAGATTCCATATTTTCTCATTGACCAAACCGAGCCTTTTGATTTTTTTACTCCTGTCTTTACCTGTAATCTTTGTTTTCTGAGTTAGTCAATCAATCACTCAGTGGAACAGAATTTTTTGGGGTAAAGAAACATTCTAGAAGTGGGGCTTCTTTCATCTATTAGGGTTATTCTAGGGGTCTGTTTCATGCTGATCACATATTCACCCTTTTTCCCCTTTAAAAAAGTTGAATGTGAATATGTTGCTTATTCTTCTTTTCATTTCTTGTATGGGCTTCATTTCTGAGGTAGCTAGTTGTACATGCTATCATTGAGGATTTGAATCATGTATGTCAAATGGAATTTAAATCTATATAAAATGAATTTCATTCAAACCTTACTATTTATATTTTGAATCTTATGTAGCCTAGCAGATCCTGCAATTATTAGGAAACCTGGTCTTTTTTAGGGATTTTTGATATGATCTGGAGTCATTGTGTTGAAGTTCATGTTAATTTCTAACCAAAGACACTAAAAGAATATTGGATGATTCTTCTTGTAGGTCCACGATGGTTCCGGCTTCTGTATACCTTGGTTTTGCTGCTTCAGTGATATGGGTCGGACAGGTACAAGCCATATATTTTAAGTTTCCTTCAACTATTTGTTTTTTTAATGAAGTGACAGTAATTAATCTTTAAATTCTTTCTTCACCTTATTTTGTACTATCAGGGGACATATCTCACTGCCACTGCTCGTAGTCATGCAAATGACAATAACTTACATGAAGGAACAGTAATTGGTAACTTCAATGGGGAGTTTTGGGGAATGTTTGCCAGCCACCAGGTAAAGGGTCTGAACTTTTTCTGGACAGTTTGAACTGTATGCTAGTTCCATAAGACTGCATTCATTCTTGGTCAATTTGGACTTGATATGTGTATGCTTCAATTTGTAACACTTCTTTCCTTTTTTTTTTGTAATTTTTATTATTTTAAATTTTGCAGTTTGCTGGAAATCTTATCACACTTGCTCTATTGAAAGATGGAACGGTATGTGTTGTAATCACAATTCCAACTATTTGTTTGCATGGTCAAGATTTCTGGTTGTATTATTATTTTTTTTTGATAGGAAACCACACATGAATATATTGATAGAAAAAGAAGTACAATAGGAGGATGAGGAATCCTCCCGCCAAAGGTGAAACTAAACAACCCAAAAAGATAGCAAGACACTACACTATGTCAACCATGCACAAGCACCCTTGACTATACCGTCCCATTGGAACTACACACTGCTAGCCAATCTAGTTGTAATACATTAAGGGGAATGCCCTTAAAAACCGCGGAACAAAAAGCCCAAAGAGAAGCAAGGAAATGAATGGAGTCCCAAAGATTCTCTGAATTCCTATCTTTGTCCTCAAATATTCTAGCATTTCTTTCCCGCCACACAACCCAAATTAAAGCTATGCACGCGTTTTGCCAAAATTAATCATTACCTTTATTTTGCTTCCATCTGGCAGTCAGTGCACACAATGCATCTCTTATCCGATCTTAGTTATTAGGTAGTTTTGGATAGGGATTGCACTTGATTTATGTTCCTAATTGAAGAAAAATATTATTTTCCATCTCTTATGTATAGTTATTTAGTAGTTTTCAAAAATATAATAGTTTGAATTATTTGGATTAACATAGTCTAAGGACAAATGGTCTTTATGGCAAATTTTGTTGCATTGACATGCTTTGTTGAGTTTGATTAAAACATAGATCTTCTTGTGATTTAAGTCCAGTAGTATGACTATGAAGGTTCTACTTCTGGAAGGATAGAATTTCTCATTTTAGAACTGTAAGTTAGCATTTGATTATTGAAGAAAAATAATTATTTTCCACTTGATTTGGATTAACATAGTGTAAGGACAAATGGTCTTTATGACAAATTTTGTTGCACTGACATACTTTGTTGAGTTCAATTAAAACATAGATCTTCTTGTGATTTAAGTCCAGTAGTATGACTGTGAAGGTTCTACTTCTGGAAGGATAGAATTTCTCATTTTAGAACTGTAAGTTAGAATAGAATTTCTAAATTCAGTTCTAAGTTTGACAATCAGGAAAATAATCCACTATCGATCTTCTTATTTGTTATAACCTAGTTGCTTTTGGCAATGAAAATTTAGCCTATAAAAACTTTTTTTTTTTTTTTTACCAAAAGAATGAAATAAGGAAAATAAAGATAATCACTGTTGACTGAGGATGGATTTTGGTGGTGTTTATCATTAATTATGTTCTTGGGGCAGTAGGTTTTAGAGTCCATTCTTAGCAATGAGCCTCTGAGGCATGCATGCATTGATACATATGAACCAGTTCTATTAGGAGTTACAAAGTCTATGTGATAATAGGTTCTTTAATTCTGCATTGAGCTGATAGAGGTTGTCTGTTGGAATTTTCTTTTGAAGTGGTGCTTTTAGGGTAGACTTTCTGGGAGTCTTTTACCCACCTTAGAACCTTTTGGTCGAGAAGCAATTCTTTGCTCATACAAAATCATGATCAACTTCTTGCGCTTGAATACTATTTATTTGACAACTCAAAACCAAACAGTAGCTAGATTGACACCATCATATAGTTATGGTGTTTTTAAACCTCGACGTTTTTCCTATCACATGCATCACTTTGTTAGTTCAAAGTTTACAATTTGAAATTCTTTTGGAGCAATTCTTATGGTTTGGTTTCTTTTACATCACTGCAGAAGGGAAGTGCTGGAGGGACAACTTTATTATTCATTGTGTTCCTTTGTAGCATGACCTTAGGCACCATACTCATGTGGTTCTTACGCAGAAGGGATAATAAAGGAGAGGAGGGATCACTGGAACCTGCTGTTGGTTTCTACTCTTATGCAGTGTCTCTGTCGAAGTCAGTTATCACTCCATTGTTTGATGTCCGGATGCTGTTGATCATCCCCCTCTTTGTCTATTCGGGTTTACAACAAGCATTTGTATGGTAAATACTCATTCAAAGCATGATGAGCTGTACTAGCTTGTAGCCACTATATTTCACTTTGCATGGTTTTTTGCTCCTGTTTTCCCTTTTTCCATCTCTCTATTAAACATGGAACTTCTTTTCTTCCCTTTAGGGCTGAATTCACCAAATATATAGTAACTCCCGCACTTGGAGTGTCTGGTGTGGGTGGATCAATGGCAGTATTTGGCGCTTTTGATGCAATTGTAAGTATAGTAATGCAGATTGCTTGCCTTTGTTTTATTAACTGAAATAGCTGGCAAAACCAGTGAATGGGTTTGATTTGATAGGCATCAATTTTGGAAGAGGATCTTTTTCCTTATCCTAAATCTTATCAAAGTGTAAAAATAGGGGGGGTGAATGTTTAAACAAATTTCAGCTTTTGATGAAAGAGGAGGGAATACAAAGAAGAAACCTTTGATATTGCGGGGGCATCCTTTTCTATTTTTCTTCCTTGAGCAGTTATATTTGTGATGGGACATCTATCAACTTGATGGTATTAGTTGATGAATCTGGCAATAGGTAATTTAGCTCCTGTGTAATCCCATGCTTTCTTGGAGTGCAGAATAGTGAAAAAAGACCAATTTGGAATAATTTATTATTTACTTGAACAATTTCATATTTTTTAGGCTAAGCTTGTGGTTGGAACTTGTAGAAGTGCAGCAACCTGGAAATAACATTTTGGTACATTATTTTGTTGTTTGTCTCAATCTTTTTGGCTGTTCAGTCTCAACTTGTGTGTTTAACTTGTATCAGTGTTCACTGGCTGCTGGTCGACTCACGTCTGGTCTATTGTCAATCACTTGGATAGTTTCAGGCGGAGCTTTTGCTCAGGTTATTGTGCTGCTCTGGATTCTACTGAAATACAGGTGAGTTCTCTTGTGATATAATTGTACCAGTTTTATAGAACCTGAAGTTTTGATTCAAGGATCCAATCTGAAATTACCTTTGTACTTACAACTCCTTGTTTATACTGTGTGGTTTTACAGGGTAACTAGTGGAGTGCTTGGCACAATATACCCACTTCTCATGGCGGCCATATGGGGCATTGGTGATGGAGTCTTCAATACACAGATTAATGCTTTGATTGGGATTCTCTTCAAGAATGATACGGTAATAATATATTCTATTTATTGAAGCCTTTTTTGGTGTGACTTCCTTTGACGTCCTAACAACATTAATTGGTGTAATTGTAAAAACTTCAACTTGTGTGATATCAACCATGCTTCTCATAGTCTGAATGAAGGGACAATATTCTTGTATGAATCTTAACTGCCAATGAAGTTGATGGTGGGTGTATTTCCCAACTCTTTCTCTCTCCCTCTCTCAGGGAAAGAGCTCTTGTATTCTAATTACCAGTCCCAAATGTCGAGTTCCTGTCAGCTTCATAAATGGCATAAGCTGGGACCCCTTTTTGCATTAGATAGAAAATAATAGTGTTGGAGATATAGAGACAAACGGCCCAGAGTTTCCCCCTAGAGGTGATTGTTCTTTCTAGAGGAAGTGAAAGAATCGGTAGAAGTAGATGCTAACATGGATTAATTTAGGAGCATGAAGCCTATCATTTGGGGTTTGCGGAAGGTTTCACCCAGTGAAATGATCATAACCAATAATTTTATACTTCTTACCTTTTACATGATTGACAACTGGCATTTACTCTTTGTTATTCCATCTGAGACAGGAAGGAGCATTTGCACAATACAAGGTGTGGCAGAGTGCTTCAATTTCAGTTGTCTTTTTCCTCAGCCCATACATCTCACTGCAAGCCATGTTGGTGGTGATGCTTGCTTCACTCTTCACTGCATTCTCTGCCTTTCTCTTTTTAACTCATAAGGTAGAGAGAGCATTCTCCTCTTCTACTTCTCCACAGGTAGCAAGCTAATATGTAATGAATGTTACTTCCAAAGTGATGTATGCGCTTTTGTGTTATGCAAGGAGTGTGGCCTATTATTCTGTATCTCGTCTGGAAAATCCACCCCAAAGCAGTTTTGTGAGGCCTTTCAAGGTAAATTTAAAATTGAAAATTGAAAATTCACAAAATGCAAGTGGGAGATTGGTCTACCTACCCATGCCATCTCTGCACCTTTTTAGCTTGTAATAATTGTTATTGAGGGTGTTTCTGTGGGAAGAATTTATAACCCAAAAAATATAATAATAATAATAATAATGGAAACGCGTATGGGCTCTTTTAATAATTGAGGGGTACCATCCACTCTCAACATGCCTCAAGTTGACTACATTGGGGTGGAGTTGTCATCTCCATCTTTTGGGGCGGATTGTTATTCTCCTAGATGTTTAGATGTCTAGGAAACGGTGGGGTGCGAGATTAAGTCTAGTTGAGAAAAAACAAGGTGCATAATAAATGTTGGAATTTCCCGTAGGGCTACGGCTGCACACCATGGTATGCGTTATTGTGCAAGTTGCAACCACTTGAGAGCGGCTGTAAATAAGAAATAGGACAGATGGCAAGGAACCCCTTTGGACTCTATACATACTTCTTCATACCTTTGTTGCAGTTACTTTGTCTCGTAATACATGCATACATATGTGTATATATATATATATATATATTTCACAAGGGTCTACAAGTATGCTAGCCTAATAGAAGTTGAAGCCAATGCCTGAAAAGTGAGGAATTGGACCAAATCCTTTTGAAATGTGATGTTGGATGCCTGTTATCAATGGGGGAAGTTAGGAGGCTCGGATGACTAACATTGAAGTGGTCAACCAAGTTAAAGTCTAGCTAGTTGAAAGCCGACAACGTGCATGTTGAGACTTGATATTTTTCCAAACTTGGGATGACAAAGTTGGACACCTTGTAGTAACCTTATTGGTGGCTAATTAAAGTCAAGGAATCTTAATTGAATCGGCGACTAATTGGAGTCCAGAAAAATCTTAATTGATGACGAAAGTTCGATACATTCTATTTTTCTCGACCAGCCGACGAATAGGGCTTAACCTTTTGCAAGTTATCCCAAGTAATAGCTCTTTGGTTAGGTCCAGTGGGGATTCCATCTTGGCGAATGGGAGATCACTCTATACAAGACAAAACCTAGATTCACAAAATGCAAAGGGTGCCTTCAACTAACCGTTAGAAGGTGCTTTTTACGACGTATCAAGGGATGATGGAAATTATTGGTGACCAACCTTCGACCCGAAAATGTTATTGTGCAGCAATAAAAGGGACATATATTCGTGTAATGGAAGGTATGCTTAATTGTATAACCATTTAGTGACAAGGTGCAGCTTTAACTCCTATGCACATGATCGAGTTTATTTTTTTATTTTTTCATAATTTCTAAAATAAAAATTGCAAAAAATGGACTTGATTTCTTTTAAAATTATTCTTTATGAAAATTTAAATGTCTATTTTATAACATTTTTCCAAAACAATTATAAAAAATTAATTTTTTAGAATAGTTTTTGAATATATTATTGAATCTTTGTAAAATAAAAATCTGTTTGAAAACTTAAATTTTTTTAATATATTTTAAATATATTTCAAAAATAATTTTTATATATAATATTTTAATTTTAATTATCTTACATGAATAAAAAAAGAAAGTTAAATGATGTTATTTTAAAATATTTTATTTTATATTTTTAAGAAAAAAAAGAATAAAAAATAGTTTTTAGTTGTAAAATGTGTTTTTTTGTATTTTTTTTTGTTTTGAATAATAAAAAAATTATTTAAAAAAACAGTTGTTAAATAAACCTAAATCTATGTTGGAATCCAACCGAAACAAAAAAAAAAAAGACTGGAAATAAATTTAGGAAAAGAGAGAATGAAAATGGATTTTTTTATTTTTTCTGAATGAGAAAAATTATGAAGGAATTGGGAATTTTATGTTTTACATGTAAGTTATAACTGAAAAATGAGACCAAAAAAATGAAGAAAATTTGGACACACTCGTTAAAACTGCCTCTGAATAGACCGAACAACTTTGGTCTGGATACAGACACGTGTAACGCTTTCAACGCGTCCGTTCTCCAGTTGGTGAGTTGGCCAAGAGGAGTTGTTTTTTTCCTCCTACCCTTTCGTCTTTCTCCCCTCACTCAACTAAACTCAATTCATCACAGAAAAGTGGTTGAGATTAGGCTCATCTCCCTTCTTATAAACCCTAACCCTTTCAACTATTTTAACATTCTCAACGATGTCTCTCTCCTTCTTCGACTCCATACTCCGCCCTCTCACCTCTCGCTGGCCCTTGCTACTCTACGCTGCGGCATGGACCGCGCTCCTATCCGCCACGGTTGCAGTTGCTTCCTTCTTGCCGGAGGCTGCCTTTGTATGGGCGATATCTCCGTCTTCTTCCTTCTCCAGAGCATGCGACGCAGAAGGGTTCATTAGGGTTCCGATGGACCTTCCGGGGGAGGTTCTGTGTTTGCCGGCTCATTTGTTTGCCAAGTTTAGCATGGATTTATTGGTGCCTCCAGTTTTTGCGGCTGTTGTTGTGGCTGGTTCTGCATGTTTGGTTCGAGCCATGGGCTTGTGGGAGGACGACTTGCCTCGTTGAGTCCGCCCCAGATTCAGATGCGAAAATCCTTTGCATGTGTCTGGTTAAAACCAGGTGTAGTGCTCTGCGTTGGAACCGACGGTGTATTTGAGTCTATCACCGTTCTGATTTGTAAGCAGAGTTTATTCTAAAATGATTTTTTTTTCAAAGAAAAAAAAAAGGAAGGTGGGAGTCGGGAGGGCTTTCAATTTTGTGGACAACGGCTTCGTCTGGAAAAGAACCATAAAAGATAATGATTTGGTAGAGGCCCGTTTGGCTTCAATTATAACCGTTTTTGTTTGCCTTTGACAAAGTGATCGATTAGTTTGCTGATTTCTTTCTGATTTGTAATTTGGTTGAAAGATGTCAACCCAGATCAAACTCAAACACATTCATGACAATTCATTAAAAAAAAAAAGAGGAGAAGAAAATTGAATGCAAGTCAGAGGTCTTAGAAGGTGTGAAGACACAACGAAAGAAAATTCAAATGATATTAATATTACTATGAACAAGATGCAGGTTCTTTTGTCCAAAGAAACTAAACCCACAAACACGTAGTTACTCGCATATCACAAGTTAATATACCTGCTAGTGTTGTAAGTTGTAACAATTGCAATCTAGACACACAACCAAGAGGACACAACATCTAATTTGAAGTGGTTGGAGGTGAGTTAACCAACTTGTTGCTGAAGTCCCACAGTTTTTTCGCCAAGGTTTCGTCACTAGCATATGCGCTCGGGGCCATCTCATTGCAGTCCAGATAGTACTTCCCACTCACACCTTTCATACTTGGGTGTAGCGCAACGTAACATGTGGTGGCTGCTCCCTGAAAAGAAATTTAATTTTTTTCCTAAGTCATTCCCACTGAAATTCGACTGCCTGCTGTGATTTTTGGGCAAATGACTCTGGCTTTCATTGAGAGATGGGATGATTTACCTGCGGTACGTTCTTCCATAGGATGTACGAGAGCAATTGCAAAATTTCTGCAAGAAGAAGAAAATGAGAATTTGGGGAAAAAAAAATCCCTTTGTGCACAAACATTGTGTGTATAAATAAAAATTGGAGTCTTTTAAGGCATACTCATTAGAACGGCAGAATGTCGAAAGAGATTGGTCATTATCAACCCTGGGTGGACAGCATTGACGGAGATATTTGCACCCTCTTCCTGCATTCCAAGTTAGAAAATATGTGTGGTAAATTAGTCAGAAACCCAGAATATCTTAAAATAAGTGAACCGAAACATAAACGCAGTGGATCTTTTTGAAGAAGAATTAATTAAGCACTAGAATCACCTGCAAACGCCGCGAGAGCTCTTTGGCATGTAATATGTTTGCAAGCTTGGATTGGCCGTACGCCCTCTTGTCCGAGTAACTGATCTCAGAAAATGCAGTAGAAACACGCTATCATAAGAATGGATTTCTATGAAATCATAGACTAAATCAGAAAGAAAGAGGAGTTCTTTAAAAATAGCATACCTCTTCTCATCATTGATGCCATCAAATTTTATCCCATTTTCGTAAGTGTGTAGGTGGGCTATTGAAGACAGATTCACAATCCTGCCTTCAATACCTGTCGTCCTAGCCGTGCTCTTCATTTTGTCAAGCAGGAGGTTTGTTAAGAGGAAATGGCCTGATCATAAAGGTGAGAAAACCATTTGAATTGAGAATCAACAAAGTACTAGGCTATCCCTATACTTGATGAGAGACTCCTGCTCTTTTCTACTTACCAATATGATTTGTTGCAAATTGGGACTCTATCCCATCTTGTGAAAGTTGGAAGGGGCAAAACATAATACCCGCATTGTTTCTGAAAATTAAGGTGAATGGTTAGGGTTGGTGGAATTGAAGATCAAAAGTATCATGCTTGTACTAAGAATCAGAGAGAGAGAGAGAGAGAGAGAGAGAGAGAGAGATCACATCAAAAGGTTTAGGGGAAGATTGAGGGCATTAAAGTTATCCACAAATGCCCTAATGGACTTCATTGAGCAAAGGTCGAGTTTTAGAACATCAACATGAGCGGCTTCATTGTCTTTAAGAATTAGCTGTTTGGCTTCATTTGCAGCATCCATGTTCCTAGCTGCTATGACCACATGAGCTTTCCGCAGAGCCAAGACCCTTGCTGTCTCAAAACCGATCCCACTTGCTCCTCCTACAACAACATTTGCCTCTTCATTTTAAGTCAAGTATGAACAGAGAGAATACAAGGAAGACCAAGATCAAATATGAAATACGAATGAACAGCTCAAAAATCATATCCATATGCCACAATGAATCCTCCATTAAAAAAAAAAGAAAAAAAAAAAGAAGTCAATCCAAATCAAAGGACTAAATAAGTTTAGCAACAAGAGCATTGACAGAAAGCAACGGGAGATCGAGTACCATCCCCATCACCATCATCCTCCAAGCCAAATCCACAGCTGTCATGGGTCACCATGCACATAACTTTTTAAAAATACTTTGCTATATGGCACATGGCCATTCCATCACCAATTAATTTCTGCCTCATTTTATGACTTCATGGGACTGGTTCTTAAGGTTCAAGCAGATTACCTGTTAATTAATTGAGGTGAATTAAGATAAAACACTAAATTAGCTATTTTCTTTTCTCTCATTTTCGGGACCAAAGAAAGATAACCTAAAAAAGGTGGAAACAAGGTCCAAATTATTTCTAAGAGAAAGGACACTGAGGGGATAGATAGGAGGGGCCTCCTGACACAAGTTCAGAAAATAATGGCAGGCGGTGGGGGGGTTTGCTATTGAAACAGCTTATTGAAGAAGATTCAAAGCATTTGTTGAACAGTACGCTCTTCGCACGCCAGTAGGCTATGTTCGTTTTGAAAGTATTAAAAAAGGGGAAAATTAATAATAATTAAAATAATTTTTATATTGGAAGAGAAAATCAAATTTATAATGGGTTTCTAAAAATTCAAAAAATAAATAAATAATAAAAAAAGAGGGGAAGATCATTTTTTTTTTTTTTTGAAAAATTATAATATTTTTCTACTATATTAAACTTTTTTCTTTAATCATAAGTTTGATGAACAAATTGTCTAAGAAGTAGGCATAAAAAGTTTGATTGAGGTTTTAACATGGCAGAGATTAATTCAAACAGGGTCAAAGAGTCTTAAGGGATCAATACAGTGTTAGAAGAGGACATATGTTTCCGAATAAAAGAAGAGCAAATAAATTACAGAATCAATTTTCATTTTCAATGTCTTTTTGAATCAGGAAAAAATTCGAGAATTGCGGAATTTCTGTTTGGGTAGTTAGAAAAGAGAGGAAGAAAATGAAGGCAAAAGAAGAAAGGAAGGCGCTTTTGTTTTGACTGCTTCCACGGTGTTTCAGAGGAAGTTGTGGTCACCTTCTTTAGTAGCATCGCACTGTCACTGCACGCTAACAGCCCATGAAACCCTGCACAGAATGAGGAACAAAAACCAAGAAACAGGAAAAGGCGGAAAAGAAACCAAAACAACACAGAAAGACAGTGAATGCTGAGCCATGAAAAACAGGTACGAAGAAAATCCCAACTCAGAGATCATATAATTACACGCACAACATTGACCAAACAGTCCAAGAGATCGTGCACTTTGTGAGAAGAAAACAAAGCCCATGGAAAAGGAAAGGCAGAGCTGACCAGTGACGATCGCAGTGAGGTTGCTGGCATCAACTCCTTCTGTAACTTGTTCAGCAGTGGAAGCGGATCCAAAGCCACTGGGGCCTGGCCTCCCAGTAATCAATGAAAAGATTCCCATGAGAAGTTGTGTGTGTGTGTGTGAGAGAGAGAGAGAGAGATGGAGAAAGAGTTTCTTTTCTCAGAAAACAGGCGATAGTGAAGAATGCAGGGGGGAGAGACAGATAAAGGCAGAGAGATGTGGTTGGAAGCGGGATGAAGACATGGGAATTTATGAGTTGGGGCGGTGTAGGTAAGAGTCATTTGTGGGACTCGTTTTACATGTATCAGAATTCAATGCCCCGTCGGTGACCACAGACCACTGACCACCTCTAAGCGACTTCCCAACCATCCCCATCTTTCTCTTCTTCAATCTGGACAGCGCGGACAAAATCCTCTTTCAAAAACATACTGTCATATCCATTACTGGCTAATTAATGTTGCAAATTGCAATAGCCTCTCTGCAACCCCCCATAACTCTCTATTTAATATGCCGTACGCCTCTCATCTTTCCAATATGAGTTTTCTTTTTTAAAAAATAAAAAATCATATGAATTACCATTTTGATCATCAACCAAAAAGTCATCCATAACCATCCAACTTAATCCTTATCTAATAAGGGACAGAGTCATATGGTAGGTTAATAGGTTTGTACTATTATAAAAAATCAATTTGAACTTCATAGAATTTAAATCTTAGACTTGTATAAATCCACGTGTTGTCATGAGTTCTTCAAATTCATAAGAAAAAAACAAACCCCACGCCTAATTTCGTGAACAAATTGATGAAACGTTTGAAATCTTATTTTACTTTTGAAACCTCAACTGGGTCCTACGTTAGAATTTTTCAGAGTGAAAATTCGAGACCACGATCCCCATGCACCCGATGGGGATGTTAGGAATGGGGATGACGGTCTGTTCAAGTTGTCTATCATTTATATTGACTTTTGCCCACACGAGTCTGCTCCTCGGGGATTTTCTGTCTTCCTGTTTCACAATTTCAGGAAGGAAGAAAAATTTCCCGGAAATTTGCTGTTTTCCTGGAGAACTATAAACTCCTGTAGAAACAACTACCCGGTTAGTATTCAAAGTAATCATGAATTGGATGTGTTCAACGATTTTTCGCTGGTCTCTTTGAAGTTTGAACTCATAACAGTAAGTATCATTTTTCCATAGGGTACACTTCTTTTGTCCTCTTCGGTTAGGCGTGCGCCATGTCTCCTATAATTGTTTCACAGACGGATTTATTTTTGTTTTTATTTTTTAATTTAAATTTTGTTATAATTCTTCTCAAGCATACATGCAGTGATTAAAGTCGAAGTATGGACCGGCCTTCAACTGAAATAACAAAATGAAGAAGAAGAAAATTATGAGCATGTTATTTATAACATTTTCATAATGAGTCGGTTTCAAGAGTAATTATAGAATTAAAGAGGAAGCATATGCCAACTTCTTCGGTTCCATAATGATTTATTTCCTCAATAAATGCCCGTTTAAATTCATCACCTAATCTTAGGACTAGTGAGTTGTGATTCGTACTCTTTAGCCGTCAAAGAAGGTGTTCCAATGGAAAATTATGCAACCCATGATGCCATAATTGGTGGAATAATCGCATGTCGCCTCTCCTTTCTGACTTGTCTTCACTAGATGTCTTCCACTGAAGGAATGGAGATGGTAATAGAACCCTTTTCTAGGAAATGAGCCTGCTCTAAAGCTGAATTGTCAAGGGCTGGGTTAGGCAGATTTGGAGTATTTTGGGGCTAAAACTTATCTGAGAGACTGGGACAAGGCGTCCCAGAGAGCCCATTAGAGTACACACCCTAGAACAGAAATTCGCTGGCTGAATACAGGAGAAGACATCAACGATATTGGCACCTACAGAGTGGGATGTCTAAACGCAAATTCCTGAGGAGCCATGAATTGGGAAATGACAGCAAACGCCGTGGAACTGCTATTTAATTCTCAACGCATGGCACTTTAATAATTCATATGGGCCAGGCTCCACCACGGGATAAAACTACATAAACGTGAATACTTAACATCATGACATAGGAACAGACTGAACAGTAGCGGGACCAGAGGCCATTGGATTTTTCATTAAGTCAAGCTTTGCTTTCAATGAATGGAGCGTTCAGTTTTACAACCAACTTCATTAGTTGTGCATGAATGGCGAGCCACTTGCCCATCCCAACAGCAGTAGCGTCAGCGCTTACCGATGATATTCAATGTAGTCAACAGCTCTGCGCTCTGCTCCACGAGCAACTTCACATGAAGAAGGATGGTAGCTCAGTCTCTCTTACAACTGTACGAAGATTATCTTTTGTAGGGTGGAGGTTTTGATAACTGTTGCTCTTTCTAATATAGTCCCCCGCTACGGATTGTTTGCTTCACCACCTGCTCAATACATAAAGAATATATTTGATTAATTAGATATAGCATGCAATAAAATAAAATTTGATACCTAATTTGTTGAATATAATATATGATCATTTATTTATTTTATATTCTATAAAACACGAGATCGGACAAGTGATAGGATATATCATATACCATCCTTTTTTATATCAATTCCATGTAGGATATGTTAATTTTAAATTAAAATGTAAGATATTTATATATTTTATGTGTCATAAATTTTTTTTATCAATTTTTTATTTTGTTATATTACTTACTATACAAAATAAATTTTTTATTATAAAATTAAATTTGTTGTTAAAAAAGAAAAACTAAAAAATATTTATAAAATATATAGTAAAATAATATTAATATGCATTATTATATATAAGAAATTTAAAGAGAAGGAACCAAAAACTTGTTAGTTCATAAAACCGACCATGTAGGCGGTATAAAATGAAAACATAAACTTAAAAACAAAGCTTAATTAAAACCGACCATGTAGGCGGTACAAGAACATAAAATAAAATGAAAAACAAAACATAATTAAAAACCATCCATATAGGAGGTAATCAAAACATACTTATATATTACATAAGGAGAAATATCTTACAATGGATAAGGGAAGAAAGCTTGAAGAAAGCTTGAAGAGGTTACATGATGAGAGAGAGAGAAGAGAGAAGGAAGAGAGAGAAAGAAGAGAGAAGGGAGAGCTTCAGCTTAGGAGAGAAAAATGAAACGTGCTTACAAATGAGGCCCGAGCCTCCTTAAATAGGCAAAAAAAGGAATCTTGAACAGTAACCATGAATAGTAGACCCGTGCTTGAATAGTGAATAGTGAACAGTGAATAGTAAGATTCACTTTAATACCGAAATCCTCCGAAACAACCTTCTTCGGCTGAGAAGACATCTGGCAAGCTGCTTTAAACTGTGTAGACACATGCTTGCTGCTTTTGGAACAGAAACTGTAAAGCTTGTAAAATACTCTTGAAGGAAGACAAAAGGCTGATAATTACTTAGATCTTCTTATGGGAGGAAGGATTCCTTCACAGTCATCACCATTGTCTGGAAGGTAGCTTGTTGAATCGTCAGACTCTGCATAAGAATTTTCTTGGGAAAAGCTTGAGCTTCCTTCATCAAGGATTTTCTGAAACTCTTGAGGGGTCTTAGCTGCTGCGAGCATGGCTTGTAACTGCTGCTTTTTGAGGAGAAACTGAGACATATCATCACTGGCTGAGACTTGTGAGGGGTTCTTGAGGAAATACTGCTTGACTGCATCAGTAGATGCATCATTTTTCAATGCATCCCACCATTTAGTTTTAAAAGTCCTTCCCAGGGATGGAAAGGCTGCTGATTCGTCTGTAATAATAATATAGTCCCACTGGACTATCCAAGCCAGGCCAAAATTGCTGAAAAAGAATAGTAAAGGGGGAAAAGCTGAAAGTTCTCTGGGAATATTAAAAGAACTTCTGAATAGCTCAAAGCCATCCAGAATGGGCTTAGGAAGAATCTTAATATTTGGACCGTAATAAATCCACCAACTGTAGAACCAAAATGGGAAAGAGGAAAGCTGATTCTTAGATGGAAAATAGAACATCCATGAATGATGGAAGTCCCTATTCTGGATCAGAAAAGCATTAAACCATGCTCTCTGATAATCCCAATAATTAAAAAACCTTGGCTTAGATGGTTCAGAAAATTCCCTTGAAAGATTAGGATTTCCACCCCATTGCTTGACTGTAAGGATCTTATAGATATGGCAGGTGGAGAATGCCAAGCCTATATTGCTGAATTTATCAGCGTGATGCTTAATCTTAACAGAACCAGTTTCCATAAGGACTGCTTCATAAAACTCTCTTGTTTTTAAAATATCACCAGAGGGATAATGAAAATTTTCTTGAAATGCTTTTGCAGCAATCTCTCTGGGGTTTTCAGAGAAAAATTCTCTTTCAATAACTAAAAGAGATTGATTTAAATCATTTTGCCAATATCTTGATTTTGTTGAAAGAGGTGTGGGGTTGGCAGCCACCACAATTTGTTTGCTTGAAAAAGAAGAGCTTGTTGCTAATTCCTTTTGGGAGGGATTAGCCATAGTAACCTGCTTAAAGGTCTGAGACCCTGAGGTAGCTGGATATTGTGTTGCCTTAATAGGTTTAGAATGATCAGAATGATCATAGTATAAGGTTAACATTTTGTTAGGCATATGGCTGGATTCATGCATAGGTTTAGAAGAATGAAGCTTTGCCAAAAGTTGTGCTTCTTCCTCTTCAACTTGTTGACTCCAAAGCATTTTATGGGTAGAAGGAGATTGGTTAGTTTGACCGGATTGGGATTTTTGAGAGCTAGAAGCTTGGGTATTCTTTTTAGGGGCCATGATCTCATGAACCCTGCAAAATTCACGAGATAGTTGATTAGGGTTGAAATAATCTCCTTTAATAAAGTAACTTTGAAACTTAGATTTTAAAATAATATACCAGTGAATTAAATCATACATAAAAGTCATATTTTTAATTTTTTCAAAATCTTTGAAAATAATTCTTAATAAAAATTCTTGATTCAAAATCCCAATTTGAAATTTTGAAATGCATAAAAAAATGTCATTATGCATGAATTGGTTGCCTATTAGCTTACTTGGGACATCTAACCCAACAAGGTTAATTTCTTGGTTAAGAGGGGTGATGCATCCAATTGGATTAGTAAATTCAAAAAGAATTTCTTTATCAGAAAGCTTAGTTCTTATACCTTGGTTATCTACCCACAAGGGATAAATAGAGCTTAAGAAGGGTATTCCTAGAAGGGCTTTTTCCTTAAGGTTCTTAACAAGGATAAAGGTTTGCTTAATACAGATGTCATGGTTACGGATATGAACATCTGTTAACTTATACTTAATGGCAAGTCTTTGGCCATTGGCTCCAAATAGAGACTCACTAGTCTCTTCGCATAAAGGAATAGGAACCAAACTTTCTTGAAGGCAATTTTCAGCTGCTCCTGAATCAATCAAGGCAATAATATCAAAGACAAATTTATCTTTGACTACTATAGTAAGGGAGATTTCCCACCTCTGGAAGATAACCCTACTTACAGTATTCAAAAAAGTATTTGTCTCATTATCATTAACGTGAGAAGATTCTGGAATATCCGTATGGATTTCTTGGTTGCCAATTCTATTGATTTGATCTTGGAGATCAGAGAGACCTAGACTTATGAATTGTCTTAACTCCTTAATCTCCTTTTTATGCTGCTTAACTTCTTCATGAAGTTCCTTAATACTGACATCCTTGGGAGACTGCTGGTCGAACCTGTTTAAGATATCGTTAAGGTTATAAGGATTAACAGTCTTCTTGGCTTCTACCTTAACAACAGATTTCTTAAAAACTTCGTAAAGGTTTTGCTTAGTTTTTTCATCTTCAACTTTTCTTAAAGTATCTAGGATGAATTCCTGATCTTGGCTTATGACATTTATGGTTTTAGGACGACAATTACAATTACCCTTAATACAAACATCTTGGTCACTAGAAGATTGGCTAGAAACATCGCCACTGCTATCTAGTTGATTAATATCATCTTCATTATCTGAATCATTCCTTGATTCAGAGTCTGAGTTTAACATTACTTTACAAAGCATATTTTTTAGGTCATCTGAGACACTTAAGTTATTAATCTTTTGCTTAACTCTACAATCTTTCTTAAAATGGCCAACTTTGCCACACTTAAAACAGATAATTGGCTTGACGTCTAAAGGAGTTTCTACCCTTTTCTGGGTATCTTTGTTGACCCTTCTTTGGACGTGCCTTGAATGCTTAGTATCATTCATCCTATAGTTGTCATGGGTACCTCTCTTACTGTGGTAAAACTTATCTTTGCTAGGCTTCCTGCTTGGCTTTTGCTTAGAGGGAGGCATAGTTTCTTTTTGGCTGAAACCAAACTGGCTACAGAATGATCCAAATTCATTCTTGTAGATTTTTTGTTCATTTTTCATTTGTTGCTTAAGCTTGAAGTCATTGCACAACTTAATCCCTTCACCTGTGACAATGCTTATAATCTCACCATAGGTTAGCTTATCATAAGGGATTTGACCGTTATACTGTTCCCTTATCTTGATCCTAATTCTCTCAGAGAAAAGCTTGGGTAATCCTGAGATGAATTTTTCTTTCCAAAAAGACTGGTTACAGTCTGACCTTAGCATGACTTTGGTTAGGAAGACTTCCTTATACCATCTAAAATCATGAAGCTTGGGACACTTAAGGTTGGTTAAGAGATCTGCAGTTTTATCCTTAATTTTTGCAGGATCTCCAATGAAATGCTTGGATATTGAGTAGATTAGAGTAGCCACTGCATCCTCAATATCTTGGCCATCTTCGTCTTTAACAACTTCATTACTCTCATTGATCCTATAGGCTTTAAGGATACTATTCTTATCATCAGAGGTGAGATAATTATCCCACCAACCCTTAAGCTGACCTGTAAACCCAGCAACAATGGTCTGAGCTACAGCATGATCTGGCAGTCTATTGTTTAATTTATAGGCTGTACTAACCATGGTCATTTCTTGAAGCTTAGTGAGTATGTTATACTCGGTCATACCGTCTATGTTCCATTCATAGATAGTACCACTGGTGTATGAGGCTTGAGTATACTGATTTCTTTCCTCAAACTGCATGTCAGGAAAAGTAGGCCTAGGATAGTAATTCCTAGTCTTAAAGGTTTCCAAGTTGTTAATAATTTGATTATGGGGTTCCTCAAACATCTTAATTAGTTCATCAGCTTCTTCTTCTGAACTAATATCACCTTTAATCATGTTGATTCTCTTATCAGGCTGATCAGTCAAAGGAGTAATAAGATTATTCTTAATCTTCTGATTAATCCTATCGACAAAAGCTTGGTTGACTTGGGGATTTTCTTGGAAATCCTTAGAGAATACATATGGCTTATTTTCATTATTACTACTGATAACCTTTATACGCTTAAAGGGATAATCTGGATATTCCTCTTGTTTGAAGAGTTCAAACCAGATCCAAAACTTAATGTTTTTCTTTTCTTGTCTTAAGTAGGCATAGAATTCTTCTTGGTAAATGGTTCTAATGACCTTAGGGATAGTGCTAAAGAACCAATCATTTCTTTGCTTATTGACTTCAGAATAGAAGTCCTTTCTTAAGAGATCCTTGTTGATCTCAAAGTCCTCATCACTTAGACTTATTGTGTTAATCATCTGAGAATAGGTAGGAGACATAACAGGGGACTCATCCTGTTGGGATTCCTGAGTAGACTCATTTTCCTCAGAGTAAAATGGTCTAGCCACATTGGTGTAACTTCTAACACCTGTTAGCTTAACGTTCTTAGGATTTCCTGAGCTGGATCCTTCTTCTTCCCTAGTGGTTCTAACTGGGATGGAAGAGCTTGAAGCTCTAGAGGGTTCATAAACAGAAACTCTAGGGCTGCTGGAATGTCTGAAAGATTTGGAGAAGACCAGTTCTCCTCCTCCATCTGGATATTGAACAATTTGTTCAATACTTTCAGAACGCTGTGCTATGGCTGGAACAGCATTAGCAAAATGCCAATTTTCAGGGAAATCAACATCTTTCCACAAGATCTTCTTGGGGATGATGAAATCCGACTTATCAAGCATATCAGAGTGAAAGTAGGTGGTCTCACCTTTAGGACTGGTGCAAAGAGCCCCGGATCCTACACTTGTGTTCATGCTCTTATAAGCAAACCTGGTTATGATAGAAACAGGACTGTTTCCTGGTTTGATCTTAAAGCCATGAGTCTTAATATGCAGGACAACTGAATCTAAGATGTCTGCATCTCTTAATCTAACTGTGAAGTTAGGATAACACTGGAAATAAACTGGGCCATCATTCAGTCCAGCTTGGACTGCGCCTATAATAGAATCTCTATATTCGAGATGCCTATTATCCCTTAAACACATGACAATAGCGGTGTTTAAACCTAATCTTGTCAAAGGCTTAGCAGCTACTTGAATCATACCAAAGTGTATGAAATTATAGCCATCTTTCTTATGCTTTTCAACGGATCTGTTATCTAGAAGTCTTATGACTTGGTCGTCTTGTTCTAAACTGACTGTCATTTCAGAGGTCTTAATGGTATAATCTGTGAAGAACTTAAAGGTTCCTTTCTTATAAATTTCTTGATTAGACACCTTGGGTAATTTCCAATCATCTAAATCATTTTGAATCTTAGGATAATTGATCTCTTCACTGTTTACAACAGTATCTTGAGAATCACTGGATCTCCTAGACATGGTTCGGAAAATTGAACTCATTTTAGGGTTTTTGATCTAGAGCCTAATAGCAGATTGACAAACCTTATGAGACGTCACCCCAACCCTCTTACAGCCTAACAAACGCCTATCCACGGCTAACAACGGCTCAACCGGCAGGGCTCGCGCTCCCAGGCACACTGCTACCTATCCTAGGATAGTCCAAGAACACCCAAAACAAGGACCCAACTTCCCTCCCACATGGCTCTGATACCATAGACACCCAGGACAAGGTCATATGCAAATGAACAAATGAATTACGCCAGGGATTCAAAACAAAGAAGAGGGTTAGAAAATACAAAAGATATCCAACAAAGAAATTTAAAGAGAAGGAACCAAAAACTTGTTAGTTCATAAAACCGACCATGTAGGCGGTATAAAATGAAAACATAAACTTAAAAACAAAGCTTAATTAAAACCGACCATGTAGGCGGTACAAGAACATAAAATAAAATGAAAAACAAAACATAATTAAAAACCATCCATATAGGAGGTAATCAAAACATACTTATATATTACATAAGGAGAAATATCTTACAATGGATAAGGGAAGAAAGCTTGAAGAAAGCTTGAAGAGGTTACATGATGAGAGAGAGAGAAGAGAGAAGGAAGAGAGAGAAAGAAGAGAGAAGGGAGAGCTTCAGCTTAGGAGAGAAAAATGAAACGTGCTTACAACTGAGGACCGAGCCTCCTTAAATAGGCAAAAAAGGAATTTTGAACAGTAACCATGAACAGTAGACCCGTGCTTGAATAGTGAATAGTGAACAGTAAAGGGAACTGTAGCAATATTGACTTTTGACTCGGAAGCTTGCTTTCGGCTGGAATGACTGCTGATCAGTTTAATCAGGGAGGAATATATTCCGAGCGGTGATCCATTAGGAGTTGAGTATCTTGAATAGTGGATTTGAACGGTAAAGGATCAATCTTTTTGCTGCAAAATATCTGATGTAGGGAATCTGCAGCAATGAGATGCCCCATGTTATTTGGGTAGGCTTCAAAGTCTCTGCTGATGACTCTGGCTCTCCAATGCTTGATTTGCTTAATAATTGGTTCTCCGCAAATGTCGGATTGAACTAAGGGACTGGACAGAAGAGTAGGTCTTCTATTCTGGTAGTGAATATTAACATAGTGTTGTGCTGGAATAACATTGCCTCTAGAAATCCATTCAGGTGCTTTGCTAATAAAAATGGCATCAGTAAACTTCTTGTTTAGCTTAAAACCTTGGGTTAAGCTTAGATTAACCTTTCTGCCAAAATTGCTAGCTTGACTTGGATCAGAACAGATAAGTTGGTAAACTAAACCATAATCAAGAAGTTTTTCAGGAGTTAGGATTAAAACTTCCCCATTAAAGGCAAGGTTAATTGGCTGGTAGTACTGTAGATCAATGCAAGCTCTGCTGATAGTAAAATTCCTATTGCAGTTGCAAATTGGCTTGTTGTCTTGTTGGTGAAGAAGCGGTTCAGTACAACTTCTGCAAAGCTTTGAGCCATCAAATTCCATTTCCTTGGTTAAATTTAATCCTGGAACACTGAGACCAGGAATGGCTGAGAAATAAATGTGCAGATCCTGAAGATAAGCCGAAATAAAAATTTGTTTTTCTTCTGCACTGGACTTGGCCTTTTCACAAATTAGCTGATAAAGATCAGCTGGCTTAAGAGTAGACAAGAGCTCACTCCTTCGGTGAAACATTCTAAAGATAATGCACTCCTGCTCATCCTTACTTAATTTCTCATCCACCAGTGGGGTGAATGGTTTTTTCTCACCAATTTCCAGTGGGGAAAAAGGGGCTTGGCTTATATCTTTTTTGTGAAAATTAGCTATTTCTAGCTTTTTCTCAAGGGTCCTGCACCTATCCTGCAAATCACAAATACTTTTATGAACAGATAAGGGGTTAGTATCAAAAGTAGATAAGTTTAAGGGGATGGGTTCTTCCACCAAAGGTAGAGAACCAGAAATATTTCCTTCTTCCACAACAGGGGAGGAAGGATGCTTAAGAATAGGAGGATTAGGATCAGAAGTAGATCCCTGAGATCTCGAAGCAAAATCATAATACAAAGGCTTGAATTTTTCTGATAAGACTGAGTGAGGTTTCATGTAAGATGATGGTTTCTTAAAGGATTGCTTTTCTGTTTTGGGAGCCATGGTCTTGTGAATCCTGCAAAAATTCACGAGTTAGGAAATCAGGGATTGAGTTATTTTCTCCTTTAATATACTCAATTTGAAAATCAAAATTGCTTAAAATAGCTTGCCATCTAGCAAAAATATGTTTAGAAGCTATATTTTTAACATCTTTTTGTAAAACTGATTTTGCAGATTTGCAATCCACTCTTAATAAAAATTCCTGATTTAAAAGATCGTCTTGAAATTTTGAAATGCATAAAACAATGCTTAAAATTTCCTTTTTGATGGTGCTGTAGTTGAGTTGGACATGGTTCCAGGTTCCAGAAGTGAATCTAACCAACAATTCTTGGTTATTACTTCTTTGCTTAAGAATTCCACCAAAACCTATATCAGAAGCATCAGTCTCAACAATCTTAAAGGCTTTATGATCAGCTAAGGCGAGACATGGTAGAGTTTTGACTCTAGACTTTACTATTTTAACAATCTTGGTATGATCCTCATTCCAAGGAACTGGATTTTTCTTAAGTCTTTGTCTTAAAGGGGCACATAATTGGCTTAAATCTTGTATGAAATCTGACACATAATTAAGGCTTCCTAAGAAGGATATTGGCTTGAATCATACCACATAATTGGTGGATTCATTTGTTCATTTGCATATGACCTTGTCCTGGGTGTCTATGGTATCAGAGCCATGTGGGAGGGAAGTTGGGTCCTTGTTTTGGGTGTTCTTGGACTATCCTAGGATAGGTAGCAGTGTGCCTGGGAGCGCGAGCCCTGCCGGTTGAGCCGTTGTTAGCCGTGGATAGGCGTTTGTTAGGCTGTAAGTGGGTTGGGGTGACGTCTCATAAGGTTTGTCAATCTGCTATTAGGCTCTAGATCAAAAACCCTAAAATGAGTTCAATTTTCCGAACCATGTCTAGGAGATCCAGTGATTCTCAAGATACTGTTGTAAACAGTGAAGAGATCAATTATCCTAAGATTCAAAATGATTTAGATGATTGGAAATTACCCAAGGTGTCTAATCAAGAAATTTATAAGAAAGGAACCTTTAAGTTCTTCACAGATTATACCATTAAGACCTCTGAAATGACAGTCAGTTTAGAACAAGACGACCAAGTCATAAGACTTCTAGATAACAGATCCGTTGAAAAGCATAAGAAAGATGGCTATAATTTCATACACTTTGGTATGATTCAAGTAGCTGCTAAGCCTTTGACAAGATTAGGTTTAAACACCGCTATTGTCATGTGTTTAAGGGATAATAGGCATCTCGAATATAGAGATTCTATTATAGGCGCAGTCCAAGCTGGACTGAATGATGGCCCAGTTTATTTCCAGTGTTATCCTAACTTCACAGTTAGATTAAGAGATGCAGACATCTTAGATTCAGTTGTCCTGCATATTAAGACTCATGGCTTTAAGATCAAACCAGGAAACAGTCCTGTTTCTATCATAACCAGGTTTGCTTATAAGAGCATGAACACAAGCGTAGGATCCGGGGCTCTTTGCACCAGTCCTAAAGGTGAGACCACCTACTTTCACTCTGATATGCTTGATAAGTCGGATTTCATCATCCCCAAGAAGATCTTGTGGAAAGATGTTGATTTCCCTGAAAATTGGCATTTTGCTAATGCTGTTCCAGCCATTGCACAGCGTTCTGAAAGTATTGAACAAATTGTTCAATATCCAGATGGAGGAGGAGAACTGGTCTTCTCCAAATCTTTCAGACATTCCAGCAGCCCTAGAGTTTCTGTTTATGAACCCTCTAGAGCTTCAAGCTCTTCCATCCCAGTTAGAACCACTAGGGAAGAAGGAGGATCCAGCTCAGGAAACCCTAAGAACGTTAAGCTTACAGGTGTCAGAAGTTACACCAATGTGGCTAGACCATTTTACAGTGAAGAAAATGAGTCTACTCAGGAATCCCAACAGGATGAGTCCCCTGTTATGTCTCCTACCTATTCCCAGATGATTAACACTATAAGCCTAAGTGATGAGGACTTTGAGATCAACAAGGATCTCTTAAGAAAGGACTTCTATTCTGAAGTCAATAAGCAAAGAAATGATTGGTTCTTTAGCACTATCCCTAAGGTCATTAGAACCATTTACCAAGAAGAATTCTATGCTTACTTAAGACAAGAAAAGAAAAATATTAAGTTTTGGATTTGGTTTGAACTCTTCAAACAAGAGGAATATCCAGAATATCCTTGTAAGTATATCAACAACACCTCTACAAAAGCCAAGATATGGAAAACCAGTGACAACATTGTTATAGAATCCATTCATCCTCCTGAAGCTAAGATAGAAAAGAATATTAATGGAACCATAGTCACAGCTTCACCTTTTAAGACTAAGCCAGAGGATAAAGGAACTGCTAGTGCATCCGATATTAGAAGGATTATGGAACAAATCAATTATACTAATATGTTTCTCATAACCCTTGGAAATCAAGTTAATAGAGTTGAGGAGATTATTGAAATTCAGGATCACCTTAAGAAGCCTTTTGTTAAGAATGATAATAAGCCTTTGTTTAAGCCTTTTGAATTATCTAAGAAATTCCAGGAAAATCCTCAAATTGATCAAGCTTTCATTGATAAAATAAGCCAAAAAGTTAAAGATAATCTTGTTATCCCTGAAACACCTCAACCTTCCCATAGGAGAATCCTTTTGGTTAAAAGGAATATTAGTCCAAAAGCAAAGGATAATGGACTAATTAGGCTAACCAGAGAACCTTCTATCCAAAACCCTTTTAAGGATCATGAGGATAAACAAGAAAAAAGGATTATCCTTAATGCCCTGACTATTAAAGATCTTCAAGAAGAAATAGGGCAGTATAAGAAGGATATTGAGAATCTAAGACAACCTACAAGCTCAGAAATCCCTGTCCCTCAGGATTATATCAACAGGGTAGGTTTTTACCACAGTAGTACTAGAAAGGAAGACTTTGAAGAAGTTCTTGAATCTTCACAAGACAATAGTGATAAGATAAATGCATACTTAAATACTATTAGTAAAGTTATCTTCCAAAGGTGGGAAGTCTCCCTTACTATAGTAATTAAGAATAAATTTATCCTTGATATTATTGCTTTAATTGATTCAGGTGCAGCTTTGAATTGCCTACAAGAAGGTCTTGTACCGACCCAATTTTATGAGAAAACCAGGCAAGCCCTCTTTGGTGCTAATGGTAAAAAGCTTATTATCAAGTACAAGCTATCTAATGCCCATATTTGTAACCAAGGCATTTGCATTAAGCAAACCTTCATTCTTGTTAAAGATCTCAAGGAGAAAGTCCTCCTTGGTGTCCCTTTCTTAAGCTCCATCTTTCCTATGTGGGTAGATGATCAAGGTATAAAGACTAAACTTTTAGATAAGGAAATTCTGTTTGAATTTGCCAATCCACCTGGAGAAAGAAGTATAAACACCATAAAAGATCAGGTGATTAAGGCTAAGAAAAATCATATTAATCTCTTAAAACAAGAGATTGCTTTGGTTAGAATAGAAGATCAACTGAAGATTAAGAAAACCCAAGATGCTATAGAAAGCCTTAAGAATAAGATTATTAAGGAAGTCTGTTCTAACATTCCTAATGCTTTTTGGCACAGGAAGCAGCATGAGGTAGAATTACCCTATGAGCCTGATTTTAGTGAGAAAAATATTCCCACTAAAGCAAGACCAATCCAAATGAACAAGGATTTGTTAAGCTATTGTGAAAAAGAAATCCAGGATCTCATGGATAAGAAGTTGATAAGGAAGTCTAAATCCCCTTGGAGTTGTTCAGCTTTTTATGTTCAGAAACAAGCAGAACTTGAAAGAGGAACACCTAGACTAGTCATCAACTATAAGCCCCTCAATGATGTTTTAAGATGGATCAGGTATCCTATCCCAAATAAAAAAGACCTCCTTCAAAGATTAGGGAAGTCCAAAGTTTTCTCTAAGTTTGACATGAAATCAGGATTTTGGCAAATCCAGATTGAAGAAAAAGATAGGTACAAAACAGCCTTTGTGGTCCCATTTGGTCATTACGAGTGGAATGTAATGCCCTTTGGCCTTAAGAATGCACCTTCTGAGTTTCAAAACATAATGAATGAAATCTTTAACCAGTTTTCTGATTTCATTATTGTTTACATTGATGATGTTTTGATTTACTCAGATTCTGTTGAGCAGCATTGGAAACATCTCAATAGGTTTATTGAGACTGTTAAGAGCAATGGTTTAAGCTTGTCAGCCACTAAGATTAACCTCTTTCAAACTAAAGTAAGATTCCTAGGCCATCATATTCACCAAGGAACATTCACCCCCATTCAAAGGTCAATTGAGTTTGCTGATAAGTTCCCTGATGAAATTAAGGATAAGAAACAATTGCAACGTTTCTTAGGAAGCCTTAATTATGTGTCAGATTTCATACAAGATTTAAGCCAATTATGTGCCCCTTTAAGACAAAGACTTAAGAAAAATCCAGTTCCTTGGAATGAGGATCATACCAAGATTGTTAAAATAGTAAAGTCTAGAGTCAAAACTCTACCATGTCTCGCCTTAGCTGATCATAAAGCCTTTAAGATTGTTGAGACTGATGCTTCTGATATAGGTTTTGGTGGAATTCTTAAGCAAAGAAGTAATAACCAAGAATTGTTGGTTAGATTCACTTCTGGAACCTGGAACCATGCCCAACTCAACTACAGCACCATCAAAAAGGAAATTTTAAGCATTGTTTTATGCATTTCAAAATTTCAAGACGATCTTTTAAATCAGGAATTTTTATTAAGAGTGGATTGCAAATCTGCAAAATCAGTTTTACAAAAAGATGTTAAAAATATAGCTTCTAAACATATTTTTGCTAGATGGCAAGCTATTTTAAGCAATTTTGATTTTCAAATTGAGTATATTAAAGGAGAAAATAACTCAATCCCTGATTTCCTAACTCGTGAATTTTTGCAGGATTCACAAGACCATGGCTCCCAAAACAGAAAAGCAATCCTTTAAGAAACCATCATCTTACATGAAACCTCACTCAGTCTTATCAGAAAAATTCAAGCCTTTGTATTATGATTTTGCTTCGAGATCTCAGGGATCTACTTCTGATCCTAATCCTCCTATTCTTAAGCATCCTTCCTCCCCTGTTGTGGAAGAAGGAAATATTTCTGGTTCTCTACCTTTGGTGGAAGAACCCATCCCCTTAAACTTATCTACTTTTGATACTAACCCCTTATCTGTTCATAAAAGTATTTGTGATTTGCAGGATAGGTGCAGGACCCTTGAGAAAAAGCTAGAAATAGCTAATTTTCACAAAAAAGATATAAGCCAAGCCCCTTTTTCCCCACTGGAAATTGGTGAGAAAAAACCATTCACCCCACTGGTGGATGAGAAATTAAGTAAGGATGAGCAGGAGTGCATTATCTTTAGAATGTTTCACCGAAGGAGTGAGCTCTTGTCTACTCTTAAGCCAGCTGATCTTTATCAGCTAATTTGTGAAAAGGCCAAGTCCAGTGCAGAAGAAAAACAAATTTTTATTTCGGCTTATCTTCAGGATCTGCACATTTATTTCTCAGCCATTCCTGGTCTCAGTGTTCCAGGATTAAATTTAACCAAGGAAATGGAATTTGATGGCTCAAAGCTTTGCAGAAGTTGTACTGAACCGCTTCTTCACCAACAAGACAACAAGCCAATTTGCAACTGCAATAGGAATTTTACTATCAGCAGAGCTTGCATTGATCTACAGTACTACCAGCCAATTAACCTTGCCTTTAATGGGGAAGTTTTAATCCTAACTCCTGAAAAACTTCTTGATTATGGTTTGGTTTACCAACTTATCTGTTCTGATCCAAGTCAAGCTAGCAATTTTGGCAGAAAGGTTAATCTAAGCTTAACCCAAGGTTTTAAGCTAAACAAGAAGTTTACTGATGCCATTTTTATTAGCAAAGCACCTGAATGGATTTCTAGAGGCAATGTTATTCCAGCACAACACTATGTTAATATTCACTACCAGAATAGAAGACCTACTCTTCTGTCCAGTCCCTTAGTTCAATCCGACATTTGCGGAGAACCAATTATTAAGCAAATCAAGCATTGGAGAGCCAGAGTCATCAGCAGAGACTTTGAAGCCTACCCAAATAACATGGGGCATCTCATTGCTGCAGATTCCCTACATCAGATATTTTGCAGCAAAAAGATTGATCCTTTACCGTTCAAATCCACTATTCAAGATACTCAACTCCTAATGGATCACCGCTCGGAATATATTCCTCCCTGATTAAACTGATCAGCAGTCATTCCAGCCGAAAGCAAGCTTCCGAGTCAAAAGTCAATATTGCTACAGTTCCCTTTACTGTTCACTATTCACTATTCAAGCACGGGTCTACTGTTCATGGTTACTGTTCAAAATTCCTTTTTTGCCTATTTAAGGAGGCTCGGTCCTCAGTTGTAAGCACGTTTCATTTTTCTCTCCTAAGCTGAAGCTCTCCCTTCTCTCTTCTTTCTCTCTCTTCCTTCTCTCTTCTCTCTCTCTCATCATGTAACCTCTTCAAGCCTTCAAGCTTTCTTCAAGCTTTCTTCCCTTATCCATTGTAAGATATTTCTCCTTATGTAATATATAAGTATGTTTTGATTACCTCCTATATGGATGGTTTTTAATTATGTTTTGTTTTTCATTTTATTTTATGTTCTTGTACCGCCTACATGGTCGGTTTTAATTAAGCTTTGTTTTTAAGTTTATGTTTTCATTTTATACCGCCTACATGGTCGGTTTTATGAACTAACAAGTTTTTGGTTCCTTCTCTTTAAATTTCTTTGTTGGATATCTTTTGTATTTTCTAACCCTCTTCTTTGTTTTGAATCCCTGGCGTAATTCATTTGTTCATTTGCATATGACCTTGTCCTGGGTGTCTATGGTATCAGAGCCATGTGGGAGGGAAGTTGGGTCCTTGTTTTGGGTGTTCTTGGACTATCCTAGGATAGGTAGCAGTGTGCCTGGGAGCGCGAGCCCTGCCGGTTGAGCCGTTGTTAGCCGTGGATAGGCGTTTGTTAGGCTGTAAGTGGGTTGGGGTGACGTCTCATAAGGTTTGTCAATCTGCTATTAGGCTCTAGATCAAAAACCCTAAAATGAGTTCAATTTTCCGAACCATGTCTAGGAGATCCAGTGATTCTCAAGATACTGTTGTAAACAGTGAAGAGATCAATTATCCTAAGATTCAAAATGATTTAGATGATTGGAAATTACCCAAGGTGTCTAATCAAGAAATTTATAAGAAAGGAACCTTTAAGTTCTTCACAGATTATACCATTAAGACCTCTGAAATGACAGTCAGTTTAGAACAAGACGACCAAGTCATAAGACTTCTAGATAACAGATCCGTTGAAAAGCATAAGAAAGATGGCTATAATTTCATACACTTTGGTATGATTCAAGTAGCTGCTAAGCCTTTGACAAGATTAGGTTTAAACACCGCTATTGTCATGTGTTTAAGGGATAATAGGCATCTCGAATATAGAGATTCTATTATAGGCGCAGTCCAAGCTAGACTGAATGATGGCCCAGTTTATTTCCAGTGTTATCCTAACTTCACAGTTAGATTAAGAGATGCAGACATCTTAGATTCAGTTGTCCTGCATATTAAGACTCATGGCTTTAAGATCAAACCAGGAAACAGTCCTGTTTCTATCATAACCAGGTTTGCTTATAAGAGCATGAACACAAGTGTAGGATCCGGGGCTCTTTGCACCAGTCCTAAAGGTGAGACCACCTACTTTCACTCTGATATGCTTGATAAGTCGGATTTCATCATCCCCAAGAAGATCTTGTGGAAAGATGTTGATTTCCCTGAAAATTGGCATTTTGCTAATGCTGTTCCAGCCATAGCACAGCGTTCTGAAAGTATTGAACAAATTGTTCAATATCCAGATGGAGGAGGAGAACTGGTCTTCTCCAAATCTTTCAGACATTCCAGCAGCCCTAGAGTTTCTGTTTATGAACCCTCTAGAGCTTCAAGCTCTTCCATCCCAGTTAGAACCACTAGGGAAGAAGAAGGATCCAGCTCAGGAAATCCTAAGAACGTTAAGCTAACAGGTGTTAGAAGTTACACCAATGTGGCTAGACCATTTTACTCTGAGGAAAATGAGTCTACTCAGGAATCCCAACAGGATGAGTCCCCTGTTATGTCTCCTACCTATTCTCAGATGATTAACACAATAAGTCTAAGTGATGAGGACTTTGAGATCAACAAGGATCTCTTAAGAAAGGACTTCTATTCTGAAGTCAATAAGCAAAGAAATGATTGGTTCTTTAGCACTATCCCTAAGGTCATTAGAACCATTTACCAAGAAGAATTCTATGCCTACTTAAGACAAGAAAAGAAAAACATTAAGTTTTGGATCTGGTTTGAACTCTTCAAACAAGAGGAATATCCAGATTATCCCTTTAAGCGTATAAAGGTTATCAGTAGTAATAATGAAAATAAGCCATATGTATTCTCTAAGGATTTCCAAGAAAATCCCCAAGTCAACCAAGCTTTTGTCGATAGGATTAATCAGAAGATTAAGGATAATCTTATTACTCCTTTGACTGATCAGCCTGATAAGAGAATCAACATGATTAAAGGTGATATTAGTTCAGAAGAAGAAGCTGATGAACTAATTAAGATGTTTGAGGAACCCCATAATCAAATTATTAACAACTTGGAAACCTTTAAGACTAGGAATTACTATCCTAGGCCTACTTTTCCTGACATGCAGTTTGAGGAAAGAAATCAGTATACTCAAGCCTCATACACCAGTGGTACTATCTATGAATGGAACATAGACGGTATGACCGAGTATAACATACTCACTAAGCTTCAAGAAATGACCATGGTTAGTACAGCCTATAAATTAAACAATAGACTGCCAGATCATGCTGTAGCTCAGACCATTGTTGCTGGGTTTACAGGTCAGCTTAAGGGTTGGTGGGATAATTATCTCACCTCTGATGATAAGAATAGTATCCTTAAAGCCTATAGGATCAATGAGAGTAATGAAGTTGTTAAAGACGAAGATGGCCAAGATATTGAGGATGCAGTGGCTACTCTAATCTACTCAATATCCAAGCATTTCATTGGAGATCCTGCAAAAATTAAGGATAAAACTGCAGATCTCTTAACCAACCTTAAGTGTCCCAAGCTTCATGATTTTAGATGGTATAAGGAAGTCTTCCTAACCAAAGTCATGCTAAGGTCAGACTGTAACCAGTCTTTTTGGAAAGAAAAATTCATCTCAGGATTACCCAAGCTTTTCTCTGAGAGAATTAGGATCAAGATAAGGGAACAGTATAACGGTCAAATCCCTTATGATAAGCTAACCTATGGTGAGATTATAAGCATTGTCACAGGTGAAGGGATTAAGTTGTGCAATGACTTCAAGCTTAAGCAACAAATGAAAAATGAACAAAAAATCTACAAGAATGAATTTGGATCATTCTGTAGCCAGTTTGGTTTCAGCCAAAAAGAAACTATGCCTCCCTCTAAGCAAAAGCCAAGCAGGAAGCCTAGCAAAGATAAGTTTTACCACAGTAAGAGAGGTACCCATGACAACTATAGGATGAATGATACTAAGCATTCAAGGCACGTCCAAAGAAGGGTCAACAAAGATACCCAGAAAAGGGTAGAAACTCCTTTAGACATCAAGCCAATTATCTGTTTTAAGTGTGGCAAAGTTGGCCATTTTAAGAAAGATTGTAGAGTTAAGCAAAAGATTAATAACTTAAGTGTCTCAGATGACCTAAAAAATATGCTTTGTAAAGTAATGTTAAACTCAGACTCTGAATCAAGGAATGATTCAGATAATGAAGATGATATTAATCAACTAGATAGCAGTGGCGATGTTTCTAGCCAATCTTCTAGTGACCAAGATGTTTGTATTAAGGGTAATTGTAATTGTCGTCCTAAAACCATAAATGTCATAAGCCAAGATCAGGAATTCATCCTAGATACTTTAAGAAAAGTTGAAGATGAAAAAACTAAGCAAAACCTTTACGAAGTTTTTAAGAAATCTGTTGTTAAGGTAGAAGCCAAGAAGACTGTTAATCCTTATAACCTTAACGATATCTTAAACAGGTTCGACCAGCAGTCTCCCAAGGATGTCAGTATTAAGGAACTTCATGAAGAAGTTAAGCAGCATAAAAAGGAGATTAAGGAGTTAAGACAATTCATAAGTCTAGGTCTCTCTGATCTCCAAGATCAAATCAATAGAATTGGCAACCAAGAAATCCATACGGATATTCCAGAATCATCTCACGTTAATGATAATGAGACAAATACTTTTTTGAATACTGTAAGTAGGGTTATCTTCCAGAGGTGGGAAATCTCCCTTACTATAGTAGTCAAAGATAAATTTGTCTTTGATATTATTGCCTTGATTGATTCAGGAGCAGCTGAAAATTGCCTTCAAGAAAGTTTGGTTCCTATTCCTTTATGCGAAGAGACTAGTGAGTCTCTATTTGGAGCCAATGGCCAAAGACTTGCCATTAAGTATAAGTTAACAGATGTTCATATCCGTAACCATGACATCTGTATTAAGCAAACCTTTATCCTTGTTAAGAACCTTAAGGAAAAAGCCCTTCTAGGAATACCCTTCTTAAGCTCTATTTATCCCTTGTGGGTAGATAACCAAGGTATAAGAACTAAGCTTTTAGATAAGGAAATTCTTTTTGAATTTGCTAATCCAATTGGATGCATCACCCCTCTTAACCAAGAAATTAACCTTGTTGGGTTAGATGTCCCAAGTAAGATAATAAGCAACCAGTTCATGCATAATAACATTTTAAGCATTCCTTTATGCATTTCAAAATTTCAAACTGATATTTTGAATCAAGGAATTTTAAAAGTTGTTTTCACATCTGAGAAAACTATTAAGTATATAGCTTTCAAGTATAATTTAACTGATTGGATTATTTTAAAACCTAGTTTTCAAATTAAGTTTATTAAAGGAGAAAGTTTCATTCCTAATCACTCAATTCATGGAACTTGCAGGATTCACAAGAACATGGCCCCCAAGAAAGACAAACAACCTCTTAGGTCCATTAATTCTAAGGATTCCCATTCAGCTCTCTCTGAGAAATTCGCGCCTTTTTATGACCATTTTGAAATAGCAGATTCTTCCAGCCACTTCAATCATCACATTACTTCACCATCCACTAGTATGGATATAGACTCAAGCTCGGAATCTCTACCTTTTGTGGAAGATTCCTTACCCACAAATTCATCTTTTGATAATGCTAACACTTTGTCTGATTATGTCAATTGCATTTTTGAATGGCAGGGAAGGTATGAGACTCTTGAAAGAAAACTTGAGTCAGTCGACTTTCATAAGCTCATGTTAAACGCTCAAGCCTCATTTTCCCCACTGGAAAATGGTGAGAAAAACCCATTCACCCCACTGGTGAATGAGAAATTAAGTAAGGATGAGCAGGAGTGCATTATTTTTAGAATGTTTCACCAAAGGAATGAGATCCTGTCCACTCTTAAGCCAGATATTTATCATCTGATTTGTGAAAAAGCCAGGTCCAGTGCCGAAGAAAAACAAGTTTTCATTTCAGCATATCTTCAGGATCTGCATGTCCATCTCTCAGCTATTCCTGGTCTCTGTGTCCCAGGACTAAATTTAATCAAGGAAATGGAATTTGATGGTTCAAAGATTTGCAGAAATATTAACGAGCCGCTTCTGCATCAACATAATAACAAGCAATTGTGCAACTGCAATAGAAATTTCACCATCAGCAGAGTCTGCATTGATCTTCAGCATTATCAGCCTATTGACCTCGCTTTCAAAGAAGAAGTTATAACCCTAACTCCTGAAATGCTTCTTGAGTACGGGTTAGTCTACCAGCTTATTTGTTCAGATCCTAGTCAAGTAAGCAATTTTGGCAGAAAGATTAACTTAAGCTTAACCCAAGGCTTTAAGTTAAAAAAGAAATTTGCAGAAGCCATTTTCTTCAGCAAAGCTCCTGAATGGACTTCTAATGGCAATGTTCTTCCAGCCCAGCATTATGTTAATCTTCATTTTCAAAATAGAAGACCTACACTTTTGTTCACTCCCTTATTGCAAAATGAGATTTGCGCTGAACCAATTATTAAACAAATTAAGCATTGGAGGGCTAGAGTTATCAGTAGAGACTTTGAAGCCTACCCTAAAAATATGAGGCATCTCATTGCTGCGGATTCCCGTCATCAGATATTCTGCAGCAAAAAGATTGATTCTATATCATTCAAATCTACTATTCAAATTACTCAGCTCTTAATGGATTATCGTTCAGATTATATTCCCCCATGATCAGCATGCTCTTCCCAGTCTACAAGTCTACAGCAAGCCTTTCCAGCACAATTATCTACAGTTCAGCTTCCAAGCAACCTATCTTCTGTCCTCTCAGCCGAAAGCAAGCTTCCGGGTCAAAAGTCAATATTGCTACAGTTCCCTTTACTGTTCACTATTCACTATTCAAGCACGGGTATACTATTCATGGTTACTGTTCATGGTCGGTTACTATTCCTTTTTTGCCTATTTAAGGAGGCTCGGTCCTCATTTGTAAGCACGTTTCATTTTTCTCTCCTAAGCTGAAGTTCTCCCTTCTCTCTTCTTTCTCTCTCTTCCTTCTCTCTTCTCTCTCTCTCATCATGTAACCTCTTCAAGCCTTCAAGCTTTCTTCAAGCTTTCTTCCCTTATCCATTGTAAGATATTTCTCCTTATGTAATATATAAGTATGTTTTGATTACCTCCTATATGGATGGTTTTTAATTATGTTTTGTTTTTCATTTTATTTTATGTTCTTGTACCGCCTACATGGTCGGTTTTAATTAAGCTTTGTTTTTAAGTTTATGTTTTCATTTTATACCGCCTACATGGTCGGTTTTATGAACTAACAAGTTTTTGGTTCCTTCTCTTTAAATTTCTTTGTTGGATATCTTTTGTATTTTCTAACCCTCTTCTTTGTTTTGAATCCCTGGCGTAATTCATTTGTTCATTTGCATATGACCTTGTCCTGGGTGTCTATGGTATTAGAGCCATGTGGGAGGGAAGTTGGGTCCTTGTTTTGGGTGTTCTTGGACTATCCTAGGATAGGTAGCAGTGTGCCTGGGAGCGCGAGCCCTGCCGGTTGAGCCGTTGTTAGCCGTGGATAGGCGTTTGTTAGGCTGTAAGTGGGTTGGGGTGACGTCTCATAAGGTTTGTCAATCTGCTATTAGGCTCTAGATCAAAAACCCTAAAATGAGTTCAATTTTCCGAACCATGTCTAGGAGATCCAGTGATTCTCAAGATACTGTTGTAAACAGTGAAGAGATCAATTATCCTAAGATTCAAAATGATTTAGATGATTGGAAATTACCCAAGGTGTCTAATCAAGAAATTTATAAGAAAGGAACCTTTAAGTTCTTCACATATTATACCATTAAGACCTCTGAAATGACAGTCAGTTTAGAACAAGACGACCAAGTCATAAGACTTCTAGATAACAGATCCGTTGAAAAGCATAAGAAAGATGGCTATAATTTCATACACTTTGGTATGATTCAAGTAGCTGCTAAGCCTTTGACAAGATTAGGTTTAAACACCGCTATTGTCATGTGTTTAAGGGATAATAGGCATCTCGAATATAGAGATTCTATTATAGGCGCAGTCCAAGCTGGACTGAATGATGGCCCAGTTTATTTCCAGTGTTATCCTAACTTCACAGTTAGATTAAGAGATGCAGACATCTTAGATTCAGTTGTCCTGCATATTAAGACTCATGGCTTTAAGATCAAACCAGGAAACAGTCCTGTTTCTATCATAACCAGGTTTGCTTATAAGAGCATGAACACAAGTGTAGGATCCGGGGCTCTTTGCACCAGTCCTAAAGGTGAGACCACCTACTTTCACTCTGATATGCTTGATAAGTCGGATTTCATCATCCCCAAGAAGATCTTGTGGAAAGATGTTGATTTCCCTGAAAATTGGCATTTTGCTAATGCTGTTCCAGCCATAGCACAGCGTTCTGAAAGTATTGAACAAATTGTTCAATATCCAGATGGAGGAGGAGAACTGGTCTTCTCCAAATCTTTCAGACATTCCAGCAGCCCTAGAGTTTCTGTTTATGAACCCTCTAGAGCTTCAAGCTCTTCCATCCCAGTTAGAACCACTAGGGAAGAAGAAGGATCCAGCTCAGGAAATCCTAAGAACGTTAAGCTAACAGGTGTTAGAAGTTACACCAATGTGGCTAGACCATTTTACTCTGAGGAAAATGAGTCTACTCAGGAATCCCAACAGGATGAGTCCCCTGTTATGTCTCCTACCTATTCTCAGATGATTAACACAATAAGTCTAAGTGATGAGGACTTTGAGATCAACAAGGATCTCTTAAGAAAGGACTTCTATTCTGAAGTCAATAAGCAAAGAAATGATTGGTTCTTTAGCACTATCCCTAAGGTCATTAGAACCATTTACCAAGAAGAATTCTATGCCTACTTAAGACAAGAAAAGAAAAACATTAAGTTTTGGATCTGGTTTGAACTCTTCAAACAAGAGGAATATCCAGATTATCCCTTTAAGCGTATAAAGGTTATCAGTAGTAATAATGAAAATAAGCCATATGTATTCTCTAAGGATTTCCAAGAAAATCCCCAAGTCAACCAAGCTTTTGTCGATAGGATTAATCAGAAGATTAAGGATAATCTTATTACTCCTTTGACTGATCAGCCTGATAAGAGAATCAACATGATTAAAGGTGATATTAGTTCAGAAGAAGAAGCTGATGAACTAATTAAGATGTTTGAGGAACCCCATAATCAAATTATTAACAACTTGGAAACCTTTAAGACTAGGAATTACTATCCTAGGCCTACTTTTCCTGACATGCAGTTTGAGGAAAGAAATCAGTATACTCAAGCCTCATACACCAGTGGTACTATCTATGAATGGAACATAGACGGTATGACCGAGTATAACATACTCACTAAGCTTCAAGAAATGACCATGGTTAGTACAGCCTATAAATTAAACAATAGACTGCCAGATCATGCTGTAGCTCAGACCATTGTTGCTGGGTTTACAGGTCAGCTTAAGGGTTGGTGGGATAATTATCTCACCTCTGATGATAAGAATAGTATCCTTAAAGCCTATAGGATCAATGAGAGTAATGAAGTTGTTAAAGACGAAGATGGCCAAGATATTGAGGATGCAGTGGCTACTCTAATCTACTCAATATCCAAGCATTTCATTGGAGATCCTGCAAAAATTAAGGATAAAACTGCAGATCTCTTAACCAACCTTAAGTGTCCCAAGCTTCATGATTTTAGATGGTATAAGGAAGTCTTCCTAACCAAAGTCATGCTAAGGTCAGACTGTAACCAGTCTTTTTGGAAAGAAAAATTCATCTCAGGATTACCCAAGCTTTTCTCTGAGAGAATTAGGATCAAGATAAGGGAACAGTATAACGGTCAAATCCCTTATGATAAGCTAACCTATGGTGAGATTATAAGCATTGTCACAGGTGAAGGGATTAAGTTGTGCAATGACTTCAAGCTTAAGCAACAAATGAAAAATGAACAAAAAATCTACAAGAATGAATTTGGATCATTCTGTAGCCAGTTTGGTTTCAGCCAAAAAGAAACTATGCCTCCCTCTAAGCAAAAGCCAAGCAGGAAGCCTAGCAAAGATAAGTTTTACCACGGTAAGAGAGGTACCCATGACAACTATAGGATGAATGATACTAAGCATTCAAGGCACGTCCAAAGAAGGGTCAACAAAGATACCCAGAAAAGGGTAGAAACTCCTTTAGACGTCAAGCCAATTATCTGTTTTAAGTGTGGCAAAGTTGGCCATTTTAAGAAAGATTGTAGAGTTAAGCAAAAGATTAATAACTTAAGTGTCTCAGATGACCTAAAAAATATGCTTTGTAAAGTAATGTTAAACTCAGACTCTGAATCAAGGAATGATTCAGATAATGAAGATGATATTAATCAACTAGATAGCAGTGGCGATGTTTCTAGCCAATCTTCTAGTGACCAAGATGTTTGTATTAAGGGTAATTGTAATTGTCGTCCTAAAACCATAAATGTCATAAGCCAAGATCAGGAATTCATCCTAGATACTTTAAGAAAAGTTGAAGATGAAAAAACTAAGCAAAACCTTTACGAAGTTTTTAAGAAATCTGTTGTTAAGGTAGAAGCCAAGAAGACTGTTAATCCTTATAACCTTAACGATATCTTAAACAGGTTCGACCAGCAGTCTCCCAAGGATGTCAGTATTAAGGAACTTCATGAAGAAGTTAAGCAGCATAAAAAGGAGATTAAGGAGTTAAGACAATTCATAAGTCTAGGTCTCTCTGATCTCCAAGATCAAATCAATAGAATTGGCAACCAAGAAATCCATACGGATATTCCAGAATCATCTCACGTTAATGATAATGAGACAAATACTTTTTTGAATACTGTAAGTAGGGTTATCTTCCAGAGGTGGGAAATCTCCCTTACTATAGTAGTCAAAGATAAATTTGTCTTTGATATTATTGCCTTGATTGATTCAGGAGCAGCTGAAAATTGCCTTCAAGAAAGTTTGGTTCCTATTCCTTTATGCGAAGAGACTAGTGAGTCTCTATTTGGAGCCAATGGCCAAAGACTTGCCATTAAGTATAAGTTAACAGATGTTCATATCCGTAACCATGACATCTGTATTGAGCAAACCTTTATCCTTGTTAAGAACCTTAAGGAAAAAGCCCTTCTAGGAATACCCTTCTTAAGCTCTATTTATCCCTTGTGGGTAGATAACCAAGGTATAAGAACTAAGCTTTCTGATAAAGAAATTCTTTTTGAATTTACTAATCCAATTGGATGCATCACCCCTCTTAACCAAGAAATTAACCTTGTTGGGTTAGATGTCCCAAGTAAGCTAATAGGCAACCAATTCATGCATAATGACATTTTTTTATGCATTTCAAAATTTCAAATTGGGATTTTGAATCAAGAATTTTTATTAAGAATTATTTTCAAAGATTTTGAAAAAATTAAAAATATGACTTTTATGTATGATTTAATTCACTGGTATATTATTTTAAAATCTAAGTTTCAAAGTTACTTTATTAAAGGAGATTATTTCAACCCTAATCAACTATCTCGTGAATTTTGCAGGGTTCATGAGATCATGGCCCCTAAAAAGAATACCCAAGCTTCTAGCTCTCAAAAATCCCAATCCGGTCAAACTAACCAATCTCCTTCTACCCATAAAATGCTTTGGAGTCAACAAGTTGAAGAGGAAGAAGCACAACTTTTGGCAAAGCTTCATTCTTCTAAACCTATGCATGAATCCAGCCATATGCCTAACAAAATGTTAACCTTATACTATGATCATTCTGATCATTCTAAACCTATTAAGGCAACACAATATCCAGCTACCTCAGGGTCTCAGACCTTTAAGCAGGTTACTATGGCTAATCCCTCCCAAAAGGAATTAGCAACAAGCTCTTCTTTTTCAAGCAAACAAATTGTGGTGGCTGCCAACCCCACACCTCTTTCAACAAAATCAAGATATTGGCAAAATGATTTAAATCAATCTCTTTTAGTTATTGAAAGAGAATTTTTCTCTGAAAACCCCAGAGAGATTGCTGCAAAAGCATTTCAAGAAAATTTTCATTATCCCTCTGGTGATATTTTAAAAACAAGAGAGTTTTATGAAGCAGTCCTTATGGAAACTGGTTCTGTTAAGATTAAGCATCACGCTGATAAATTCAGCAATATAGGCTTGGCATTCTCCACCTGCCATATCTATAAGATCCTTACAGTCAAGCAATGGGGTGGAAATCCTAATCTTTCAAGGGAATTTTCTGAACCATCTAAGCCAAGGTTTTTTAATTATTGGGATTATCAGAGAGCATGGTTTAATGCTTTTCTGATCCAGAATAGAGACTTCCATCATTCATGGATGTTCTATTTTCCATCTAAGAATCAGCTTTCCTCTTTCCCATTTTGGTTCTACAGTTGGTGGATTTATTACGGTCCAAATATTAAGATTCTTCCTAAGCCCATTCTGGATGGCTTTGAGCTATTCAGAAGTTCTTTTAATATTCCCAGAGAACTTTCAGCTTTTCCCCCTTTACTATTCTTTTTCAGCAATTTTGGCCTGGCTTGGATAGTCCAGTGGGACTATATTATTATTACAGACGAATCAGCAGCCTTTCCATCCCTGGGAAGGACTTTTAAAACTAAATGGTGGGATGCATTGAAAAATGATGCATCTACTGATGCAGTCAAGCAGTATTTCCTCAAGAACCCCTCACAAGTCTCAGCCAGTGATGATATGTCTCAGTTTCTCCTCAAAAAGCAGCAGTTACAAGCCATGCTCGCAGCAGCTAAGACCCCTCAAGAGTTTCAGAAAATCCTTGATGAAGGAAGCTCAAGCTTTTCCCAAGAAAATTCTTATGCAGAGTCTGACGATTCAACAAGCTACCTTCCAGACAATGGTGATGACTGTGAAGGAATCCTTCCTCCCATAAGAAGATCTAAGTAATTATCAGCCTTTTGTCTTCCTTCAAGAGTATTTTACAAGCTTTACAGTTTCTGTTCCAAAAGCAGCAAGCATGTGTCTACACAGTTTATAGCAGCTTGCCAGATGTCTTCTCAGCCGAAGAAGGTTGTTTCGGAGGATTTCGGTATTAAAGTGAATCTTACTATTCACTGTTCACTATTCACTATTCAAGCACGGGTCTACTATTCATGGTTACTGTTCAAGATTCCTTTTTTTGCCTATTTAAGGAGGCTCGGGCCTCATTTGTAAGCACGTTTCATTTTTCTCTCCTAAGCTGAAGCTCTCCCTTCTCTCTTCTTTCTCTCTCTTCCTTCTCTCTTCTCTCTCTCTCATCATGTAACCTCTTCAAGCCTTCAAGCTTTCTTCAAGCTTTCTTCCCTTATCCATTGTAAGATATTTCTCCTTATGTAATATATAAGTATGTTTTGATTACCTCCTATATGGATGGTTTTTAATTATGTTTTGTTTTTCATTTTATTTTATGTTCTTGTACCGCCTACATGGTCGGTTTTAATTAAGCTTTGTTTTTAAGTTTATGTTTTCATTTTATACCGCCTACATGGTCGGTTTTATGAACTAACAAGTTTTTGGTTCCTTCTCTTTAAATTTCTTTGTTGGATATCTTTTGTATTTTCTAACCCTCTTCTTTGTTTTGAATCCCTGGCGTAATTCATTTGTTCATTTGCATATGACCTTGTCCTGGGTGTCTATGGTATCAGAGCCATGTGGGAGGGAAGTTGGGTCCTTGTTTTGGGTGTTCTTGGACTATCCTAGGATAGGTAGCAGTGTGCCTGGGAGCGCGAGCCCTGCCGGTTGAGCCGTTGTTAGCCGTGGATAGGCGTTTGTTAGGCTGTAAGAGGGTTGGGGTGACGTCTCATAAAGTTTGTCAATCTGCTATTAGGCTCTAGATCAAAAACCCTAAAATGAGTTCAATTTTCCGAACCATGTCTAGGAGATCGAGTGATTCTCAAGATACTGTTGTAAACAGTGAAGAGATCAATTATCCTAAGATTCAAAATGATTTAGATGATTGGAAATTACCCAAGGTGTCTAATCAAGAAATTTATAAGAAAGGAACCTTTAAGTTCTTCACAGATTATACCATTAAGACCTCTGAAATGACAGTCAGTTTAGAACAAGACGACCAAGTCATAAGACTTCTAGATAACAGATCCGTTGAAAAGCATAAGAAAGATGGCTATAATTTCATACACTTTGGTATGATTCAAGTAGCTGCTAAGCCTTTGACAAGATTAGGTTTAAACACCGCTATTGTCATGTGTTTAAGGGATAATAGGCATCTCGAATATAGAGATTCTATTATAGGCGCAGTCCAAGCTGGACTGAATGATGGCCCAGTTTATTTCCAGTGTTATCCTAACTTCACAGTTAGATTAAGAGATGCAGACATCTTAGATTCAGTTGTCCTGCATATTAAGACTCATGGCTTTAAGATCAAACCAGGAAACAGTCCTGTTTCTATCATAACCAGGTTTGCTTATAAGAGCATGAACACAAGTGTAGGATCCGGGGCTCTTTGCACCAGTCCTAAAGGTGAGACCACCTACTTTCACTCTGATATGCTTGATAAGTCGGATTTCATCATCCCCAAGAAGATCTTGTGGAAAGATGTTGATTTCCCTGAAAATTGGCATTTTGCTAATGCTGTTCCAGCCATAGCACAGCGTTCTGAAAGTATTGAACAAATTGTTCAATATCCAGATGGAGGAGGAGAACTGGTCTTCTCCAAATCTTTCAGACATTCCAGCAGCCCTAGAGTTTCTGTTTATGAACCCTCTAGAGCTTCAAGCTCTTCCATCCCAGTTAGAACCACTAGGGAAGAAGAAGGATCCAGCTCAGGAAATCCTAAGAACGTTAAGCTAACAGGTGTTAGAAGTTACACCAATGTGGCTAGACCATTTTACTCTGAGGAAAATGAGTCTACTCAGGAATCCCAACAGGATGAGTCCCCTGTTATGTCTCCTACCTATTCTCAGATGATTAACACAATAAGTCTAAGTGATGAGGACTTTGAGATCAACAAGGATCTCTTAAGAAAGGACTTCTATTCTGAAGTCAATAAGCAAAGAAATGATTGGTTCTTTAGCACTATCCCTAAGGTCATTAGAACCATTTACCAAGAAGAATTCTATGCCTACTTAAGACAAGAAAAGAAAAACATTAAGTTTTGGATCTGGTTTGAACTCTTCAAACAAGAGGAATATCCAGATTATCCCTTTAAGCGTATAAAGGTTATCAGTAGTAATAATGAAAATAAGCCATATGTATTCTCTAAGGATTTCCAAGAAAATCCCCAAGTCAACCAAGCTTTTGTCGATAGGATTAATCAGAAGATTAAGGATAATCTTATTACTCCTTTGACTGATCAGCCTGATAAGAGAATCAACATGATTAAAGGTGATATTAGTTCAGAAGAAGAAGCTGATGAACTAATTAAGATGTTTGAGGAACCCCATAATCAAATTATTAACAACTTGGAAACCTTTAAGACTAGGAATTACTATCCTAGGCCTACTTTTCCTGACATGCAGTTTGAGGAAAGAAATCAGTATACTCAAGCCTCATACACCAGTGGTACTATCTATGAATGGAACATAGACGGTATGACCGAGTATAACATACTCACTAAGCTTCAAGAAATGACCATGGTTAGTACAGCCTATAAATTAAACAATAGACTGCCAGATCATGCTGTAGCTCAGACCATTGTTGCTGGGTTTACAGGTCAGCTTAAGGGTTGGTGGGATAATTATCTCACCTCTGATGATAAGAATAGTATCCTTAAAGCCTATAGGATCAATGAGAGTAATGAAGTTGTTAAAGACGAAGATGGCCAAGATATTGAGGATGCAGTGGCTACTCTAATCTACTCAATATCCAAGCATTTCATTGGAGATCCTGCAAAAATTAAGGATAAAACTGCAGATCTCTTAACCAACCTTAAGTGTCCCAAGCTTCATGATTTTAGATGGTATAAGGAAGTCTTCCTAACCAAAGTCATGCTAAGGTCAGACTGTAACCAGTCTTTTTGGAAAGAAAAATTCATCTCAGGATTACCCAAGCTTTTCTCTGAGAGAATTAGGATCAAGATAAGGGAACAGTATAACGGTCAAATCCCTTATGATAAGCTAACCTATGGTGAGATTATAAGCATTGTCACAGGTGAAGGGATTAAGTTGTGCAATGACTTCAAGCTTAAGCAACAAATGAAAAATGAACAAAAAATCTACAAGAATGAATTTGGATCATTCTGTAGCCAGTTTGGTTTCAGCCAAAAAGAAACTATGCCTCCCTCTAAGCAAAAGCCAAGCAGGAAGCCTAGCAAAGATAAGTTTTACCACGGTAAGAGAGGTACCCATGACAACTATAGGATGAATGATACTAAGCATTCAAGGCACGTCCAAAGAAGGGTCAACAAAGATACCCAGAAAAGGGTAGAAACTCCTTTAGACGTCAAGCCAATTATCTGTTTTAAGTGTGGCAAAGTTGGCCATTTTAAGAAAGATTGTAGAGTTAAGCAAAAGATTAATAACTTAAGTGTCTCAGATGACCTAAAAAATATGCTTTGTAAAGTAATGTTAAACTCAGACTCTGAATCAAGGAATGATTCAGATAATGAAGATGATATTAATCAACTAGATAGCAGTGGCGATGTTTCTAGCCAATCTTCTAGTGACCAAGATGTTTGTATTAAGGGTAATTGTAATTGTCGTCCTAAAACCATAAATGTCATAAGCCAAGATCAGGAATTCATCCTAGATACTTTAAGAAAAGTTGAAGATGAAAAAACTAAGCAAAACCTTTACGAAGTTTTTAAGAAATCTGTTGTTAAGGTAGAAGCCAAGAAGACTGTTAATCCTTATAACCTTAACAATATCTTAAACAGGTTCGACCAGCAGTCTCCCAAGGATGTCAGTATTAAGGAACTTCATGAAGAAGTTAAGCAGCATAAAAAGGAGATTAAGGAGTTAAGACAATTCATAAGTCTAGGTCTCTCTGATCTCCAAGATCAAATCAATAGAATTGGCAACCAAGAAATCCATACGGATATTCCAGAATCATCTCACGTTAATGATAATGAGACAAATACTTTTTTGAATACTGTAAGTAGGGTTATCTTCCAGAGGTGGGAAATCTCCCTTACTATAGTAGTCAAAGATAAATTTGTCTTTGATATTATTGCCTTGATTGATTCAGGAGCAGCTGAAAATTGCCTTCAAGAAAGTTTGGTTCCTATTCCTTTATGCGAAGAGACTAGTGAGTCTCTATTTGGAGCCAATGGCCAAAGACTTGCCATTAAGTATAAGTTAACAGATGTTCATATCCGTAACCATGACATCTGTATTGAGCAAACCTTTATCCTTGTTAAGAACCTTAAGGAAAAAGCCCTTCTAGGAATACCCTTCTTAAGCTCTATTTATCCCTTGTGGGTAGATAACCAAGGTATAAGAACTAAGCTTTCTGATAAAGAAATTCTTTTTGAATTTACTAATCCAATTGGATGCATCACCCCTCTTAACCAAGAAATTAACCTTGTTGGGTTAGATGTCCCAAGTAAGCTAATAGGCAACCAATTCATGCATAATGACATTTTTTTATGCATTTCAAAATTTCAAATTGGGATTTTGAATCAAGAATTTTTATTAAGAATTATTTTCAAAGATTTTGAAAAAATTAAAAATATGACTTTTATGTATGATTTAATTCACTGGTATATTATTTTAAAATCTAAGTTTCAAAGTTACTTTATTAAAGGAGATTATTTCAACCCTAATCAACTATCTCGTGAATTTTGCAGGGTTCATGAGATCATGGCCCCTAAAAAGAATACCCAAGCTTCTAGCTCTCAAAAATCCCAATCCGGTCAAACTAACCAATCTCCTTCTACCCATAAAATGCTTTGGAGTCAACAAGTTGAAGAGGAAGAAGCACAACTTTTGGCAAAGCTTCATTCTTCTAAACCTATGCATGAATCCAGCCATATGCCTAACAAAATGTTAACCTTATACTATGATCATTCTGATCATTCTAAACCTATTAAGGCAACACAATATCCAGCTACCTCAGGGTCTCAGACCTTTAAGCAGGATACTATGGCTAATCCCTCCCAAAAGGAATTAGCAACAAGCTCTTCTTTTTCAAGCAAACAAATTGTGGTGGCTGCCAACCCCACACCTCTTTCAACAAAATCAAGATATTGGCAAAATGATTTAAATCAATCTCTTTTAGTTATTGAAAGAGAATTTTTCTCTGAAAACCCCAGAGAGATTGCTGCAAAAGCATTTCAAGAAAATTTTCATTATCCCTCTGGTGATATTTTAAAAACAAGAGAGTTTTATGAAGCAGTCCTTATGGAAACTGGTTCTGTTAAGATTAAGCATCACGCTGATAAATTCAGCAATATAGGCTTGGCATTCTCCACCTGCCATATCTATAAGATCCTTACAGTCAAGCAATGGGGTGGAAATCCTAATCTTTCAAGGGAATTTTCTGAACCATCTAAGCCAAGGTTTTTTAATTATTGGGATTATCAGAGAGCATGGTTTAATGCTTTTCTGATCCAGAATAGGGACTTCCATCATTCATGGATGTTCTATTTTCCATCTAAGAATCAGCTTTCCTCTTTCCCATTTTGGTTCTACAGTTGGTGGATTTATTACGGTCCAAATATTAAGATTCTTCCTAAGCCCATTCTGGATGGCTTTGAGCTATTCAGAAGTTCTTTTAATATTCCCAGAGAACTTTCAGCTTTTCCCCCTTTACTATTCTTTTTCAGCAATTTTGGCCTGGCTTGGATAGTCCAGTGGGACTATATTATTATTACAGACGAATCAGCAGCCTTTCCATCCCTGGGAAGGACTTTTAAAACTAAATGGTGGGATGCATTGAAAAATGATGCATCTACTGATGCAGTCAAGCAGTATTTCCTCAAGAACCCCTCACAAGTCTCAGCCAGTGATGATATGTCTCAGTTTCTCCTCAAAAAGCAGCAGTTACAAGCCATGCTCGCAGCAGCTAAGACCCCTCAAGAGTTTCAGAAAATCCTTGATGAAGGAAGCTCAAGCTTTTCCCAAGAAAATTCTTATGCAGAGTCTGACGATTCAACAAGCTACCTTCCAGACAATGGTGATGACTGTGAAGGAATCCTTCCTCCCATAAGAAGATCTAAGTAATTATCAGCCTTTTGTCTTCCTTCAAGAGTATTTTACAAGCTTTACAGTTTCTGTTCCAAAAGCAGCAAGCATGTGTCTACACAGTTTAAAGCAGCTTGCCAGATGTCTTCTCAGCCGAAGAAGGTTGTTTCGGAGGATTTCGGTATTAAAGTGAATCTTACTATTCACTGTTCACTATTCACTATTCAAGCACGGGTCTACTATTCATGGTTACTGTTCAAGATTCCTTTTTTTGCCTATTTAAGGAGGCTCGGGCCTCATTTGTAAGCACGTTTCATTTTTCTCTCCTAAGCTGAAGCTCTCCCTTCTCTCTTCTTTCTCTCTCTTCCTTCTCTCTTCTCTCTCTCTCATCATGTAACCTCTTCAAGCCTTCAAGCTTTCTTCAAGCTTTCTTCCCTTATCCATTGTAAGATATTTCTCCTTATGTAATATATAAGTATGTTTTGATTACCTCCTATATGGATGGTTTTTAATTATGTTTTGTTTTTCATTTTATTTTATGTTCTTGTACCGCCTACATGGTCGGTTTTAATTAAGCTTTGTTTTTAAGTTTATGTTTTCATTTTATACCGCCTACATGGTCGGTTTTATGAACTAACAAGTTTTTGGTTCCTTCTCTTTAAATTTCTTTGTTGGATATCTTTTGTATTTTCTAACCCTCTTCTTTGTTTTGAATCCCTGGCGTAATTCATTTGTATATATATATATATATATATATATATATATATATATATATATATATTATTTTTATAAATTGAATAATATAATATAAAAAAAATTCATTTATAAAATTTAAATATTTTAATCATGAATATAGTTAAATATAGGAGAAATTTCATTTTTTTAAACTAGAAAATATTAAGATGCAATATAATTTTTATTTTAAACATTAAAAAATAATATATATATATATATATATATATATATATATATATATTCATTTCACAAATTAAATATAAACATGATGATATGATATATTTTATTGCATATAATGCCTACATTAGACATAATATTTAAAAATATTATATCTCATTCAAAATGATATCTTATGATATACGTATCATATTCTATCATATCCCTAATAAAATATAATCTTAAGGTTATCCATTATTTAGAAAGAGAATGTGTATATGTAATGCAATTATAATGTAGTGCATAAATTGTAAAAATGTAGTCTTGATTGAAGTGGTTTGTTTAAATAAATTTATTATATTTTTTATAAGGTAAAAATATTTATAATATAATGGAAGGATAAAAGACCTTTGTACTTCTTTGGAAATAGTTTGTTGTTCTCCTGAACAAAAAAATATGAGAAATTTGTTTGACAATTAAAAACTATTTTATATTTTATATTATTAAAAACAAAAAACATGATGTTTTTTAGTTGTTTTCAATTGTATTCTGAAGACTATTTTAAAAAATAATTATACAAACATATAGAATGAGTAATAATAAAACATTATATATATAAAATTATTTTTATAACTTATTTAAAAAATATTAAAAACAGGTTAAAAATATTTTAGAATTCCCAACAGATTTTTGTTTTACAAAAATCATAAAACAATTATCAAAAATTATTTTTCAGAATTGTTTTTAAAAACAATTACTAAATAGACCTTTAATATAAAAGTAAAAAGAAAATGATAATATTAATATTTTCTTTAAAGTGCCAAATACTTGAATAAAATTAAAAATATTAAAATATATAATAAAACAAAAACTATATTAATTTCCCTTGTATAAAATGATAATAACTTCTTTAGCCCTTTACCTTTTTGTTTCCAACTACAATAACGTGAAATATGAAATAGGAATGCAAATATTAATTTTATTTATTAATGAGTTCAAATTATTTTTTAAAATGAGAATCCCAATGAAAAATCATTAATATAAAAACTAAACATCAGTCCCCCCTCTTTGTAAGATTTTGATTCCTCGTTTTTTTACATGTATGATAATTTACCTTTATTCTCATTTTATTTCCATTCTTATTTTCATGAATTAAAAGCAAGTTGATGTCATTAATATATGCTTAGATCAAAATTAAGCCAAACTTTTTGTAAATTTGTAATTTGTGGGTTGGTCCTATCCAACCTGATGTTTTAGAAAGTTTTAATAAGTGTATTTAATATTTTAGTTGAATTTAGGTTAAGTTTCTCTCGGATTGAGCTTGTATTAAGGGTTTGGCCAACCCAATCTTACATCAATCCCAATTTTATATCTATAATTTATATCATAATATATATCAATATTTCGGTTAATATTGTTTTAAATAGCTTTAAAAGAAAGAAATATTAAATTTAATTATATTATGTATTAATTTATTTTCTAGAAAGATCATCATAGTCTCAAAATTAGTTAATTTTAGTTGGATTAAATTACATCTATTGATTTTTTTTTTTTTTGCACTTCTCCTTTTTATAAATGTGGGACAATTCTCAACAGTACATAAAAAAGTAAAACAATTTGTTGGGTGTGATGTGTTGTATCAACTATCAATTCAAGTGGGCATGGACAAAAGTTAGTTATACTTAAGGCAATCTTTTTTTAATTTGCCTCTCAAAGTTTGGTTGAGAATTTAAATGGCAGTTATATTTGATAGATCATTTCGTCAATAACATTTGGACAATTCCTTAATAATGAAGATGAATTGTACCCATTTTTCAATGTCAACCATGTTTTGAACATTCAATAGAATTTATAAAATAAAAAAGGAAAAAAAAAAACATGTTTGACAATAATTTTAGAAAAGGTTTTTAGTCTAAAAAAATATTTTTGAAAAAAAAAATGAGGTATTTGGTAATTTTAAGAAATATTTTTAAAATTTTGAAAAATTACTTATAATGGTTTTTAGATAAATGCTTGATTGGTAATCCTCTTAAAAATGTTTTTTTTTAAAAAAAAAATATTTCTATTAAAAACATTTTAAATAAAAATACTATCATTTAAGGCTCCAAGATTGAGTACAACCACGACCATCGTTTATTATAATTTATACTAAGTAGCATTTTGCTCCTATATGGGAGCCATGTTTTGGACATTTCGATTAATTATTAAGCAAAACTTTTATTTCTTATATAATTTCTTAATTATGTAGATTTGATATCACAACAACCTAAAGCCATATTATAATTAAATTGGTTTGGTTTATCAGAAATTAGAATATCATTAATCAAGCATCACTTTTCCTTTTGAGAAAAATGATTTATTATTGGGGTTGTTTGTCTAAATATATTAAGTGATACCTATTTTTTTTTCATAAAATAAAAATATTTTATAATATAATGAAAGGCTATTTTTTTCTCATAAGTAAAAGTAAAAAAGATAATAATAAAAAAAATTCTCTTTTGAATGTCTAATACTTTTATTGAAATTTAAAAAGTTAAAATATATAATTAAAGAAAAACTATACTAATTTCCCAAAGGATAATCATAATTGCAAGAATTGCCCTCTATTTTATATATTACACTAACCTCCAAGATTATTCTAGTGTTTTTAATATTTACTCTACCCAATTATTTCCATTTTTTTGTCTCAACCTTCTATTTATTTGTTTCTTATTTGTTAATCAAACCACACACAAGCAAATATATATGTAAATTTTAACGTGGTTCAACGATTAATGTAATTATCCTTTGGGCAGTTTGACCCCAACATTCCGAGCAAAGTACAATAAAACTCATTCAGACTTTACAATTCAACATTCTTTACCTTCTCCTTTCTAAACTTAAGTTGTAAAAATATCCAAAGTCATCCATTTTTTAAGGTGAATCTCAATGATAGACAACACCGAGAGGATATTATTTAACCTTAGAATTTTTCACAATTTTTTTTCTTTAAATACTTTTCAATAGAGTAAAAATTACATGCAAATATAAATGCAACAACACTCTCCAAATAATTTGTTAAATGCAGGTTATATGCTAATATTTAAACACTCCCCAACACGATTCATAAGAATAATTTTTCATTAGAATCATTACCATAATTTTCAATTTTTATTGAATATCTATATCAAAATGAAAACTTATATCCAAAGAAGATCATATCTATTATTAGCTTATTGTTCTTCCATTCAACTTATATCTACAATAAATAAATGAAAACTAAATTTAAAATAAATCAAGGAGTAGAATAACAGAAAAAGAGACAGTGACACTAGAATTTACCTAAAAAACCTTTGAAGAAATAAAAAAAAAAACCACGAACATACCACTGATAAAAAAAAATTCCACTATGAAGAATAAATAATGTGTACAAAGATTTAACTAACTCAAGTCTTCTAATCCTTCATAGACTACTTGACTAGTACCTTTTTACTTCAACAATATGTCTTTATTTTCCTAAATATGCTTGGCATCCTCAACAAGTTTGACCTTAGCCTCTTCTTGAAGCTTACTTAAGAAGAAAATGGGTTTTCACCTAAACCCAATATAAATAAAAAATTAAGAGATGAATGAATAAAGAAATCAACCAATTTTTTCTCAAGAAAATCTATTAGTAAACCACTTGAATGAGATTTTCTTAGCAACCAAACACCTCAATTTGGCAAGACAAAAGAGTACTAGGAACAATCGTAAGTTTTTCTCTCTATTTTTGGAAGCTGTTTTTTTTTTCTTTTTTGGTAAGTTGAAAAAAACCCCTTCATCCAATGGATGAGATAACATCAAGAAAGTATAACCAGTATCGATTTTACCCAAAGCTAGATTGATCTTAGAATAGGCTAGTTAAACATTTAGTAAAAAAAAAAATGTTTCCCAAGTCTTCCTAACTCTTTAAAAATATATATATATATATACATTTAACAAAAAAAAAAAAAAAACAACAACATTTTAAAAGATATGGTTGATTCAATATCTTCTCGTTCCAACCTTAACTACATAAATTAGTCTTTTAGCAAATTTAACAACTTGATTTTCATTAAGCAAATAGGATGAAAAAGAATTTGGAAAAATCGAATTATAAGACACTTATGTATTTTGTCCATAGTTATTAACTTAACTAAACACTCACAATTTTAAAAGAAAAATTGGTTTAATTGACATTTTCAATTTATATTTAAATCAATATTAAATTGAGGTTCTTGTAATTAAAATAAATAAATCACATAGAATTTATTTTAAGCTATTTTGATTTTATTTAAATAGTTAGTTAGAAGTAAGTAAATTTAGGGCTTAAATGTAATTGATTTTTAAAATTTATATTAAACTTTAAATTTAAAGTTTAAAAAATTATTTTGACCATAACTCAACAACAATAAATTACACATCTACAACACATACATGCTAATAAATATAAAAAAGTGTATTATAAATTATAAGAAATACAAGTTCTAATAAGCTCAATTCGCCAGTCATCATATCAAATTCATTCACATCTCAATTCATTTGTTTATTACTCCATCAATGGTGGGATGAGTGCAAATAATGAATGTAAATGAGGGATAATTCTCTATAGTTGATAAAAAGATAAAACGGATACCCTTTTTGGGTGTATATGTTGTACCAATTCAAAGTGTGCATGGGCTGAGGTTGTCTAAACCATTCAATCTTTATTTTAATTACCTTGTCAAAGTTGTTTGGTTGAGAATTGAAATCAAGTCTATGAGCGTTTAATGGAAACTACATTTGATGTATGATTTTGTGGAACCATTCAATCTTTATTTAATTGCCTTACCAAAGTTGTTTGGTTGAGAATTGAAATCAAGTCTATGAGCATTTAATGGAAATTATAATTTTGTTTGACAATTCTGGAACACCAAAGAGCTATTGAGTTGGATTTTTGATAAGTGGATTTAATATTCAATATAAATCATAAAAAAAAAAAAAAAATCAATTAGTAGAAGAGTTGACCTTTTTTAAGGTTGTAACTTGGGCAATTGGAAGGTGTATAAGGTTAACTCACGCCGAATTTACATATCAATGTATCAAACTCATGTCAAACCTAATTTGAAGTTAGTTTAGAATTTCTAATTCATGTGAAACATGTGGGCAACTAGGATTCATTTGGGTCACTCCAAGTTATCAAATAAAAATAATTATTTTAGAACCTAAATGTAAATCATATTATGAAATATGAGATTAAAAGTTAGGGTCTTAAAGTCATATTATAAATCATTGAATTAGTTTATATAAATGACTACTTAGAAACTCAAGCTTTAACAATGAAGGATACTTCGATAATTAAAGAGAAAAGGAAATAGTTAGAATTCCTTTTTACCATTTTTGTATTTATTTTATATTTGAATAAAAAATTATAATACAATTCAAATAAATAAATAGTGTGCGGGTTAGGTTTTGGTATTGGTGGGGAATTCATAACTTCAACCTACACCAACACTAATATTTTCAAGTTAATATTTTTTGACCTAAACCTAACCCTAACCCCTTTAAACCACACCCATGTCAACTAAAACAATGAGTTGGACAATTGTTTGGACTTGTCCAAGTTGCAACTCTACTCTTTCTTGAGCTCGTTCTCCTTTCCCTGTTATCCTTTTTGTCTTAAAAATTCCAAATGTTCCTCTACAATCTAATCTTAGCCTCTTCTCTCTTTTGATCCCAGTCAAAAATTTCATTATACATTCCTAGTACGCATACTTAGAATCAATCCTCTCTTGGGCTCTTGTGATTTTAAAGATATTTGTAATTGAAAATATGTAGAAGAAATGGTAAGTGATTGAAGGTTATGAATAAGTGAAAAAAAAAAGACCTACTAAGTTTTAAATTATTATATTTTTATTTTAAAATAGTGTTGGAAGGTTAGGGGTGTCAATACCTTTGTTTTAATCTAATTGGCATGAATTTTGCTTTATCCCAATGAAGGTGTGATAAATCAATTGTTATCTAGAAAGCTTCAAATTGATATCAGATCAGTTGAGTATTGATTATAACATACAAATTTTTACCTTTTTAAAAATAGATTTAAGCCATTAAATTAGATTTGAGTCCTTACTATTTAAACTTATTTCCAAAATTAGAGATTTATTGGTGAAGAGAATTGGTTGTGCCTCCATTAACTTCAAATTTTTTGATGAATTAGAGAGTATTTGTTCTTAATGAAAATTTGCCGTTATTAGAACTAAAAATTTCATGAAAATCGCATTATTCAGTGTTGTTTAGCATCTACACTCATTTTCTTTATCTTGTTAAGTAAAAATTAAATTTCTTCCTATATATATTAAGAAAGGTCAAAATCATGTTTAAAGATGATATTTTAAAGGTGTTCTACATGAAGATTAAATATGATAATGCGATAGGTTTTTTCAAGTATCCGTCTCACCCCACCCCTAATTAGACTAGTTTAGAATTAAAGTAAACAAATTATGGATGGGTTTAAGTTTTTAATTTTTTTTTTTAATTCAAGACGGATTTGAGGAGGATTTGGTTTTAAACCAAGACATGTTAAGAGCAGGTTTAGGTATTATAATCAATTTTATTTTCCCCTGGCCAACTTATATATACAAATAATTTTTAAAATAATTTAATTTAATATTTTTTATTTTTCCATTTTTAACACATAAAAATAATTTTAAAAATTAATCTTTAATAAAATAAGTTATAAAAAATATAATATTTTCTTTATTTACAAAGCATATTTATTTTTAATGTAATTAAACTTTTTTAAATTATTTTTAAAATTTTTAAATTAAAAATAAATAAATAAACAAAGTAGAAATTATCATACTCATCCCATCATGTTTAATTATTTTATTAAGATGCGGATAAAAACTACTTTGTGTAAATGAGATGAGAACAACCTATCTTGAATCCATCCTATTGTCATCCGTAATAAAGATGATGGGTACTAAAGTTTTCTAAGGTATCACACAACCAGTCCCAAGATTAATGGCGGAGTTAGGAATGTGCCCCACAAAAGGCGCAAATAAAGGAATTATTTCAGGGGGCAAATAGAGGAATTTTTTCCTTTAAGTATAAGGTCAAGAGTTCATAACTCCTATTGCCATTTTATTTTTTAGGGGGGTGGGGGCCATGTGCCATTTCTTGGCCTTTGCGCTCAGCTAGAAACAAGATAATTAAAGGTTTTGAGGTAGGTAAAATCTTGTACATAATAATTTTTTCGATTGTAATTGACCTACACTTTACAAAAAAAATAAAAATAAAAATCCTCCCCAGAGATTTTCCCCCATTATATACTTGCATCAATTTGTCCAATTTCTCTAGACTCTTATTTCAAATTTTTGTTTTGATTCATCTTATAACTTAAATTTTATAGTAGTGGATAAAACTAATTTACCATATTGAGTCTTAATATCATTTTTTGCACGTATTTGTTTGTTTCTTTGAAAATTTGAGAAGTGAAACAAAGGGGAAGATTACATTTGGGTCACCCATGGAAACCTTGACCCATTGACTCTCCTTTTGACCCTCTTTAAAGAAAAAAATTGATTGAAATGACATGTTAACTTACATCAAAGTCAAATCATGTCGAAACTAAATCAAATCAAATTTGTTCAAAATTATGCTAGTTTGATTTAAATGCTAAATTAGAAGTCAACAAATTTAAGCGTTAAATCTAATTGATTTTTAAAAATCACTTAAAACATTAAGTTTAACGTTTAAAATACATTTTAAAATTCTAATTCAAAATATAATGAAATACTTAAAAATTAATTTCGCCATAACCTAAGAACAATGAATTACACTAGTAAAATCCACTCAATATACATGATAATGAATATAAATAAACTTATCCTAACATTAAATAATTATAATTTATAGAAAACCCAACCAATTAAAAATTGAATTAATTTAGTTGACTTTATTTAGATTAAATCAGCTATATGGACTTTTTATTTTTACTACTATCGTAATGATTATCGATAAATTTTACTTACCTTCTCTAAATTTTGAATAAAATACATTTAATCACCATTACTTTAAAATTTTGTCAAATATTTCATTTATTCGAGTCAAATGAAAAGTGAGTGAAAATAATAAATAAAAATTATAGAAAAAATATTTAACGAAATTTCAAATTGACAGTAATTAATTCAATTCTAAAAGAAGACGGGTGAAATTAATTTTAATAATCATTGTATCTTGATTCTTTTTTTTTTTTTCTTTTTTTTTTGTTTCTCCTTGTGGAAAGCTCAATTCACGGATCATCAAATCAACTTCATTCACAACTAAATTAGTGTGTTTCCACGTGATCTTGGATTTAAAATAAAATTAAATAAATAAACAAAACAAAACAAAATAGAGGTGATTTTTTTGGGTAGGAAGAACTCATAAAGTTTCATATTGGTGGTGGTAGCAAAGTGGTAAATAATAAATACAAAGGTGGGACAGTTCTCTACGGTTGGTAAAAATGCAAATGAGTTTGCTAGGTGTGATGTGTTGTATAGATTCAAAGTGGGCATGGGCAAAAGTTATCAACACTTGTCACTCTTTATTTAAGGGATTAAATGGCCGTTATATTTGGTGGATAATTTTAACAATAACAATATGGACAATTCTATAAGAATAAAGACGAATTGTAATGTCAACAGTTGGATTTTAACATGTAATATAAGTTATCAATAAAAGAACCTATTGATGAAAGAGTCAATTCTCTTCTTTGCAAAGTACCATTTAAAATATTTTAGTACAACAAGAACTTTTAAGAATGTTATAATGTAAGAATAAAAAAACATATAGAATGCAGAATGAGAAGAATTATAAGTAAAAACAACAAATATTTTTCATTTAAGTCTTGTTATTGAAATAAAGTAGGGTGTTTTGAATGATAAATCCTTTGTATTTACAGAAAAAGTTAAACAAAAAAAATTATAAACTAAAATTCTTAACAAATAGGCTATATTTGAAGAAACAATTATTTGAATTGAAGATGAATTAAGGAAATGGTATTCAAGATCATATAACTAAATTTAATAAGTGTGTCACCTAGTGCATTATATACTTATGTTACTTCTTCAATTTCTCTTAACTCTCTTTGCAAATTCATGTTTTGATTTTATAGATTGAATTTCACCTCGACGGAGAAGGCTTAATTTTCTATGGTGAGAGAAGGATGATATCATTTTCTTATGGCTTGCATCTATTGAATTGTTTGAAAGAGTGGTGTTGCATCATTTTTGTATGTGCTTTATTTGTTTCTTGAAGATTTGAGATGGGAAAAACAAGGCACCCATTGAAAATTTTGTAAGGCCCTATTCACTTTTCCTTTAGGTGCTAGCTCATATTAAGATTCACCTATATTCGGTATCATAACAAGTTTTACCACAAAATCATTTTTGGTTTTTGAATCTCAAGTATGGATCCTCATCAAGAGGTTTTTAATTGAAAGACCTTTTTGTTTAACTAACAAAGTGAAATAGTTTGGAATACCGTTGAATTTGGTTAGTTTGTACCTAAGTTGTAACATTTTTATGACCATTCTAAATCTTACTTAACTTGTATAAGATGAAGACATCATCATCTTAAAAATATATAACATTGAAATAAAGATTATTTTAAAAAATAACATTAATATTAATTTTTTTATTTTATCTTTTTGTATAAAAATATTGTGGTAATTAGTTTTATTTTAATTCCATTTTACATGCTTTAATAAAATTTCTAATTCTTATTTTCATTTTTTTCTTTTCCTTTTTTTTTTTTCAAATCAGTTGCTTTTCTGTTTTATTCTATTTTTCCAAAAGTTTAATATACATGTCAAAAAAGAAATAAACTTCGTTTTCATTCTCTTTCTTATTACATGTAAACACTTCAATCAATTTTTAATTTAGATTGAGCCTTTTTTTTTTTTTTTTTTAAGAATCAAATTCATTTTCATTCCATTTTCTAGTTATAAGTAAACGCTTCAATCAATTTTTTGATTTTGGCACCCTCCCCTTTACTTCTATTCTATCTCCTTTCATCCCAAATATCACTTTCTTTCTATTCCATCTCCTTTCAATGACACATTGAGTAAGTTGATTAGGTGAGCATAGAAATTATTATAGTTAAAGTTCTATACTTTAAAACTAGTTCAATAAATTAAGCAAATTTAAACATTAATTATAAAAGAGAATAAAATATATAATCTATCCAATTAAACCAAAAAAAAAAAAATTGGATTATATCAAAAGTTATTAACAAGTGGTAGGCTCTCCTTGCTTAGTTTGTATTCCGTTTTTATTTACAAAGAAAGAAAGATGAGAAAAAAAAAATGATGAAGAAAAGTTTGGACAGTTAGACTATGATAGGTAACTACTTTTGAAAATAATTTTTTATTCTCTAAAACTAAAAACAAGAAGCATATTTAGTATTAAAAGATAGAATACATTTAAAAAAAATAGAAAATAAAGTGTTCTCTTAGAAAATATTTAAATTGAATTAAGTTATTTTCAATTTTTTTTATGATCATTTTAAAAACAATTACAAATATGAAGAATGATTGAAAGTAAAATATTACATATAAAAGTCATTTAAAATAATATATTTAAAACATTTCAAATTTTCAAACAAAATTTTATTTTACAAAACATTATAGAACATTTTTCAAAGTGAATTATTTTTAAAAATATTTCCCAAATAGATCCCTATTTTTTGTTTCCATTTTGTAGAAAATCGAGTTCAGGAAATAGAAAAAGTGAAAACACTAATTTGGTGTTTTTAAAATTTTCTTAAGAAAAATGAAACAATTTTTAAAAAAGTAAAACACAAAAGAGGAAAAAATAATTTAAAACATAAAAGAAATAAGAATTTTTACCAATAATATCATAGTTTTCTTCAATATTTTTTTTACCAATAATATTATATTTTTATATTAAAATGTAATTCATTTTAATATATCAAAATATACACTATTGTTAAGTTCATTTTTTAATTATGGATATATTAAAAAAAATTATTACACTATTAAAATAAAAATTTCTACTACATTATTAAAATAACCAATAAAGCAAATAAAATTTAAAAAAAATAATAAACAAGTATAATTTATTTATTTATTTATTTTTATGTTAAAAATCAGTACTAAAAAATATAATAAAATTGGTCAGTTCTTTTGTTAATTATAGACATTTTATATTTTTATTATACTATTAAAATAATTAATATAAAAAATAAAAATAAAAGGGAATAATCAACCAATACAATTTGATCATCTTTCATGTAATTTTTTTTATACCAAAGAAGGTTTCCAAATTTCATTTTTTTAAAACAATATTAACTTTTTTTAATTGAATTTATTTTCAAGAAAAAAAAAACATAGAAAAATAAAATATTTTTAGAAAATTAAAATATAAAAAAAAATTCTAAATCAAGCATAGCCTAAGGCTCTATTTGGGAACTATTTTTTTAGAACAATTTCTTATTCTTCAAAATAAAAAATTATAGAAAACACACTTTAACAATAAAAAATTATTTTAATTTTTTTTGTTTTCATTTGTTTTTTTAATATTGTTTTAAAAAATAATTATATAAATATGTAAAATGATTAAAAATAAAATATTATACAAAAAAATATTTTTAAAACATATTAAAAATAGGTTAAAAACATTTTGAAATTCTCAAACAAACTTTTGTTTTATAAAATATCAAATAACAATTTTAAAAAACAGTTATAAAAAAAAGGCATACGTGTTTAGTTTTGAAATTTGAGAAAATGCCCGGCTAGCTCTTAATGACTCCATCATTGGTAGTGTTTGTTTTTTTGGCTTTCTGTTGAAAACAATTTGTTTTCAAAGTTTAGGTTGTTTATTTTTCTATTTTTTTATAACTTATTATAAATTTTTTACTAAATAAAAAAAGTCAAAATATGTAACTTTTTCTAAATAGAAAAAATAACATATTAATTTTTATTTATTTTTTAATATTTAATAGAAATAAAATACTATAAAAATAAATAACCTAATATTTAACACTATTAAATTTTAAGGTTCTATTTACAATTAAGTAAAAATACAAACATTACATAGTAACGAAAAAAAAACCCGCTTACATGGTTACACCTCGTGCTCCAACCGTGATAACAGTATTTGGACTAGATTCAGTTGGGCTAAAGCAGATTCAGACCGCCTGGCCCAAATAAGACAGCTCTGCCCATGTTTTTTTTTTACTTTAGATTTGAAGTTGAGACATGTCGGGTTAGGCCCAAAGGTATTCGTTTGAGCCCAACTTGAGGCTCCTGGCTTTATAAGGTATATTTTTTATGTTAATTTGAGCAAAATGCGTAGTTTACCGGATAATAGTAACTACACAATAATTTGTGATGTTATTGAATTTTAAGTCCGTAAAATAAATTTTAAAAATATTTTTATTGAAGAGTATGATAACTTTGATATTTTTGAATATTTTAATGAAACATTTTCTTTTTCAAAACAAAATATCTCACCCTAATTTTTAAAAGACAATTATTCATCTAGTTTATAAATTTTATTCAAATAATTTTAGAAATTATATTTGATTGAACTTTAAAATGGGAAAACTAAATAAATAAATAAATAAAAAAAGACATTTTGAAAGAAAGAGAACAAAAAGTACTTTAGGGCTTATTTGGTTACTAATTCTAAAAATAGTTTTTGAAAACAATTTTTAAAAATTATTCTTTAATATTTTGTAAAATAAAAGTTTGTTGAGAAATTTAAAATGTTTTTAACCTACTTTTTATATTTTTAAATATGCTTTAAAAATAATTTTTGTATTTAGTATTTTATTTTTAATTATAATTATTTTTTAAAACAATTCTTAGAAAAACAAGTAAAAACAATAAAAAACAACTAAAAGATGTTTTTTATAAACACCATATTTTCTATATTTGATAATGTAAAATAAAAAATAGTTTTCTAATTGTCAAACATGGTTTTCATGATTTTTAATTTCTAAACAAGGTCTTAAAATTTTTATATAAAATATTTTAGCCATTTAGCACCTTTTGCAAATTTGACTCTAAGTAAAAACGAAGAAGACATTTTCTTTACATTTTTTTTTGTCTTCTTCATAAACTATAAAAAAAATGAAAAATAATTTAAAATTTTGTAAGCAATGACTTCTAAGGGACATTGGCTTAATAACATGATAATAAAAATTGTTGAGAAGATTAACAAGGTCTTAAATGTTTTATAAAATTTTTCTTTTTTTTTGAAACTATAATGAATGTTTATACAATAGAAATTCAATTAAAAACTAAAATTTGTACTGTGATTTTAGTATAAGTTTTTTTTCAAGTACTTTTTTGAAAAATTACTTTTTTTTTTCTTTCAAAAAACATTACAAATTATTTTTCAAATTTTAAAAAATGTTTCCTAAATTTTGTTAAACATTTATATATATATTTTTAAATTAATTTTTAGATTAAAAATTGTTCCTTAAAATCTCTATCAAATATATCCTTATTTGACTATAATTCAAAATTAAAATTTCATATAAGTTAAAATGAATCTTTAGCAATAACTAGTATCTTTGACTGTTTTTATTATACCATTAAATGAAGCTATAGCAATAACTAACATCTTTGACTTGTTTTATTAGACTATAAACTATTTAAACAATAAAGTTCTTATTAAACTAAAAAAGGGCTTTAGGCCCTATTTGACCAAAAAAAGAAAAAAAAAAAACATAGAAAATATTTTTTTTTTAAGTAAAAAAATATATTTTTATTTTATTTATTTTATGAGTGTTGTTTTAAAAATAATTAAATAAAAAAAAATTATATATATATATATATATATATATATATATATATATATATATATATATATATATATATAATTTTTTAACAAAACACACAAGTTAAAAACATTTCAAATTTATAAATAAACTTTTGTTTTACAAAACATGATAAAATAAATTTTTAAAATTTCTTTTAAAAATACCTTAAAAATAGACTCTTAGTGCAATTGATAGTGATTTTAAGAAGTATTCCCATTAGAAATACTTCTTAAAATCATTGTCAAATGTTTTTAAAAAATTAATTCAAAGTTTGCATCACCAAAAAAAAAAAAATTTACATATGAGATAAAAAAAAAAAGGTTTATGAAAATTAAGACAGAAAAGGTAAAAAAAAATGAAGTTATTACTTATTACTATGTGTCAAACATTGGAACAACTTCAATCTTTATTCTCATAGTTTTCAAGGAAGATGGTAGAAAGAGTAAATAATTTTTTTCTGATTACCGGAGAGAATTTCATATAAAGCAATAATTATATTATTATTAATTTTAGATAATAATAGGAAAGTCCTTAAAAAAAAAATCACAATATAAAAATATAAAGAAAATAACACATATTATTTATAATAGTAAGCAAGTCTTTATAAGAATGTATAATAAAGAAAAAATAGAAAGAATAGATATGATATAAGATATTATTTCCTTTGTAATAAAAAATCCTTCAAAATAATATATCATAATAGAAAAATATAAATAAATTATTTGGTATATTGATTTAGGGTATTTTATTATAGAAAAAGTATATAATATGAATGTATTTTTTATATTTGGTATTTTGACTCAACTTACTTTTTAAAGCATGTTGTTAAATATATTGTAATCTATATATCTATGTGATTTAATATAAATATTTTTGTAGAAAAAATAACCTTATACCAAATATAAATATAAATATCTTCATCAATATATAAAAACGATTTGTGTAAGAAATTCCATGCTGTTGAAGATACTCGGATACCGGTGCGCGTACAGTCAGATCAGATAGACCGCACCTCGCATTCACCCAAAATAATAATAATAATAAAGCTTGGTGGGCACTCGGTAGTGGACTCCTCCTTTGAGTTGAACTTGAAAATAGGAATTAAATATTTAAAAAAGGCAAATATGCTAGAAAAAGAAAAAGGGCAAAAAAAAAAAGGAAAATTCCTGTCACAGACGATTCTCAACCGTGGGATCTGCATAACGCAGGTTACCATGATGGACGGTGAGTCTGATCTGGCGGACTGTGGTGGGCGTGGTGATGGCTGGACAAATAAGTAAATAGAAGGGAAAATAAGAAACGCGCAAAGAGAACACGCAAGGAGTTGAGGAGTGACGACAAAGCGCTTGCACAGAATTCGTAATCGAGGAAAGGCCCAAGCCCCAAATATTATCGGCGGTGTCGGTGATCCGTAGGAAGTCTTATGAGAAGAGAAAGGGTGTTCTCTGAGCCCCTCTTTCTCTCTCTCTAGAATTCCGACATACAATTCCTTTCCCATTTCCCAAATTTTCAACTCTATTCCACACCTCTTGTTTGGTAGATTTCTTGGGCTCCTCTGATTTCACCGATCCGTTATCAGATCCTCCGATCCACATTACTTGAATCGGAGTGGATCCAATGGCGGCATCGCGGCGGCTCCGGGACCTCCAATCGCAACCGGCGAACAAGATCTGCGTTGATTGCTCACAGAAAAATCCTCAGTGGGCATCGGTTTCGTATGGCATCTTCATGTGCTTGGAGTGCTCCGGCAAGCACCGCGGACTCGGTGTTCATATCAGCTTCGTCCGATCTGTGACCATGGACTCGTGGTCAGAGATCCAGGTCAAGAAGATGGAATCCGGCGGCAACGAACGGCTTAATTCGTTTCTCGCGCAGTACGGGATTAAAAAAGAGACGGATATCGTCACCAAGTATAACACCAAAGCTGCCAGCATTTATCGGGATCGAATCCAAGCCCTAGCGGAAGGGCGGCCATGGAGGGATCCTCCGGTTGTGAAGGAGACCATTGGCGCTGGCAAAAGCAAGCCTCCACTAGGGCAAAGTGCTGGTAATGGCGGTAGGGATGGTGGTTTTGGTGACAATGGGGGTTGGGATAGTTGGGACAATGACGATGGATTTAGATCCACGGACATGAGGCGAAATCAATCGACTGGTGATGTTAGGGGAGGAAGCGGAAGCGGCGGACGAGGCTTCCCGGCGAGGTCTCGGTCGACGGAGGATATGTATACGAGGACAGAATTGGAGGCTTCTGCGGCCAATAAAGGGGACTTTTTTGCGCGGAAGTTGGCCGAGAATGAATCTAGGCCAGAAGGAATACCCCCTTCGCAAGGAGGGAAATATGTAGGGTTCGGATCCACTCCGCCTCCGCCACAGATGAATGCGCAAGGGGACGTTCTCAAGGACACTGTGTCTGTTGTCTCTCAGGTGATTGTCGTGCTGTTTAAATGTCGTTGCTTTGATCTCATTTTTCTGTGTTTATCTAGGCATTTCATTGTTGGGCTGTGTACTCCTCTCATATAGGGGCTGGGTAGGTTAACTTTGGTTGCTACCTCTGCGGCACAGTCTGCTGCCAATGCTGTCCAAGCGGGCACAAAAGAGCTCAGTTCCAAGGTATGTGGCTTTTAATTTTAGTCGGACATATAATTATTTTTTAATTTTGTTTTGATGATCATTACTTTGCAATTTAATTTGAGTTTCTGAATAGATAAAATATTTAATCGATTAGCTACTCTTGAATTTTTATGATAAGTTTGATGTGTGAGAATATGGTAATTAAGTGTTGCAAAGGATAGCTATGAAGTTTATTGTAGGTTAGCAATGTGCGGTATTCTTGATTTGAGGTTCTCTAGGCATATATACTAAAGATCACTATGCACACCTGGATTTGTGAGGAGAAAACAAGGAAGAAATGGAGAAACTTTCACAACCCTTGTTGGGCCATACTGATCAAAAAAAAAAACCCTTGTTGGTCCATGCGGAAATTTTTTTCTCCATCTATGCGAGTTCAAATTTTTGGCATCTGCTATCTTAAATTAGTTTGCACATTTGATTGTCCTATGTAGGCATACTTTAAAGATGATGAATGATCACCAGGTGGTTTTTTGACCTCTAATTTATTGTTTTTCCCTACACTTTATTGCAATAATAAAAGGGAAAACCTATGCATATGTCAAATGTGATGCTTAGCAAGGTAGCCTAAAAGAGAAGGATTTTCAACACAAGTTCCTCAAACTTTAAAGTAGTAAGTTGAGGAGCTCCCCATCCTTGAAAATCTTTCTATTTTTTTGCCTTCTTTTGGTCAAAGCAATTTAGATCTTATAGCTTTCTCTGGAGTTACCTTCATGCATTGTATGTGGTTGAAGTTAAATGCTTGAACGTGGATCATTTGGTCAGTGGAAACTTTGTCATTCTTACTATGTATTATGGGTAAAATTGATGTTGATTTGTGGATTAATGTTTGATTTATATATTATATAAAATAAAAAATTATTATAAAAAATTAAAAATATATAAAATTACAAATTTGAATAATGTTTGATTTTTATATTTGGTATATTAAATTAAATGATAAAGTTTAATATTTTAAATTTTATTAAATAGAAATGTGTAATATTTAAGAATGAAGATGTATTTAAGATGAAAAAAATTTATATTTATTAATCTTATCTTTTTGTCTTTGTATTTTTACTATTTTATTTTTTTAAATTATTTTATTAATTAATTTATGTTATATTTTATAATTATTATTATAAAAATAAACAGGAATTTAAATAAAAACATTAATCTTAGATTCTTATTATATATATTTTTTAACAACATCATTTAATAAATATGGTGCAATGCTCAATGGTTCAAAGACTTTAAACTTTAATATTTAAGAGATCCGTGTGTCCAGCCCTCCAAGAAGCAATGTTTTGCTTTTAATCAGTCCCAGTCCCACATAAGAAGCATATGAATTTTATGTGCTCTAAGTGCTCTATAAATACCTTGCAACATCCCTTATAAGCTAAACTTGCCAACAAATTGGGCTAGAGGCATGGCTCAAATATAAGTTTTATAAGTATTTCTTGTCATTGGATTAGGCCTAGTGGCTTGGACCAAATATGGACTTATAATTAGTTAGTTTTAGTTTTAAAAGTATTGGGTGTGGAATGGGCCTGATGGATAATGGGCCTCTTAATAGTAAACAAATATTTGTACCAATTAAGGTTTGGCCGGTTTGTAAAAAATCGGATGGTTTGTTTGGTTTGGCGGTTCAACCGTCAGTTTGAACTGTTCAATGCCAGTTTGACCACAAAACGGTTCATTGAGATGGACCGAACTGGAAAGTTCACCTGTCGATGGTTCGACCAGTTGGACCGGTTGGTCCAGTTTTTAAAATAATGATGCTTTCTTTGGTCGGAGGTTAAGTTGTTTATAAATGATTGTCCTCAAAACACTAGTTAGTTTCTTTGATTGGTTGGGCTTTTGTTGAGGTTGTTGGAGCCTCTCTTGTTTTGTAGATCTTTCTCTTGTTTGAGCCTTTTATGTGGTGGGTGTATAGGTTTTGTATGTCTTGAGTCACTTTTTTGGTGCCTTTTTTAATATTTTTTTGTTTTACCTATAAAAAAATAAAAATAATGATACAATAATACATACACCTTTAGCTATCTTTCATAATTCTTAAGAAAAATCAAATTATTATTTTTTTTTTAAAAATTATTATATTAATTGTTTAAAATGTAAAATAAAGTTAGAAATTAATCATAAAAGTAAAGAAGAAAAAATAATCCCATATTAAAAGCTACATTCTTGTTATCAAAGGTCATGCTAGAAGTTAAGTAAGTTTATTCCTATTGTAAATATTGGGGAATTTTCATTTGAATGATTTGAATTTTAATGTTGAAAATGATAGTAATTGCTGAATAAAAACTTTAACTTAATATGTCAATTTTGCGAATATAAAAAGTTGAAACTTTGGAGATGACATATAAAGACATATATTAACAATAGATACAAGTACATATGTATAATAAAATTCAGAATTTAAAATTATATAAAAAAATTAAAAGTTTATTGATGTGAATTTTGTTATGAACTTGTACATGAATCTCATGTTATGTTAAATTGAAAGCTTTAAAACTCTAATATTTAATGTTTTCATATGGTATGATATGATTTAAAATCTTTTAATCCTTCTATTTTTCATGAAATTGGTTATATATTGTTTTATATTTCATGCTTTCAATATATATATGTTCATTTATGCATATTTTTTTAATTTAATTTTTTATTTGTATCGATACAAGATACAAAAAAATTGAAAAATGATGCAAGAAACGTTTTACAAGCTAACAACTATGGTTTCCACTTGAGGGTTGGTGAGTGTATGCTTCCTTGTGCTTTTTGTTTATGGGGCTTCTCGTGTATACTTCATGTATGCTTCGGTTTGCCTTCTTGCTCCCTTCTTTTAATATAATTATTCTGTGTTTATCTATAAAAAAAAAACAACTATGGTTTCCACAAATGGACAAAAATGCTCTTCACAATTTTTCCTTTTTAACAACCCTGAGGGATAGCTCAGTTGGTCTAGCCTTGGGTTTGCTCCCCAATGGTCACCAGTTCGAGTCCCCTCAGGGCCACTGGAGGTTTACCCGGTCATTAACTTCAGGGCCCCGTGGGATTAGTCGAGGTGTGCGTAAGCTGACCCGGACATCCACGGTTATAAAAAATAAAAAAATAAAAAAAATTCATTTTTAACATTCAATTTTTTTCTTTTTCTTTTTCTTTTTTTCTATTCTCCTTTCTATTTTTTTTTTCTCATATGTTGTTTATCTAGATTTAACTTCATCTATGAATGTAGATGCATCAACTTTCCTTCTCTTATTATTCGTGTTGCTTGTTCTCCTTTCTTATCTTTGTTTTGAAAAGGGTATAAAAACTTAATAGAAGGTTTTTTTTTTTTGTCCTAATGGGGTCATGCACATTCGGATTATGTGGTCAACATTAAGATAACCAGGTTCTTCACCATATCATTTATTTGATAGGCTTAAAGTCTCTCACCATACTGTAGCATGTGATTTTAATGAACTTTTGATGTTAATCTGTGATTCCTTTTCATCAAAGGAAATTGAACTTGTTTGTGTGTTATTACATATTTAGTCTCGTTGTGATGATATTGGAACCTTTAGAATAAAGTTGGTGTCTGTTGATTAGTAATGGAACTTTGTTGCTATGCTTGCATTTTGAATGCGTCTTAGCAACTTGAGAAATTCCTTGTAACTAATATGGCCATTATGATTAGAAAGAGCAATTTTTAATTTGAAAATCATATAGTTATTCCTGCTAGTAGTTTCTTGTGTGCCTTATCATCTTTATTGTTCATATCTATGTTTGGTGCAAAGGCTTCCCCTTGAGCCTTACCGCAAGGTGCAAACTAAGGTATTCACTTGGTTGAAGGAGTGCCTTAAAGCACATGTGCACATTTATAAAATTTGCTAAATTTAGACCTACTACTACATCTATGCTTTGTGGTATGCACTTGATTGAACTGAGGATCCGACATGAAGATTTTTGCCCATTTGGGCATTCAGGAAAAGAAAGATGTGAATTCCTTGACATGTATATTTATATGAAGTAATTAAGGGAGGCATATATAGGCATATACAACATTCTTGTTGGTTAGAAAAATGGTCAAAAAATGCTAAAACATGTTAGAGAAGATGTTTGAAAAGAGCAGTAGAGGATGATGTGTTTCAAATTGAAGAAAATGAAAATTTTTAGGGGATTGATATGAGGAGTGGCTCTGAATTTGCAATATTTTATATTTTACATGTGCCCTGGGTTGTGTCTTACACAGATCAGGAATGTGCATGTGCACCCGTGCTCCAGGAGACCTTTGCTCTTTTAGAACACAAGGGAGACTGCTGGGACTAATGTCTTGACTCTTGGGGTTCTTTGAATGAGTTTCAAGCATTTGGATGCTAATGATAAACTTTTGTTTTACCTCTCCAGTTTTGCTGTTTTGGTCCCTAAAAGGAGTAGTGAATAAAATAGTTGCACCAATCACTTTGTGCTCGTTCATACAAATTTTGAGGCTTGGTTCAAGTAGTAAGGTTTGGAGAAGGTTCCAGGTTTAATTTTGTGTAAAATAAAGTGTACCTATCTAAAAGAGTATTCTTGCCAATGCACTTACAAGTGTGATTGGAAAAGTGGTTTGGAAAATCTTGATTGCCTTTCTAGGGGACAGGACAACATTAGGTATTGGCTTTAGGTTGGATTGGTGAGTGGAGCTCTCATCAGCTATTTCCAATGGCTTCAGGCATGGGGATTAGATGTCCCCTTTCTTTTTGTTTGGCGGTGTTGATTTTCAGTTCTTGTATCTTAGGGTCATTTGGTTATGTTTGTCAAGTTTAAAGTTTGGCCTGTATAACAGCAAAATTATCGTGTTCAGAAACATAAATTTGGGATGTTTTGGCTTCTCCCTTTGGTTGTAAAGAGGGTGAGTTTCTGTTCCTTATTTTTTTATCTTTGGATGATTCATTCAAATCTACAGCAGTCTAGGATGTCTAGGATCTGGTGGTGGGACTCTTTTGCTTCATGTTAGAAACAAAATATATCCAAGTGAAGTGCGATTATCCCTATTAAAAGCATATTCTTTACCTTGCCTTTTTACTAATGTCCTCTTTGGCTACTCATTTCCTAGTCTGCAACAGATGAACTCCAGAGAGACTTCTTATGGCTGGGTAGGGCAGAGGATGAGAAGTTCAATTTGTTTCACAGATCAATAGCGTGTTTCTCTGAGGTGGTTTTTCTGTTTCAAAACTTGCTTGCTCTTAATAGGGCTTTGCTTGGTAAGAGTGACTTGAAGGTTCAATAAGTAAAATGATACATTTTGGTGGAAAGTGGTGTTACTCAAGTTTTGGATTCTACAGTAGGGAGTGGTGTGTTTAGAAGGCTTGGGATTGGGTCCCTATAAGAAAGGGGGTGCAGAGGGCTACTAAGATGGAGTGACATAGGATGGTTTTGTGTCTAACTTGCACCATTGTTGGGAACAACTAAAGAAACTAGATTCTGGCATAATGGAATGAGGAGGTGGCTTGGCTTTCAAGGATCAAAATTCTGGGTTTCTTCACCTTGGAATTCTGATAGGTAAGCCAAGGCTGTTGGCTATTGGTGTTTAGAAGGGGCATAAAGCACTGGGGTTTGTGTATAAATAGAAGCTTTTGTGTTGGGGAACTGGTAGTGGTGGTTTCTTTGTGGCACTTTATCAATAACTTTTGGATTTGGAAATATAAGGATCTTTTGTATTGGTTGTTGTCTAAAGAATTTGGTTAGATCTCTCTTCAAGGAGCTTTCTTGTAGGAAATCTCCTCCTTTTACAGTTTTGATCGGCCGGGTTCCTTGCATCAGGTCTTTGTTGTGTTTTTTCTGTGGGAGGCAGATTGGGGCAAGATTGTCACTATTGCTCAGTTTATGGTGATCAGCTGATAAGAAAGTTACGGAGTCTGCCAGCCCTATCCTGATCCATTATATAAGTGGCTAATACTCATAAGATATTATTTCTGAATTTCATTATTTGAATTCTTCTAAAATGCATAATCCCTGTTCATTTATAAGTTTAATCCTAAATAGGATCTTAAACTCTTGAAATTTTCAAGATAGCTAAAGTCTTGTGAGAGCTAAATTTTTATTCCAAGTGATCTTGAAATATCTTTTGAGTTACAAGTAAATTAATGAACTTTTTAAAAACTTCCTTTTTATTTTTTATTTACTTTGATGACCGAGGAACCTTTCATGGCCAAACCCTTAGAATCTCCATGGGGACCATATCCTCAGGGTATTGACCGTGCTTGCCACCAGGTAATTTTTTAAAAACTCCTAATTCAACCCAAGCTAATACTCCTAAAACATTGAGAACCTTTTCATCATAAGGACACAAATCCTTCCCAACCCTTTTACCACTTGAGCCAAGCCTCAAGCGTGAAATATTAAGAACTTGAAAAGGTATCTCATGTATTTTTAAGTATGATCTTCATATGGCTTCTGATGCATGACTGCATTTCTTTTAGGGGGAGAAGAACAAGAGTTTTACCTAGGTGCTCCATTCTTTTCAGGCAAAAAAGCTTTTACTTTTCCATGTAGGTTGTATGTGCTTATGTAAAACTGAAGTTGCTTATAAATGATGCATCTCATGTTTGGGGTAGAAATTTGTTAAAGTTTTTTGTATTAATATATTTAAACAACTTCATTAACCCTTTGTTTTATTCTTGAAAATATTGAGGAAAAATGCTAAGGAAAGAAACTAGAAAGGAAAAAAAGTGAAGGAAGAGAAAAAATAGATTTAAAGTTGATAATTTATATTTATGTGCTTCTTTAAACCCATTTCACATATTTTTCATCTTCTATATACAGACTAAATAATGTATAAATGCACGAGTTTCTAACTAATTTTAATCATATTTGATTTTCTTTCATATTTTCCATGGTAAATCAAACATGAGAAAATCAATTTACTTAGCTTTTTTGTTTCCTTTCTTTAGTACTTTCCTAGAACCAAACATGGGCTAAGGCTTTATTTCTTGAATGATTATTTTGTTACAAATGTATATTATTTATGATGGTTGTGTATCACTTTATTCAACCTAAGGTCAATAACCATCTTCTAATAATATACTATTGTTGCGTGAAGAATCATCATTCAATTATTAAGCTTAAACTAATATGTTCAAATAGATAAACTGTCAAAATTTTGTTTTATTAAAAATCTCTAAAGGCAAAGTTGTTCAAAAAGGGATAACACAAGACTCATGAAATGTATACGCAGATATGGCAAGGTATATAGGGTCAATTTTTGGGTTTAATAGCAGGGTGGTTTAGCTCTTCCTTGCATGCACATTTGGGTGAAGATCCTACCAATTGATCATTTACATGATTAGAATCAAACTATTTGGGACCTATATGCTTTTTTCGAACACAATTTTGAATTATCCCCTTACCCACTAATTCAATGCTTTCTCTTCCTTCATATTTGGTTGAGATTTATTTGCAGATTCAATATTTCAATGCCATGCCTCTTGAAGCTGTAAACGTGATATTGTTCTGTTACATCAAAAGTTAGGGTGCTTGAATTTAGTTGATGCAGTAGCATCTATCTGGAGTGTTGCCTCATTTGGATATTATAAAAAAAATTTGATCTTATGGTGAAAAGTTAAGCTAGTATGAGATAAGAGTACAAAACCGTTTACCATTGAAAAAATAATATTTGTTGGATCTGCATTTCATTCCAATGTGTTTCTAGATTTTTTTATTTATTTTTAATTAAGCTTGTTGCTTCAAATACATGTATATTTGTTTGGTCTTTCAATTAATTATTTAGTATTTTTTATTTTTGTATCTATTATATTATTTGAATTCTCTATTAAATTTTGGGTACATCCCAGTATGCAACATTATCTTGTGCTTTCATTATTGTTCAAATGTCTTGAGCTTCACTATTTAAGGAACTTTTCTCTAGCTTAAAGTCCATGAGCTTTATTAAAATTGAAACAGTGTTTCTCACAATCTTGAAGCCTATAAAAAAAACAAGAGTTCTCTGCAATCCCGTCCCCTTCTGTGATATTACCATATGAGCACTATGTCAAATTGTTAAATTTTAATTTGTAACCATTTTTACAGGTGAGGGATGGTGGTTATGATTATAAAGTGAACGAGACTGTCAATGTTGTTACCACAAAAACAACAGAGATTGGTCATAAAACATGGGGTATCATGAAGGGGGTCATGGCAATGGCTTCACAGAAGGTTGAGGAGTATGCTAAAGATGGAATGAAATGGAACAGTGATGGCTGGCAGCGGAATGATAATGAGAAAAATGGTTTCTATCAGGAGTTTGGTCAGCAATCCAAAGGATGGAACTCATCTTCTGAGGGAGGGCAGCCGTCATCCGGTGGGCACGTCAATTCTGTTAGCTCAAGCTCATGGGATGATTGGGACCAAAAAGACAATAAGAAGGAAGACTCCACAAAGGGGGCATCTCATAATGGAGACAACTGGGCTGGCTGGGACGACGCCAAAGATGATGGATATGAAAATTTCTACCAGAGTGCATCTGATAAGAAAGCTGTTGGTCGCAATGGGAAATCTGATACCATGTGGACAGAGGGAGGTTTTCTCTAAAGGTTAGTGTATTTTCTCTTTCCATTTCTTTCTTCTTATTTTATGTTTTCATTGCCTGGAGTTTTAATGTAACTTCTGGAAAGGGCTTGTGTTTCTTCGAAGTAGTTTATAAATGTACAACCGTCAACAATGAGGGCTAATTGCCCAATTAAAAGAGGAAACTTTGCTGCTTGTGTGAGGGATATTATTTGTGGTTTGAAATTTTTATAATTGCTTTGTAATTTTAATGACTGGGTCATTTTTCATTCATCCTTGATCTTACAGTTGTCATTTTGAGTTCTCAATAGGTCATGACGGTTTCTCAGTTTAGTCACTGTGATGGAAATTTTTTGCAAGGTTCTGTGGAACTGTCATATTTTTCACCAAAATGCTGTCCTTAAATGGCGGATAAGAATTTGTAACTCTTACCAAATGATGAGATAATGGGTTGCTGTAGGCTGCCTTTGTTGGCAGGTGGTTGTTGAACTTTCTCTCCATGCAGTTGGAGAATAACCCAACTTAAAAGGTAAAGGGTTAATCTCACTGCATAGGGATTTATGCCTATCCTTTTTGTCAATCAATTTTAATATTTACACCTGAGAATGGTTAAATTTTGAGCTCGGCCCTTGGATGGTGAGAGTGATGGGATGGTGGTACCTGAAGTTGGTATCTTCGGTTTCACGAAATTCCAAAATTATCAAGAATCCTTGATTCTTTGTTCTTTTAATTTTTTTGGCAAGCAGCAAAACCTGTTATCACGGTATTAAGACAAATGGATTGGATACACGAAGTTTCAGCTGCACACATGTTAAATAAGATCAGACTGTGGGTTCCTCAGCCGTGATGGTATCATCCATGTGATCATGGATTGGCATCAACAGTGGTTGGTGGTGTTCATGTGGTAAGGAGTGGTGCTGAATGACGAGCACAGAAGCCGTGATGCCTCGTCCTGAAGATGCCAACACGTCTCCAATGGGACCCAACTCAGCATGCTCTGGTTGGTGATCCGACAGTTGTGCTATTGCTACCATATTTGGTGGAAATCCACCCTTACCCACTACGATCAGCTCATACTCCCTGCACCGGCCTATTGCCAACAACACCTCTTCCAACACGTTGGTGGCCTCAACCTCCTTCTCCACGTGCTTTGCTGACCCTTCCCACCTACTCCTAAATTCTGCAACTGTTGCCTCATCCAGCTCCTGATTATACCACAATAGCATTAGTGAATTTATTTTCGCGTCAACGTTTTAGTTTCCCGTGGCGACGGAAAGTTGGAGGTTACAGGGAAGAACAATAAACTCAAAACTCACCTTCTCCTTCCCACAGTAGATAGGAGTAGTTGAGGAGGCACAACATACGTCTATACATCCATCCTGTGCCAGTCCCTGGGAACTGATGCTGTTAGAGTCAATCTTACCCTTTTCAACCAACCTCACTAGTGTCACTCTAACTGCCGAATGCTCAGCCATACTCCCGCCCAGTTTCAAAGCGTAGCGGTCATCTGGCCCGCCCAAGAACAATATGCACACCCTCCTTTCAACTCCACCAAATCCACGGTCCACAAGCACCCCCACCGGGCAGGGTGCATTTTTTAGTACCCTTTGATTCACTCCTCTCCATTCATGTCCCACATTCTCCACCGCCTCCTCTCCCTCTCCTCTCCACTGCTTGTGGAAGGACAAGACGATCATTCCAACCCGTTTCTTTTTGGCCGCATGGCAAATGTCCTCATGCATCGTGGACAAAGCCGAGATGGCCTTGGTTGGCCGAACAGTGACTCTCCCGAAATGAGCGTAGGGCTCAAATGCAGCACCCACTTGGTCCTTCAACTCCCCTCTCCGAAAGCCTTTGATGAATGGAAATCCATTCTTCCTGCCACGTTGAACCATAAGGATGGAGGAGGTGCGATCAGTGAGCTCCATCAGATGCATCACGTAAAGCTTGAGTGGGGATTTGTTAGCGTTACAAGTGGAGTCAATGAGGCTGATAAGTGAGGGTACATTTGCAGGACCATGCACACAAGCCAGGATCCGAAGCTTGTCCTGTGATGAGTTTTCAGCCACATTCGATTCCCGCTGTATTTGAGGCTGAGCCTGTGTGGCTATTCGTCGGATGGGTTTGTAAATGGCCATCACTGCTGGAGTTGTCATGAAGGTGGTGAAGAGTGCCATGAGCACCAAAATTGCAAACACCTCATCGTTAAGTACCTGTTCAACAATTTCAACCATACCCTATCTTTCTTAGATCATCAACATTAAAAAATTTTCATCATGAAATTACTTAATTATTTTCTCTCAAAAATTAATTTTGTTGCAATCAATGATTAATATAAAAATCTTCTGACACAAACAGCTTAAAAAACTTGAACAGGTCTTCGTAAATGGTTCAATTGTGATTTGTGATTTTACTTAAAAGGCCAAATTTCAGACGCAGACATACATTTAATCATGAATGCTGGTAACGAAGATGATGGTATGCCAAATTAAATTAGTGAACATTCAACAACTTAGAAGATAGTGACAAACAAGTTTCGATCAAATGCCTAGGAACAATTTGGCTAACATGACAACTAAGCGGATAAGCCTGATAAAAAACAAGTCAGATCTTGGATCTTGAGATAACTAATTTTATAGTAACGTGTTAATAAAGCTGAACTTTGCACCTGTACTAAGTGAATTGTTTAACAAATCCATTACTCTCCAGAATCTTCTTTGGGGAGAAGACACGATCTTGAGATAACCCTTGTTTTGACTTCCTCCAATGCCAGAGTGTGACGCCCTTATACCCCAAGGAGCCAATGCCTTTAGTATCCCATAGCCCTTGCTTGATCACTCATGAATGCAAAGTGTTGTATTATGCAACCCACTAATATGTGTATCGGTGGTCCCATATATGTCAAGCCCCTATTACCCCACATGTTTGTTGCAATGTAGCCTTTGAATGCTAAGCCCTTTTCTTAGCCTATATCCTACACTCGTGGTATTGTTAGCTCATGTGTACCAACTTTTTTTTTTTATGCCTTCCACCTAAGGTATGCATCACTTATGTTGTGTCCACAATCATGCCCCATGGTATTACTCATTTCGAGGAATATAAGAAACATGAAAGTATTGCTCTATATCTCACAAGTTCTCCAACTCCTTTGCATTTATACCCCGATGAGGGACTTGGACTTTGGAACTTGCATCTTTGTTGATGTTGTTTCTACAACACCCATTAAGCCTTGGAGTAGCCTTTTCTAACAAATGTGACTTCCCCTTCAAGGCATAGTATCTTGGCTTGGAACTCGTCTATCATAGTCTTGACATTATCCATGAGCCTAAGAACTATTTCCTTAATGAATTTGTTGTGCCTCTTCAGCATACTCCTCTAAACTTCAAGTCCATTGGTTGATTCCTCCACTCTAGCAAAGAGAGTGGTGTCAAAGTCACTAAGGTCCTCACCAACATACATCTTCATTTGAGTAACCCACTCTTACAATGCCTCTTCAGCACTACAACTAACCATATTTCCTCAATAATGAGGCTCCGATATCAACCGCACAAGTATGAAATTAACCCTCACATATTTCCCATTATGTGGTGCTTAAAAGCCCTCTAAGTGATTCTTTTCCAACTCTAATGAGATGATCAATATAAAAGTTCATAAGCGTACAATTTACAGGGAAAACCCCTCATATTAACTCTCAAGTAATTATAAGAAACAACCAAGGTTCTTTCTAAACAAGAAACAACCAAGACCCTTTCTAATTAACACTGAGAACTTTTCTTGTATAGTTCATGCAAAGAAGGTTTGACAAGAAACACTATATATAGGCACTAAGTACTACCCATCTTTTAAAAGTCATCCCACTAGCCTTACCCCTATCTATGTAGTGGTTCTTCTCATGGCTTCAATTATTGTCATCTGTCTAGTAGTTGTATTGCTTGTCTAAGCTTATACCACTTGTCACAATAGCTAAATTTTTTGCTTTTGTTCATGCTACCTATACCATGCTCAACAATCTACTTTCTTAGTCATGCCGCCTTTCTAGGTCTTAATTAGTGCACTATTACATGTTATCTACTCCATCCTTAAAAAGATTTGCTTAGCTAATGATATGTGTCTAGCAAGCGTCAACGTACCATTTATCACATGTTAGATGTCTTACAATATCTAAATATTAGGCGTCCTCTCCTTAATGTGCCAATAATCCCTTATTTGGGTTTTTCCCAATGTTAAGGGGTTGTGTACTCTTATACTTCTAGGTGTCATATTCTTAGTGTTCCATAACCCTTACTTGGTCTTTGATCAATGTCAAGTATTGTGTTATGCTGTGCTCACATGTGCCACCCAACCTATATATATATAGGTCCCATGTATGTCAAGCCTTCTCTTGGCCCACATGTCTATTATAATGTAGTCTTTGTATGTTAAGCACCCTTTTTTAGCCTATAGCCTACGTCTATATGTCAACCTTGTTGATTGCTTTCATTCCGAACAAGCATCACTCATGTGATGTGTCATAATCACGTGTCATGATATTGCACCTATGCATGTATGCTAGCAAAACTCACCATCACACCATGTTCATGTTTGAGGCTCCATGTTGTACCCTTGATATGACATAGTTGTTGTCACTCATGTTCCATCACTATCTTTGGAGAGTGTCCCTCTCCCCCATTGGAATCTCTTTCTCAAGGTATCCCTTTTGAAGAGAAATTCTCAATGCAAGGAAATTCTATACTTGAGTTTTTGTTGAATCAAGCCACCCATGTGGTGCCTTGGTTATGAACACCCCATGCTACCACCCTCAAGTCACCACCAAGTCATCGCCTAACACTCATCCCCTTGCACCAACATGCTACTCAACCTCGCAAACTTCCCCTTTTGTCATTTTTCTTAAACATGACCTGTATTGACACTTAAAGATATACGGTATCACCACATGCAACCTTGGTCCCGCATCAACATAGTTAAGGTCCTAACAGTTGCCTAGAAAAATAATCTCATTTGGTATCCAAATTTGCAAACCCTAAATGTTCTTTGAATTATTCTACAATGAAAACAGTAGTATATATTTTAAAATGCGAACCGGTTAAAGATTGTGTGAGGAAAAAAAACTAAGGAGAAAAACTAACATTCATGAAAGTGCTAAATCGAATAGCACAAGGTAGGAACACCTTAGATCATACCACTTCTGTAATGCAATTATGCTTTTGATTTATTATATCAAGGCTTATTTGGAATTGGTTTCTAAATTATTACAAAATATCCTTTTAAGTTCAATACAGTATCCTTTTGATAGTCTTTTGTTTTTTGTTTTTGCTTCAATTAAAATATAAATCTAAAATTAAACTCTTAAGTGTGATATTATTTCTCTAAAAGTTATTCTTTTTAAATGGAAAAAAGAAAAAGAAAAGAAGTCTTAAAGGAGTCAGAATTCGTGTCCTCTAAGTTAAGCATAACATGCAAGACGGGTCCCTCTATGGATCACAAAGGGTCGATCCTATCCTTGTTTCCATTTTGCTGGATGCCCATCTCGATGGGCGATTGAGACCTATTCTTTGTGACCTCCTTCTATCCTCTATCTGTCCTCACATAGTTTAGACAAGTGTTCAATTACCTTATGTCTCATTTCTTAAGGGTGTGAAGAAGTTATCTTGTGGGGACCATAAGTAGACACATCTACAAATGCTTTTCATCTCCCAAAGAGAATGAATTCACGTGTCAACACTCATTGGTTAACTATTGGTGATTAGCTTTAAACTAACACAATAAAGAAATCTGTTGGGTTGAAGAAGTGAAAAAGTTACCAAACAATGATTTAGAGAATGGCAGACAAAAGGAGAAGGTTAAAGGAAAGTAGAGGAGCAAAGATAAAGCTTAAATAGGGAGGAGAAGTCACCTTCTTCTCTTTGCCAATATTGAGAACTATAAGCTCCACCAGGCCTTTAGTATTCATCAGAACGCCCAACACCAAAGATTCCCTCACCGGCGTCATACACAGCATTGCCACTACAAACGTCCCCAGTACCTTCCCCGCGCACGCCGTCGATATCACCAACACCAACAGCCCCCACGCCTTCACTCCCTGTATTTTCGCCACGTCCGTCTTCAATCCGCTTGAAGCGAAGTAGAGCGGCAGAAGCAAGCCTGTAACGAAATCTTCTATCCTTTTTATTAATCTCTGTGCAAATTCTCCGCCTTTGGGAATGGTTAATCCGAACACGAACCCTCCAAATATGGCGTGTATTCCTATAAGGTCTGTCGTAAACCCGGATAGCATCACTCCCGCTAAGGTCAGACAGATATACGCTTCGTCCATGGAATCGTGCTTCCGCGAGCACTGGCGACCAACCCAATTCATTGCTGGGCGAATGATGGTTAGCATGAAGGCCACAAAAGCAACGCCTGAAATAAGGATCCATATGGAAGCTAATGGGCTGCTATGTGATCCCCCATTACCTGCTAGGGCTACGGCCGGGGCCAGCAAGATCCAGGCGGCCACGTCGTTGAAGGCGGCGGCGGCCATGGCGGTCTGGCCCACGTCGGTTGTTAGTAGCTTGAGTTCTGCTAAAATGCGCGCGAGAACGGGAAAGGCAGTGATGGAGAGGGAGACCCCAATGAACAAGATGCATTGACTGAAGCCCACTTTGTCCTCTCCATCAACAGCTTTCCGAAGGAGGAAGGTGATTCCAACTCCGAAGATAAAGGGGAGGGAGATTCCAGCAAGTGCTATTCCGAAAGCTCTTTTTCCGCTGCGGCGAATGGAACTTAAATCGAGTTCAAGACCAACAAGAAATAAAAAGAAGAGAAGACCAACACTTGCCACCGACTCCAGTATCGGAGTGCTCCACGGCGGAAAAACAAGGTGCAAGAAATCTTTGTTTCGGCCCAGAGCTGAAGGTCCGAGCAGAATTCCACCCTGAAACTCAAACAAAAACTCCATCATCATTTCTGGGCTACAGAAAGAAAAAAACGGAGCATATATAAGTAATTTGAAAGGACAGATTGTAAACGTACAATAATCTCGGCAATGACTCTGGGTTGATGGAAGGGTTTGAGGAGGAAGGCGAGAAAACGGCTGATGCTGAGGACTAAGGTGGTTTGAACAATGAGAAGTGGGAAGGCAAACCTCAGCGGATTATCACCTTGCCAAGCTCCATCAGATGATGTCTTAATGGACGTCATGTTGAACGCCATTGTTGTCTTATGATCAGCAAGACTGCCGGTCTTGGCCAAACCGCTGCTTAGAAAAATATGCAGACACTCCATGGATTTATAGAGGAGCTGGAGCCTGCAGGTGGTCCTCGCACGTGTTAATGTCGACTAAGGGCACATAGACTCCTCGATGCATCGAACAATTCTGGCCACACTACCTGTCGAACAATTCCGGCCACTACCTCACTTACGCACGTGTGATTCTTGGAAACCAGGCTAAATATTAAAATAAAATAAAAAAATCTGCATATGTGTCATGCTCCTGATTACTGGGAAGTAACCTATCGGTGAAGATCCTTACAGAATGAGGGACTTGGGAGATTGAGTTAAAGCTTCGGTGAGATAAGATTCGAATAATAATGGAAGTGCGTGGCATACCATCAATCAACTTCAGGCATGCCCTCAAGCATCTCGTGTCGGTAAATAGATCATTTCAGTACTTGAGACGTCACTGCACAAATATTAAGAAAGATTACGAATTCCCTCCGTCCGTCGTCAACGAAATATGCCAAAAACCGACGGGAAAATTATATAACCTCGAAGTGATAATGACCCGAAGGATCACTTGTTTTTGTGAATTCCAATAAAGGACAATATTTATAATTATTAGACAATTTTAACCTTTGAATGTGTTTTTTTCATCGTACATCAATATCTTTGTCTTAATGACATGGATCCTCGATTACTATGCATACATTATATTTTAATGTCAAAGATAAAAGACAATTTTTTTTTTATTTTACCCTGAATAATTTAATAAATTACGTATTATTAATTTAGTGTATTATTTTATATTTATATCATAAATTATTTAGTACTAATACGTCAATTTAGTATATTAATAAAGAATGATTTAATAAATTTTTCATTTTTCATTATTCTTTTGCTTATGAGGGGTTGAATAAAATAAAATAAAAATAAATAAAATACATGTATATAATGTTAGATTAATTTTTGTAATTAATCTATAATTTGGGCCACACATGTAAATAATTAAAATGTGTGTGCTATCATTTAATTAAGCCTAAATATAGTGATCTAATTAATAATTGATTAATTGGCTTAAGGGTATAATTGTCATAAGATTATTGTGTAGATACCATTAGACAATTATTATTTCTATGAGGGGCAGAAATATAATTGTGATAAAATTAAAACTGCCCTAGCAGTTTATAAATAGGGTTATGGTCCCCATTCTACCACAACGCATTCCAATTTCTGAAAATCCTCTCAGAGAGAAATTGACATAGAATCTAGTGGTTAGAATTGGAAGACCATCTCAAAGGGTTTTCTTCCTATAAGGTTTCTCCTTCAATGGATTCAGGTATGTTTCCGCTATTATTTTTCTACTCATTGTTTTTAATCAGGAGATTCCAGTATATATGAAATTAGGGTATTCACCTTGTTAAATATTCCAGTATATATGAAGTTAGGGTATTCACCTTGTTAAATATTCCAGTATATATGAAATTAGGGTATTCATCTTGGTTGATTTTAACAAGTTAAGTATAACATATAATCAAGAAAAATAGGTACAGGAAAAGATAATAATAAATTAAATTAAATAATTATATTTTTTATTTTATTATAAGAATCAAGTTATTTGTAGTATACCTATTTTCAATTTTTATTTTTTTTTTAAGTTTGAGATTTTTGTAGAGAACCCAGTAAGATAAAAAATATAATTTTTAATATTTTTTTATTAAATATCAAACTCAAAGGTTATTATGTCATTTTGTGCATGTAACAAATAAATTTTAACAATTATTCATGATCAAGTAAAAACTTCGTTACCCTAATAAAACATATAATTATTTTTTAGCTGCAATTCAATTGAATAACACTTAACTATTCACATGCATGCTAGTATAGTATGTAAAAAAATAAAAAAATAAAAAAATTAAATTATGTCATGATGTATCGTAATATTAATATATTTGTATCATAAATATAATATATTTACGTTATAACACATGATGGCAATATATTAATATTATTCATTCAATGGATCAAAATTGTTTAATCATTTTTATATATGTAGAAAAAAAAAAAAACCTGTAGTACATTGAAATTAGTGTTTTATTTGGTTTCAATGATGATTTGTAATATAAATATATCAGGGAATATAATATGATCATACAAAACTATCAATTTCATAAAAAAAATTCAAAATTTTTTCAATTAAGTTTTATTGTAATATATTAATTATAATATTGCACTGTATTTGTCTTTTATAACAAAAATAAATATATTCGAGATTTTTTTTGTATCCAATTGACTTCCAATACACCATACATAGATAACATTTTCCACTCAATGTATTAAAATATGTATATAAATTAAGAAAAAAAATAGTATGCAAAGGAATATATATATAAGAATCATGTAATTTTTTAAAATGATTTTATTATAAAAAAATAAAAATGATTCTTCATTATTTTCTAATTCTTTTAAATGACTAAAATAAAAAATTAAACATTATACATTCGTCATGCTCGATATAAAAACATGATTTATCAATTTAAAACTAAAAATATATATCATGAAAAAATCATCATTGTTATTACATAATTATGAAACCTATCTTTTTTTTAATAAAAATAAAAAATTATAGAAAAAATAGGAATGTGTTAAAAAAAAAAAGAAAAAAAAAAACACATTAGATATTATAATATTTCTTAGAAATATTTTAGTCCTAGATGCTATAATTATACATAACAATTTGTAATGGTTAAAAGCCCAAAATTTTGATTAAAAAATTTGAGTGTTAGTGATTACAGCTAATATGGCCACCTGCTTTAACTGTCTTTAAAAAATTAAAAAAAAAACATTAATTGCCTTGTATGGAATTTTAATTTATTATTTTACTAAATGACTTTTGAAAGGATTTTTTTCTCTTTAGCCCTACCCTGATTAGGAATGATAAAAATTAATAACCTTGTTGGGTAATTATCACCCATCTAATTTGCCCTTCTAATCCTCCTCCCCTCCTCCCTAATCATACTTTCATAACGACCAAGGATTATTGGTGAGCCCACCACCCTCTGGATTCTCTCAGCAAAACTACCATATATTGGACTCATTGGGCAGGGTTAAGAGGGATTAATTCTATGGTATGTGCCGAACCCTGATTTATTACCGTTGCATTTGTAGATTTAATCAATACTCTCGACATGGATACCAAAGAACAACAACCCATGAAAAATGTTACTTTGCAAGAAGATCGATAGTGTTCTGTCACAATATATCCTACCAGAATGTGGAGGATTTGGTCCGCGAATATTTGTCGAAAAAGTGGGAAAAATATTCTTCAATCAAAATGATTGCTAAGCACCACTTGAGTCTGATTAGACAGAATAATCTCCCTTCTCTCCTACCATGCCACGTGTCCTTCTTTAGAATCACAAACGACAGGTCGTGTCCACTTGTTCTTACCAAGTGCACGATTGCCTTCTCCACTTCAAACTTCAATAAAAAGAAATTCAATAAATGCTCAGACCACTTCAGAGTTCAAACACCACCTGCCTTATCCTAATTAAATAAATAAATAAAAAATAAAAAGAAATTCAATAAATGCTCCGAATCTTATCTACCGACAAATTTTCATGGGCTAAAATTCCCTCCGTGCATACAAGTTTTAATGCGTTTATTTTTTATCTTATCCTTCTATTTTATATATATATATATATAAACAATATAAAAGGGAATAACAAAAAAATACAAGGGTTTGTTTAGATGTTTAATCTTCAACTGAAAGCAATTGAGAATTGATTTATGAAGAACTTGGAGTAATTTTTGAAGAATTTCTTTGAATTTTCAAACTTTTTCTTGAAACTGTATTTTAATAGAATTTTTAAGTATTTTTATTGATTTTGAAGAATTTTCAAATTTGAAGTTCGAAGAGTTCTTGAAACTCACACGATCAAAACAAATACACTTGAATAGTTATTTGAAAAAATGATATTTAGGTAGATTTTTGAAATACATATGGAATAGTCTTGATTCTTCAAATATTATTATTTAATTAAATTTAATATTTAAAATATATGAAAAAGTATATTTAAATACTTTTTTTTTAATAAAAGTTGATACTTTTCTATAATTGTGTAGGCACTTTCCATTTTTTTTTTTTTTTTAAATACATTTCATCACCAACCTCTTCTCAATTCACATGAGTTATACATCTTGAAGATTACTCTCAAGTACTTACGTTGGATTAATACCATACAAGATAAACTTCAAACCCTTCATGATAGTAATACATGGGAGCTTATTCCTTAACCATATGGAATTAATGTTGTCTGCTTCAAATGGGTATATCATTTTAAGCAAAAAGAAGATGGTTCTATTTATCGTTTTAAGGCTCGTTTGGTTGCAAAAGGTTTCACATAAGTATAAAGAGTGGATTAGGATGAATCTTCAATCTTATGGTTAATTAAACCAACCACCATTCAACTTATTGTTGAGATATTATGAATATTGAGATATTAGGATATTAATTGTTATTTCCTTATGTCATTCTTTTCTTGTATCATTCTTTCCCATTCTTAGAATGACGATACCCTCTATATATACTCTGTACATGAACGAATGAAAAGATGAATGAAAAAACTATCATTTATCAATTTGAACATGGTATCAGAGCCATGAAACTGAAATCCTGGATATTTTGTCGCTATGGTAGTCCGACAGCGATCAACCATCCTCAGACAAGCCCTAATATTGATAAGTCAACCTTCAAATGCACTCACTGCAATGAGACTGATCCCACCAGTCTGGATATCCCACAATTTCAAAGCAATGACTCTTGATTTGATCAAGAAAAAAATGAGGAACCGAGGGTTTGAACCATGGACCTTTAAATCATGTTTAGGTTATCAACACTTTGTTGTTAATGATAATAATCGTGATCAACGGAAGAAGGATTCCAAGAAAACCTCGACTGCAACTATTGCCGAAATAAAAACAGAGGCTAATGTTGCTGAGAAAGCCTTTGCATTGGTAGCCGCTACAGATCATGGTGGTAAGTTTTTAAATACTTTTACACCTGTTATTAATAGTGCATGGATAATTAATTCTAGTGCTATAGAACATATGACTTTTGATTCTAGACAGGTTTCAACCTTTAGACCTTCTTCACAAAAAATTGTTTCCACAGCCAATGGTAACACAACCCCAGTCATTGGGGAAAGATCCTTAACTCTTACTGATACTTTGAATTTAGATTATATTTTAGTTGTTCCATCTTTAGATTACAATCTTTTGTCAGTTTCTCAAATCACTGCAGCCTTATCTTGTATTGTCATTTTTTGGCCTGAATTTTGTGTGATTAAGGACATCCAAACAAGACAGACGATTGGTTGTGGTATTAAGCGGGGAAAACTTTATTACTTGGACTTGTAGTCAAATGATTCAAATAAGTTGCAACAAACCTTGATGGCAGATGAATCTGAGGGAGAGAAGAAAAAATCTAAAATTTGGTTGTGGCATCGACGTTTGGGACATGCTTCCTTTGGTTATTTAAAAAAATTGTTTCCTAATTTTTTTGCAAAAAGTGATATTTTTGGTTTCCGTTGTGATATTTGTGAATTGGCTAAAAGTCATCGTGCTTCGTTTCCGTTAATTTTAAATAAAAGTTTGTTTCCTTTTATGGTTATACATTTTGATGTTTAGGGCCCATCCAAAGTCCCAACTTTGAGTGGCTCACGTTGGTTTGTTACTTTTATTGGTGATTGTATCAGAATGACATGGTTATGCTTGATGAAGACCAAAGATGAAGTGAACTTATTGTTTCAAAAATTTCATAAAGTGATTGAAACTCAGTACAATGCAAAGGTTCGGGTTCTACGTAGTGATAATGGTGAAGAATATCAAAGTTCTGATCTTTAAAAGTATTTGGAAGGACATGACATCATTCATCAAACTACTTGTTCCAATACACCCTAGCAAAATGGAGTCGCTGAACGAAAAAATCGGCACTTGTTAGAGGTTGTTCGTGCTTCCTTGATAACAGCAAAAACACCAATATCTTATTGGGGAGAAGCAATCACATCTGCCGCATACTTGATCAATCGAGTACCTTCTAGCTCAATTAACTTTCAAACACCACTCCAAGCTCTTACTAATGTCGTAGTTGCCCCAACCGTCCCAAATCTACCTCCTCGTGTTTTTGGTTGCGTGGCATTTGTGCATCTACACAAGCACCAACGCACCAAGTTAACTTCTCATGCATTACAATGTGTGTTTGTTGGATATGCATTGCACAAAAAGGGATATCGATGTTACCATCCTCCAACTCAACAAATGTATATTACAATGGATGTGGTGTTTCATGAAGATTCGATGTATTTTTCATCTGAGTCTGAACTTAAGGGGGAGTACCATAAGGAAATTCAGACTCTCGATTATGATTATCATATATCTGAGGAAGATGAATCTGGATAATTTGAACTAATGAATCAGGAAGTGGGTGAGTTGGATATGAGTGGTCAACAATTTGGGTCCGAAGATGTCTTCATTGAAATACCAAACCAATTGTCGTCTGTTGAGGGTGTTCTTAATTTGGAACCTGGTTCATTCATGAAACGGTTACCACACCGTCATAATAGAGGTATTCCTAAACCCACATATGAACCTGAATTGTCTACCAAAGTCAAATATCTCATGAGCAACTATGTGTCTAACCATCGTTTGTCTTAATCAAACAAGTCATTTGTAAATCAATTATCTATTGTAGCTATTCCTAACAGTGTGCAGGAAGCCTTAGCTAATCCAAGGTGGAAAGCAGTCATGAATGAAGAGATGAAATCATTGTAGAAGAATGGAACATGGGAACTCGTAGAATGTCCACCAGGAAAAAAGTCAGTTGGGTGTCGTTGGATCTATACTGTGAAGTACAAGACAAATGGTAGTATTGAACGATTTAAAGCAAGACTGGTAGCAAAAGGGTACACTCAAACTTATGGAATTAACTACACAGAGACATTTGCACTTGTAGCTAAGATCAACACAGTTCGAGTATTACTGTCTTTAACTGCAAGCCTAGATTGACCATTACAACAAATTGATGTGAAAAATGTCTTTCTGCATGGCGAGTTATCTAAAGAAGTATATATGGATCTTCCACCAGGATGCATGGTGTCAGAAAAACAATGTCAGAAGGTGTGCAAATTGAAGAAGTCATTGTATGGGGTTGAAGCAATCCCCGAGAGCATAGTTTGAAAGGTTCACAAAGTCAATGAGAGCTTTTGGCTATCGTCAAAGTAATTCAGATCACACTTTGTTCCTGAAAAAGCAACATGGTAAGATTACGGCACTCATCGTATATGTGGATGACATGGTAGTTATAGGAAATGATCCTGAAGAAAGAAAAGCTCTGCAAAATTATCTATCTAGAGAATTCGAAATGAAAGATCTAAGTCCTCTAAAATACTTTCTTGAGATTGAAGTTTCTCGATCAAGTGAAGGAATTTTTCTGTCTCAAAGAAAATATGCCTTAGATCTTTTATAGGAGACTGGAATGTCGGGATGTCAACCTGTTAATACACTAATAGAAGAAGGTCTGAAATTGTGTGTTGAGCCTAATCAAGTATCAACCGATAAGGGAAGATACCAGAGACTTGTGGGGATATTAATGTACTTAGCTCATACAAGACCAGATCTTGCTTATGCATTGAGTGTAGTGAGTTAATACATGCATAATCCTGGAGAGCAACATATGAATGCAGTCATGCGTATTTTGAAGTATTTGAAGAATGCTCTTGGGAAGGGAATTTTGTTCGCTAAAAATGTTGATCATCAAAATATAGAAGTATATATTGATGCTGATTGGGCCGATGCAGTGGATGATAGGCGATCTACATCTGGTTACTTTACCTTTGTAGGTGGTAATCTTGTAACATGGAAAAGTAAGAAGCAGAATGTCGTCGCTCGTTCAAGTGCAAAAGCGGAATTTAGAGGTATGACTCTAGGACTTTGTGAGGCATTATGGCTAAGACTCCTCTTACAGGATTTAGGTTACCTATCTAGGCAACCAATCCGATTGTTTTGTGACAATAAAGCCGCGTGTGACATTGCTCATAATCCAATACAACATGATTGTACAAAGCATGTCGAGGTGGATAGATTCTTCATTAAGGAAAAGTTGGATGATAAGATTGTGGAATTGCCTAAGATTCGATCAGAAGATCAATTGGCCGATATCCTTACCAAAGCTGTCTCAAGTCAAGTGTTCTCAAAATTTTTAGACAAGTTGGGCATGTGTGACATCTATGCACCAACTTGAGGGGGAGTGTTGAGATATTATGAATGCTTTCCTTATATCATTATTTCCTTATATCATTTAGTGTTGAGATATTAGGAAAGTTGAGATATTATGAATATTGAGATATTAGGAATATTGAAATATTAGGAAAGTTGAGATATTAGGATATTAATTGTTATTTCCTTATGTCATTCTTTCTTTGTATCATTCTTTCCCATTCTTAGAATGATGATACCCTCTATATATACTCGTACATGAACGAATGAAAAGATGAATGAAAAAACTATCATTTATCAATTTGAACATTTATCATAACTTTATCTTTCTCTTTAAATTAGAGCATGCATCAATTCAATGTAAAGGATGTGTTCTTGCATGAGCATCTAGAAGAAACATGGGCATCTAAAAGAGACTATCTACATGGAGCAGCCTCCAGGATTTATTGATTTTCTTTTTCTTGATTATGTGTGTTTATTAAATAAATCATTATATGGTTTAAAACAAACGTCTCATGCTTGGTTCGATTACCTCTCACAATTTTTGCTTCAACTTGATTTTTATTGCAGCAAAGCAAACTCATCATTCTTTATTTATCACACTTACAACATGACAACGATTCTCCTTATTTATGTAGATGATGTTCTTGTTGTAGGCAATGATAACCAATTTATTACAAATCTCCTTGCACAACTCATCCATGAATTTGTCATTATAGATCTTGGCCCCTTACATTATTTTCTTGATGTAGAGATTAAATATTTTGATGTAGGAGCCTAATCTCATTGCCATACTTCAAGTTCTTGCTAACAAGTCATCTTTTTCGGAAAATGTCTTAAGTGATGCTACTACTTTTTGAAATATTGTCAGAGTTTTCCAATACTTAACTTTCATGCAACTAGATATTACTCATGCAATATTGTGACTCACTTGATAGGTATAAAGCATATCTTAAGATACCTTAAGGGAACCTAACACTTTGGTTTAGGTTATCTATCAACCAATCCAATATCTCTTTATAGGTTTAATGATGCCAATTGGGCAGGTTCTCCCACTACAAGGAGGAGTACCATGAGTTATTGTGTTTTTCTTGAAACAAATTATATATCTTGGTGTTCAAAGAAATAACCATTGTTGCTTACTTGAGCATCGATGCCAAGTATCGCTATTTGGCCTTCTCCACAACCAAGGTTGGATTACTTATCTTTTATGAGATATTGGTGTGTCCCTCTCTAAACCACCATAATTATTTTGTAACAATGCTAGCGCTCTTTACATGTCCATTAATCCTATGTTTTGTGTTTGTTTTAAACATATTGAGTTTGATTATTATTTTATACGAGATAAGATAATTATGGGCACTCTTATCACTTGCTATGTTTCTACACATTCTCAACTTTGCTAATATTTTTACCAATTTGTCATATGATGTCTTTACCATGTTTTGAGACAAGCTAAGTATTCATATTCATTCCCACTAGCTTGCGGGAGCATGTTAAAGGAAATATTCAAAATCAAATGCATAAAAGGCAGCAAGTCACTCTCATAAATATTTTCATAAATTTGGAGAAATCAAAGAAATCAAACATTAACAATATTTTATTCTCACAAAATATAAAAATATTTTATTCTCATAATATTTGCAAATCTAATATTAACAATATTTGATCCTCTTCATTTTAGGATATTTTTCAATATGTTAGGAATATTATTTATTTCTTTCCTTCTATAATTCATCTATATTTTTATATAAAGTTCCAAAGGAAAAAATAAAAAATAAAAAATGTAGCTTGCATTGCCAAATTATCAAATTTTATGGTTTGAATCCATAAAAGTGGATAAATTTTGATTTTTCATTTTTTGGAAACTAATAAACAAAAGAAATTTATCAAAGTCTCTGAAAATTCAAAATACTTTTTTTTTTTCTTATAAAAATATATTTTTATTTATACAAATTTCCAATTAAAAACAATTCCTTTTGTATTTGAAAGAAAATGATTTTTTTTTTTTTCTAACTTGCTTTGCAATTAAATGTTTAAATGGCCAAAAAGTTTGAAGCCTCAACCTGAGGGGATTTCATAAGACTGGCAAACATGATTTGATTCTTATATACTCTCGATTTTGTTAGTAGGAAGAGCTATTTGGACATCTTTTTCTTGTATTATAATCTTTGTGAAAGTTCAATTGTTTGGGATATGCTGGTGAGTGCTTGTTCTAAAGTTATCTAACTCTATTCTTTCGTTATATCTTGCAAGCTTTGAGGATTCCTAATTATAAGGTTTAAGAATATTTTTTTCTTAATTAAAGACAATATTTAGTGAGAGCTTTAAGACATATTTGAATAATCTTAATCATTAAAATTTTATCCTTCAATTAAAATTAATATTTGGAACATTTGAAAAAAAATACTATTTATTAATTTTAATGAGAATTAATACTTTACTTTTTTAATTATCAATTTCACTATATATTTTTATTTTAATAATTATATCTAAATAACCAGAATTTTTTATTTCTTCATTTAATTTGAAGATACTCATCCTTGTCTTTTGTGAGACCCATCGCACAACTTCATTTGATAAAATTATTGGCACATGAAAAGTTTTATTTAGGGATCGGGTACCCGAAAAAATCCCTAGCCAAGCCCAAAAGACCATGGTTAGATAAACTTTAAGCTCCAGCCTACCTCGAGTTTCAACGTTGCACATGGCCCATGTTGAAGGTAAGCCCAAATGAAATTACCTAATATATTGTGGCCCATTTGGTAAGTCAGAATAGTTTTTGGGTTCGGCAATGCTAACATAGCCCAACCCACCCTTCCCAACCTGGGCTCATGAGATGAAGTAGGGAATGAAGTAGAAGTAAAGCCATGATTAATGATGAAATCATATTTATTACAGAAACAAAAATTTCTATTTCAAATATTACATTATTTTTACAAATAAGGGGCTGATCTTGGGTCACACACAGTCATTTGTGACTTCTCTCCTTTTAGAGGGTCCATCATCACCGTTGCTTGTAGCATCCTTACTGTTGACTACCTTAGACACCGGAACTTCCTCTGCATGAGCTATATCGTGTTGCTGAATCACAAGCACGGAGGACACAATCCCCTGTCCCGACGACGCCAATATGTCTCCAATCGGCCCTAACTCTGCGTGCTCCGCTTGCCGTTCCGCCAGTTCCGCTACCATTGTCGACGGGAATCGACCCTTGCCCACCACCACCAGATCGTAATCCCCACTCTTCCCTATTGCCAACACTCCCTCCACGACGTTGCTCGCCACCTTCTCTACGTACTCCACCAACCCTCCCCACCTGCTCTTGAACTCCGCCGTCGCAATCTCGTCCAACTCCTGGATTTGTTTCACCATGAAATTAACTACATCAGACACACAGGCAATTACTCTATTACTTAGGAAAGTCAATGAATATTGAGAGAGCTACCCCACCTTCTCCTTCTGGCGGTCCATGGCGGCGGTTGAGAAGCTATAGCTCTGCTCATCGCATTTTTCTGGAGAAGGCCGTAAAATAATGTCTTTACTGTCTGAACCGTCTTTTTCAACGAACCTTATTACGGTCACCTTAACCGCTGGGTGCTCAGCCATTCTTGCACCCAACTCCAAAGCCTCGCGGTCATCCGGCCCACCAAAGAACAATATACAAATCCGTTGAGTGACAGTAGAGGTGGGCCCACGTGTCTGCTGTGGCCCACTCCCAAATCCACGGTCCACAAGGACAGCCACCGAACAAGGCGAGTTCTTGAGGACCCTCTGATTAACCCCTCTCCAACCGTTACCCATGTTCTCCATCGACTCGTAGCCCTCTCCTTTCCACTGCTTGTGGAAGGGCAAGATAACCATGGTCGCCCTCTTTTCTTCAGCCACATGGCAAATGTCCTCGTGCATAGTGGATAATGATGAGATGGCCGTGGTTGGTCGCACTGAGACTCGACCCAATTGACCGTACGCTTCAAATGCAACCTCAACTCGGTCGTCTGACTGGCCCCGGCGGAAGCGGTTGATGAAGGGGAACCCATTCTTTCGGGCGCGTTGGACCATAATGATGGAGGAGGATCTCTCAGTGAGCTCAACCAGACGCATTACATATAGTTTGAGTTGAGATTTCTTAGCGCTCCGAGTAGCCTCTATGAGGCTGATGAGTGAAGGCACGTTTCCGGGCCCGTGGACGCAGGCCAGGATTCGGAGGTCGTATTTGGAGCTGTCAACGCTGGAGAAGTCGCGTAATCTCCGGTGAGTGCGAGCGGGGCCTCCACGTACCGGTTTGTAAATGGTCATCACTATCGGAGTTGTCATGAAGGTGGTGAATAATGCCATAAGGACTAGAATTGCAAAGATCTCGTCGTTGAGGACCTGTCCATCAATTTTGCACATTTAATCAGTCAAAGCCAAAAAAAAAAAACTGAAAAACACACAAAAGTCTTGGTCATAAGGTCATGAGGTCACATGCTCCACCTGGTCCCATTCAATTTGCAGATGAAGCCTAATCCCTCTTTTCTATCCATGTTATATACATAATAAAAAATTTGAATTTTTTGAAAAATCAAAAAGAAAAAAAGGTCATTGTCGGAAAACTATTGTCCGATAAAAGAAGACAAATTCAAAGCTATGATTGGGGCATTGGATTCAAATGAATTGGCATGTATGTATCCAAGGATCCAGCAAATCAGAAGCTATACTAAAAGTATTATTTTGGTCAAGATTTTTACCAAATCTCAATATAAAAATGGTTTTTATAGAGTGGGCCTAATACTTTATAAGATGCGTGATGTGGTAGAAAATCAAACTTTCTAGACGAAGATGACGAAAACAGTTTGCGGAATACGTTTATTTTTTTCATCTTAATTCATTTTAAAACCCAAAAGGAGAATGTGAAATATTTTGCTTTCTTGCTAAGCAATGACTTATTTATGTGGAATAATGTGTTTAGACTTTATTCAAATTTAAGAATGGGGAAGAAAAATAAATAGTTTATACCATGAAAGCTAAGAAGTGAAGAAATATGCGGTATTTCTATATTGAGATAAGTTTTTGTTACCTTAATTCAAGCCTAACCTTAAATTGCAAATTTAAATTATTTTTTCCTTCTAAGCTCTAAATATACTAAAACAGTAATAAAAAAAAAGGAAGAGCTTAAATATCTCTAAAATGGAATGAACGTCTCCTAAACAAAATAGATGAACCTAGAAATCTAGATTGTTCTTGTCATGAGTTGTAGTAAACCCTATGGCCCTAAGGAGTTTCATGGGAATCTATCAATCAACTCACCAAATATTTGAAAGCTTTCGAAGTCTTAGGCAAAAACACGGGCGCCATGCTCTCACCTAAGACCATATTTCTCCAAAAAAATAGTGCTAGTTCCGTGTCTTTCTTTTGCTAGTCTTGTTTACAATTGATATGAGGAATGGAAAAATAGAAAGACAGAAGAAAATTCTCCAATCCCCTGGTCCCACTCAGTGAAAAACAGATGACGTGAATGAGAATGGGAGAAAAAAGGGGGTAAAGCCAACAAAAAGGTACGTAGGAAAACAAAAGCGTAAAAGAAAGAATAGTAAAATGGGAAGAGAACTTGCCTTCTTCTCCTTTCCGATGTTGAGAACAATAAGCTCAACTAAGCCTTTGGTATTCATCAACACACCCAGCGTGAGGGATTCCCTTGCGGGAATCATACACATCATGGCCACCACGAAGGTTCCGACAATCTTGCCTGCACATGCCGTTGTGATCACCAGCACCAATAGTCCCCACGCCTCCAAACCCCGTATTTTAGCAACGTTCGTCTTTAACCCGCTCGACGCAAAGTATAGTGGAAGAAGTAACCCTGTTACAAAGTCTTCTATCCTCTCTATCAGTCTTTCTGAAAATCCTCCTCCTTTCGGAATGGTTAGTCCGAACACAAACGCGCCAAATATGGAGTGGATTCCTATCAGATCCGTCACAAATCCCGACACCATTACTCCCGCAAGGGTCAAGCATATATAGGCTTCGTCTACTGAGTGGCTGTCCGGCGAGCGCCGAGCTACCCAACTCATCGCCGGCTTTATCACTACCATCATGAAAATAACAAAAGCAACACCAGAGAGGAGGACCCACACTGATATTAATGGGCTCTTGTGTTCTCCACCTTCTCCGTCGCCGGCGAGAGCCACTGCCAGAGCCAGCAAAATCCACGCAACCACGTCGTTGAACGCAGCGGCGGCCATGGCGGTCTCACCCACCCGGGTGGTGAGTAGTTTGAGTTCAGCCAATATACGAGCGAGGACGGGGAAGGCGGTAATAGAAAGGGCCACTCCCATGAACACGAGGAAGGTACCATAACCGGCTTTGTCGGCTCCGTCAACACTTTTCCGAAGTACAAAGGCGACCCCTACGCCGCAGACAAAAGGAAGAGTAATTCCGACCGTCGCTATACTGAGGGCTTTTCTGCCGCTCCGACGAATGGAGCTGAGATCCAATTCGAGACCCACAAGGAAGAGAAAAAACAGAAGCCCTATACTTGCCACAGATTCCAGTATCGGAGTGCTCCAACTCGGAAAAATTCGGTGCAAGTAATTCTGGTTTCGCCCCAAAGCAGAGGGTCCAAGTAAAATCCCACCCTAGACATCAAAAGCACAAAATCATCAATTCTCATTCATAAAACAAAAAACCATGAGAAAAAAATCAAGTCATCCAAAGAAAATGAAACGATCAAACCGCGTACAATAATCTCTGCAATGACTTTGGGTTGACGGAGGGGTTTAAGAAGAAATGCAAGGAAGCGACTGAGGGCGAGGATCAAGGTAGTTTGAACTATTAACAACGGGAAGGCGAAATCCAAGGGATTATCACCTTGCCAGACTCCGTTGGACGATGTGCTAATCGAGGTTATGTTGACTGTCATGTCTGGTCACTGCTGCTGTTTCCTTCCTTTAGTCACAATAATACATGCCAAGTACCGTACACTTTATAGAGGAGTGAAGGCGGGCCCGTGCCTCTTTACACGCTATTCATGTACTGTGACTCCAACAATAAAGGCCATTTTTTGGGATGGTGCTACACTCAAATTTATATTGGTTCATTCTTAAAAGTGGAGTTATATTGGGCAAAAAAAATCTACCAAAAAGGTCGTAAACATACGATGGTTTTTTTGGGTTCAAAAAATGAGATTTTTAAAATCCATTGAATTATTTCATTTTGCGGTTCAACACGTCGCAGGTCAGAAGAACTACAGCTGTACCCAAAGTCGCCTGTGAGCTCCGAAATGTTGCCTTTCTAGCCAAACCCAAAACCATCCACACCCCGCACGCATTTATATTTTATACCACCATTCGGTCCATTCCTTATCTTATAGCAAAGCAACTCGTTTTCTCTCCTTTTATTTTAATCAGTAAGTAACACATTTGACATTTCTGCAGATAAATTTAAAATAATGAAAGTTTTTGTGGGAATTGATTTATGAGGAGAAGTTTGAGAATGGAACAAGAGTTGATAGGCGCATGAAATTTAAATTCCAATCACGTACGTAAGGCTGCTATTATTCCAAGACGTCTCTTGGCAGTCCGCGAAATTGAATGAACAAACTGACGAAAGAGCCCATCACAGAGACCGAGGAACATAGTCCCAATGTAACTATTTATTGCCTCTGAGCCGATTCGGAGGCCGTGTCAAAGTTTGCAGAGGACACGTTTCCACTTTCCCCCTCTTGCTTCATCAATCAACCGGTGGCTATTTTCACGGTTGACCGGTGGTGGTCGAAGGCATCACGTGACCTCACCAGACGGTAAGGCTTTTTCAAACGAAAAAGGATCACGGCGCTTCGGCTAAATATTGACTTTTAACTTCTTTTTTTTAGCCTTACTCGCACGAAGAGGTATGTCAAAATTTTATTGGAAAAAATGTCATTAGTATAATTAAAAAAATTCAAATGTCCACAGATTGAAAGTTGCTAATGCATTGGGATTAAGATTATAATAAATTAAATGAAATCTACAAATCCATAAGACTCATGAATTAAATTTGGTATGAATTCTTAATTAATTTCCAAACACAAACAGTGTTGAACCTGTGTGTTACACGAGGGGTCATAATGAGAAATGGATTTCCGCAGGCGCCCAAAATTGAAAATTCAAGAATGCGCCAATGTTGAACTGAGTTTGGCAAGTAGGCACTCCACATTCTACTTGCATTCAATGTTGAACTGAGTTTTAATAAGATTTTATGAAAATTTAATGCGGGCAAGGGATAAAATGGTCAAATTTACTATTTTGTGGATAGGATAAGAAATTAGAACCACAAACAATATCACAAATTCGGAAAGATATGGTTAATTTCATTTTACCTTTATCCAGAAAGCCAAGGGACCATTTAACATCCACGAGATCCCTGCAAAAGGGTCCGTGAGGGGCTAGACTTGTGAGCCATACAGACCCATTTTGAGCCTGCACCTCATAGCCATACTTTTGGGGGTATGTGCCACTTTAAATCATGAGAGGAAGAACAAATGACGAAAAAAGTTAGAGAAATAATGGGGATTTATGGTTAAATGAGGATAATAAAGGTGCTATAAAACAGCCACCACCACATACCATCACAATCCTACTAGGCCCCAGCTACCACCATGCCACTAACATCCAACAGCATCATTCATTCTTCGTCATCACCATGGCCACGACAACTACAGACCATGTGCTTCAACCCTAATGTTATTACAACACATTGCTGTCAAAAATGTTTGTTTTTGGTAATTTTCAAACTATAATGGAAGTTGAGGTAATTCCCCCTTGGACATACCGAAGAATTTCATGTGTGAAAACCAGCTTTTGATTCAAGGGCGTGCGGAGAAAAAGTTGGTGAAGCAGGGTGCGCGTGAGACGACTGGAAAAGGCTCATTCACGTGTTCCCATTGTCCCACTAGCGGCCGGGGATCAATTTTACACCATACATTAATGTTTCAAATTAAAGGCAGTAAATTTGTGATTTTAGCTTCGCTCCAATAAAAACAGCCAACACACGGGCCGCAATCATTAATTAAGATTCTTTTCCTGAGTACTGAGTTGGAGAAAAACGGTTAGTCCCGAATCATGGATTCCGCACCGAAAGAAGCCCAGGCCGCGTAGCCAAAGTGGGTGATTTGGCTTTTGAGGGCTCGGTTTGTTTTCCTACTTCTGTGGTGCAAGATGTTTGTGAGGACAAAGATTGAATCACAATCATCCGAGACCGAGTGCACACTTTTTCTTCATTTTTCTGCCGACTGACCTTTTGGCTCTTGTGGCGGTGGCCCGGGGTGCAGACACGAAGAGGCAACTGACTTTATTTTTTCTTTTCCAATTATGTATGATATTTACTAAAGTAAATACTTTATTATAAAACTTATGTTATTGCAGTCTAAAATTGAAATTTGGAGAATGAATATGACATTAGACAAACATAAAGAACATTTTAGGACATTCAATAATAGAGGATCAACTCCCTTTGATCCTCTATCTTGAACTTCCCATGGTCATAGACGCTTCGATTCACATCCATTCAACTCCCTTCGGTCAATTCTCATCATCGTAGTTTTGGTTTGTAATACCCTAAGCCCACAAGATTTTAATATTTAATTATGGGTTTGGGTTTAAAATAAGAAAATAAATAATTAATAATTAAAATAAAAATAAAGTAAATAATTAATTAAAATTTAAAATATAAATACTAGAGTCAAATTTTGAACAATTATTTTTAGACTCTCATGCAAAAAAATCTAGGGTTCTGGATTTAAGTGAAGAAAATGAGAATTTTGATCTTTTTGTTCTTCCACGAGAATTTCAGGGTAAGTGATACTTCTTAAAGATTTTTTTTAATTTTTTATTTTTTCTTAAAAATTTTAGTTTCTTGGTAAGATTCGGAAAGAATTAATGGAAAATAAGAAATTAAGATAATAAATTAAAAGTAATTAAATCTAGAATGAAAGAAAAATAATAATAACAATAGAAAGTTTGATACGTTATTAATGAAACCTAGAAGAAAATTCTGTACGAAACAACCGAGTTTATGTTTTTTTATGAATAAAAAAAATATAGGATTTTTGGGAGAAATATGTATGCATGTAAATAGAAATTCTTATGTGTAGAAGATAAGAATTGTATTTTAAAAAAAAATTAAGGCTAAAACCTAGAATTTTGTATCCTAAGATTCCAAGTATATAGGAAGTAGAATTATATGAAAGATTCTTTATTTAAAACAAATGGAATTTAGTGCACAGGAGGATTCCTTATTTGAAGGAAATAGAATTTGTTGGGAGATATATGGATTGGTGTAGCTGCATAGGGTGTAAATGCACAGTGACAGTGTATGAGAGAGAAACTTTTGATGAAGTGTTTGTACTGAAAATAGAGTTTAAAAAAAATAATAATAATCGGGATAAAAATTTAAGTAATATAATTGGAGACCTAAAATCTAATAATGTTAGGATTCCATAATGAAATAAATTTGTATAACTTAAATAAATTATATTAAATTAATGTAATTTAGATTAGATTAATTATAAGTTAAGGAATTTGAAAAGTTTAGGACAATAAATTCAAGACAGTTAAGAAATGGAAATATGATATTTTTTACGGATGAATGAATAATTTATATATGTGTTAAATATATATATATATATATATATTTAAAATATAATTATTATTATTAGAACATTAGTGTAAAGAACTCTTCTAATTTCTTAAGTGATTCGTAGATAATTCCATCACTTTGATCTTTAGAGTTTGAGTCTAGGTAAGAGGATTGACTAAAAATATTTCTTTTATGAATTATCAAGTATAATTTTGTTTTAAAAGTTTCAAAAAAAATTGAGAAACAATTTTGTTATATTGTATATGTTTGTTTACATGTGTGATGAATTTTTTTGTTTTAAAAGAAAAAAAATTAGGATTGGTAATTTGATCCTTGATAACAAGGAAAGTGTTTTAACTTTTTGATAGAAGTAACAATAATCTATAAACCTAATCAATGGGGGTAGTTACTAACCTATGGTGGTATACAATTAGATTGGTTCTAGTTTCACCCACTAAAGATCACATGAGGCTAGCCACTTCTATGAGTCCCATTACAATAGACATCTTTGTCAGTTTCAATTTGATGGACATTTTCTATAAAAAGCCAAAGTTGTACATTTAATATATATGTTTGTAAAATAATGTCACGCTTAAAGTATTCTAAAAATGACACATGAAATATTAGTTGTTTTGTTGTATTTAAAAGCTTAATACGAAGATTCTCTATTTCATTTTTGAAAACATGTATACTTTTGACATTTAAACCCCTTATTGGGTTTTAAACTCAATCCTTGAACTAAAATGTTTTCAAGTACATCTAATTTTGGCAAGGAGTGATTCGGGTAGGAGAGGTTCTTCAAATGTCCATTTAATTCTTAGTTTTAAGTTTAATATCATAGTGACACTTTGTTATTAGTAATTTAATTTACCACTACTATTTTAGATAATTTGTTATATTTGGATTATGGATGTTGTGCAAAAGAATAATTTCTTATTATTTCTTTTAAGATATATCATTATTTTTGGAGGTTTACTTGTAAAATGATCTTGGTGCTTAGGTTACGATCAGGGTCATTACATGGTTCCTTCTAAATCTCGCTCTCACTCACAATTTGATTTGGCATGGCTTCGAATCTATATTCGCTTTCCGGATTCGGGTCATCAGACTCTAAATTTGGGTGCTTTTTGTTTTCGATTTTTGGCTGAAAACAAAAATATTGTTAAGAGGGTGATCATTGTACTTATCCATGTGATAAAATTGTTACTTTTCAACCACAGTAATGTGGGCAAGGAATTGCCGCTCCGTGAACAGGTTCCTACTCTGGAGTCACTGAATGGTCGGTAAAATTCGAACATTGCTATCTTTAACTGCTTTCCATAAATGTGGGTAATGATCTTCCCTTGAACGTTCATCATTCAATTTCCCTGTCCTCTGTACAGACATATCTTAAATACTTGTCATCAACAGCCTTGTTTGTTAAATGCCCCCTTCTGTTGTGAAGGATTTCTTTTCGACACTATAGCATTTTTGGTTCCAGCATCTTATGTTATGGTCCATTGTTTTCAAAATAAGAGAAATCCTCATTCAAAACAATATTTTGTTTTGAATACGGAGAAGACAATTTCTTTTAATGCACGTGAAGATGAAAACAGGAACAGTAGAGCAGGAATCGTGTTTCCAAACAAAGAGAATTCCAATGGTCCACTTCCTCACAAGAGTGTGCTTTGATCACATTTTTACACTAATGCTAATGTTTAAAAATTTTCAAAGGCATCGCATATCGTTAACGTGGTTGAAAAGTTCAACCCTTCAACTGGTTTCGGAGAAATCTATCTTTCTACCGCCCCTTTCCTCTTCTACATAGCCACCTATGAACCTCTAAACATCATGACCGATTCTTAAAACTGCTTTGCTTCTGAATCATAATCTCTTCCATTTTTAATAATATGAAACTTACACTTCGCCAATAATGCTTGGTAACATAAATAGAAATGAATATAGTGATATAGAAGATAGTAAACAAAGATGTTGTATGACATAAGTGAAAACACGACAGTTGACAGCAATGGACATTTGGATAGCAGTCCTAACGGCCTCGATCCCACTTAATTTTGTCAGTAATTTAAGTTTCATTTACGCTAGGGCCAAGATTGCCAATCACATAAGGGCCTTTATTGCTTGAATTGCAAATCCATATCCGCCGGACCTACCCAATCCTTCATAAATTGAAAAGGTCGAAAAACCAAAGTGAAATCTTTTGAAAGAAAAGAAAATTCTTCGGAAATAAAATTATGAACCGCGTATATACCGAATTCAGATAGTAGCATTTGCCCCAATCATAATTCCCAAAATCTTATAATCTATTTGTTAAGCTCATCAACCAACGGAAAGATCGAATGTAATTAAAAATATACAGAACGAAATTAAATTGGAAGGAACACAAAAGAAATTCTAATCGAAAATGGCGATCTTTGCATCACAATTTCAAGGAAAATCAAACAGAAATCAGTAAACTAACACTAAAACCAACAACATCATTAGCCCTAAATTTGAACCCACTCTTTACAACTGCCTACATCTACCGCCCCAAACCCTAAAACACCAACCAATAGAACCAAGAAATCAACCACCGAAACCGTAGAGAGTCCTTCCCTGCCTTTTGAGGGCATAAACAACATCCATAGCGGTCACAGTCTTCCTTCTGGCGTGCTCAGTGTAGGTCACAGCATCGCGAATCACGTTCTCGAGGAAAATCTTGAGAACGCCTCTGGTCTCCTCATAAATGAGACCGCTGATCCTCTTCACGCCTCCTCTCCTCGCCAAACGACGAATAGCAGGCTTGGTGATACCCTGAATGTTATCCCGGAGCACCTTCCTGTGCCTCTTAGCTCCTCCTTTGCCCAACCCCTTTCCTCCCTTTCCACGACCCGACATTTTCACAGCTTTTGAATTTTCTAGGGTTTCAGAAAGGAAATCCCAGACGTGAGGTTGCAAAAAGGGCTCTTGAGTTTATAAAGAGTTTGAAATGAGAAAATAGAAGTGTGAGCCGTCGGATTGGGTTGTTAATCGACGTTCAAAGGTGGCGATCCGTGTGCTCTGGTTTCGTTGCTTTTGAAGCGTCCATTGTGCTCCAATGGACGGTGGAGAATCGTTGTTTTATGTTTGTGGATTCGGGTGTTTTTCTTGTGAGGTGCGGATTGCTGATGTGGCGTGTTTTTCCTTTTGAATGAGCCCGCGGCCTAACCAAGTGTATCCATGCTTCATGAGCATCTGAGAGTAGCTGAGAATATGTTTGAAGATAAACATTTAAATTCAAATGATGCAACATTATAACATATGAACTATGTACGGGGAGAACTTGGATCATAAATCTTATGATTGCTCATGTCATGATATAGCTCGTGTAACATATATTAGACACATGATACGTGCACATAAATCTTACAAATTAGGACATGAATGACCCATAATAAAATTAATAACAATAATGAAAAATAAAATATGCTAGTAATAAATATGATTTTGAAATGTTGAATATTGTTATCATGATAAAAATTATGTTTCATTAAATTTAATTACTAAAAATAGACATAAAAGATTTTTGGTGAATCAATGTAATGATTTCATAACTTAATTGAAGTCATTAAATAAATTGAACATATCCAATAAATAAATTAACATCATAATTTTAAATATTTAAATTAAAATAATTTATTTATTATGAATCTTAAATCTCTTTTGCCCTATTTATCCACGTCTAATTAATTCTTTTTGCAATACAGCTTGTTGAAAAAAAAAAAAAAACCGCAACACCTAAACTCAACAAGAAAAATAAAATAAAATGAAAAATAAAAAATATTTATATGGTTCAGGATAATCACACAAAATATTTATGTTGTTAAGTGACTATGAAAATCAAAGTTATTATAAACTTCCAAAAGGTATATTTCAAACTCTCTCAAACATTGTCCACCGAAAACTTCATACACTTTTCCTACACCTCTTCGCTATTTGCTCACTTTCTTTTCTCTCCCCCTCTATGTAAATCTATTATAGAAGCATGTATTCATAGTATTATAGATTGACTTTAAATCAATAATATTCTTATTTTAGAGTGTGTTTGATAGTGATTATAAAAAATGTTTTTAATATTTTTTTTAATACTTGAATAATAAAACTTTTCAAATGTTAAAAGAATTAAAAGTATTTCCTAAAATCACTGCTAAATGGGTTATTCGTTAAACTTAAAAAGGCAAGTTGTTAAAACACAAACTTTATAAATATTGATAGTCAAATCTCAACAATTTTATGTATGTGATACTTTTAATTTGTATGTTTAGCAAATTAAAATTTTTAATTAAGGTTAATAAAGATAGATATTAGTTAAATTTAATAATGGTAAATATTAGTTAAAATTGACGAAGATAAATATGTCAAAAAATAATTAATTTAATTTGATCAAATTACCTAATACCTGAAATAAAAATCATGTATTAATTTTTAAATAAACAATTCAAGAATAATTTAATTGAAATACAATAATTTAAAGCAATAAATATTAAAATATGTCAAACATCCTCAAGATTGTTATAATGATTTTTATGTCTATAATATACAAGTTGATGAAATTCGATATAAGATATAATATTATATTATTTGATATATAAAGTAACATTAATCAATATTAATCTTCTTATCATTTATTAAATGGTCTGTTTTTTCATTGGGACCTCCAAATAAATCAATGTCATATTATGTTAGGTTCAATCTATCACTATTGGTAAAGTTCATCTCTATCTCTTTTTGTTTTTGTTTTTATTGATGCTTAGTAAAGATCGACCAACTGTTTGGGCATATGACAAGTACGCGACCAATGCTCTTTCATACCACATCTATAATAATTATTCTCATGGTTCTTAGGAGGTTTATCTTGTAAACACTTCCCATTTTCTTGTTTTGTCTCGGTATTATTCCATTTCTGGTGGTGCAATGAGGTTTTTCTTTTCTAATATTTTGATGAATTATTACTATAAGAACCATGGTATCGAGGATTTCTTCTACAACCATGTCCTTGTCCTCGTCCTCATCCACATCCACAAGTTTGGGCCGATATTACATTCACTTCAGGGAATAGTTCAAATCCAGTTGGACGAGACTAGTGATTTCTCATCAAAAACTCATTATTTTGTTCAACAACAAGAAGACAAGATATTAATTCAAAATATTTTATAAATTTGCGCTCTCGATATTGCTGCAGCAGAAGCGCATTCGAGACATGTAACATCGTAAAAGTTTTCTCTAACATGTATTCTTCTGTGATTTTTCTCCGCACAGCTTTAATTGAGAGCTAATTTTGAAAAATGTGGAGTTATATTCACTAACAGTTTTAAAAGTCTGCAATCTATGGTGCATCCAATCATATCGAGCTTTTGGGAGAATCACAGTTTTCTGGTGGTCATATCTTTTCTTCAAATTACTTCATAGAGTAAAAAGGTCTTTTACCGTAAGATACTCATTTTTTAAACCTTCATGGAGGTGATGGTGAAGGAAAATTAGTGCTTTTGTGCGATCCTATAGGGATGCTTGATTTTCTTCTTTGATTGTAGCTTCACAATTCATTGCATCAAGATGTATTTCAGCATCAAGGATCCAAGATAAATAGTTCTTTCCCAAAATGTCAAGTGCCACAAATTCGAGTTTTGTGATATTTGACATTGTCAAATAACTTCATATATATGACAAAACAATATTATTAGAATCAGATATAATAAATTGATAGCATTGATATAACTTTTGATTATAAAAAAAACTAAATAATTTGCTTATAACTTTTAACAATGTGAAACCAAGGTTTAGTTAATCTTGATTTTGATTATAATAAAACAAGGTTTAGAACTAATGATCATATTTTAAGTGTGATTAGGTAAGACGACCTCCAAAGTGGCAATCCAAAGACAAATCAAGCCAAGGAGAAATCATGAAGAAGAAGACCACCTCAAAGAGAAGAGTTTTTCAAGACCAAAGCTTCTTAAGATCTCTTTGTAAGGTTGTTGGTGCACTAGGACTTTCATGCATTTCATTCTTTATTTATGCATCAAAATCATCCAAGAGTAATATTGTTTTAAATATCTTAAGAATTGAATGATTTCATGTTTTCAACTAAAACCTTGTGTTAAATGATTTTCAAACTTGTGTTAAAAGGTTTTAAGTTGAAAAAGGTTGAGTGTTGAGCCAAAAAAAATGGTTCAACCGGTTCAACCGGTCGAGGACTGGTTGAGGGAGGCCAAAAAGTTTCTCTCTCCCAGTGGCATTTTTTTCCCCGATCAAGGTTGAACCTCAATCGGTTGAGGTTCGGTTGAGGCCCAACGGTCACTTTTCCTAACAGCTAGTCAACTGGTCGAACCCTAACTCGACCAGTCGAACCCTAACTCGACCGGTCGAACCCTAACTCGACCGGTCGAACCCCCAACGGCTAGTATGACTTTTTTCTTATATAAAAAGGCTCTTAACTTCATTGGTTTCACAAGCAAAACCTTCCCAAATCTTTCTTAATTATATTTGAGCCTTGGAAGAGTATTTTTTAGTGCACCATTATTCCAAAACTTGCATATCTTTAGTGCACCATTCAATCATAGTTTTTCTTGTATCTTTGAACCTAAAGTTCTATTACTAGGATTTTGAGAGATCATTATTTGTATATCTTTGTGAGGAATTTTCTCAAGTGAGGGGTATCACTTGAAAGGTTGTTCAAGACAGTGATATCTCTTGAAGAAGTGTAAAGGGTGCTTGGAGCCAAAAGTCCAAGAGGGTGAATTGGAACCATAATCCAATTGTAAAGAGATTGGAAATTTTGTTGAAGCTTCAAGATAGTGGAACCCTCACTCAGTTAGGAGGTTGAGGAGAGTGGATGTAGGTAAGGAAGTGCCGAACCACTATAAACTCTCGTGTTTGCACTCTCTCTTCCCTAACTCTTTTAAATTATATGCAATTGCGTTTATTTTGATTATTATATATTTGCATATAATTGTCTCTTATTTTTGCATAGTTTAAATTTGTGACAAAGAGACCATCACCCTATTTACCCCCCCTCTAAGGTGATTACCATAGTTTGGATTAGTCTCAAATTCCTAACAAACAATATATGACAAAACAAAATCAACAATAACATAAATATGTAAAGTTTTATTCTATATAAACAACTTCAAGTTCAAGATACGAGAATTACCTTTAGAGCAATTCTTGCTAATAATATGTTGTAAAATAAGGATAAATGGAACATAAATAAAGTAGTAGAGATAAATTATATATTATTTTGATAATAATATATAATAGGGAAGAATAAATCACAAAAGAGAATTGAGAAAGTTGAAAGAATGAAAGACAAAGAGAATGAGAGAAAGTAAAAAATTTATTTATTGGTTAGAGAATGCATATTACAGAGGATGAGAAACATTTTTATCGGCTTTCTAAATTGTTTCCATTAATATTTATATTAATGAATATTAATAGAAGTCATAAATAATATTTAATTAATATTTATTATAATTAATGTGGTGGCATTCATTATTTGTTATAACAAAATTTGGTTAATTTGTTAATTTTGAAAATCTTCATAGTGGAGTTAATGGTGGGAAAACTACAGGTCTCTTGAGAACCTAGTTGTCACGTATGGGAAAGCTAAAGGTCTTTTGGAATGTTTTCGGAAATTGTTCTCAAAATATAATTGTAGACCCTCATTTAAGGCTCATTTTCATGCAGGTTATTTTACCAGGTGTCACAATCCTGGAAGGCCACATGTCGATTCCCAATTGATCTTTATGGAATCACAATAGTGGTTAGAGAGTGCAATAAGGAGGAAACACATGTGAGGAAAATCAGGAGGAACATGTTTTCGGTTATAAATAGCAGGTTTTATTGCTTGAGGAGGAGGGGATTCTGTTGCTGACGGAGATTTTTGAGGAAAGGCCTTTCTTGGAGGGCAAGTTTTTATAAAGTGGAAAACATACTAGTTTTCTTGGGGGTCTTTTGGAAAGCAAGCAAGGGTTAGAGAGAGATAAAAAAAACCAGAGAGGAAGTAGCTTGAGAGAAGACAAGAGAGGTTTGAAAAGATCAGTTGAGGAGTGAAACGATTTTGCTAAGAGAAATAGAGAAACCGAATTCTTGCTTGAAGAAGGGGAACATCAACTTTGGGCAAATCAACCAAGCATAACAAGAGCTTCAAGTGCACTAGTTGGGATTCAGGGGGGGCAACGGTTTCTCTCACCAACCAAAGTCTGTACAGGAAACAACACTCATTGCATGGCCACCTTTGGGCCACGTGTCATCTCTCACTCAAACATCCTTGATTTTTTAAAATAATTTCCCAAATTCTTTTCTCCAAACATTTTTCCAGATTTTATTTTTGTTTTTATTTTTCTAAATAAATCCACTCTTCAACTTTTTCATCCTTAGTAAAAATCCCATTTTAAATAAAATTTGCGGCCATTTTCTTCGGCAAGCAATCTTCACATCATCCATGATTTTTAAAATATTTTAAAATAAGCATAAATTTAATTTCGTAATTCCAAGTGATGGAATTTACGGAATTGATTCATGCAAAAATAAAATGGGCTTTGGTGGGGGCCCAACATCGGTGATTGTTTCCTCATAAAATGAACTTGATTGAACTGTGATATCTGATGATTTATTACTCGGTTTAGTGACATGTGTGCTATATTTTATGTTCATTATTATGCACTAACCTCATCTCCTAATTAGCGCATTGTCGTTTGTTGCCAAGGTACGCACCTGCTCTCATTCTGACTATTCCACATGCATGTTTTAGCTTTCAGTGTGTGATTATGTTTATATCCATTGATTTCCTTACCAATTGTCATGATTGCTTCATTTCATCAGTAAAGACCAGTTTTTAGGGACTTAGAGAGATGTTACGGTCTTTACGTACCTTCTTGATAAGTAACCTAACCCTCGAGCCCACATTTGATTTTTCACATATCACCTTTTCCAAAATAAAGAGTCACACTTAGAGTTTTATTTTTTATTTTGTTTGCCCTTTCAAAATAAAACAAAAATAAGTGACGACTCCAAGTCATTTTCAAATAAATAAATCATTTTTTCAAATAAAAAACAAGTTTGCCATCGAGTGGGAGCGTATGAGCAGAAATACGGGTCCACAATAATTTTTGAAAAGGGTTTTGATGTTGGTTGAGTTGTAAATTTTAAAATTTTCCACGGTAGAAATGGAATTAATGGCATGTCACCTAGTTATGAAAAAACTAAAGGTCAATTGGGAATGTAGTTCTGAGAAAGCTAGAAGTCTATGGGGGAAACATAATTATGGGAAAGTTAAAGGTCTATTGGGAACGTAGTTATGGAAAAGCTAAACGTATGTTGGAACATTTTCAAAAATTGTCATAACGCATAATTATTGAAAATAATTTTCAAAAATAGCTTTACATGTTTCCTAAAAACAAAAGTTAAAAAAAAAATATATATTTCACAAAATATAAATATTTACTCCCTTTTAAAAAAATTTAAAATTAAAGCACTAAAAAATACCTTAATTTTTTTAAAATAATATATTTTTTAATTTAAGTTTCTAAATTTTATTATATTTTATATAAAAATTATTGAATTAATGTTAAATTCCATTTCATCCTTGTGTTTTAAAAGAAAATGATTTTGATCATACTCAAAATGGAAAATACGATTTTGACCATTCATTTGATCATGTGTTCATGCACCAATTGGGAGAATCCATATCCAAAAGGGGTATATTAGTATCCCTCTCATGGTTTATCCAAGCAAGGTATTCTGATAATACGAGACAAATAAGACCCTGCAGCCAAACACTCCACATTTTGAGTTACGCGATGTGGACATTGGAAAAAACCTTATTTAAGGGTAAAGCGTGGCCTCGGCAGTCAGCGAGAGAGAGCAAGAGGGAAGAGATTTAGAGAGCATCGTCGAATCAGAGAAATGGCGAAATTCGATCCCTGGCCGGTGTTTTTCAGGAGAGAATGGAACCGTAACTGGCCATTCTTGGTTGGATTCGCCATAACTGGCACCATCATCACCAAGTTCTCTCTTGGCCTCACTGGTAATCTCTTTCTTCATTCATTTCTTTTCCTTTGATACCTGATAAGACTCATTCGCTGATTCGATTTCAACTATTTGTCAGAGGAGGATGCCAAGAACTCTCCCTTCGTGCAGAGGCACAAGAGGTGCGTCTCCGATTTTTGCCCTATTTTTCAGATCTGTATATAATTAGGGTTTTTTTTTCTCTATTTTGAAATCGATTGTTGGTTTAAGAAATTGATTACTTAAAATTGATATGATCAGGCTGTTTAGGGGGTTGAAATATTACGACAGGGAAAATATTCTACGATGCAAAACGTTTTTAGTGAAAATAAACGAACCCAAGTCTTTGGTTATAATTCAGCTTGTAGCTAAATTTGTGGAAAACGAAGCATGTGCCTTTGGGATTTTACCTTCCATGTTGTGGATTCCCCATCTCGATGGGGTATTTGGTTGCCTAAACACACATTGTAGTGTACTGAGGCTTTTATTTCAATCTTAGAAACTGCCAGAGAATGGGGGGAAAGAAGAGAAAAAGGAAATAAAGAAAAAAGAGAACATTAACAGTTTATTTTGTTAATTGCGATGATAAAAATGAAGCAATGAATATAATGATATATTGAATTTTTTACTCTTTTAAGGTCTTCATTTTTTTTTTAAAAAAGTCTGAATAAAGTTAGGGAAAGAGTGGGATGAAACAATACACTAAGAGTACGTTTGATAGTGATTCTAGAAAACATTTTTAGTATTTTTTATACTTAAAAGATAAAAATTTTCAAGTGTTAGAAATGTTAAAAACATTTTTTAAAATCATTGCCAAACACACTAAGTATCTTCCCCTATTATTTCCTATACATGGTTTTTAGATCCATACAGTGCCTTAAGAAGTAGAAAAGCATGCATGACAGGGGTGTTCTTGTGCTGCCCCTTTTTTCCTTCTGATTTGTTACCTTGGCTGACAACACCAATACTACAGTTTCCATAATAATAACAATTGCTTCATCCATCTCCACAATCAATTCTTTGATATCAAAACAGTGTATTTCCAAACGAATGGATGTTGAATTCCTCTAGTTTCGTATTCCTTGTGCGATTCCAAGAGTACCCTCTAAATACACTCTCCGTTTATTGGCTAGGAATGGTGTTTGATATTTATCTTTATTTTTCACTGGAAGGAATCCTTTGTACTATGAGTCTGTCCATATCCCTCTTTTTTCTGGAAGAATCCATATACTGCGTTGTTATGCTAGTATTCCTAGAATATTTAAACAATTTGTTGGCATCTGGTCTTGTTTTCTTTTCTTCTTTTTTTCTTTTCTTTCTCTTCATAATTAGCAGTTTACTTGAATGTTTTTCCTATAGCTTTTAAATTGGCAGCTTACAGCCATAATTGTTTAGTTGATAACTATCTATTTGACATGTTATAGTTTATATTAATATATTGTTGTCAATCTTCCTAGATTGCCATATGTTTATTGATTCTTCACTTGTTGCCTATATTTTATGCATTAAATTTGTCAATGTGACAGTTAACTTGGTTTTGCTTATGTAAAAAAGACATTACCCTATTGATTATAGGGTATGCAAAATTTCTAGATTTTGAAGCGTTGGGTTCCTTGCAGGTGAATTCCCAAATGCCTATGCAGCATTGAATCAGCAATATGCCTCTTCCCATGGAGAGGACAGTTAATATGTTTCTGCAGTCATGTTATCCAATAATAACAGAATGCCTTCAAGACTAGTTCTGAATTAATTTTGTAATTCATCACTTCTCCCATTCCTCTCCCTTTTTCTTTCATGGATTTATTAGTCTTGAAGTTTATGATCATTGATCAACTGGGCAGCCTTGGTGGGCAAGTAATGGGATATTTGACAGTGAGCTTTCTTTTATGTGCATGATGCAATTACATAGATTGCGTTAGAATTTGAATCTGCTGAAATCAATTTGGGAGGTTGCTTTTTCCCCTAAAAAATGTTAATTGGTTGTTGGTGTGAATGCTATGTGTTTTCAATAACCTAATGTTGAAGGGCCATCGGGACTTTATTCTTTTTTTTTTTTTTTGTCTGTTACTTAAAAGTTTAGGAGGCAGTCCATGTAAATTTGTTTTTTGTAGATGCATTCCCATATCTCTAGTTGGTTTAGAAAGTAAATGGGCATAATGATAAAGAAAAACAAGATAAAAAAACAAAAAAAACAAAAAAACAAAATTAGTACGAGATGATTCAAAAGTTATAATAAATTGCAAACAAACACATGATATAAATCAGTTTAAATAGTTTAGTCATAAGGTAAGATGAGATACTCATAATTTAAAACCTATGACTTATATTTTCATTAGTACAAGTGAACATGAAAATAAAAAAATCATGGTTTATGTTATAACTTGTTGATGAAATGATTTTAATGTTTTTTGTCTTAATCTTTCTATGTTGATTTTCAGTTGAACAAATCGGAAGAATAGCTATAATTCTTTAATTTATAACTTTTTGTCACATGTTCAATAACTTTATCCTCTCAGACTCCATTTCTTCCTTCATATTACACTCAACATTACTTTCTACACTTAGAGGGCCTTATTGGGTATCGTCTTTTCTAATCTCTTTCATTTTATTCTTATTTTCAATTGCATTAGCATCTTTCTTCATCTGTTTTAACTCCTTGCCCTTTATTTTGCTATATTTTGGACATGCTTTGGGTATTGTGGCGATTGACCTCGTAGTACGATTTGCACCCTTAAAGTAGGATGATTTTGATTTCGACTTTTATTTGAATTGAGATCATGATTTGGGGTTGACTTCAAAATCTTGTAATATGAAGAAATCATAAGTCAACCCCAAATCACTACCTCAATCCAAGTCATAGTTGAATTAAAATCGTCTTATTCTAAGGATATTCTACTATGAAGTCAATCACTTAAATGCCCAAAAAATACCCTAAACAGAGCAAAGTAGAAGGTAAGGAGTTAAAGCGGGTGAAAAAGGAGATTGAAGCAAATGGAAATAAGAATGGGAAGGCGAGTGGAAAGTATGAGATGCCTAAAAAGGCTTTTTAAATGAAAAAAAGTAATGTTGAGTGTGATGTGAAGGAAAAAATGGGGTGTGAGAGAGTAAAGTTGTTGAAGATGTGAAAGAAGTTAAAAATTGAGGAATTATAGTTATTCTTGTGGTTTGTTAAGTTGGAAATTAAGATGGGAAGATTGAGACAAAAAACATTAAAATCATCTCATTGACAGGTTATAGCGTAAATCATGATTTTTTTGGTTTTTATGTTCACTTAATTTAATAGATTTTAAATTATAAGGAATATGTCATCTTATCTCATGAATATAATCTGTGTAAATTGATTTATTTTATGTCTGTAGTGATTTTTTATATTTTTGCATAAGCTTTATTTTTTAGATCATGTCTATTACGTTCTAATTGTGGAAATGCTTCGACAGGAAATGAACTCCTTAAACTTGATTTTGATTCACTCACATGGGTGCCAAGCTTTGCACATATATCTAACATTTTTGAGATCGTGAAATGGGTTCTTTCAATTTAAAGTTGTTATTAGTCATGGTTTTATTTTCTTTAGCTTTCATTTGGTTAAGAGAAAAATAAATAAAACAATTTCCTTTGGTTGAACATTTTTCGAACCGGTTAATAAGTTTTGTGGGTTATTTATTTTGAATTTACTACTCCTGCCATTCTAGAATATTCATGGTGGAGTCTATTTCTGATCAAACAATATTACTCTTTTACTATTATGATAGGTAAAGATCATATTAAAAGCACTAAGGGATAAAGAGAAAATTTCCCCACCGCACTAGTGCGCAATCGATCAATGAAGCCCAACATGGAAAAAGAGCTATCACCTGTACACTCTTGTCCGACTCCCAACATATGGATAAATGATTGTTTGGTACTTGATATGGATAGCTTGGTATCTTTTTTAAATATTCGCAAAAGTTGTCGAGTGTTTTTCTTTCCAATTGGTTTAAAATGAGCACAAATGAGCTATCTTTCATGTTTTCATTATTTTCTTCTTGACAAGAGATCCCATTATTTTTCTTCTAGACAAAAGGTACATGTTATAATCAATTGTTTTTCTTCTCTCTTGTACAAATAGCATCAATTTGAGATTCCATTCTCCTCTCCTTATCTTGTCTAAATCTTAATCATGTATGTGTCCTCAATAATTTGGGGTTCCAACACCCTTAAGCCCATTATTCTTCCACATTTTCAAGCATCTTTAATGATGACTATTGAGAATAAGATAGAGAAGACTACATCCACACCACCTAATTCGAGACTTCACCCTCAACCCATTTCTCACCCTAAAATGTCATAAAGTTTTCTCGCCTCCTTTTAAATAACATAATATAAAAGTTTTCTATTTAAAAAATTTAAATATTTTAACCATAAATATTATTAAAAATAAAATAAAAAATTATGATTTTAAATAAAAAATATTGATATATGATATAATTTTTATTTTAAACATTAAATTAATATATATTTTATATTATTTTTTAATCATTTCATAAATTAAATATAAGCATAATATAACACAACATATTACATTAGATATGCTCCTTTAGAACATCATGTCTATAAGATATATCCATTCATATTATAGCTACCAACTAACCAAACGTAGCTATAATATGTTTTTAATAATAATAATAATTATTATTATTATTAAAAACATATTATTGCAAAATAGTTAGGGAAAAGCAACTACCCGTACAGCATAAATTGGTATGTTTTGCTGGAATTAGGACATTCAAATTTCGCTAAGAACTTTGGAGGTCCAGCGCAAGGAAAATGTACAATATGGATTAAGGAATATTGACGGATTTGGCTGAGGCTTGAGGAATTTATCATGAAAACAGAGGCATCCCTCCTCCCCTTTCCTACCTCAATCTGATGGCAACCGTCAAGAAATGACCTGTTTCCAAGTCCAGGTATTGCACGAATATTCGTTAGGTGCTGATTGGTTACCATTTTTTAAGGGCTTCACGCTTTCAGCCACCTTCAAAAATCCCGTAAAACCAACGTACATCAAATCAAAACACACAGCTTACTCACCGCACAAGGACGACTTCAGAAATAAACCAACACGCAATTCTCACAGCTATACAAGGGCAACATAAAATAGAAGCGTTGTTCATGCCACAATTTGTCAAAAGGCATTGGGACTGAAAGCTGTAGCAAAGATTGAAGAGCATCCATTTGACAAGGGCCAAGGCATTAGCTAATTTTACCCTCTTTTTTCTACTACCACTTTAAACAAAATTCGGATAAAGAGTTGACATATACATTACAAATACACAGAAGCAAACCCAGACTTTGAATCCGTTGCTTTTACATTTTGGCGGCACATGCCGACACAATGATGTAACCTGTGGAGAATAGATGGAAAAGAGTTAAGAAAGAAATGATGAGGAAGCACAAATACAGTCCCTATTGCATGTTGGTCATTATTAAGAACACATAAATTACAAGCCAATGGACATAAACAAAATCATTCCAACAGATTCTAAATAGCCTATAGTCTTCCCTTTCTGTTCATAATTTCCCATTTACAGATCATACAGATGCATCTCCTTGTGCCTTGTTGAGAAACTTGTCCAATTCAGCCAGTAGAATATTGCTCCAAATAGGAAAATTCTATAGTATCTTCGAAGCTACAATACCTCCAAAATCTCAACTGTCTGGAGGCATCATACGTCAATTGTAGTGTTGAATGACCCTCCAGCAGAAAGCCATGAATAAGTGTCTAGCAGAAATGCCTTACAACTGGAGGTTCACTCATTTCCTTGAAAGAACAGGGAAAATGAATTCCAGAATACATTGCATGTTGAGGTAGCTTTTCTTAAACAGGACTTTTAATACCCAAGCAGACCACATTTTCTGGATCTTCAGCCATCTTATTAACAATTTGATCCAGACATTGCTTTAAATTTGTGAATTTACCTTTATGAGATTACTCTATTTCAACAGCGGATTGGGAGAAGCCCCAGAGTTCATTTGAGTGGCCTCTGCTTTCCCTGAGGCTCAGATCTACTCCCTACCAACAAGGTGAAGAGGCCTATTAGCTGCAGGTATATTCAAGATTTTTAGATGAGTTGAACACAAGAAGACCTGGCTAACTTAAAATGCAAACCACCCGTTACCACCTGAGCCATGCCCCAGGGGCAGGTTAATCCACTTAAACAGCTTAAAATAACAATTGTCAATCAAAGAGGTAAACCAGCTGTAGAAGGAGAGCTAGAATCTCATGCTTTTAACAAAAATATGACTTCAAGGGCAAAATAGTGGAGCAAGGGAGGCAGTGCCTCCAAATAATAGGATAAATTATTACATGGACAAGTGGTGATTCAATACATAATTCATGCACAGCAGAATAGGTATTTTGTTGTTTGCTTTTCTTTATTGAGCCTTGTAACTTCTAAGGATGTAAAAACATTCATGAGTTGGGACCCATCATCACTGCAATTAAAATCCAGGTGTACCTACTTAACATCTCATTTTTTTTTTCTTTACAGTTTTCAGCATTGTGTTCATTTCTACATTACTACCATTGTAAGACATTCACCTTAGTTTTCTTTCTAAGTGGCAACAGAAGTACCAGATTTCAGTCATAAGTGTGTTAACTACACAAACCTCTAGATGGTTCTACCACATGCAGGACTTCCTGAATTCCAGTAATTCTCCGATCCTGAAAATGAACAAAATCATAATGTTTTCATTCTTGCATAAAAAAAAACAGAAACATAACTGAAACATGCATTTTCTAATGCTGGATAACTAATAGAGTTGAAGTATAAGTACAAGTAAATTTGGAGGGCTCATATTCCAAATGATTACATACGGAAACACTAAAGGGATGTTTGATAAGAATATTAAGTAATTCAGAGACCAAACACATCAAGCAAAATTACATGTGTTTCAAAATGTAAATGATGTAGCACTTAAAAGGTAGATTCTACTAAAAGATTACCTAAAATATTAAGTCAAAGAGACCTAACTGAACCCTTAAAGCATAACACCTTAAGGGTTTTTAAAAATTTATGACTTTTGACCAGATCTTTTACCCTCTCTTTTTTATGCCAAATTCCTATTTAGTTTAGAATTCTTTTGCAATGAATTTTAATCACAAAGAAATTATGTCAATCCTGATTTCTTTCTACTTTTCCATTTTGTTTATGAAAATATTTTAATTTATTGAAAATGAGTTCTTATTTAAAGAACCAAAGACACAAAAGTGTTAGGTCGAATGAAAAATAAATAAATTATATCATGAGCTTTTTAGAATCTGTAAACAATAAAAAGGCATGTCACATTAATATGTCAAATGTTAGACCAAAAGGAAAGCTCATATCGACAGATTTGCATTTCCAATTTTTTAACTATAGGGAAACATTTGAGTTTGTATACAATATTCTTCAATAGCCTACAAAAGACCAATGTTCCTATATGTTGTATAATCCAACATGTGGTTAGCCACAAACACTTTAGTAATGGCATGTTGACAAATCTGTAATGAATCTAATTATATTCAACATCTAAATTTAAATTGAAACCAATAATTCACTTCTACAATACACTACCTAATCTTTTAGCACTTTGATTCAGCACTACAGTTTTCAAAACTTTATTTTTAGTTGGATGAAACACGCTCCCTTACATAGTCAAGCAAAAAAAGGGAAAGTACTAAAGGAAGATAATGTGCATTTGGCACTATGCTAAAATAGAAAGACGAGGAAAATGGAAGGAAATTATCTAGTAGCTTTCAATAAGGGAAAATTAAAACAATTAGGGTCATCAGGCAGAAAATTTTATGGACAAAACCAACAAACACTACACCACACCCAAACCAAACCCACAACTCACCATGCACCCACCCCAAACATGTGTGTGTGTGTGTAAACAGTTTAAGATATGCATTCATGTGTCTGCTGAACAGATACAAAAGTCAAGATAAGAAACCATGTATGAGGCAGGAAGATATCACGAACCGCATCATAAACTGCCTTTTGGTTGCGCCAGAAATCTAGGGAAGGTAAAAGTAGTCTTCCTGCAAAAAATTAAACTTGATAAACAGAAAAGCTAACACAAATGTGGAAAGCAACAGATGAGTATACATAGAAGAGGAAAGAACATTTTTTGGTTTATAAAGGGTGTATCCAAACATCCCATGGAGATAAAATCATTCATTACCAAATTTCATAGCATAGCAAGGCAAAAGGTTCATGCTTAAAAGATTTCAAGAAATTATATCATTTAGATTTTCTACTACCTTTTTTGGCAGAAGTTCAAAATTGATCCTACATGAAATATCAGACTTTTGGCTATGGGAATAGCTTCTTATTTAAACCCCTTTGTGGGGGATTTTTTTCACTTGAGTTTGTTACTTTTGCTTTGGTTATCCTTATCCATGTCTTGGTTTGTTGTTATTTTTTTCTCAATAATAATTAATCCTTCTTGTCGTGTTATACTCATTTTCTGTTAAATGAATTGGTTTGTTTTCAATTAACAACTAATAATTTGTAATATATTAGACTCAGTACAAGCAATATAATAAACAAAATGAAAACATCCAAATGTGATGCAAAATGTAATACAATGACTTCTTCCCTTCAGAACTACCATCTTCTTCCACCACCCCAGCCCCCACAGGGGACATTAATTTAACCAATAACGAGTATAATTTGTAGCAACAAATTTATTGTGAAGTAAAATAATAACACTATTGAGGAGTTCGCCAAAGATAGGTTACAATTAAAAAACATACAGAAAATAAATGCATGAGAGGATGAAAAACAAGTAGGTCAATGCTCTTTTATTTTAGCTATTACATAAACAGGACACCAGGGGAGGGATTGCTACAAATTTACCTGATCTGGATCGTTTCAAACTCAATAATTCTGGAGAAACAATTGACACTTCTGTTCTCTCTTTGATGCTAGGATGCGTTACCTAAATAAAACACATTAAGAAGGAAAGAAAAAGAGATATAGAATAAAGTTAAGAAACAATAAAACAGATAAATAAAAACAAACCCAGATAAATTAAAACAAATAGGCAACAAAACTGCAGATAGAAACATGCTGAGAACATCAGAAAGTTACATCAACCAACCAACAATAATAGCTGCGTCCTATCCCATCTCATGAACCCCCAATTTCCAAGTTACAGTAATCATGAGTAAGAACTAACTCAGGGTTAAATGCTATTTCAAGCACCAAGGTTGTTAAGGTACCTAGATGATAACATTTCATCTGCTATCTACGTAAATGTTACAGGAAACCCAAATGCTAACATATCTCAGTTAGCAGCACCATTATATACAAGACTTATCATATTGCATCAGATTGTTATATTAGAATAAGAATTGTCCCATCAATTCCTTCACTTAGAAAATAATTCCTAACTAGAGATTTTAATCACCTTCAATCTCATAATCACTATATAAATTGAGAAACTGTTGAGAATATATCTGGTTGATCATAATGGAAATGTCAGTCAGTAAATAGCCATCAAATTGTAAATCAATATGTTTGATGAACAGCCAGGTTCTTATAATTAATGCACATAAGTTAAAGGAAAAGTAAAATAGACTTTATACAGAGAAGTCCTGAGAACAACTGACCTGTATATTGTAATCTAATTTCCTCTTAGTCTTCTTTCCAGAACTGCTTGCTCTCTCCCCAACTGGGGTTTTCAGGTCGATTTTTTGGTTTGCCTGACCGGGCCTAGTGGAAGGTCTGACTGATTCATTTGTGTTCTTACTCTGTATTTTGGCTTGAATCATAATGTTTTCATGGTTTTGTTTGCATTTTGCATTAGTATAAGCAGGAGGGAACTCAGAATTCTTCTGAGAACCATCTTTTAAACACTCATCATCTAGTTTTTCTACTGTTATATTATGATGCTCTTGAGGTCCAACATCAGACAAATTCGAGATACTTTCTCCTCCTATTTCACGGCTAATATTTCCTACAGTGTTGTTTACATGATCAAAACCCACTGGAACGGAAATGAAGCTTTTTCTTTTAGTTTTCAACCCAATTTCAGCCTTTTGTCCTTCCTGCCATTTTCTGTTTGACTTCCTTGACTGACATTTTGATACTTGGCCCTCTGATTGACAGGGAATATCCTCCGAGATGTCCATTTTTTTCCCAGATTGAGCACTTGCAGTCAATGAACTTCTGTTCAAATTCCCTACATCTTGGTTCTCACAGGCTTCAAATGGAGAACTCCGCTCATTATTTTTACGCTTCATTTCCACAACATCTTCACTGTTTTCATGTCTTGCTTCATTAATGGCCTTCTTGCACTGGTTTGTTTCTTCTTGCAAAAAAAGAAAGAACATTAGTTGGACAATGATTTTCTTGCCACCTACCACTCCCAATTCACATAAGAAAAAGAAAAAATGGAAAACTTAACATAGTTTAAGCAGAATTCTTGAGATTGGACAAGAAAATTCATAATGGAATATGACTCGAATGAAATGATGCTACATATATTACTTTCTGAGTCCATCATTAACTTGTCTAGGTCATGGGTACTTATTGAAACAACGCCAGGGTTACTTCTTGAAACAAACCCACTGGTAGAGCCTCCCTCAAAGCACTTTTCAGCATATTCCTCCCAGTGAGGAGGAAAACCAAACAAGAAATGATTGAACACCTGTCTACAGGAAAAGGAAAACATAAACTTCAATTTGGAATGGAAACAGCTATACAAACTTGAGCTATTTTCCATGAACATGGCAAAGCTATCACCTGACATCAATACAAGTAAACATAGTTTGGCAATGACAGAATTAGTTGCATATCATGTCTCCAAATTAAACTTTTCCTTAATGCTTGTAAAATTAGAAATTTATATTATATATGGTTTTACGTTTGATTTGTTCCTTTTGCTATTGCTCATACCATTGATATGTCTAGATCAACATATCATCAGTATGTCAAAGTAAAGGGAAAATCATATAATGAGTATGTGTGTTTAAATCCTATGTTAGGGGTCTTTCAAATGCCCATATCCAATAAGCTGTGAATATGTCTAATGCAGATCCTTGTTGTCCTACATCAATGTTAGACTGAAACATTTTACCAGTACAAAACAGGACTCTGAATCGAGACTTGATACAAAAGTAAATAGATAATTCTCCATAGATATCAACTAGATCTTGAATTAAGTTTTATTGCCTTTTTTTTTTTCCCTGATAGGCACTGTTGCAAAAATTAATTAAGAAAATGACCTTTAATTAAATTTTGTTAATAGAAATCATTCTTTCTAAAAGAGATTGGGAGAAGCAAAAATCTACCTACCTCAGAGGGAAACCCATTTTCATTTGTACGTAACTTGTTTATGAAGCCCTTGATAATGACAGTTATTCCATCAGCAGTCTCAAGAGTGAATACATCATATCTCTTGATAATTGGTGCAGATGAAAACACTCGCACAGCTCGTTGCCTGCAGCATAAAAAGGAATATCCTTAAATGGCTAAAGTACCAGTACCTCCAGGTCCCCTGGAATTATTACGGATCAAAAAATGAAAACATGCAGGAATATGAAATTAAACCTAACTAGTGACTCGGCTGCATGTGATGTGCATGTTTGAGTCTTTGAGATGATCCAATTCAGCAAATCAACTACACAGGCCCTGTACAATTTGATGATATGAACATCTATCTAATTCCATGGACCAGCACAAAACTCTAGGAATGTTGACTAGTTTGTCAAATTAATATGATTAAAATTTAAAGTCCAACAGCTCAAGGCATTTCTTGTACTATATTTCCATAAAATTGGAGCCCTCAGTCTGTTTGTTTTTCTACATCATTCTATCTTCCCCCCATCCCCCATTCCCCCTCTCTCTCTCATTTTTCTATTTTGATATAGCATGCTGGAAGTGGTTCATGTCTTGTAAGCATCTCTAACATCAAGTTCCACAACAACTATTTCAACACCATTACAAGGACATGGGAAAGTGAGGGAGAGAATTGTCTTGGAGGTAATACTCCAACCACCATTTTGAACACTGTTAGATTACTAAATTAATATTGATGTACTCCTTAACTTCTAATATTTAGCCTAATTCCTTCTTTTTTACTTTTGGGTTGGGCAAAGGTGGTCAAAATTGATGTTTGAGGAAATGGTTATGATGGTTTTTAGTTCCTAGTATAGATGAAAATCGAAGAAGTAAAAAGGACAGCATAACAAGATAAGTCCACTGCAGAAAGGAGCAAAGTGAATAGCATTATATTAGAAAACAAGAAATGATAGCCTTTCTTCCAGTAAAAATGTACCAAGTACATCACCCATGGAGCAAAACTGCAAAACATCAACCAAACGACCAAATAGTAAAATTAAGTTTTTAACAACTGAATTAACCAACAAATAAGCCATAGTATAGCTTTTTTTATGACTCTACACTCAAGATCAACTTAGATACTTTACAATGACTATTGTAACACCCACGTCTACACAGTCAAGAGCTTCTCTCCTCACAATTACCCCATGCAACTATGACATCCTAGTCTGTGTCACATGAGATTGCAAGGCCAGATGGACAGACACTCTTTGAGGGCCAGACAAAAGACTCCCATACCATCTGTAATGCCCCACTCTGTCCCATTCAGATTTTGTCCACTCCTAGCTAGGTCCTCAGTTTTGAACGCGTTTTCAAGGGTCCAATAGAAGGAAAATCCAAAAATTCTTCAACACAAACAATAATTTAGAAAGAAAAGAAAAGAAAAATAGAGGTTGACGACTTCTTCTGAGATTACAATTTCAACTACATATTTATATTTGATTTCATTATTTTATACTACTCAAATGGACATGTAATAAAAAAGAAATCCTTAACAACGAAAAGGATCTTACTCCTTTGAGGACAACCCCGCAACCGCTAGTCGTTTCCCTTCGAAGCCCTTCTTGGACTTGATCAGCCACCAATCTTGCAAACAAACCTTGGAAAAGAAGAAATGCATTGTTTATTTGCCGAGCAATGAGAGGAAAATAAAGTTTCTATTCCTTACTGATGATTTCCCGCCATACAGAATCAAAACCGAAAAATTGAAATGCAAGAAAGGTTTTGTGAGGAGGAAGTGAAGAAAGCACTTACTGTTTGTTGAAAATAAGATGATGAATCGTTGCTGTTGATGCTTGGATCAGAGTCCGAAGCCATGGAAGTAACCGATTGAAGGAGACGATTTCAGACTCGAGGCGATCCTAGGGTTTTGAGGTTTTGAAAGGGCTTACTAAGAGGCCCATGGGCCCAAAACGCGGGCAAACCGAAACCTCTCTCACTCTACCATCTTCGCCGAAAATCCTAGGTACCAAATATCGATGACTATTTTATGGAGGAAAATTCTAGATACCGATTATGAATATGGTTGTAAGTATATAATAAAATTTAGAAATATTTGGTTAAAAATGATGAAATAATCTCTAAATCGGAAATTTAACTCAACTTATTTTTTTTTTTAAAGTAACTCATTTTTTATATAAATACCATTTTCTATTTAAAGTATTTACATGTTAGTTTTAAAAGAAATAGTTATTTTTATAAGAATATAATAAGGATATTTTTGTCCAAATGATGTCAAAAAATGGTGAAAGGTTAAATTTCAAAAATTGAGTTTTGAGTGGCCCTTTTAATCAAACAACCCTAAAATTTAAATCAGGTAAGTATTAAGTATATAAAAGCAAGTTATAGGAAGAATGATATGAAAAAATAATGCTCAACTTAGGCACATAGTATATATATATATATATATAATATTTTTGTTTTATAATTAAATAAATTTAAAAACATTTTCTATTATGTTTCTGAATAGGGGAGGTAACTTACATACAAAAAGAAGTGAATTGAACCTACTAACCAATCTCTATATATATACACTCAGTTTTGATGCTCACTAATCTATCAAAAGTCATTTGATATTAACAGATGCAATATGTCCAACCAAATAAAACAACTGCATTTTGCCTTTTATTTTGTTTAATATAATGAAAACATTCTACATGTAAGAATTTATTAGTCATTCTCATGGAAGTTGGAACCATGTGCTTCACACATCGTAGAATTCGGTTTCCTGTCAACACTCGAGGCGTTCCAGAAAATATGATAATATTTCCAATGTGATGACCAAGCCTAACAGTGCGAAAGTGGGGAGGAGAATCAAAAGAGAGAACCCCATCCTCCACCTCCCGGAGTTAAAATCCGAAGAATTTCCCCTGCCTGTACCGCCACAGTGTTTTTACCTCCGAGATACACTTCTCGTTTATCTTTTGTAATGAGGTAATTAGCTCCACGAGCCCCATCTTTTCCTCCCTTCAACCCTCTTGGTGCATGAACACGCCTCTCTGAAAGAATGCTCACCACAACTGGTCGCCTAAACTCAATCTCCCTCACAAGCCCATCACCACCTCGGTGAAGCCCTGCTCCTCCGCTGTTCTCTCTCAATCCAAACGTATGCAAAATGACTGGATATCTCTGCTCAAAGATTTCTGGGTCAGTCATTCGGGTATTGGTCATATGGCATTGGACCCCACTGGTGCCATCCCAGCTGGGACCAGCGCCACAACCACCTCCTATTGTTTCATAATAACCAAAAGTATCATCCCCAAAAGTGAGATTATTCATGCAACCCTGTGAACAGGCACAGGCCTGAAATGCAGTCAGTACAACATCAGTAACTCTCTGGGATGTGAGAACATTACCTCCCACCACAGCAGCCTTATCACTTGGAGAGAGGAATGAACCTAGGGGAATATGGATTTTAACTGGAGCCAAACAACCTTGATTGAGAGGGATATCAACATCAACCAAACATCGGATGCAGTATATGACTGCAGCAGCTGTGACTGCTTCTGGTGCATTCCAGTTCCCGTAAACTTCTGGACTGGTCCCAGAAAAATCAAAATTTGCTTCCCCTTTATGAGGATCGATGGTAAGTTTCAGATGAATAACAGAACCATCATCCATGTAATCCTCTTCTTCAATGGTTACAGAATCTCCTGCTCCAAATTTAGGTGACTGAGATGTAACCCTAGCAGCAACTGACTTGAGCATTTCTCTCACTGCTCCTTCTGCATTGATTTGCACGTAGGTCATGTAGGCCTGAACAGTGTCCAAACCATACTGCTCAATAAGCTCTTTGATAAGGGTAATTCCTCTCCGGTTTGCAGCCACCTGTGCTTGAAGATCTGATAAATTATCTTGAAGCCTGCGAGTTCCTGGGATGTTATGAGCTGATTCATCAGAATTAGGGAACTGGAGAAGTTTGATGATTCCTTCTTCTTGAAAAATTCCCTTGTCCACAAGCTTGAATGCTTTTATGGCAGCACCTTCTTCCCATATGGACTTCGAGAAGGGAGGCATACTTCCAGGAGTGATACCCCCAATCTCTGCATGATGACCTCTACTTGCCACAAAAAATACCAGTTTCCCATTATTGAAAACAGGTGTGACAACAGTTATATCTGGAAGATGACTACCTCCAGCACAAGGATGATTTGTGACCAAAACATCACCTTCATTCAAATTGTTACCCCAGTACTTCAGCTGCCATCGAACTGTACTGGACATAGCTCCTAGATGCACAGGTACATGGGGGGCATTGGCAACCAGCCCACCATCTGGTCCAAAGAGAGCACAAGAGAAATCAAGCCGCTCCTTGATATTGGTTGATATAGAAGTTCTCTGAAGAGTCCGTCCCATCTGCTCAGCTATTCCCATAAATCTGTGATTGAAGATTGAGAGCTGCACCACGTCTGCAACTTTTTCTGCTACCTTCACAGTGCCTAAATTCGACTGAATTTCAATTTTAATGTTGCCATATTTGGTTATTACTGCTTTACAATTGGGTTCTACTATCACAGTACTATTTCCATTCATGATGATGGCAGGACCAGGCATGACATGCCCGTACCCTAAATTTTCAAGCTTGAATAGGGGTGTATGGTGCCATCCATTCACAAAGTAAACCTTGTAGTGGCCTTCAACTTTAGGTGTACCTGAAGCAGGTTCTAGGGCCCTCGGCTTCAAAATATTAGTGACTCCTATACCACGAACTCTTACATCACAAATTAGGATATTCCTGTTCTGCAGTTTGAATCCATACTCTTGCTGGAATAGCTTGACAAATTCAATAGCGTAGTCACATCCTACCCCATCTTCATTTAATTGTCTCTTTACCATGATGGCAGTATCTGTACCCTCATACCTCAAATTTAAATATGTTTCAGTTGTAATGTTTTCCTCTCTAAACCCTTGCATTTGCAGTTTTTGTCTCACCAGCTTTACTAAAATCACTTCTCTTCGAGTAGCCTCCAGGAGAGATTCAGGACCATAAACAGCAGAGTACGGTTCCTGAGCTTCTTCGATGACATCTGCCAATCCCATCCCATATGCACTTAAGATCCCACAGAACCTGTGAATTAGAACCTCTTTCATACCCAGAGACCTTGCAATGGCACAGGCATGCTGTGGCCCAGCACCACCAAAACAAGCAAGGGCATGGTTCCTTGTCTCATGGCCCTTCATCTCCGTTAACTGTCGTATTGGACGGCACATTGTTTCATTAGCAACATTCACAAACCCCAGAGCAATTTCCTCCACCATCATGTCCTTTGCTGAAGGATCCTGGCTCTTCCTATAGGAGTTTATTTGTTTTGCAAGCTTCTCGAATTCTTCCCTTGTTGCCTTGACATCTAAAGGCTGGTCCTCGTTGGGTCCAAATATTGATGGGAAATAATCAGGAATAACAAATCCTAGAATCAGATTCGCATCCGTAACTGCCAACTCCCCTCCTTTTCGGTAACACACAGGACCTGGGTGTGCACCAACTGATTCTGGTCCCACCCGGAAAGCTCCAAATTGGAACTTTAATTTTGATCCACCGCCAGCAGCAACGGTGTTTATGTCAAGCTGAGGTGCCTGAATTATGGCACCAGCAATCTGGGTTTCTAGAACTTGTTCATAACTTCCTGCATAACGGCTTACATCTGTAGATGTACCACCCATGTCAAACCCAATGAGAGGCTTTTCTGTTTCAAGCCCAAAAAGAGTCTGTGAATAACCAACAACCCCACCTGCAGGACCAGACAAAACTGCTTTGTGGCCTGAAAATCTACTTTCTGGTGCAAGTCCTCCATCTGACTGCATGAACAAAACATTCACCTTTCCCAGCCCTTCATCAAATCTGGATATGAACCCTGACAAATACTCTTTAATAACAGGGGTCAGGTATGCATCCACACTAGCTGTTAAACCCCGAGGAACAGCTCGAACCATAGGAGACAAAGCTGAAGATAAGGAAACATGCTTAAAACCCAAACTCACAGCTAACTTTTCTACTGATATTTCGTGCTCTGGGTAAGTGTAGGAATGCATTAATACAACTGCTAGACAGTTAATCCCTTTCTCCAATAGACCTTTCAGTAAAGGCTTTAGAGCTTCTTCATTGAGTGGCTTCACAACCCTGAGAAGCTCACCTGAAACCCCTTTAACTAATGATGCAGAAGAATCCTGGTTTTCTTCCTCCGTATTAGGAACAAGCTCAATTCTCTCTTCAACCTCGATAACCTCCTCATAGAGATTAGATGGTTTTGATACAGTGAGGTCAAAGATGCGAGGGCGAGCCTGGTTACCAATTTGCAGCAGATCCTTGAAACCCTGAGTCACACACAGTGCAATCCTCTCCCCTTTTCTCTCTAAAAGTGCATTTGTTGCCACCGTGGTACCCATCCTTATCCATTCTATCCTGTCTGTTGGGATTTTTGAAGTCCGGGGAATGCTCTCCCCTGTAAATTCTTCAAGAATCCTTCGAATTCCTTCAATTGGAGCATCATCATAGTTTGAGGGGTCAACAGACAAAAGTTTCATAACACGGCCATCAGACTGCCCTGGTATTTCAGCATAAACATCAGTGAAGGTGCCCCCTCTGTCAATACAAAATCTGAGTTTCTCTTGGTTCACACCATCCATATCTATCCTCGGATCCTTAGATCAAAATCTTATGCCAGTCCTTAATTTCAAGAAGCAGCTACTGCTTTTGTTAAGAAGTGATCCAGATCTAGAGGCCTGGACAAAGAAACAAAAAATCAATTTCCATAATCTAAGGGCATAATGACCCAATATCGTGTATTTAGTATAGATAGGGCATGCAATCCATGGTAGAAAGTGGGTCAGCATTTGGTTGTACAGAATTGAATTTTATTTGGAATTTCCATTTTTACGGACTTGGAAAATATTGAATTCCTTTTGTGGATTTGGGCTGTATGGGATTTGACACAATTTCAAATCCGTTGGTTTACAGATAAACCAAATAGTGGAATTAAAATGGAGGCCTTCAATTCCAGATCCTAAATCCCATCAAAACAAGTGCAACCTCAGTGCCCATAAATACTATTCATTCTTAAAAAAAAAAAAAAAATACATATCAAAAGATGGTCCTGGAGTCAGCCTAAGTAAATCAATATCCACAAGAATGACGAAATGGGAACCGAAACGTTTGTCCAAGAATCAACTCTTCCCCTACAACAAATGAAGAACACCCTAAAATAAACTTCAACAAATTATTAGGGCTTATGGCCATTTCAATGCAAATCCAAACTGATAGCTCAACAATAAGATCACACAGAAACAAACACTCAAAATAATTAATTAAACTACAAAAACAGCATAAGCACACAGTTGCTAAACTTCATATGCTCGAATTCAGTAAATTTACATACGAACCGTACAAACCACCGATCATAAAACGTTGAAGAGCATACCCTGGATTGAACAATCTATATTTTTCCAGTAGAGAGATGCATGTGAATAAAGCTGGAAACCTGATAGGATTTGAGTTTTGACTAAACAAGAGTGATTTTCAGTAATTGTGGGCACCGATGGAAATGATAAGGAACTCAGTGAACCTGGACGAGATGTGCGATGGTGTGGGAGTTTATGTGAGGCAAAAGCGTTGAGGCAGAGTCTACGGGGGCGCCGCCGATTCGCTGGTGTTTGCTTTATCGTCTAACTTATATATTTACAAATAATTTAATATTTATATAAAAGAGAAAAAATAATTGAAATAAGTTTTTAAAATATAAATAAAAATTATTTACTAATTATTTTAATTTTTTTTTATATTTCCTTTTGTTTTTTCTCACTATTTTCCATTCTTCGATAACTATGATTGAGATACTAATTATTTTCCATCACAATTTGAGGAACCCATTCTCAAATTTAACGAATCAAAATTTGAAAATAAATTGCCTCAAATATAATAGAATATTTATTATGTGACTAATATTTTTTATTAATAAAAAATAAATTAAATAAATATCAATTTTATAAATAAAAGGATATTTTATCTAAAAAATTTGTAATAAATTCAAGAAATAAGTTTCATTGTATGCTCAATAGTCTAACATTTTCCTCTTAACAATCATATGTATCCAATAAAATAGATCAAATTTATATGTATAATAAAATAAATAGAAAATTTGTTCTTAAAATAAATTTAATTAAATAACATCATAAAAGAAAAATACCACAAATTTTAATAAATGAATTTTATCTCTATAATGATAAATAAATATAAAAGTTCATTTCCTACAACTAACCACTTCAAAGTAGGAGTGTAACTCGGATAGGTTGAATCAATCCAACTCGACATTTGGACAGGTTTAAACAATTATTTTTAATACTCTGAATGGGTTCGGATTAGGGCTTTTCAACCCAAATTCGATATGGGTTAAGCTCGGACCAAGTTTCAAATAATTAGAATTAAATCTAAACTTAATCTAGTGTTTTCATAATATTTATGATGTAGATTATCATATATGTTAGTATTCTTATTTTTATATATTTTGAAGAAAAAAAATCAAATTATACTATATTATATATTTTTTCAAAATTTAAAAAATATATATAAATTTATGTTTTTTTTTAGCTATTTTGATGTCTTATTTACCATTTAAAATTTGCATATATATATATATATAGAAAAAAAGTTATTTTAAAGATATTATAAATGAATTTTGAATTATGTAATCCTATCAACCTGATTAATTTAAATTCAACCTAAGTCTAACTTTAACAACTTGAATTAAACCTGAGTTTAAAAAAATAAAGTTGTGTTGGGCTTAGGTTGAATATATCAAGTTAGAAATCGAATTAGGTTGAACTCAAATTGATTGTTTCTTGTTTCAGGTTGGTCTTGGGTTTACCATCAACCTAATCAATTTGCTCATGTTACTTCAAATAATCAATTTTATGAATTAAATTTACTTTCAATATATTTTTTAATGGTTTTATAAATCATTTTTTGTCATGATTTTTTTTCTTTTTCTAAATTTTGTTTATAGATGATGCATAAGAGAATTTTCGAGTAAATATTAAGGTGATAAGTTTATCATTTTTAAAAAATCTATGACCCTATCTAGCAACTATTTTTGAAAATAGGTTTTTTTTTATTTATAAAAATACATTTCATAATAAAAAAACATAAAATGACTTTTTACTTTTTAAAACACAAAATATTACATATTTTATAACAAAGAAACCAAAAAAATAACTTTTTGCTTTAAAAAAAATATATATATAGTATTTTCATAAAACATATTTTAGTTATTTTTTAATTATTTTTTACTTGTTTTTAGAAGATTATTTTAAAAAATAATTATATAAATATGAATAATAACTAAATATAAAGCACTACATATAAAAATATATTTAAAAATATAAAAAATATATTAAAAACATTTCAAATCTTAAACATGTTTTTATTATACAAAAACATTATTTTAAAAAACAGTGTAGATAGTTTCAAAAATATTAAAAAATGCAAATTAAATGTTCTATATAAAGTAATATATGAAATAAATTACAATTATGACACTTTGGTTACCACATGCAGTAATAGAATGAATCATTTAACATTTAACGTCATTTAGGGGTTTAGGGTTAGGGTTAGGGTTTTTCATCTTGCACAGTTGCACTCCGCTGTCTGCGTGGAAACAGAGGACGGAGAATGGCGACGAGAGCAGGGCTTTTGAAGCGATTTTTTTCAACGTCAATGTTCTCTTCGCAAACCACGGCTGCTGCTAATGCTAAACCTGCACCTATTCCTTCAACCACCCTCTTCATCTCTGGTAATCACTGCTCCATCAAATCCATCTTCATAATCATCCATTTATGTTCACTCATAGGATCAAGACGTTCATTTTTCTTAGCATTTTTTGTTATTTTCTTAGCACTTTCTAGGAGCCAAACATAAGCACTTGAGAAATGGCATGTTCAATTGAAATCTGAGATGGTTTTAAAAGTTTGCAAATCTTGCCTGTAACCAACCAAGCCTTAGCTTTTGATCCGAGCCACAAGTGTTCAACTGCTTGTGGTGATTATTTTCCTATTGCTTTTTCGCCAATTTTTTGGAGAAGGATCAATGCAATACTCAACTTTACAGCATAATTCTGATTTCTGAATATGTGGTTTCAGGGCTCAACAAGAGAACTACATCTGAGAAACTGAATGAAGAGGCCTCCAAATTTGGTGAAGTCGTTCATGGTAATTGTGTTTTCCTTCCTAGAATACTTCTTGTTGGTTTGTGTTTGTTGGCAACTGCCTTTATGCGTGTGCAACTACACACTACAGACTCTTGTCTTCTAGATTTCCAGGTGCTTTGCTTTGCAGCTTTCAGCTAGATTAATCTGTCTGGTAATCACGGACTGAATGATGCTAACTTTCTCTGTTATTCCCTCTCCCATGATAACATCTTAGACCCATAGAATACAACCTTATCTGTCCATCAATTGGTTGAAAATGCAGACGAGGGGGTGGTTTGCTCTCCACAAAATTTGCTTTATAAAATCACCTATAAAAATTATTTTTAAGTATTTAAAAATAATTTAGTTGATTTTATTTTTAATGAAACAAAATTTCAATAACCATTATAGTAAGAGTAAAATTTATTAATCTTGTTGATCATCCCCTTTTTCTTATTTTCTTAATGTGTTTTGTAAAGTATTAGATTGAGATTACCCGGGGTGCCACTGTGGACTGGGATCCAACTGCCCAGGTGAATGGGGTTATGATCCATACGGATGAACTGGGTGAGTGGGTACCCAACTACTCTTAATGGTTTCTGTCAGTGGGCATCAGGGCAAATCCACCCAACTCAACCATGCATCATATAAATGGAAGAAATGCAAAGCAATTATTCAGAAAGCACGGCCTGTTTAAATCATTTTGGTCCTACTGTTACTGCTCAAATACCTTGTTTACTCCTCTGTTAGTTTTCTTGTATATGGATTGCCATTGAAGAGAAATTTACGAATGGACTTTTTTCTCTGATGAATTTTCAAAAGTTAATTGTATTTTTTCTTAGATTTTTTATTTTTTAATGTGTTGAGATGTATCTATGGATCAATGATGTTACTATGAAACTGCGCTATCTATCTGAAACATCTTAATAGAATTTGAAGATAACGGAATAACATCGTGAAATCCAATTTTGTTCTTGTTTTTGGTTGCCTTTTGTGTTTCTTTTTCTAATGTTAAAGACGAGCCATAGTCATAGCACTGAGGAACTCTATAATTGTTTGTGTTATGAACAGTTAATGTTGCTGAAGTGCAATTTTCTTCCTTTCATTTTAAATCATATCTTTTGGTTTACCAAACTTTGTCTGGCAAACAATTTTATTTTATTTTTAAATATAATTGAACAATTCTCAGAAGCAACATTGTCAAGATGGATGTTTTCTGTCCCTCTCATCTATGTTAATGTTTTGCACAATTTATTTTGTTGTAGCTCTTACATTCTTTCGTTTCTTATGGCTGTGTGAATTCTTTCTTTATGTGGAAGATTAGACCAAGCTATATTGGGCTTCGTTTGCTCTGTCAGTATAAATAAGAAGCGCTTTTTTTTTTTTTGTGAAAAAATAAAATGTTGTGGATGATGCATATGGCATTTGTATGCTTAACAAAAATGTAATCCTTGGTACAACAGAATTGTTGATCATGATTACTAAAGGCAAATTCAAATAGTTAGGATGAGACTTTGGTTTGGCCAACTTGAAGATAAGTGTGGGCAACCCCAATTTCATTTTTCAGCTCACTGTGTCATTCTTTGATTTTCCAAATGCCCTTGGTGAAGGAAAATATTAATGAAGGTCCTTGATCTGATGTTTAAGATCTTGCTTGCTTCAAATCTTAATCTTTGCAATGTCAGGACTCAATTCAACTTTGTTAGCATCAGTCTTAGTAATAAATGAGTAAAATGTTTATGAAATTGATAACTTTTTGCTTATGTCTCAGCCAGGGTTGTGACAGACCGTTCCTCTGGATATTCAAAAGGTTTTGGATTTGTGAAATATGCCACTATAGCTCAAGCAGAGCAAGGAATAAAGGGATTGGATGCTCAGGTTAGATCATCTTCCAACCTGGTTAAATGATAGAAAGCTTGCCTAGAATATTGCAATTTGTATGTATTTTTCATAAGTTTATTCATTGACCAAACCTTGGTGGCAACAGGTAAAGTTACCACTATGTGATATGAATTAATCTGGTCAAATATCATTTGAATCTCTTCAAAGTAGTGTACTTGTGAGTAACTGTATTTGTGATGGTGTGCAGTTTCTTGATGGATGGGTAATTTTTGCTGAATTCGCGCGTTCAAGAACTCCCCCAGGATACTTGGCATCCACAGAAAAGAACACCCATCAGGCTGAAATGGATTGAACCAATGGATTTACCTAGCAAATTGGTGGGAGCTACAAAAAGGAGAAATTGTTATTGTTATCACGAGATATATTTGGCTTTACACAGGTGATAGATGCAAGTAGTATTGCGGAAGCGGGGTGCTTGAGCTGTTCGTCATTTGCAAGTTCGATAATCCAGTGCCTGAATTTTGGTGTCTTGAGTCCTTTGTATCAGCATATTCCCATAATTATGAACCAGTATACAATCCTCTACTGACAACCATTAAGACCTAAGTAAATATACTCACCGTCTGCTTACTGTCATAATTACGACCATAAACCCAGTTGAGAAATCAATATGTCGGTTTCTCTGTTTATATTCCTTCAATCTTTTCTGCTTTTATTTTGCTTCCTCTGATTAGTGTAGGAAGAAGACAGGCCAACTTTGTATTCAGTCTTGCATTACACATTTGTTTTGTCATTTTATCTTGGGGATGGAGTGGGTTTGGCTTGTAACTACACAAAACGAAAAAGCAAAATAATTTGAGACCTTTTATTTGCACTAAGCATGGCAGCAGTCTTCATAAATGAGTAAAGGATGTATAAGATTTGGTAGGTGTTTGGTAAACAACCGTAATAATTTAATAGTGATTTAATAGTTTAATTTAAGTTATTAAGTAAATAATTTAATAATATGATTTAAAATAAAAATTAATTGTATGTAATAAGTAAAAATAATTAATTTATTATTAAGTTTATATTTTTATTTTATCTTTTTATCCTAATTTATTTTAATTATCTGATGATTTTTGTTTTTTTGTTCTACCATTTTCACCATTATTTAGTATTATTTGTTCTAATATAATTTATGAGGATAAATATATTTATTTAATAATTTAAAATATATTTTAAATTAAAAATTAAATAATCTTAATGCCTAAAGTAAAAAAATTAAATAATAAGTTTTAAATTAATAATTTAAATATAATTTAATTTAAAGTCAATTTAAATCATTAAATTTTATTAAACAACTTCTTAGATAGTAACTTGTCTGGTTAGTGGGGAAGGCAGAATTCACATTTTTGATCGATTGTATTCGTCAGCCAATATGGTTTCCTTTGATCTTCAGTCGATGTTTTATACGGTAAGTACCTTGTGCCCTGCGTTTCCAGCACATGGACCTGATAAATAGATCCCGTAGCCACAGGGGAACGTCTTCAATAGCTTTCAAGAGGAAAGTATCGGTACTGAAGCAACTTAATTACCCTTCACTGTCAACAAGCTAGCTACTCAATTGACTAAATTTTTTTGAAAAAATTAATTTTCGAAATGCAGCTTTTAATTAATTTTATTTAAAAATTTAATTATGAAAAATACATTTTTTTCTAACTTATTAATGGTGGAGGCAGTGTATTTCAGTTCGAAATATGTTTCATATTTTAAATTGTTTATTAAAACATTATATAAAAAATATCTGAAAACCTCTTATGTTTAAATTAGATTTCACTGGAGCCTCCAAATCTCCGACTTCATTGTTTTATCAAAGTTGCAGTTGCAGTTGCAATTCGTTTTACTTATTTTTGGAATCCCATAGAAATTGAAACAAGTTGATATAATGCCAAAAACAGCCTTGATGAGCACCGACATCTGAATTGAATCTCAAACAGTCGGTATTCTTATTCAAGGACATCTCAACATCTTGCCTGTCAAATTACAATTTTGAGGATGTCATTTCCACGGTTAATTTTGCAACTTATACAAAGTTTCCATTATTTCATATGCTTGTGGCTGTTGCCGCATTGGCAACCACGACAAAGTTTTCTTCACTCTACTTTTGATCATGAGCTTAGTGTCACAAAATGCTTTCTAACCAAGCAAGTGAGCTTCCAAGCACTTGAGAGCTTCCTTGAGTTAATAAGAGCTTCTATTCTTTAAAGAGTTGTCCACTAAGCTTCTCAAGCTTCAAAGTCGTGAGTATCTTAACCTAGCAAGCTAAGCATTGGAGGAAGGCTGACTTAGCAAGATCAAGCGTCTTGACTTGCCTAAGTGCCGCACGAGCTTAGCGAACGACTAAGTCCGTGACATCAGGCTGCAACATCAATTTCTGTGATCCCAAAAATGGGGGCAATGGAAAGACGATGCCAGACGAGCATCTTTATTTGGGTTAAGGACTTGAAGAGTATAGCCATTGGCTACTAGCCTACAAGTCCTGAATCTCAGGCTTCTGAGCCAAGTTTTTCTTTCAGGAATTGTATACATACCAATTCAAAAAATCCTCTTAACAGATGAAAGTGCTGACAACTAATTAAATCAACATATCCAGTTTTACATCAGAGATCAAATCAACATATCCAATTTTACATCATAAATTATATTTAAGAAGCTGAAATTAAGCCCAATTGTGCACTTGAAATAAAATTTTTAAAAAATAAAAAATAGAATAAAAAGAGAGAGAACATCTACTAACTAAAAATGTACAACATGCTACCTATAATTCAATCATGGAACTTTCACACAAGCTGCCAATATGTATTTGTCTCAACTTATATGGGTATCCAGCAAATTTAGTACAACAACTTTGTATTAACTATTTTTTTTTTTTTTTAACAGGCAACAACTTTGTACTAACCTTGATTCAGGTTGTTACCTCTTTGTGATGTAAATAAGTAAATAGTAAATATTGGGAAACAACAAATGAAGCAAGAAACACAAATCAACCTTTAGAATATATCTGGGTGAAATTGGCCAGGAATTGAGCTACTTCCTTGGGCCCTCTGCAGATGAAGCTTTAATGTATAGTTGTTAAGCTGCACCAAAACAAAAAAGTAATGTAACTATTTGCACAAGTACCCAGCTTTGGTCTTTCATCATTTAGTTATATTTCAATGTTAGTATTTTTGGGATCATGGAACTTTGGCAATGTGCTAGCTTTGGCCACTAAAGACCAAACCAGTATTCACCTCCAATAGAAGGAATTATGCAGTTGAACGGGTGCATCCATGCCCCCCATGCAAAATACATCAGGTGACAATTTACAATGAGGTCTTAATCATGTATCACCGACATTTTATCAATTTCTGTTACATGGTGCTTAATTATGTATCTGACTACTTTCCTTCCATGGTGGACAAAGAAAGACAGCCTAATTTACAATGAGGTCTTTCCAGCTCTCCAGTTAAATGTCAATTCATGCAGTTCTAGAATATGTAGTTACATGGTTGGCAAATATTTTATAAACCCATCCATAAGTTCTCTAACACCCAGTAACTATATACCGAACTTGTATTAGATATTTTACTTTACTATGCAGGTAAAGTTCACTTACGCATGAAGCTGCCTCCTTATTCTAATATCCTTCAGGATCCTGATTTTCCCCACAACATAACAGCTCCTATCAAACCCAAAACAGAAGACAACAGGAATAGCTCCAGAGGGGAAACTGTTCTTTTCAATTCCAATGCATCAAAGTTTGTGCAAAGGCCAATCATAAAGAATTAGAGATGACAAAGTTTGATACAATTCACCAACATGACTTGAACTCAACCTTCTTTTCGCACTTTTGATTGAGTGTAATCATGTTTGGATTAAATTTGTGTTGACCTACATAGCTTGTTAAATAAATAGGTAATTTTTAAGTCAACTTGCATAACATGAATTTGACCTTAATTGATTCATTTAATAATCATAATGATTAACCTAATAATAACTCTAAACTATTTAACATATATTTAACTCAATTTAAATGTGTTGAATAAATAGGTTAATTGAATCGTAAACATATCTAGTAGGGATATTAATCATATAGACTTATAAAAACCTAACTTGATTATTAAATATACTTTGTCTTTGATAGATTTTGTAGATTGGCTAGCCACCAAGTAAGGGTCATGTTTGTTTTGTCCCTTTGTTTTTTGCTTCTTTGTCTTTGGTATACTCCGTGTATACCTTTTCTCTAGCCTTTGGCTCTTAATGAAATCTATTTACTTATCAAAAAAAAAAAAAAAATTAAACCTAATAATAACTCTAAACTATTTAACATATATTTAACTCAATTTAAATGTGCTTTTGAATAAATAGGTTAATTGAATTGTAAACATATCTAGTAGGGATATTAATCATATATAGACTTATAAAAACCTAACTTGATTATTAAATATACTTTGTCTTTGATAGATTTTGTAGACTGGCTAGCCACTAAGTAAGGGTCATGTTTGTTTTGTCCCTTTATTTTTTGCTTCTTTGTCTTTGGTATACTCCATGTATACCTTTTCTCTAGCCTTTGGCTCTTAATGAAATCTATTTACCTATCAAAAAAAAAAAAAATTAAATATGATGATTTGATCATAAAATGGGTTAATGGGTTACATGACATGTTACTTGTTTAATAATTATGTCGCATGTGGGCTTATGTTTTTAACCTGATTATAATTCGTGTCACTTTTGGGTTGACCTATTTAATAGAATGTCTAAACTTTTATACGACACAAGCATGATCCACCAACACAAATTGTTACCCCTATTAAGTATGATCTAACCTTTTCTTTTGGCCTCTATAATAAAGATTAACCTTCACCCTCAGTCTTACAGGATCTTTTTCAAATCTGATCAATCAATTTCTATCTGAAAAATGAACCACTGATCACTCAAAAGAATGGAACATCTCAACAAATGACACAGCACAAAAGCCTGTTTCAACTGAAAATGCAAGTGAACAGCACAACACAAAAAGGTTATCTTGGTAAAGTTACCAGAAAAATACCTACTCAGACATGACTGACAAGAAAAATACAGAGAAAATAGATCAAGACAAACCAATGTGCCATATCTAGATCAAATTAGTGTTGGAAGAAGGACAAGGAATATAAATACCATATCAAATGTAGAATAACTAAGTAAAGGTAGATACCTCTAAAGCTCGAACTTGTTCTTGGTACTGTCTTATCACATCCTTTAATTGTTGCACTTCCCTAGCCCTCTCTTCTTGCTCTAAGTTGCGATCATGCTGGATGGCAACCGCTCTCTTTAAAATTTGGTTATCTCTTAAGAAGTTCTGAAGATGTTCCTTCAGAGATGCATGCTCCAGCTGCACCATGGAGACAGAAAAACACATTAACAGAACCATAGCAATGAAAATCAAATTCAGGTTCCATCTTGGTAACTATTCAGCCAAAGAATATGAAGTGAAAATTTAAATTTTAACTACCTCCTTTAATTCCATTGAGTGGGAAACAACATTTTTTTCAAAAGCCTCTAAAATCCTGGCTGCTCGTGCCCTAGCATCACTAAGATCAGTTGCGTTCATCATCTCATGGACAAAAAGATCCACCCATTTGGACCCATCCATTGCATTTCCAAATTCAAACATCGATTTGAGGTCCTGCACATCTTCAACCTTCTGCTCCGTCGTCTGACCATCTGGTTTTTACAGATTAAAACAAAAACAAAAACAAAAAAGAGCTGTCTAAGCCAAAGACATAAATTTTGAATGCTAAAGAAAAAGAGCTATTTTTGTTAAAAGTAATCAAGGAAATGAAAGAATAAAAAACAGCATACATTCATGCTCACTCTGAGCAGGACCAGTGTCATTGTTTCCCATCATCGCAGAATCGAGTCCTTGTGATTCATTTCTTGCAATAGTATCACCAAGGGAAAGTGCATGAAGACTCTCAATTGCATCTTCAATTTTATTATTATGAGTTCTAAGAACAGTTTCCACCATCTATATGGAAAAAGAAAACGAGATAATTAGAAGGTAGAAGCACAAGGGGTGAAAATGAATTAACTAATGATACAATATTATTTTTGGTTTTTCACCCCAACTTTCCTGCCTTTTGCACAATGAGCATCATTATTCATTACTGCATGCTCTTAATAGTTGTTGGTTTTTTTTTTATACACAAAAGTATAAAAGATGAATCAATAGGCATCTAACAAAAATGGGGGTGCTACTCTGGTACCCTACGACACAGGAAGAAGTGTACTTCTTTTAGACAACTATTAATATACTCTTTAACAGTTGTCTTAAAGAAGCACAATTGACCCTGAACATGATTTGTGTCTCCCTGTATTTTGCCAAAGCCCACTCCAAGGTCAGTGACCCAGATTGCCTGTTGGGAAACCAACAGGGTCATTAGCTATCTTATCACTAGATAAGAATGGCTCATTCTTAAGAAACTTACCCTCATGTTATAGTCACAAGGACTGAAAATAGAAGGCATTCCGGTTTCAACACCAACAAAAAAATAGAAGGCACTCTAATTTCAACACCAACAAAACAAAGCATCATCAAGTTTCTTTATTGACCTATATATTTAAATTGGATATTGGAAAGCTTATATCAAAATCCAATTTAATTTCCAAATAACATCATATTATATTCATTAGGCACTGGTTTTGAACCAAACTGTCATGTATAAAATCTATAAACCATAAGAGAGTGCACAAGAATTGCTAAATTATGGTTTACAGAACATTTAAATTAAAACATCAAACGTCCACCATGGAAGTTAGGACTATAGTATTAAAATGAAAAATGTCATGGCCTAAGTGAGGTATCCATTGTTGATATCTGGTAACTCTGTAACCATTCAGTTAACTACAATACATTCTAGCTTGGCAGATGGAAGTCAACCTGGTACAGCAGAGAAGCCAACAACTTTCCTTACTATTCCTCCAGGTGCCCCCCTCCCCCCCATGTCACAATCCAATAGGAATGTCAAGTGTGAAAGATTGAAACTACTAGATAAAGATGACATGTCCCCCATATAGAGAACATTTATGAACAACCCCTACATTCTTGTAACAGCTTGTATTGTGATGTATATAAAGGAAATTTAAAAGCAAAAGATAATTGACAGTATTTTTTTAATTTTGGAATTATTGTCTTCTACAATTTAGCAACAATTATGGGAAAATGAATGTCACACCAAGCAGATCTAGCAGGAGGAGCTGGAAGTACTGAACTAAACAGAGGGAAAAATATTTTAAGGGATTCTTGTGCGCAACTGGAACAACAGGAAGACCAGTTTAACCAAAAGTTGCAGTCTTTAATCCAGCAGAAAGAAATCCTGGCTTGAGACAATGAGGAACTAAGACAACAGTCACATGCTCAACGATCTCCATCTCTACCATTAACTATGATGACTTATCTTTCAGCACTGTGATCTTTGTGTGGGGATTCTTTTCCTTCCCCGGAAGAGGGGAAATTGGTTTGAAATGGGAAGGCTAGGTCTCACAAAGAACGAGGTATCCTGGAGATCCAACTTACTGAGTTGAAAGGTGGAGTAGATTCTATGAGAGGAAGGACTTCCTACCACCTGATCAATAAAACAGTCCAAATGTTGTCAAGCTCCCCGTTTTCTCCCATAATCATAGATGTTGAGGTACCCATCAGATTTATTTTCCCTAAATTTCAAGCTTATGATGGGTTAGGGTACTCAATGGATCACCTTATGCATTATTGTCGATTGACCCACATTAATGTGCAAGGTTTTCCCCACAAATTTTCAAGGACCCACATTAATTTAGTTTCACAATCTCCCCAGTAGGCCCATTTCAACTTTTTAAAAACTCAGCATTGTATTTGTTTCTCAGTACATGTGTTCCTCAGGCCAACAACGTGATGTGGACTCGCTCTTCAATATTAAGATGAATGAGGGAGAAACTTTGAGTGAATATGTGCAGCACTTCTCAGCCACATTAGTACAAGCAAATGCCTATGATGACGTGATGACTGAAATTGCCTTTCAGTGTGGTTTGCTTCCTAACTCCAATTTGCACATGCCACTGCACAAGAAGAAACCTGAAAGTATGGAAGAGTCCTCAACCCTTGAGGAGGCTTGGATTAAGTAGTAAAGGGTTGGTGAGGGTTTGTGGGAGGTTCCAAGTTCAATTCCTAATGAGGGCAAAAATTTACCTATCAAAGAGGAAAAAAAAAGAAGGATGCCAAGAAAACATCGCAGCCTCTCACCCTAAGGTCATAATAGCTGCCAACTCTAAAGAAAAAGGTAGTCAACGGAGTTGGTAACACCATAATGAGGCAAACGGCACATACAAAGAGAGCAGCTGGAGGGAGGTGCATATTTAGATCAACAAAGAGAAATGCAGACTTCATGTTCACCAAGTTAAATGCTCCCTATACCAAGTATGCTAGGAATAGTGCAAACTTTAGGACTTTCAATTTTCATCTTAGCCTAAAGGAGATCTTTTGAAGTGAGACAGGAATCAATATATTGCTATCACAGGGTGCATAGAAATATCACTAAAGAGTGTAGAAGTTTGAAGTAAGTGATAAAGATGTAGCTGAAAAGGGGTGTGTCGGGTCAGTTCCTTTCCACCTCTTGTGAAGGAGTTCAAGAAGCCTGCCAACTTGACAATCCCCCTAATGAAATGGTGATGGAGGGTTGCGGTGAATCATTTCAGTCATCCATGGCAGATATCCACCAACTCAGACAGGAAACTTGTAGCAAGTTAACCAAGTTGGTGTCAACATCTAACCCATCAGAATTGATTTAGATTGTAGCAATGATTTGGTTTTTGTGCAAGTGAGTTGTGACGAGATGTCACGACAACATGATGATACTTTGTTGATGAATTTGTTGGTAGCAAATTGAGAATTATAGCATATTTAAGTGGACACAAACAGTTCAACCAATATTTTATTCAAGACCACCAATACAAAAATGGGGTTGCCTTTCAACCAGTTGACATCTACAAGTTCCCTTGTCAAGTTTAATAGAGATTTTGTCAGTCTAATAGGCGAAGTGATGCTGCCAATCAGCCGTTGGGCCAATGACTATTACAGTTAAGTTCCTAACACTGGAATGATGACTATTATGGTGAAGTTCCTTGTGGTAGATGTTATCTCTCCTTATAATGTTATTTTGAGGTAGAGTTGGATTTATCATATGAAGCTTGTTCCATTGACTTTGCACCAAAAATATCATTTCTGACTAGCTAGGGAGTGATGGAGATAGCAGGTGATCAAGCTTCACTAGGAAATGTAATTGTGTAGCTTTGAAGGGAGCTTTTAAGATGTTACACATTGGTTACAGGGAATTATAACAACAACAGGTGGCAAGAAGGAAAGGGCACCACTTCTCTAACATTGAAGTAGGAAAAGTTAACTTGGCCAAATACTCTTTTGTCTGAGAAGTATGACTAGGCTAGAGCCTTTTGAGAGGATGGAGTTGATTAAATTGTTGAAAGATTATGTGGAAGTTTTTGCCTAGGATATCTGGTGTGTGCCAGGAATAGACTCCTTGGTGGCAATCCATCATCCCAATGTAGATCCAAAAGATGCTAGATGAGGGAGGTTGGGTTTATAAAGGAAGTGCAGTATCCCAGATGGTCAGTCGATGCAGTCGATGTCTTGAAGAAGAATGGAACACGCCGATCTTGTGTCTATTGCACTGACCAGTACAAGGCCTGCCTAAAGGACTGAGTTCCATTGCCTTGAATTGATCAATTGGTGGATGCTACAACAAATTGTAACAAGTTGTCATTTATAGGTGCCTATTTTGGATACAAACAAATCAAAAAAGATCCCACCAACATAGTTGTTAACTCGTAAAATGTATTGTGTATCGTTTTTCTATTTTTCTATATCATGATAGTATCATGTATCATAAGTTTTTTTATACAGTGAAAAATAAATAGGAAAAAAATATGCATATGTGTGCATATCCATTGAAAGCATGAAGTATAGAGTAATATATAATCAATTTTATGGAAGATAGTAGGATCTATATAGTTAAACTATATCGTATCATATGAAAACACTGAATATTAAAGTTTTGACAAGTTCAAATTAACAAAATATGACTTTAATATATAAATTCATCACATAATCCACAAAAACAAACTTCTTCAATTTTTAGCTATGATTTTTTGTTGGACATCCTAACTAGGCATATGTACTTATTGTGTTGTTGATTGATATATATATATATATATATATATACCTTTATATGTCTCTTCAAAGTTCCATATTAAGTAAAAGTTTTTATTCACTAATCACCATCATTTTCATTGTCAACATTCAAATCATTCAAATGAAAATTCTCCAATATTCATTGTAAAAATAAATTTACTTGACTTCTAATACAACATTTGACAACAACAATGTAGTTTTTCTTATAAGATTATTTTACCTATTTCTCATTTTTATGATCAATTTTTAATCTTTTAGTATATTTTAAACATTTGATATAGTAAATTTTTTTAACAAAAAAAATGATAATAATAATTTGATTTTTTTTTAATTATAGAAAATAGTTGAAGATGTATGGATCGTTGTATCATTATATCATGTATTGTATTGTGTATTGTATATGTATTGTAAGCTACGTTTTAAAATAAGATACGGATTGTGATACATATCAATTTCCATAAAAAAATGTATCATATCGTGTATTGTAAGTTTTTAACAACTATGCCCACCGATGCAAAGAAAATTACTTTCATTAAGAAGAAGGGCAACTTCTCTTATCAAGTAATACCCTTTGGGCTTAAAGAACATGAGTGTCAAATTTACTTATCAAAAAAAAAAAAAAAAACATGAGTGTAATATATTAATGACTTGTTTTGAAGATGTTTTTTCTGTTTGTTTTTTTTTTTTATATATAGGTTATTTTGAAGATGTTTTTTTATTTGATCAACAAGACCATGAAGACTTTATATAGGTGACATATTAATCAAGACTAAAGACTCGCCTATTAAAAAAAATTAATCAAGACTAGAGACTCAATGCACTAACTTGCAAGAGAGCTTTAAATATAAGGTTAAAGTTTGGGATGCGATTGAACTCTAACAAGTGTGTTGTATACCCCAAAATTGGTCCTAGGGTCTTTTATCCAAAGTTTTAGGCCCATTTTTATTCATAGATTTTAAGTCTATTGGATTATAAATTTTAGGCCCTCTTAATCTTAGCCCATACACTTTTATTTGTATTATTATATCTTGTTTTATTTTATATTATTTATTTTGGAGGAAAAAAATAGAATTAGAAAAGGGAAAAATAAGAACTATTTTTAAGGGAAAATAAGAATTTTTAGGATGAAATAGGAATTTTTTAAGGAAATAAGTAAGGATATTGTTTAGGAAACATAAAAAAAATCTTTTTAAAAAGTTCTCTCTTTTTCTTCAGCGAGGCTTCTCTTTGCCTCTTCTTCTTTATTTCTTCTCAATCATCCCCTTTTCCCCACGCACAACTGCCACCCACTTTAACTTCCCAATTCTTCCTTTTCCTCCCTCTTCTTCTTCTGCCTTCTTTCTTTTCTTTTCTTTCCTCTCTCTCATCTCTGCCATCTACCATGGCCATCAACATCCAAGCACTGCTACCGCCAACCTTCATGGGCACCATCAATCCACCAAACCCACAATTGTGGCCCACTTTAGCTCTCTCTACCATCTTATTCTTCTTCTTCTACTTTATGTTTCACTCACTTTTGACATCATGCTAGCAAATATAGCAATGATCTACAAGTATTAGCCATCTAATTACCATGTTATGCACATATTAAAACTAAAAAGAAAAATTTTTGCAACGAATCTCAAGTCAATGACAATTACCATGTTGGTTGCTCTCTGAAAGTTTGTGATCACGGTTGACAAGGCAACATTTTTCAATCTTTCTCGGTCTTCTACTAAGAAAATGGGTCTTGAAACTTACTTTGGAAAGGATGATCCAAGGATAGCTTTGAGCAAATCCACCAAACTTGAATTGCAAATTGGGGGAGCTATCTTCAATCCTAGCTCTCTATAAGGAAGGTGGCATAGTTGACAAAAATTTATCAACAATTTCTATTAGGTTGGCAACAAAAGATATAGGAATGACTTTATTTGAGATTCCAACTAATTCCATCTCTCGAGGCCATTTTTCACCAAGCACATGATTGCTCAGTTGCCCATTTGAACTCCCCACAAGCCTTTTCTAGCTTCTAGGCATGTTCTTGGCCTTTTTTCTGTCATAAGTGGTAGAAAAAAAATTCCATTCCAAGTCAATCTCTTCTAGTGGAGCTATGTGATCTAATGATTCAAGAACTTTAAACTTTGGTAAGCGTTGTTTTCTATGACGTGGAGGCTCTTAGATTTCAAATTTTGCAAAGTTGGAGGAAGGAAAGTGATCAAGAGCTCTATTAGCATTGATCAACTTCCTTTAAAGAAATAAGCCTTCTTTTCTTCCTGGCTTCTACAAGTACTTTTACATGCTCATTATTAATCCAATAGCAAAAGCACCCATGCTACCTTGCATATTCACCAAGTTTGTTGGCATAGAAAATTTAAAAGGATAAATGGAAGAAAGCTAAGTACTTGATGGACAAGAAACACCTAACTAGTCGGTCAAATGTTCTTAGAACATCCCACAACTTCTCTTCCCTTGAGTCAAATTCCTAGTCCTCGGATGCTTCAACTTAACCATTCTCCCAAACTTTGTTATGGCCAAGGAGATTGAAAACGAAAGAGTGTGACCTCTTTACAGGAGAGAGCAAGTAGGCGCTTTCCTTTTCCATCTTCTTCAAAACATATATAAACAATATCTCCCCCAACCCAACATCTAGGTTATGCTGATGATTTGAGTATTAGGCACCCAACCAACAGCCTCATAACATTGGGGTGGATTTGGCAAATATGAAGTTAGAAGAAGTGAAGGAAGTGACCAATAAGAGCCTGAAATGGTAACCTTGCCTAGAAGTGGGAGTAGTACAGGGCTATTTTGCTATGATTTTCTGTTTGAAAGTTGGGATCTTCTGAATGGGGAAGTAGACGAATATGGACTCTCTTGTTGATATTGTAAAGAAAACAGAACATGGCCTCTAGGGTATCTAGATTGCAGGGAGTTGCCATCTCACAAGACAAAGTTAACAAAAAGATAAAAGGAGGATGAAAAAGGTGGAAGGGAACATAGATGTTGCATGGTGAAGTGCTAAGAGATATATAGACAACAATAAAGAGAACCAGGAACCACCTAGGAGCTAAATAGAATGACCGATCAACAGATGCAAAAACAAAAAGGAACCATATATATATATATAAGGAGAAGACGAGAAAAAAAAAAAGGATAAAATCAGTAGCATAACTAATAAAGACAGGCAGTGGTGGAAGGTTAGAAGGATAATGAAGGTACATTGGAGCTAAAAATATAAGTAACATGAGAAAAGGGGAGTTTCAAAAGAAGAGAAAAAGAAAGGATAAAGATTATATGTTATGCCAATAACCCTAGATCAATGATGAAGAATGTGAACAGGGTTAGCAATAGAAACAAAGGTAGTGGGGAAAAAAGTCTGTGCTACCAATGGAGCCCCCTTTTATAGCCTTCTTGGTGACAGTTCACCATCAGCACACCAGTTCATTAGCCTCTAATGATGCAAAATATAAGGGAGAGATTTTGGAAATTGTTTAAAATTTTAAAAGGAGGCCACCTTGAAAAGGGCATAGCCCCAGAAGTTGTGGCAGCCTAATGATGGGTGTGGGACACATGTGCTCACCAGGAGAGTGCGAAAATGCTAGACTTGCCTCTATGCAATTGACATCATCCAACTGCAAGGGGGAATGGTATGGCATCCACCGATGATATCTGACAACTCCATATCCATTCCATTAACTGCAATTTATTTGAGTTTGATAAATGGAAGTCAACCCAGCACAACAAAGAAACCAACAACTAGCCCCACTATTCCCTTCAGGTGAGCCTCATGTCACCACCAAATAGGAATGTCAAGTGTGTAACTACTAGAAAAAGGATGGCATGTACCCCATTAAGAGAACATTTAGTAACAAACCCTAGCTCTCTTGTAATGGGCTAATGGCTTGTCTTGTGATCGATAACAAGGAAATTCAAATAGAGATTGACATTATTTTTTGTGCTCTTGGGATTATTGTCTCCTACAATATGATTTGCAAAATTTTAGATTACCTGTTCATGAAATTAAATCAACAAACTGCACTTTTCTACAATGTTCATCAAATTGAATACACCAAAAATTACAAATAAATACTAAGTGAAAACAATAATGTGATTAATTAACCCAGTACATAGAGAAATTCATATTAAAATGAATATAAAACATGAAATAAATACAGATTAAAAAGTAGATAAAACATGAAATAAATAGAGAAATTCAGATTAAAATGTAAATAAGACATGAAATTCCTATTTTAACGATCTGAATTTTTTATCATCAAAAAATACATAATAAACAAGAAGCAGTTCTTCAGATCAAACCTTCATGAAACTAAAATTCAAGAATCGAATAGAAGGTAATGACAAAACATGGAAGCACACCTCACGGTCCAAGTTAGGGAACATTTGGAGCAAGACAGAAACCGAATCGTCAGATCCGGATCCGAAATCGGACGATCGGACCGGAGATCCGAAAGTGGAGCACCTGGACCTCTTCGACGAAGTCGAAGAAGATCCGAAGATTTCTTCGAAACCCACCCGCTTCCCACAGACTCCTGCAGACATCGCCTCGTAAACCCTAGGGTTTTTTTTCTTTCCCGGTTCTCACTTCTCAGACAACCCTTACCAAAAATTGGGGGGAAACCCTAAAATAGAAATCTATTTTAAAAGAAAAACAACAGTGTGGATCTGAAACTACAGCATCGAAACAATGGCTTCCATTTCGCCTTTATATTTATAACTTGTTTCCTAAAAAAATATATAATAATTATTATTATTATAATTATTATGACGTATCATTGGAGTTATGCTCTGAGGGTAGGGTTTGGTGAGAAGGAGCTTGAGAAGATGTTTATGCGTGGGGTTTTGGAATCTTGAGAGTCTTCTACCATTCAAAGTTTACAGTCTCGGTAGAAGCAAGAAAGGTACCATCGTAAACAGAGGCAACCTCTCCTCCTTTCGCCTTGATTCCCTACATCTCAGCCTACTCATCTGAACTGCAGATGGTGGGACCGTTTATCGGCCGTTGTCAGTTGCTTTGATTCTATTTTCCTTATTTGCTTATTTATTATATGTCTTCTTGGATTTTTTCGATGAAGATAATCTAATTTTATTATTATTTAAATGAAAAATAATGCTGACGCGATCCGAAAATTGTAAGAACACCTTTGTTAAATTTTGGTTTGTGATGTACAAATATTATAATTGTTTTGAAACTTATGCCTCACGTTTTAGGTTTATTAGAAGAGCAATAAGTTTTCATGAGGATGTCTTAAAAATTTTGGGATTTAACATTTTTATATTTTAATTATTTTTTTATTTTTTATATTTAATTTTTTGGAATTTTTTTATAAATAATTATATAAATATAAGGAATGGTTGAAAATAAAATATTATACATAAAAATAAATTTTTAAATATTTGAAAGTATAAAAAATATATTAAAAATATACCAAATTCTTAAAAATATTAAAAATTGTTATCAAAACGCATTTCTTTAAAAAATATTTTCAAAATCATTCCCCAGCACTAACATTTATTTTCCATTCTAAAGAGTTCCTTGAGTGTTTATAAGTATGTTTGGGTGACTTGGTCATCTGGTTGCAAATATTGTTATCGCATAATAAAAGATGTTGTCATTTTTCATCTACAAACTTTATACAAAATATATTATGTATGTATGAGGAAAAAAAAAATTATGATATAATTAAATGTACGTATACATTTATTTGACTTTATGATATTGTGTTTTAATAATTTAAATCATGTCAAATCTACGTCTATTTTAGATTTAAAATGATATTTTAATATTTTTAAATTATTAAATTATAACACACTATTTAATTAAAAAATAATTATCACCATTAGTTTAAAGATGATCATGTTACAAAAGAATACATTAAAACAATATTTATGTATTATCCATAAAATAGATAAAATATTCAAATAATTGTCTATAACTTTAAAAATATTTATATAAAAAATAGCTTTTATATATACATATATAGTAGATAAAAAAGAATAATAATATTTTTTAAGGAGTTTACAAAATATTTATTATATATTTTGTAAGTTTGAAAAAAAAAATTATATAAGGTGTTTAAAAAATATTTACTTAAAAAATGTAATAATAATCATTTTTAACCATTCATTTATAATATTCAATTTATCAAACATTGTTTTTGAGAGAAAAATAATTGGTGGAAATAGTGAGCTCCCTAACTATGAATTAATTTACATGATCTTGCCAATTAACATGTGAGAATAAGGTAAGATGAATGAAAAGAGAGATAGTGAGAAAGAGAAAAATGAGAAAGAAGTGGGAAATTGGTTGTTTTTTTTATTTCTTTTTTACTGTCAAAAGCATTTCATAAATTTTTAAAAGTTAATGTCTTTCAATTCAATTTTCACTCGTTTATTAAGTTTTAGACTCGATTATAATGGATGTGAAGATTTTGGGCCAATTTTCAAACCCAATATAAATTACAATTCTCCCATAAATTAAAGATTAACTTCAAAACAAGATCTAAAAGATTAGCAGAGAATACCTCCAAAGCCACGACAACTTTGCATCATCTTAAACAAGGTATTGGCTAAGTTGGAGTTGTTAGATTAATTTTTGTAATTAATCTATAATTTGGGCCACACATGTAAATAATTAAAATGTGTGTGCTATCATTTAATTAAGCCTAAATATAGTAATCTAATTAATAATTGATTAATTGGCTTAAGGGTATAATTGTCATGAGATTATTGTGTAGATACCATTAGACAATTATTATTTCTATGAGGGGCAGAAATATAATTGTGATAAAATTAAAACTGCTCTAGCGGTTTATAAATAGGGTTATGGTCCCCATTCTACGACTACGCATTCCAATTTCTGAAAATCCTCTCAGAGAGAAATTGACACAGAATCTAGTGGTTAGAATTGGAAGACCATCTCAAAGGGTTTTCTTCCTATAAGGTTTCTCCTTCAATGGATTCAGGTATGCTTCCGCTATTATTTTTTTTACTCATTGTTTTTAATCAAGAGATTCCAGTATATATGAAATTAGGGTATTCTCCTTGTTAAATATTCCAGTATATATGAAGTTAGGGTATTCACCTTATTAAATATTCCAGTATATATGAAGTTAGGGTATTCACCTTGCTAAATATTCCAGTATATATAAATTAGGGTATTTATCTTGGTTGAGTTATAACAATGATCTTGGTTGGATTCTAACAAGTGGTATCAGAGCCTACTCCTTGATTAATTCTTTGAGTTATTATTTTTAATATATGTCAATGGATTAAGATTTATGAAATATTGAGTTGATAAATTTTTTATTTATTTATTACTATTATTATTATTATTATTTAATAGCATTTTATGATATTAATATTTAAGTTATTGATCTAGCATTTTAAATAGGTTAATTAAAGCGGAAAATCACCAAAGTGACATCTTCCGTGTAGATTAGTCTGTTCGGGGTGTTAGATATTTGTGTGTATGTGATTCATGCGGGTATTGACTGGCCCAAAAGAAAGTTAATATTTGGTCAAATTGCATACATACTTGTGGTGATAAATATGTGATGATTATAAATGTAACTTAATGTGAATAATAAATCAATCCAAAGATAGATTTATTATTTGACATAACTTATCATCAATGTTTGATCACTACAACAAGAGTACCACTTACAGTTAATATTACTGTCCAAAGACTTGATATTAATGTTGTGCTAGGTATCTTGAAATGTCATAATTTGCTTTTAAATTTAAAGATTATGTGTTTAATTGCTTATTTTATGTGAGCATGATGGTTTATTTGATTCATTTTATTTTGTTCTCGATTCAGCTTTTATATCAACTACTTCTATATCTGCCAACATCAATAATGTCCCTATGTTAAATGGGACTAATTTTAAGGACTGGAAAGAGAATATGATGATTCTCTTAGGCTGCATGGATATAGACTTGGCCTTGAGAATGCCCAAACCTGATGAACTCAATGAGCAAAGTACTCAAGAGGATGAGGTTTATTGGGGTAAGTGGGAACGTTCAAATAGGCTAAGTCTTATGATCATGAAGCGCGGCATTCCAGAAGCTTTCAGGGGTGCGGTAACCGATGAGGTTACTAATGCCAGTGACTTCCTTGCGGAAATTCAGAAACGTTTTGCCAAAAACGATAAGGCTGAAACGAGCACGCTTTTAGCAAGCTTGATTTCAATGAAGTATAAAGGCAAAGGTAATGTTCGGGAGTACATCATGGAGATGTCTCATCTTGCTTCAAAACTTAAGGCTTTGAAACTCGAGTTATCTGATGATTTACTCGTGCATTTGGTTCTCATCTCTCTTCCTACACAATTTAATCAATTCAAGGTCAGTTATAACTGTCAAAAGGATAAATGGACTCTTAATGAACTCATTTCATTTTGTGTGCAAAAGGAAGAGAGATTGAAGCAAGACAAGACCGAAAGTGCTCATCTGGCTAGCACTTCTAAGGATAAGGGCAAACGAAAGAATAAGGATAATAAGGTTACTGCTTCTAATGGTTCAGAACAAAAGAAACAGAAAGTTGAGGTAACATGTTTCTTCTGTAATAAGCCTAGACATACTAAGAAGGAATGTACCAAGTATGCTGCTTGGCGTGTTAAGAAAGGTATGTTTCTTACTTTGGTCTGTTCTGATGTTAATTTAGCTTCAGTATCTAGAAACACATGGTGGTTAGATTCTGGTGCTACTACTCACATTTGTGTTTCTATGCAGGGTTGCCTGAGTTACCGAAAACCAAGTGATGCTAAAAGATGCATCTATGTCAGAGACGGTCAGTCGGTAGAAGTAGAGGCAATACGGCACTTTAGATTATTATTGAAATCTGGTTATTTTTTGGATTTAATAGATACTTTTATTGTACCGTCTTTCAGACGGAATTTAATTTTAGTTTCTGTTTTGGACAAATCAGGTTATTGTTGTTCATTTGGAAACAATAAATTTACATTATCTATTAATTCAAATGTTGTAGGAACCGGTTTACTTAATGTTTATGATAATCTATATTTGTTGGAAACTGTTCCGTCCTATAATGAAACCTTGCATGTGGAAACACGAGGTACAAAATGTAAATTGAATAAAGATAATTTGGCCTCATTGTGGCACAAACGCCTAGGTCATATCTCTAAATCTAGAGTTGAGCGACTTGTGTCCGATGGGATTTTGGATTCACTTAACTTTTCAGATTTTGATATTTGTGTTGAGTGTATTAAAGGAAAACAGACCAAAACAAAGAAATTAGGTGCCAATAGAGCTACAGACGTCTTAGAATTAATTCATACAGATATCTGTGGACCATACCCTACGGCATCTTGGAATGGTCAACAGTACTTTATAACATTCATAGATGACTACTCAAGATATGGCTACCTATTTCTTATACATGAGAAATCACAATCATTGGACGTGTTCAAAACATTTAAAGCAGAAGTTGAGTTACAACTCAACAAAAGAATAAAGAGCGTCAGATCTGACCGTGGTGGTGAATACTATGGTAGATATGACGGATCAGGTGAACAACATCCAGGACCATTTGCTAAATACCTAGAGGAATGTGGGATCGTCCCTCAATACACCATGCCAGGATCACCTAGCATGAATGGTGTAGCAGAAAGACGAAACCTAACCCTTAAGGACATGGTAAGGAGTATGATTAGTCATTCTACTTTACCCGAAAAACTCTGGGGTGAAGCACTCAAAACGGCAGTTTATATCCTCAATCGGGTGCCAACTAAAGCGGCTGCTAAAACGCCTTATGAGCTTTGGACGGGTCGAAAGCCCAGTTTAAAGCATTTTCATATTTGGGGATGTCCAGCTGAAGCGAGACCTTATAAGCCTCATGAAAAGAAATTGGACTCTAAAACAGTTAGCAGCTACTTTATTGGCTATGCAGAGCGATCAAGGGGTTTTAAATTTTATGATCCTGCTATTAGGTCAATTTTTGAGACGGGAACTGCAACATTTTTTGAGGATGTTGAGTTTGGGGGGAGAAATCAGGCTAGGAATATTGTCTTTGAGGAGGAAGAGGGATCTACTATTGCTTTTGATAATGTACAGGTTTCACTACCTATCATTGATCAAGAAGTAAATTTGGATCCTCAACCAACAGACAATATTGTTCAACCCTTAATTGCAAATGAGGACATTGCTCCTGAAGAACAAACTCAACAACCTCAAGAAAATATGCCATTAAGGAGATCCACTAGAGAGAGGAGAAATGCAATTTCGGACGATTATATCGTATATCTCCAGGAACGTGAGGTAGAAAGTGGAATGATGGAAGATGATCCAATCAACTTCCAGCAAGCCATGAAAAGTTCCAACTCTCAGAAATGGATTGAAGCCATGAATGAAGAGTATAAATCTATGCAAGACAATAAAGTTTGGGAACTTGTCCCATTACCAGTTGGTACGAAACCCATTGGTTGTAAATGGATATTTAAAACCAAACGGGATTCAAATGGTAATGTAGAAAGATATAAAGCACGTCTTGTAGCTAAAGGCTTTACTCAAAAAGAAGGAATTGACTTCAAAGAGACCTTCTCTCCAGTTTCTACGAAGGACTCTTTCAGGATAATCATGGCACTAGTTGCACATTATGATCTTGAGTTACATCAAATGGATGTTAAAACAGCGTTTCTCAATGGTGACATTGATGAAACAATTTATATGGTACAACTAGAAAATTTTGTGTCCGAAGACTCAAAGAATATGGTTTGTAAATTGACTAAATCCATTTATGGGCTCAAGCAAGCTTCTCGTCAGTGGTACTTCAAGTTTCATCAAATTATTGTCTCATATGGTTTTGAGGCAAATCTTATGGATGAATGTGTGTATCACAAATTCAGTGGGAGTAAGTATATTTTCCTGGTTTTATATGTCGATGACATATTGCTAGCCACAAATGATATTAGCATATTGCACGACACCAAGAGATTTTTATCAAAACATTTTGAGATGAAAGATCTTGGTGATGCCTCCTTTGTCTTAGGAATCCAGATACACCGAGATCGTTCTAGGTGTATTTTAGGATTGTCACAAATGACCTATATTGATAAAGTCCTCCAAAGGTATGACATGCAAAATAGCAAACCAGGTGATACCCCTGTCGCTAAAGGAGACAAATTCAGTCTTAATCAATGCCCTAAAAATAGTTTAGAAAGTCAAGAAATGCAGAAGATTCCTTACGCTTCGGCTGTGGGGAGTCTAATGTATGCTCAGGTATGTACACGTCCGGATATTGCGTACATTGTTGGCATGTTAGGCAGATATCTAAGTAACCCTGGAATGGATCATTGGAGAGCAGCCAAGAGGGTTATGAGATATTTACAGAGAACAAAAGAGTACATGCTTACATATAGGAGATTGGATCAGTTAGAGTTGATTGGGTATTCCGACTCCGACTTTGCTGGATGCCAAGACAGCAGAAGATCCACATCAGGCTATATTTATTTGTTGGCTGGTGGAGCAATTTCATGGAGGTCTGCCAAACAGACACTCGTAACTTCATCCACCATGGAAGCAGAGTTTGTAGCATGTTATGAGGCATCCAATCAAGGAATATGGCTACGAAATTTTGTCACTGGGCTGCGTGTTCTGGATGGTATTGAAAGACCACTGAAGATATTTTGTGACAATAAATCAGCAGTTTTATATTCCAATAACAACAGGAGTTCTACAAAATCAAAATACATTGATATCAAGTTCCTTGTTGTAAAAGAAAAGGTACAGAGTGGACAGATATCCATAGAGCATATTGGAACAAACTCCATGATAGCGGATCCGCTTACAAAGGGATTACCACCCAAGGTCTTTCATGAGCACACTGCTCATATGGGTGTTGTCTCATTTGAGGATATCCAAATTTAGTGGGAGTTTGTATTATTCATTGTATATTGCTCTATGTTATGTTTAGACTTTATCTATACATTTGGATTGTGTTCTGCAGAAATAAAGTATTCATTTTATTGCACTCTGTTAAATTATGCTAAAGATTTGATCTCAATAAAGTTAAGTTGGACCAGTTGGAAATAGGCATGAATAGATCACATTGCATGTAATTTCCATGCTATGCACTCATGATTGATCTATGTCATTTAGCTGTGCAGATATATGTGACCATTGATTGGTCTAGTAACGATTGATGTAACAAAGGCCACCTTGATCCTATGTCAGTATAGTTAATGGACGAGATTGTTCGGATATACCCTAAGGACATGATAGCAAATTTTGAGCTCATAAGGTTAAGCACATTTATTTGATTACATATGCATGTGGGCCAGTGGGAGATTGTTAGATTAATTTTTGTAATTAATCTATAATTTGGGCCACACATGTAAATAATTAAAATGTGTATGCTATCATTTAATTAAGCCTAAATATAGTGATCTAATTAATAATTGATTAATTGGCTTAAGGGTATAATTGTCATGAGATTATTGTGTAGATACCATTAGACAATTATTATTTCTATGAGGGGCAGAAATATAATTGTGATAAAATTAAAACTGCCCTAGCGGTTTATAAATAGGGTTATGGTCCCCATTCTACGACTACGCATTCCAATTTCTGAAAATCCTCTCAGAGAGAAATTGACACAGAATCTAGTGGCTAGAATTGGAAGACCATCTCAAAGGGTTTTCTTCCTATAAGGTTTCTCCTTCAATGGATTCAGGTATGCTTCCGCTATTATTTTTTTTACTCATTGTTTTTAATCAGGAGATTCCAGTATATATGAAATTAGGGTATTCTCCTTATTAAATATTCCAGTATATATGAAGTTAGGGTATTCACCTTATTAAATATTCCAGTATATATGAAGTTAGGGTATTCACCTTGCTAAATATTCCAGTATATATAAATTAGGGTATTTATCTTGGTTGAGTTATAACAAGGATCTTGGTTGGATTCTAACAGGAGTAGCACCTATACAAAATTTCGCAATAAGACTACATGGTAGAAGGCATCTCTAGAGCCCATCTATAAAAGAGAGCCTACGCATAAAAGATGTTTTACCAATTGTAGAATCATAATAACGAAAGGTTTCTTCTATTATTTTATTTTAATCTCACTACAAATCCTATCACATCACATTTATTTTAATTATAACAAATGTCCAAAATTGTTTTTTTAATATATATATATATATATATATATGTATAAGTGTTGTATAAAAAATAATATTGATTCGTTTAATCATTATAAAATTAGAATGTCATGCCGCGTTAATTAATTTTGATTATTTAAATTTGTGGAGGATCTTATTATGTGATTTATAATGTGTAAAGGACTAGTAACTGATGTTGAGGACATAAAAGCTCCGTTATCACTTATTTTGTTATTTATAATATTTTTTATTATATAGTAAAAAAATTATTACACATTCATGGATGTACATATAATTGATCATTAAAACCTCATATATTATTATATAAATTATTTTATTTTTGTATTATTGAAATATTCTTACACATTCGTAGATGTGCGTATAATTGATTAAACCATATTAAAAACTCGTATATCATCGTGTTGATTATTATTGAATTAACATTGTTCATATTAAAGTTTTCGTTGACTCAATAAATTAGTATTACAACTTCTGATACATAATAACGAAAAATAAAATAAAATAAAACATAGAAAACAAATTATGTATGCAATTCAGAACCTTCAAAACTGCACAAACTCTCCCAACTCAAGTTAAATCTCAACAAATTTTATGTTAATTAAGAGAAAATATATTTTAACATTTTGAACTAAGATTTTCATTCACTTTTAAATAATTTTAAGTCATTTAAAAAAAATCGTTTTGCAAAAAAAAAATTGTATATTTTTTGCTATTATTTAATTTATATGTATCAACAGTGCATTTAATTTTTAATTATGTCAATTAATGAATTTTCAATGCCCAAATAACAATTCTGTATGTCGATATACCTGATTATTGATATATATTAATTATGATGTCTTCGAAGATCTCTGTTAATATTTATCTTTTTCTCGATTTAAGCTCAAATGTGGCTGTAGTTTAGTGGTAAGAATTCCACGTTGTGGCCGTGGAGACCTGGGCTCGAATCCCAGCAGCCACAGTTTTCAAATTCTTTTGATTTTTACTAGTTCTAATACAACGAAACTATCTATATACGTTAAATAATTTACCTGTACTCACTTTCCATGTCCTCATACAAAACTTCTTGTGCTTCTTAGCGGATTTCTCAAAGCCTTGTCAAAGTTACATAATAAAATTTCCGAACTTTGTCTAGTCGAAAGTTACTCTAAAAAAAGTTTTTTAAAGTTTTAAAGTTTGATAATCAAACTTTTTAAAAATAACTATGCTTTCTTAAGGTTTTTAAAACTCCACCATCTTTTAAATAAAATATTTATATTTATAAAACCTATTTTAGAATTATAGAGAGTTTCTTAATTATAAAATATTTATAAAAAAAAATACCAATTTAGAGATAAACACGATTTTAAAACTTACTAAAAAATATTTTAAAAATTATTTTTTAGAATTAAACACAAATCTAGGGGTAAACATAATTTTAAAACTTACAATTTGTTGAATTAAAAATATAGTAAAAATCAAATTATGAAATATATAAAATATTTTATTTCTAATTTTTTGTATTATTAATATTTTTTGAATCCGAATTTGATGAAATCTAAAATTATTTTAAGATAAAATAAGACATAAGAAAGTAAGTTGCATTTAATTAGTAAAAAATTAACAAAATTATCAACTAGATAAAATATACCAATAAATAATATTATAATACCATTTTTAAAAATTCTAATTTTTAAAATTAAGAGAGAAAACATTAAACATTAATGTTTATTTTTTAATTAAATGAGACCATTCTTCTCAAATTTTGATTTTTTAAAAATAAGAAGGCGAGAATGTTAAACATTGATCTTTAATTTTGAATAGATAAGAAAAAGGATTTTGAATGCTACTTAGTTTATAATATTTTTTGGTGATTTGATTTTTTTAATTCTCATTTTTATTTTGCATTAATGAAATATTATGATCACATTTATTATTAAATTTTGTTTTTTAAAGATAAGAAGAGTATTATAAATGCATTCAATATGACACCGGATGACCAACATCTTCTTCGTCCGATGACTAACCAGGTGGACGGATGAGGGAACGACTTTATAGTTTGGGACCCACAATAATGATATTTTGTTCGACGAGATTATGTTTCAACTTCTTGGCTAAAATCCTTATCATGCCCCATAACATAGATTGATGATTTCTTCACGTAATTAGGTTTGTCCTTTGATGTAACAAAATCGATCCAAAGCCAACACCATTGTTAGCACCTCAGCTACATGTTCCATGGATGCAACAAAACAAAGGACTCGTATTCATATTCTAATTTGTTAAATGGAGCGGGATCTTTGTGCTTCAATGCGTGAAGTATAAATTAAATGTAAATAGAAGGAATTAAATTTTTATTCAGTATTACACTTATTTTTCAACAAAACGACGTCGTTATACTGAAAATTTGCCAACATATGTACGCTCACTGGGAAGGTCCAGATTATTCTAGGAAAGCGATTCTTGACGTCCCCAGTAGTTACGAGTCCGTCCTCCGTTTGGCGGCTGAGAAAACAAGCCCGAGGAAGGTACGAGAATTTCCGTTATTTGTATTATATTATTGTTGGATTGGCTCAAGTAGAAAAAAAAAAAAAAAAAAAAAAAAAACAAAAAGCCCTTAGCTAAATAATCTCACTAGGTACTGTTAGGTTTTTGTTTTCTTGATTTCTGTCTTTTTCTTCTCTCTGCCAAAAAATGGAGCACTAAACTCAATTTATGCGAATTTTTTTTCTTGTAAATTTTCTTGTTCTGGAGTAGTAGCTCATTGGCGCTTCACTGGTTTGAGAATAACTGCAGGTTTTGGTGAGGTTCGAAATGGCAACGGAACCTAAGGCAGCGGCTGAGAATGTGAAAATTGACCTACTCGAAGATGATGATGAGTTTGAAATCAATGAAGGTGTGCAACACATTTATTCAATTTCAGTTTTGATTTGCGAAATTGCGATTTATGATTGATTCACGGTTAATTTTTTAATACCTTATTAATCTTTATCATGTTTGGTTAGTTGAATATAGTATAAAATATGATAAAAAAAAATTATATATATAACATGTTTGATTGATGGTGAAATAAGATAAGTTATTTTATCACTTATTTTATTTAATTATATGTTCAACTAAATATAAAATATGATAAGTGGTGAGATATATTATATCATCCATAATTTTTTATTTTTTATTTTATCATATAGAATTTATAAGATATAAGATATGAATATCTCATGTATTTATTTTAATTTTTTATATATTTATATTTCAAAATATTTTTTTTATAAATTAAATTTATGATTAAAAAAAAAATTAAAAAATTATATTTATAAAATCACTACCAAACTCACTCTTAATATTTAAAAAAAAGAATAACAAATTAATATATTTTTTAATTTCCTAAAGTATCAGAATTTATCATAATAATATAAATTTTTATACCGATTAAATGTATAATTTGTAGAAATTTGGTAATTGAATAATAATTATAATTTTAATTGTGAAAAAAACATTAGAAATTTCTAAGTTAATACTTGTTTTTAAAAAAAATCTTTAATTTAGAAAAAAAAAAAAAAATCTTAACTTTTTATTTTTTAAAATTATTTTAAATCGTGATTCTCACGGATAAATAAGACGAATGTGAAGTTTATACTTTATGATCGTTAGAACCGACAATTGGTATTTTATTTTGGTTTTGTTGGTGCCAATATGTTGAATAATGGCATTATAGTAATTCTAGTAAAATCAAGGTCTAATTACTAAGTCCCGATTGATTTCTGACGTTTTGGTTTTCCGGGTTCCGAGTAGAATAAAGCCCAAATTCCTCTAGGGTGGGTGAGAGTGAGAGAGAAGATATCGTGATTGTTCACCGGGTTGAAGCACCGAATTGAATAATCTACTGCGCAGCACTGTAAGATTCACTATCCTCTTGGTTCTTTAAGTCGTGTTTGTGCTCCTTTTGTTTTCTGAATGATGCGATCGCATATTCTACAATTGCTAGTGTTCGTTCTAGGGTTTCTAGATCTTTGAATCATTTCCATCCTTTTTGTTGTAAGATTTTGATATTTCCTTCGATTTCTTAGAAAAGGTTGGAAAATTAAAATTAATTAAGATATTGAATCTTGGATTTGTTTTTATTTCCTTAAGCGACCTCAGCAAGAGGGTTAAAGTTTTTGTTTATAGATCAAATCTTATATTTTGATGATCGAGGGCAGTTGAAGATTTGTGTTGAAACTGTCGTTTGGAAGATTCAATTGCATCTTTGGTTACATTCGATGCACTTTGCACCATGTGTAATTTTACCTAGTAATTCTTTCATTTGCATTGTGCTACCTCTTCTTTCATAATTGATTATATCTAGACTTCGGATATTCAGTGTCCAAAACTACCCTGGTTTGCGCCTTTCAATTAAGTCAACATCAGAGCTTTAGCACTGTTTAGTTTTACCGCCTATGGCATCAGGAAGTTTCTTGGCGCCTTTTCACTTGAGGATTGGAACTAGTGAAAATCAATAAAGCACACTTTCCTGCATCTTTCTACTGTCAAGGAGCTGCTGAACTTCCGGTTTGAACATTGTACTTTCTTATCAAGATGGAACTTCTATCAGGTTTTTGAAATGCAAATAGGCTTGGCAGCACATCCTATTTGTTTGACCAGCCATGGAAAAGCTGTTTAATACTCATGCCTGTTATTGTTTGACCCAACAAATCTGACCAACACACTTGTCTAACTTAGTTTTACTCAGGAATCTGGACTGGTGGTGCTGAAATCCTTGTCTGGTTTTGGATTTCAAACATGAAAAATGGATTTTTTGCTCGACATGAACTCTATTAATCTGAAACCAACTTGGGTTGCAGGGTTTTATGGTTTCAACAATTTAGATGATTGTACTCGTTTGTTTTTTTTATTTGTTCCAGTGTTGTTTGGATTGACTTTTTGGAAGCCAAAAACAGTTTTTTTTTAAGCTAAATAAGAACTTCTAATTGTGTTTAGTAATTTTAATAAAAATGCTCTTATCTTCAGAAAGAACTTAATGCACAAGTAAGGACCCGGTTGGTTTTTGTGGAAGCTTTGTTTATCTATTTAGCTTACGCAAGAAGCTGTGTATGTTCAATGAAACTTTCATTACATTAAAATTGCTCTTTGAAGTAATAACTTAAAGTTTGGCTTCTGGCTAAAAGCAGTTGCAAAAAGCTATAACAAACGATGGTTTAGTATTTTTCCCCCTTTTCTCTTCCTCCCCAAAACAATCCCTTATTATATAGTTAGATTATCTTTTTAATAGAAACAAATGATGTGATAATCTGAACTTTGGTGCTAATATATTTTGCTATTCTTGCATTTGATATTTCAGATGTTTGACGATCAGGACCTGGGCTTTTTTGCCAATTTTCTTGGTATCTTTATATTTGTGCTGGTAATTGCTTACCATTACGTGATGGCCGACCCCAAATATGAAGGCAATTGAGGATTTCATTTTTGTTTGTGTGCATAGAGATTGCATGTCACTTTTATTGGCATGGGCCTTTTTTCACAAATGGAAGTAATATGCAGTTAGGGATGTACGTGGGATCATGAATATCATCTGACTGCTCTTATTTATGCAGACTCATTTAAGACCCTTTAACCAATTTATTTTATTTTATTTTCTTTTTATAATTATGTTTTCTGTAACAGCGCTCCTATCACTTTATTTATTTTATTTTTTGATAAGTAAACAAGATATGCATTAGAAAAGGCTAAAAACCACAAAGCATATAGGGAGTATACAAGGCGGCTACAGCCTCAAAAAAGAAACAGGACCAAAAAAAGACTACCTCCCCTTAAAATGCTCCTATCACTTTATATGACACAACTGCCTCAATTGGATTAAGATTTAGTGGTGGCAGTCTGCTGTGATGATGGTGTCCATGTTGTGGTCTAGGCAAATCCTAATGCCTCTCCAGCATAGAGATGATGTTGTCATATGGAGTTCAAGCTTATTTTCTCAGTTCCCCAATAGAGTTATTATCTAATTCCTTCTCCAGCACTGTGATTCTGCTTAGAGAGTATGTTAAAGTCCTCTTTAGAACTTTCTCTGCCAAGTTCCTTAATCCTAACACCAACGGCACTTCCCAACCTTGGTAGTTGACTAGTTGGATGTATCGACAACTGGTCCATTCTTATTTTGTGGTTGATAATTAGGTTAAGTGCTTTGTTTGACCTCTAGTGACATGTATGTCTTGCTATTGCTTGTGGAGCACAGTCTCACCTTAAATTGAAAGAGGAAATCCTTTTGCTGTTGGTCATGGAAATTTCTAAGTGTCTCAGTTAATGCATAAAGTTGTACATGATTATTATGAACAAGTTCACCACTCTGTTGTCAATCAGAGGGACATGGTGCTAGGTTACTATACATACAGGGCATTGATCTTACAGGAAATTTCAGAAAAATCTATGTAGCTTGAGGGATTCTCCCATTGAACTAGTTCTTGTATCCCTTTCTCAATCTTTCTTGTTTCCCTCATCAAACTACCCATGCAAAACCCTAGGGCACCCAAAGAAAGAACCATCTGGCTCTTGAGCTCCTCCTTATCTTTGTTAGTGTGGATTTCATTGATTATCTCCTCTGAATGCTGAAGAAAAGAAGCGAGAATTTTTTCTATCTCCTCATCATCTGTACTCCAAACCCAGTGTGCATTTGGTGGTCTCCCCAGTTCAAGGTCATGGGCAATTATCTTCTTCTGCAGTTCCTTCTCAAGTAATGTAAGTGACTCAATGGAAGTGATCTTTACAAGATATTTGAGTGAAGAAGCCACTGTTTCCTTGAAAAGTTCTAGATCACTGTGGATATTTTTTTGGATCTCTTTCCAAGACACTTCAAATTTCTGTGATGCTTGTAAGAGGAAATCAATATTGTGGGCCACAAAAAGCAAGAGATCCTCCACCTTTGATAAAGATTCCCAAAGCTTCGAATAACAAGCACCTTGGAAAGGCAAGAACCAGAAATTGGGCTCCAACTTGGCCTCTCCAATGAACTTGTTCAATTCATTGACATTCATTTTCAGCTTGTTTTGCTTTTCTCTCATTGCTGGAAGAACAAAATGTGGACTGTCTGTCTGACCTACACACACGACCATTTCTTTGATGCACTCTTGAAGGGTGGCCAAGCTTTGTGAGAGTTGAATTTTTGCCAGAGTAGCTGCTCTCCTGGGTCGTAAGAGAATCTCTACCATGATGAAACAAGATAATCCAATGAAAGCCTCTGTGATTCTAGCAATTGCAAATTCACTTGGGCTGCCATAGTTCTTCCTACCCAATATTAACAGTGCACCTATAACTGCTGAAATCCCACCAGCTTGGCCATACATCCGACTATGCATTAGAAAACTAGCGAAAATTATCCAAGGGAGAAGAAGTAGAAACCTAATTACCATGGAACTTTGAAAAACAAAGCAACCCAAGATTCCAAAGACTGATCCCATTGCTGTACCCTGTGCTCGAGCATTTGCAACTGTGAACATCGCTTGCCTCCCTGTTGCAAAGCTGATGGCAATGGTGAGTCCAGACCAATATGCATTTTCTTTGTTATACATTAAACCGAACAGCACAGCCAGCCCTAGGGAAAGTGAACATTTGAATGCAAAAACCAGTCTTCCACTGGCTAGGCTCATGTTCCAACTGCTCCACATCATTTTGAAGCTGTATGTAACTGGTTTCTTTGAATTCCTTGATTCTTCGGTGTTTGACTTGTGACCTATGTTCGATATGGGCTCAGGATTTTGAGGGGAGGGCAAGCCATCTTGGAGGAGTTGCATACAGGACAAGAAAAAGAAAGCTGAAGGAGCAGCGTGGGCTGGGGAAATGGTTTTAAGGGCCTGAAGGGGTTTGTCTAAAAACTTTCCCGTCGAGTTAGGAACTGTTGTTGAAGCAAGAGGTTGGGAGCATTTAGCTTGCTCAAGTCTTAGGCTGGTATTCAGAGTCACTCGTTGTAAAGCATCTCCGAGCTCGTCATCAGCAATGGCAGTGGGCAAGGAAGTGAAAGAAGATAAAGCAATCTCCATCCCTCGTAATGGTATTTCGATGGCTTGCAATCTATCACCTGGGTCGAAGCAATGGGGTTTGAAGAATCTTGTCCAAGGTCTCTCCCACAGAATGCCATCCTATTCAGAATGAAATATGACTTATCTTAATAAAAGGAATTAAAAGTAACATATGTATTTAGCAATATGCATCTGCACAGAAATGAATAAAGAGTGTATGCCAGCTTACCTCCACGAGTCTAATGGTTTGAAGAAGCTTGTCTCCCCTTTCAGAAAAGAACTTGGCCTGAGAAATTGAGTCTAATGCTGCGGAATTGTCTGGGGCGGAGAATGCCTCCAAAAACAGATTCAACCTCTCTGAAGCATTTTCTGCGTAGGACTTCCATATTTCATTTACCTGAGTTAGGGTACGAGCGTTAACAAATCTTACCAATCCCGGAAAAACCGTACAAGATGGTAACTGTTTTAACATCATTTTCCTGTTACCCTTCATCGTAGCTAGTGCTGGACAACAACTGTACTCGGATAATTCCATGAAGGAAAAAGAAGTGCTTAGAATCATCAGAGACCAGACTTGCAGAGAGGCATTAAATGGAATTTATTTGACACATATTCACTGCATGATCTAGATTTTCATTGTTTTTTGAGGATGTGTGATTAGACTAGTGCAGTGAACTCCGAATCTGTTATACATGGTGACAACAAGAATAGGGCATAGCCAACTTGCCCTGGATATTCGGTGGCCAATAGTACATCGTACAGACCTCTTCCTGAATGGTTCGTCAAACGGAATAAGCAAAGTTAATCATGGGTAGCCCTGAATTGGATGCTATTCGTCGGAAAGTTGAAATTAAGCAGATTAATGCCAAAGATGCCATGTTTTTATCACCTAATTACGCAAATTAAAAAAAAAAAAGGAGAAATTTATTCTCTGCAAAAAACATGATCTAACATAAAAATATTAAAAATGAATTTAATAAAAATAATTAGCTGCATATAATCAGAAATTTAATTGATTTTAATGAAGATTAATTAAGCATTCAAATAATGAGTTTTGTTATTGTTTTTTTTCATGGAACTAACGAGGTAGAGGGCTGTGTTTTAAACTTTGTATGCGTGTATGTGGGTGAGGAGAGTAGGAGTTACCTCGCTGGACGCTAGGCGAGGGTAGGGCAACAAGAGAGCGAGGACAGAAGCCAAGGCTCCAAGTGCCGTACTAGATGCCACGTGGAGGAGGTGCATGAAGGCTCCTGCTCCCTCCTCGTGAATGATAGAAGCACCCACGTACACGATCACAATCTGCCCAAACGCAATCCTCTTCGCCATCAGATGTGTCCACTCCGGCAACCCTACCACAAACACGCTCAGCGCCACCACCGCCGCCGCCAATCCGGTGCTCAACTGCCCCGCTCCGATCAGCCACAGGCTCAACATGGCAGGAACCACCACCTGCACTGTGGCGCACAGCACGTGCCAGCATCCCCTTAACGTGTCCCCGAGCCTCGCGTCGGACACGATCAGCACGGCCGTCACGTAAGAGAATGCCGGGAAGGCTAACAGGCGCTGGAGTGGAGGTGGGCCGAAGAGGGTGGTGCAGCCCACTATGGAGCATGCGAGGACTGTCCGTAGCGCAGAGCCTAGCCGGCAAAGCCACACCGCATGGGTCGGGCCCCTTGCTACAGCGGCGAGCGACAGCATTATAAAGAAACGGGGAGTAGCCCAAGGCGGGAGAGTTAGGACCTTGGCTTACAGAGGCAAGCAGCATGAAAGCTTGGTGAGAAGGGATGGGAGGAGCATTTTCAGGTGAGGAAAATGACAGTGGACCCACAGGATGATAGTCAAAGCAATATGGAATCCTCACTCCTCTCGGAAAGGTGGCCGTCCGTATCCTACGTCCAGGGTTCTTCTACTCAATTACTAAAAAGAGAAAGGTGTCCTATTATATTCCAGCGTAGCCCGTAAGACTCAAGCCAACGGAGTTTTCTACACTGCTTTTAATGGGCGTCTTTTTTTTTTTCCATCATCATTATTTTCCGCAATAAATACAGTGGCATGGTATCTGTTCTTTTACCAGCACACACAATTGTTCCAGAATCTATGTAAAGAATAGGAACCTTCGGAAGCAGAACATGTTGGAGGAAAAAAAAAGGTGATTAAACGGATTAATTATTCTGTTTCCAATTGATTAAGTTTGAACCATGAAAAAGTTTCTGACCATTGTAATTTACATATGTACTTCTAAAATTTTTCATCAGGACATTTCTTACTTTCAATTTAGTTCTCTATCTTTCCATTGTCTTTTACTTTTATCTCCAATTAGTATTCAAATAAATTTATATCGCTTGCATTCATCAACTTTGATCTCCAAAATTCGATTCCAATGTTGTAGCATTGATGCCAATTAAGTTTTATCTTTTGGTCCAAACATGTGTTAAAAATATTTGTTAAGTCAAGTTCACTTTATTCTATAGTAATGGGGAGAAAAGAGTCATTTACTTTCCTTGAATTCTCAATACTTATGTCTCGTTTGAAACCTGAATTTACATCCCATTTATTTTTTAGGAAATTCATTCTTTCAAAATAAAAAATAGATGAAATAACTTGAATATGTAATAATAATTTTTTTTTAAAAAAATCCACTCCTCACTCTCTTTCGGGAATTAATATTTGACGGGATGTCATTTTTTTGTCCTTTCTGGTTTTATCCATTTCAAGGCAATTGGAAAAATTGTGTATTCAAAAACTCGAATAAAAAAACCATAAAATAGAAACTCAAATTTATAAAATACAAAATTTAAAAAATATGTAAAAATAATTAATATTTTATTCACTTTTTGATAAAATGTATTATCTTTGACCCTTCAGAAATACTATTTTTGACTGACGAAAATATGAAATTTGAATTATTTTTAAAGAAATTTTATTTTATAATTATTGTTATATGAACATATGAAAACACACTTTTCATACAAGAGGGTCATTTTTTACCTACATTGATAAATGTGAAAAAAAAATTATATAAAAATCTTATAATAAAATTATATATTTCATTCTTATTTCTTCTTATTGAACATTTCGAGAAAAACGTTTTATTCTTATTCCTTTTCCTAATAACTTTATAAATGTTTTAATATAATTTTTTTATTTTATATTCTTTTTCTTTAAAATCTGATTTTCCTTCCTTCGATTCCTTTTCTTGAAAAGCTTAATAAGCATATTATCAAAGTCATGTTTGCTATACTAGAATAAAAAAATGAGAATGAAAAATCAGTTCTCTTATGTTTCATTAATGGCATGGATTGTTTTCAGAACGAGAATAGAAATAAAAAATTTATTACCATGAAAACCAAATCTTACCTTTGCTAGTATCTTAATTCCTCTCTGTAAGTTATCATGATTCATCTCCATTCTCATCCTTAGATTTCTAAATTGGAATGGGAAACCAGAGTGGGGTTTGGAATCACAGCTGATTCAAATTTCAATCAAAATTATTGGGTCAGTTGGGGGAGAATGAAGGAGCAGTTGCCTCCGGAATCAATTCCAATTCTTCCAAATCGCTATCTGGTGCCCTGGCAAAGCTTGGGGAGTAGAGAAACCGAATAGAGGTGGCAGGAACCCAAAGTCACCTCCCCCATCTCTTAGGTCCCCTTTCAGTGGTCTACTCTGAATCATGTCTTTCTCTTATTATTACACCAAAACAAATCCTGAAAAGGGTGACACATTTGAATGGGATATCCACTGTAAGTGTACTTATTCTCTATTACATGATGGTGGTGTAGACTGTAGAGCACTTGGATAACACCAGAATAATTTTAGTTAGTTCATCATTTTGATGCTCTTTTCCTTGCTACCTGAAGTTGGGAGAAGTTCAAATTATTGGACAAGCTGACATTTATCTGGTGAGTTCTGATAATAAGTCCAAAAAAGAAAGAAAATAAAATAAAAAAAATTCCCACCATCATACGTTAGCTAGAAGGTATCAAATTGGAACTCCACTAATATTAGTGGCCTAAATTTGAAAATTACTAAGAAATCCTAACTTTGAATGTCCAGTGGTGCTTATCCCTCCCTGCCCAACTTGCTCTACCCCAAACAAGATGGACCCAAATAAAGAAACAAAAATGCTACAAGGAAAAGAAAAAGAAGGATGAATTCATGCTTATGGTCAGGCTTCACCATTGGTTTTAAGTCCTGACTCCTAAGCCAAAATTGCATTTCATGTACGCTATTGGGCTCACATGCCATATTGCATTAGTGGTTACTGGTACATTTTTCAGTCACCAAACAGGCAGTGTACCACTAATTGAATTCTACACTCTATTAGCGGCTTTTCAAATTAGGCTGCAATAAGTCCAGGTTTTCCTTAATAGCCTGCTTGCTCTGCTGATTTTTCAATTTTAAGTAGAAGATAATCTCTTAATGGTCATGGGATCAACTCTAGGTGGATTTTCCCAGGAGTGTCGAAGTTTATAACCTGTAAAATCCCAGTAAAATTTAACCATTCCAATGAGTAAACCAAGGAATGCTTTCATCATCAATTCCATCTTTTTTGAATCCTAAAATGACCTCAGTTTAATTCTAGACCAGGTTCATATACCATCAAAGAAAAATACACTAATTTTGAACTGTGAATAAATGGAATGATTCCCAGAAAAGTCTCGGTCTTCCAGTTGGTTTCTGAAGTGTGACAGGCACAAACCCATTCTTTCAGGCTGAGTCCTGGAATCCTTACTAAGAAGGAAAGGAATGAAATGAAATAAAAAATGGGCCATCTGCACAACCCATGCTTTTACTTCTTCCTACAAACATTTTCCATTCCCTCGGAAGACCTCCATCTTTCAATACACACTAGAACAGACAGTAGAAGAAAACAATGGAAGATTGCAAGGCTAAGGAGAGCCCTCTTAGTCTTTCTATTCAATATTCACAGCATACCCGCTAAAAGAGATATTGTTGCAAGGCCAAAGAGGTCCCATTAATCTTTCTATTAAGTATTCTTATAATGTACCTCCAAATAGAGATACTGTCATGATCCCATATGCATGCATATAACACCTTGTTTGAGGAGTTTAATCTATAGTCTTGATTTTCTTTCTCACCTCAGATCAAAGAAAGCAAGGTATTATCAAAAGTGAAGAGACCATGAATTTACCAGTTTATACCTCCCTAACATGCTAACACTTGTTTGCTGAACGAGTTCGAGGGAGAAATCTAAGTCGAGGAGAGAATCGCAGCTCTTGCTTCTTTGAGGAAGTTGATTTGCTCTTCTGGCTTTCACTATTTCCACCATTTCTTGAAACTTTGCCTGAAACATGATATTGCATTTTAAATCTTGGTAAAACTTAAAAGCCAAATTGCTTTAAAATAAACAACAACAATAATAACGATAAACAATTAATTTGGCTGTCGAAAAATTGCACAGAAATAGCCAACAAGATACACCACCTATCACCCATGGTTGGATGTCATTCCTTAACCTTTATGATTGGGATTATTAGATGATTGATACAACCCAAGACATATTGAACTATGAAATTTGATGGGAGCAGCTAAGTACATTGCAATCAGCTGAACTTTGCTTAAATCCATTGGGAGGAACCAAAAACTAGTGGGGCCTAGGCCCCTACATGTTTTAATGCTTATGGCCATATCAGTTGTAGAACCAAACATTACACACACTTTGATTGATTAAAGAGATTTGGCATATACTGTCTGCCAGCTTGATGCAACCCTATTGCAGTATATTAAAACAACAAACTAGTAGGATGTGTAGCAAAAACTAAGATCAAGAAAAATAAAAATCAGGGTGAGGGAATTTTCAGCATGAGTCAAAATTTGTGATTACTGAATTGACTGGGACCATATCATGAAAAAACTAGGAAAGCTAGTGGTGACAGCACAACTCAAACAAACAATATGCAATAAGTAGGAAAAATAAAGCCAAGAACAGAATTCAGTGGGAGGAAACACAAATTTGAAAATTTTTATTCAGGAAAATTCAGAATCAAACAAGAGATTTTGCAGATAATTCTGGAATAACTGGCCAACTTTAGAGACTTCCTCAATACACATGAAAAAAATGGTAGAAGTTTCAAGCATCACAATATTCTGTCAAAGTGGATAGGGATCATGATAAGAAAATCCAAAATCAGAAACGAGAACCTCAAGAGAAACTTAAGAATAAAAGCTTAGTCTGTGGAACAAGATATAGATCTACTAAGGTATAAATATGAGTATGGAAAACCAGAAATAGCACCAAAGGAGGCCTTTGGCAGAGGTCGGGGGCGATAATATGGGCTTTTCTTTCTCTTTATTGAGGTTAACCAAACTGAAGAAAATATATTTGAAATATGAAGCAATGTAGAACAGGACTTGCAGAGGATGCCATAAAACTGGGTTGGAGGTTGGATGATATAAATTATCACACTCAAATATGATTCTAGGGGATGAGTCTAATAATGAAGAAGATTTTTGAGTTTGTTTTAAACCTTCAGTCTTTGAGGCAGTCTCAACAGCACTGGGCATCTTTCGCTTCTTGTTTCTCTCCTCAGTGACTGGTGAACTCTGAGCAGCAGGTGGTAAAGATACTGGTTTCTTCTTTTTTGGTGCCTTTCTATCAGGGATTGTGACATTTCCTTCAGAAGAATTTGATTCTATATCTTGAGCTGAATTATTTACTTCTGACCTTTGCTTAACCTCCATGGCTAGATTTTCTTCTTGTTTATGAACTGCTGATCGAGTCAACCTTTTGTTAGTTAAAGCCACTGATTTTATTTCTTCAGCATGGGTTTTCATCTCAGCATTGCTAGTTGAACTTACAGCATGTTTTTGAATTGCCGAGCTTGTAAATCTAGACTCTTTAGCAGGCTGTCTTAACTCCCTCTCTTCTATCAAGCCTGATAAACTTGGGCTGGCATCATTTTGGCTCTTTGGGTTTGCTATTTCAGAAGAAGCTTCCACAAGCAGAGGCCTTCTGGAAGCACCCTTTTCTGTTGTGATGAGTGATTTAAAGATTTCAGCAGGTATGAAAGCAGCTTCTATTTCTGAGGAAAGCTTATCCTTCACTGGTTTAGTACCATTTAATAAATCCATAGTGACATGCTTATTAGTAATATTGTCTGGTGCACAGGCAAAGCCATTTTCTTCCTCATGGTAGATTGAGAATTCAAGCTTTTGTGGCAGGTTTGACATTATTGAGGCAAGAGCTGCACGAGAGGCTAGAGGACTGAGATAAGCCCTGTTTTCTGAAAGCTCCTTTTGAATAGATGAATCAGGGGGTAGTGGATCCTTGACTTCCATGTTCACTCGTAATTTGCTTGAAGAACGAGTAGATCTCTTGAAGTGATTCTCCTGCTCATGAGGAACTTGAAAATGTGAACTGGTTATTTTCGATTCAGCAACTGGGCTGCAATCCATCTGTTCCTTTATATCAGCTGCATTCAGAAATCAGAGGCAGAATAAATATGTGGAGCAATACAACATATGTTAAGATTTTTTTGTCATGTTAACCTTGGATTTCAGTACCTAAACCTCTTTAAGTTTGCTATGAAGTGACAAAAATTATGGATGGATTAGCTAGCAGTTACTCATTTTTAAGTTATTGATAGGACAAGAAGTTTCCAGTAATGGCCTAACAGGATTTATTTATTTATTTTTTGATAAATAACAAGAAATTTTATAGATTAAAAAAAAGAAAAATTATACACCAAGGTACACAAGACATATACAATGGAAACAAAAAGCTTTGCCACGGAGAGATAACACAAAAAACCACTTTCCCTTGGTCAGATTCACCCAATCTACAAAATCAATTAAAGGAATTTGACCTTCTTCTATAAACATACTAACCCATAACAATAGACTTCTAAGGAAAGAGCACTTAAGCGATTGAATCGGATGCTCCTCACTTTTGAATGTTCTTCGATTACTTTTCTTCCAAATTGTCCAAAAAAAATACACACAATGCCACAAAAGAGCAAAGCCAGCCTAACAGAGTCCCCTTAACCATGGAAGGAAGTATCTATACAATGCCAAATAAAGAGAACTACATATGCCATTGTACCCTTACTTTGAAACAGTGTGGAAGGATGTGATTAATAGGTTCTTCTTTGCTTTGGCAAGGGAGACATCAATCCACCAACAGCCACCCTATTTTCTTAAGCAGATCTAAAATTAACAACTTTCCCCAGTAAGTTACATGGGACCCTCATAGATTCCAAATAATGCCCTCTGGGAAAAGAAAAGGTTGTCCAGTTCCAAGGTGGAATATAAAGATTTGATAGAGAAAACATTTTTCCTTGAGGTCTTACAAACCACCTTATCATTCTCTTCCCTCTTCATAGACCTTCCTTGCAACCTAGATAAAAAAGCTTTTGCATTGTCGAGCTCCCAATTATTAAAATGTCTAAAGAAATACAGATTCTAGTGGCTCCCCTAGCCTAGGTCGCCCCAAACATCTGCCATGTAATCCTCTTTTGACACTGCTAAAGCATATAAAGAGGGAAAAGATGCATAGAAAGGTTCATCGCACAACACCTATCTTTACAAAACTTCACCTTTCTCCCATTACCCACCTCAAAGGATGTTCTACTACTAAACATGTCCCATCCCTTTTAGATATTTTCCCATAACTACATGCCCTTCTCTCACTTTGCAAGAACCACAACCCCTTCTTCCTCATTGTACTTCACTTGAATAAACTATTTCCAAAACACTTCTCCTTCAATAACAAATCTCCAACACCACTATTCTAGGAGAGCCTTGTTAAACAAAAGAAGGCATCTATGCCTGAAACTCCCTTCCTCTTTTTCTACAAACAATCAATTATTTCACTAAATGCATCTTTTTCTCCAAAGCCTTGCTTCCCCATAGAAATTCTCTTTGAAACTTCTCAAGCCTCAATCGGGCATGCTAAACAAGGAGGTCAAATACATAAGCAAATTGGATCAGGTGCTTCTAATTAGAGTAAGTCTCCCCTTTTTTGGAATATATTGCCTTTTCCACATCACCAATCTTTGTCAAAATCTCTCCTCTTGGCTATCTCACATTGACTTTACTTTGAAGAGAGCTCTTAGGGGTAACACCAAATGGGTACACAAAAGCTCCCCTACCAAGTATCCCAATTCTAAGGCCAATGCCTCCACATTATCCACCCTCCCTATTGGGATCAACTCACTTTTCTTTATATTTATCTTTAGTTCCAAAATGGCTTCAAACTACATAAACAACTAGTTTATATGAACCATTTCACTTTGTGAAGCCTCACAAAAAACAAGGGTGCCATCAACAAACAACAAATGGGACATGTCCTGTGCTTGCCCCCACCCCCCTCCTCTCCCCTTATCATAAATCCCCATAAAAAGCCACTCTTCCTGGCCCTCTCCAATAGACAATTGAGTGCTTCTATCACCAGTACAAAAAAATAGGAGGAAGAGGGTCCATTGTCTAACATAAATATATCTAAAATAAATAGAGGTGTAGGGAAAAAAAAACCTATTGTATTTCTGGTCATTAAGAATGAAACCAAATTCTTTGTAGACAGATCCAAGTGCATAATCACAAGGTATTCAGTAAATAAATCAGTAAGGAAAATACTGAAAGCCTTTTTGAATCATTATAGAAGTGAAGGACATCTATTGGAAGGTTCTAAACTATTATATAAGTGCCACATTCCTATCACTATGCTTGAGAACTTTTTTTGAGTGTAGATGCAAGACATTCTCCTTTTACAAATAACTGCTCCAACAGTCTTTTTTTCCCTTTTCTTTCTATGGGTTACCAACACTTTCTGCACTGAACACACTCACAGCTAATACAAAAGAACTAACACATCACATAAATAGAAAAAAAGGAACCAATAAAGTAGTACTCATGAAACTGATAAAGTTGTGGTCTTGTTACCTACCTTTAATCCCAAAAAGGATGTCTTCCGAAATTTCCTTCTTGGATGCATCAGCTAAATTGCTGATTTCTTCTATTTGCTTTTCTAGCAATTTATGAAGGTCAACTTCACAATCCACATCTTCAAAAACAGTTGAAAAAGAAGGGGCAGCAGAGCAATTCAAGGTTTTTATTGGTTTCAAGAATGCGGCAACCATTGGATGGACAGTGATGCTTTGTGTTGCCAGTTTCATTATTGAACTAGATGGAACAATTGATGTTGCTCCTTTGAGGTCTTGGTGAAGCCACTTGATCACAAAAGTACATCTACAGCTAATCCTCGTCGAGTGTCTTACTCTTAGTGCCTGCTAAGTATGAATACTGGGAAGTGACTGAACAATCAGGAGTACACCTTTTACATAACAAAATAAGAATCACAATACATAATTCTTGCCATCTTAAAAACATCTCATATAACATGAATGTCAAGCAACTAGAGGACTGGAGTATGATATGATACTGTGAGACAAAATAGCTGGGTTTTTCTCATCAGTAATCATAAGAAACCTTGATAATATCTATGCCCTTGAAGACTTGGATAGGATCCTCAAAGAAAATCTCGGTAAAACCTTTTTTTCTGAGGAAGTTAGGAGCCAAAAAAGTGTTTTCAGGAAAGTTAAATAAGAGTGAGTATGAATAATGCATATAATCACATACAAAATACTGTACAGCTAAAAACCTCCCTGCATCTCCAATGAGATAGGACAACGCAATCAGATCCAACAGCGCATTCAGCTATACTAATCTACTCCCCAGGTTTCCAAAACGATCCATTGAATTGTAGAGTTCTAAGTATTAGGAAAGTTGATTATAAGTTTACCAACAAAGTATTCATGATGCATATACCATGTCAAGCTTGTAGCCTTGTACCATCAGTAACTCTTTAGACTTCCAACTATAATAGCATATTACACATTCATTTTTCATATGAAACTCTTACAATGAATGTTGATGTAATTTTCAACATTTTATGGTCCAATTAAAAGACATGCAAATTGCAATACCTAAAGCTTAGATACATTTAGATATGTCTAGCAACTTATCTTAAAAGATGTGATTGGTTAAATGATATGCACAAAATTTGTATAGCGAGTTTAAGAAACATATTGTATTAAGCTACAAGGTCTCCAAACGTACAGGTTCTCATCAACAGTTAGTCCTTGTTTTGAATTAGGCCTATTAGCAGTTATGTAGTGAAGTTTAAAAACATGAAGAAGCAAACAAACAAAAAAAACACTGATGAGAGTGTGTCCTAAAGTTTCTGAAACTGATTTTGAGGATTCCAGACATGTCCAAATGCTGAAAATGGAATCAAAGTTGCAGAACAAGTATGTCCTGGTAATGTGCTATTGATTCCCAGCTTTCATTCCCATTTACAAAATGTTATTATTTCACATTAATAATATCATTTCTTCTCGTGACATACTACCACATTCACCATGATGCCCCAATCTATAAGATCACATTCAATGTGAAATTCATGGGACATTTCCTGCACATACCATGGCACTATTAATACAACTAACCATATCCATTTTTAGCAATTCCGCGCATCAATGATGTCACTTTGTGGGAATCATTAAGATTCCTTAGATTAATCAGTATGCCTTCCAATTAAAAAATTCAGGGAGAGAGACAATACCTTTTCCACCATAGCATCAAAGGAGAGGGTCTTAAAATGTGACTTATGGGTCGCAAGAACACGCTCACCTTCTTCTATGAGCGAGCAGTCCTCACCTTGAAGAGGAACTGAGCGAATGCGAAGACGAGCAAGTGCTTCTTCCTCATTTGATATTATGTCTTCTAAGTCTTGGCTCCCAAAGTCTACAATAAGGCCAAATCCAGTGGAGCTGTACACAATCAGAAGCCAGACTCAATCATTTTAACTGGTTTTCTTACTATCAATAAACCTCATCAAAGCTAACAAATGCTTTGTTTGGCTGCTGAGAAACCACAGGAAAAAAAAAAGAAGGGAAAATTGAAAGCTCAGAAAGAGGGGAAAAAAAAAACCAAAAATCGATTTCGTACAGTTTTGTTAATTGATTTAAGCTCATCGTTTTACCTGAAAACCAAACAGACAACTTCAAATTTTCCTTCCCTTCTTACTCCTCAGCTTACTCCATAACCAAACAGTAGGAAAGTGAAAAATAAATAAACAAGGACCTACGATACCATGAATGCTATTCATTTTGAGCCAACCAAGGAAAGAAATGCAATGCTAGTATAATTAATTTTAAATTAACTCATATGTGTTCATTAATTTAAAGCATAAGGACCAAAAAAAGGAAAAAACGGTCCTGTAGCTGACATGGAAATCATCTCATCACCTGCTATCTCAAATACATTTTGATTGAAAACCCCTAATTATTTCTTGGAGTAAACATAGAAAAATCGAAATTTCCAACAGAATGGTGTGAGATGAGAAACCCCATTAGTCGTTCAGGTAAGAAGATGGAAAGAGAGGATTCACCTGAGGGAGACTCGACATGGGTGCCAGGAGGAGTCGTCTTTGCGCATGGCTTCCAGCTCCACGGTAGCATCACCAGTGCCCGTGCCCATTGAACATACGAGCTTGTATGGGAAAGTAGAAGCGATCAATAGCAAGGACCAAAGCTTTGATTGAAACTTTTCTATGAGGAAAGAGACTCTTGGATGGTGGAGTGGTAAAACTGATGCAGGAATAATGTTAATAGAGGGGGAGCTGTAGAGCACTTTTTGGATTTTACTTTTTCCTTTGTGATTTCTCACTTCTCTTAATTTATGTCCCTTAAGCTTCTTCGTTAAATATAGGATAATTTTTCTGTAACGCAAGGGTTTGATTCGTACCAAAACCAAAATCAAAAGGATTTTTCCATAAAGGTGATCTTTAATATACCCACTTTTTATCTTTTCATATCCGCCTTTTCCTTAATAAAGTTTTGGTTATTTGATTAAAAAAAAAAATCCAAATTTGTGAATCTAAATCTTCACATATTTTACCTTAAAAAATAACGATTTTTACAAAAATACACTTCACCTTTTCTTGTAAAAATAACTTTTTCCTTCATATGAAAATATACAAATATTAAAAATTCAACTCTATTATTTAGATTGAGAGAAATATATGAATCTAGTAAAACTCAAAACCAAAATAATTTGGTAATTAGTTATTAGATGATTCACAAATCATCTATTTAAATTCGATCTATGAATTGGATAAATTATTTACTGATAAAAAAAATGAAATATCTAACTAATAGGAGAAACCATATCTAATGCTAGTAAATGATGGAAGGTATAAGTTTGTAATGTGCATTTTAATCTCCCTCTCAACATGCTCATTGAACTTAGGGATATCTATAAATTGTCATCTAGTACGTCACCCTTTAAAATATCAAGCATAGGGGTGTGCTCATTCTCTTGCTATCTTTGATATCCTCTAAGGGTTGATGTGTGTTAACTTTGTTGAAATGTGTGCAAACAACTAGGCTACAACTTGAAAACTTAGTAGATTGATAAACGCTTGAGTTTTTTCCCTTGAAAAATCAATTAGCAATTCCTTTAATTACTTTTTCATGAGTATATTGTATGTTTTGAGCTAGTGTGTCAATCAAGCATACCTCTTCATATTCAAACTCTTCATGATTAATTGGTTGCTTGCATAGGTGAAACACATTCAACTCCAAGGTCATGTTTCCAAATGATAGTTGCATAACCTCATTTAGACAATTGATGAGTACATTGACAATGGCTAAGAATGGTCATCTCAATTTTGTTATTAGTTAAGCTATTCAAAGGTCTGTGACCTTCTTATTAACATGATGATTACAAAGCCCCATGCTTATGTCCTTATTGTGATTAGTCAAGTCTTGCACCATATGATTAGCTACATTTTCATTCCTTAAGGTGGAAATTAGGATGAGGTTTCCCACTATGAGACATTTTTTATTGACTCCATCTTGACTCGTAGGAGGATCAATCTTGGTTTAGTCATCCTACAACATATGATGCGGTGTTGTGAGAGAAAATCTAAGGTCCTTTCATATGGATGTTTTTTAACAAGGATTTTTTGTTAGGATAAAACCCTTAAAATCATGACATGATGCAATAAACTTTTAAATTTTATTATTTATTAATAAATTTTCAATTCACTTTTATCTATTCTAATTCCATGCATTATACTTTATAAGCATTCTGATTTGCATCTTTTATATCATACATGACTTGAGTGCATTAAAAGTTGTACGAAAGATCCAAGTCATAGGTTCTTTACTAATAAATAACTAGTTCACAACTAGTTCATGGGCTTAGGCAAATCCATTAGAGGTTGTAGTGCATTACCTCCTAATTGGAAAGATGACTGGTCTTAGCCATTGGAATGGTTTCCCATGATATTTGTACTAGTGTATATGGTTACACATTGGACAAGACCGTAAGTTATGACTTAAGGTTGTCAAGTAGTCGTGACATTACTAAGCTGTTTCATTGTGTTGTTTCTCAACCTTAAGAGAATATCAAACTTATGTTAAAGTTAATAGTGATTTTGACTTATGGGTCAGATCGTAAGTTGATTATATATTCCATATGAGTTGGGTCATTATTGATGGAAGCATATAACAATAGTTATTCTTAATAGAGACACCATGACATCTCATAAGATTGCGATAAAGACGACTCACTTAAAAATCATGTCGGGTTGGGCTAGCCCATGCAAACTAAATAGGTGCCCGACACGACCCATAAGTCCATGGGCTAATTGTGCTATATCGTGTCATGCTAATGGGTTGTGCCAATGGGCTGTACTAGGTTTAATTTAATTTTTTAGGTTATTTTGCCTTAATTGTTTTCATTATTAAATGAAAATTATTTTTGTTACTTTAAATATTTTTAATAATTATATTTGTTATTTTTTATATTTATATTTATCAAGTTTGTAATTTTAAAATTTATAAAAATGTTAATTTTTTGTTTTTAAAATTAGTAAAAAAAATCATATTTGAATTTTTTTTATATATATCAAAATAACAATAAATTTAAAATATTGGAATATAAAAGGAAATAAGGAGAAAAATAATATAGTTATTTAACATGAAAAATAAAAAATGGCTATTGATTCACTTTTTTCTGTTATATATTGTTGAAAATAGTATTATAGACATTTAACATATAATAAAAAAAAAGTAAAAAAAATAAAAGTAATATTTGAACAGGGGTCGACACAATGGCACAAAGGGACATCTCTTTAGTCCTAACATGATGACCGAAATTTCTCTATTGTACCAAAATACTTAGCCTTTTTACGTAGTAACTGTGGTCAAGAAAAACTAGAGAAAGAGTCACTACGGCTTTTGTAGTATTCCGGGTATCGTTCTCAATGACTGACTTATGAAAATTGTCAATACTAGAATAAATGAATTGTTTTTGTTTAAATCCTTCAGTGAAAAACAATATGTGAATAATGTGAAACTAAGTAAAAGAAATTAAATTAATAAGAGAAGATGAATATTGATTTTAAATTCAATTGATTCAAGTTTGGGGTTTTCCACAATCCAACCTAGGGTATAGAAATTATAGAAAACAAGGGTATTTTAAGTAATATGATCTTAGGGTTTTGGGATCCTTGGCCACTCGCGATCAAGTTGAGTTCTATAACTCAAAATTGCATCCGAAACCTAATTTTTCATTTTTAAAATAGATTCCTAAAACCATCAAATGAATGAGATTGATTATCAATTTAAGATTTGGCTTTTTAACTATTCCTACTCCTTATAGCTTTGTTTAGGGGCAAATAACGGTAGGTAAGATGAGGATAACTAATGATCAAGAATTACCAAGAATCACTAGTATCAAGTAATAACCTACCGTATCATTCCCTAAACGAACTCACAAGGATAGGATAAAAAAAATTGATAAATTGTCACTCAACCAATAATTAATCTCATTGTTATAATAATTCACCCATTGTTCCTATAGGTTTCCTAACCCTTAGGTTTTCATGCTTCAAGCCCCAAGTTGGATCTTAGCCTCTCACGGGGGTGATGTCACATTCACAATCCATAGTAGGGTAAAAATCCATAATTTGAGTCAAAAGAAACTAAAAACGATATATTCAATAAAGAAGAAAAAGAAAACAAATCAAAGTTCTCGTCTTCTTCCTCCTTCAATGTCAAAAACTCTAGAAAAAAAATCCAAGATCCCTAAAACCTAGAATTGAGAGAGTTTATATAATATCCTCAATTACCTAACATGTGGCACAATCTCATTGGCCACTTATTACAAAAAAAATTTCCTAAAAATGATTAAAAAATAATAAAATGGTGATTTCCAGTCGTGTGGGGTCCACCTAGGGCGGATGGAGTGCTTTAGATGCAATTCCCGAGGTAGAGGAAGTGGAACATCAAAGTGGCAGTGGGTGAATTCGAAATTGGTGTCATTTCGAAGTGGATTTCGAATTCATAAGTTGAATTTCGAAATCATTTCGAAATGACCCTCCAGCTTGGTACAGTTGTCTTAAAATGGCCATAACTTCTTCATTTCAGCTCCGATTTGCAAACTGTTTGAAGTTTTGGACTCCTGACTTCCCGAGCTTCGAAACAATATATAGTATGTATATAATGGACTCCAAAAAGTGCTCCAAATTTGTCCTCAAAGTCAGAGTATATAATGCCATCAGATTTTTGAGTTCTAAATTTCCATGCAGCTAAATCTTGCTTCATGCCTCATTTCCCATGCTTTCTTGCCTTCTTTCTTACTCCATAATGGTCATTAATCATCCTCCAACCTCATGATATCCTTGTTTTGCCTTTCCTTACGTTCAATGAGTCTTGACTCACTTATTTCCTCATTTAGCCCTTTCTTGATCTTTCAAAATCGAAAGTCATTCAATTTGCACAATTTTCTTCTCTTGAACCTGAGATAAATCTCCAAAGTATAGATTAAACTCATGGCTAGGGCCTTAGCATTGATTTAGGTCAAGTTGGGTGATTTGAATGTCCGTTGGTGCACAAATCATATCGAATATGTGCCATTAGAGCACATGTTTTGGCTCCAATCACCTGACTTGCTCATTTGGGGCATGCCAGCCTTGCTCACTATAGTAATTGGGTTGTGTCGATCCAGCTTGGCCTTTTGGCATGTCGGACTACTGGCCAAAATAGGCGGCCTAGTCCATTGGACACCTCTAGATTGAGATAGAATGTTCCATTAGGTCATGATCCTAAGGAGTTATGTTCATGTAAACTATGGTCATAGTAGTTCTTTAAATGAAACTTGATATAGACTCGTTAAGAATTAAAACATATCAGTTGAATGCACAATAAGAGGATCTGTAACTCAATGATAGCAGTGGTAGTATTGAAATGTTGATAGTTTCTACCTTATTATATTATAAACATCAGTTCATAAGGAGACTAAACACAATGGATAACATGTCATGAACTCGAGCACATAGTGTTCTGTTATTATTTACATATAGTATTGGAGTGTAGTTGATTATTTGTAGTGGAGTATTAAATCAACTTCATAATTGGATTTTGAGAAAGTCAATACTATCATATAGGTCAAGTGGTCCCCGCTCTGAGCTCATATGCCTTGTTTTGTTAATACAATCTATGAGGGTCAGATTGACTCTACGTTCACTTTTATGTATAAGGGAGTTTTGGTAATTATGTAAGATTGCACAAGGGTAAGTGAACAAGGTCTCTGGATTAGGCAAATTGATTCATTAATAAGCCTTATTGTGTTAATTAATTAATTAGGACTCATTTTTGGATAGAGTAAATGACTCAAGCCCTTAGTGGGACCTAACAAGGAAGCCTATAAATACCCACTTAGGAGTTAGGGTTTCCATAGAGTTGTCTTCCACCTCCAGAGAGTAAGAGAGTCACAACCTTCACCCTCTTTTCCCCCCATCATAAGTGTGTTAGGATGAAGAGAGAGCCATGAGGTGAGAGATCATGGGTTTACGAGACTTTTTATGACTCTACATATACTCTTCATCAAAATGAATCAATTTAGGAATATCTAAATCGAATGTAATGTTTTCTAACACTGATATCTAAATCTATTTTGTTTAAAATTATATTTGTTTTCCTTGTGTATAAGATTTAGAAAGTTTAGGAAAGTTTTTATAGGCACCTTACCTAATCTGGGTATAGGGTATGGAAAGATTCAGGTATCCCTACATTTTCAACGTGTTCAATATAGACCTAAAGACTAAAAAGAATGTTTGACTTCCTACCATGTATGACACCTATAATGCAAAGTCTATGGATCAAATGCATTTCAAGAAACTTCTTGATGGGTCTTACATTCACAAGTGGGATGGATAGGAGGTTTCTAAGAAGAGGGTTAAGGAAAAGGATGAGATTAAAGGTATGAACGGTGGAGAGTTCCCTTAAGGTCATGTGATAGAGGAAATGCAGATCGAGGAGCCCTTTTGTATTGAGCATCCATATGAGGTAGTTTAGATCTCCCACCATGAATGAAACATGCCTACTGAGGAAACCTTCTCCACTAAGTCAAATTTTTCTAAGATGTCTCTATCTCTTGCTATTGAGCTCATCGCTCCATACTCATCTCCATAGGTTGATTAGTATTAGATAGATCTCACATCTCAAATTAGCTCTTGGTACATAGATGGAGAAGCAAGCTATGATCAGCGATTGCTACTTCTACTTTATTGAGGATCACATGGATCAGTATTAGCTAGCTTTCACAACTCAACTTGATCAATACCAAGCAGCTTTCATTGCTTAGCTTTAGATTCAACAAGAGGAGATGATGACATACCTTTATTCCATTTTTCCACTTTCACCTCCCCCAATCTTGAGTTTGATCTATAGTATTTTCCCCCATGATTTTAATGTTGCCAAATGGGAAAGATATAAACTCTTCATAGGCTTGTCTACGGGGTTTAAGAGTTATTTTAAAGTTATTTTGGATATATATTTGGTTTGGAAATGTTTTAATACTCCACTTATGTTGGTTACTTTGTTGTGGATATGCTTTTAGACATGTTTTATTCCACTATGGATAGCTCCTTTACCAGTCTATTTAGATTTTCTGGATATTATGGATATAACTTTAGACTTCATGGTTATTTATTTCCAATACACTTCATGTTATTCATATCATTTGTTACATATCCTTCGGGACATTGATCTTTTTGGTTTGATGATTGTTAGATGGATGATTGTACATTTATGCATATTTTTTTTAATCTTCTATTTACTTGTATCTTTGAGCTTTATTTTCTTGATTTGTTTTATACATTTGTCGAATGAGAGTCTTTTCTCTGGATAGCATAGTTTTGTCATCATTAAAAAAAGGAAGATTGTTAGCTTAAGGGTTTCCCTAATCGGATTTTGATGATAATAAAATGAGGTTAATAATGCTAATGGTTCAAATTAAGTTAAGTTTTTCTAGTTTGTTTGTTAAAATTCATAGAAAGCTCAAGCAATTATAGAAGAAGATTAATTTTTTTGAAGATTTGTGATATTTGAAGAAGTAACATGGGATTGTAAGATGGTATTTGTTGGTGCACTTAAGTCTAAATTATTTCTCATACACTTCAAGTTTATTTTCATCTTTACCTAAGCTTAAATCAATTATTTTTATAAAAGATTTGGATGAATGCTTGTTTTCGAATAAAACCGTTTTTTAAAACACTTCCCAATCAAAACCTAAGGCCTCGATTGGTAACTTCTTTTGAAAGCAATTTTTGTTCTCAATAACAAAAAAACAGGAAACCATGTTTGACAAACTAAAAATATGACGTTTTTAGAGAATATTTTTTAGTTATTTTCATTTAGGTTTTAGGTGCTATTTTAAAAAATAAGTATACTAATGGATAATGATTAAAAATAAAGCATTACTTACAAAAGTTATTTCTAAAACATGTTTAAAAAATATAAAAAATGGGTTAAAAACATTTCGAGTCTCTAACAGATTTTCGTTTTACAAAACATCAATGAACAATTTTCAGAAACCGCTCAAATTATTTTTCAAAACTGGTTTTGAAAACTTCTGAAATATTGACTAAGGAAGACTACTCATGAGAATATGCATTTCCAGCAAAGTTTCCACAACAACTACAAAACTACATTCGTAATTTCATTTCATGAGATGAAAGAACCCGTTTTGACAATATCCTTGCAAAACACTTCCAACATATAAAGTGTTTTTGAAGTAAAAATCAAGTGTTCAATAAAATCTAGAAAGCATTTTTAAAAAATTGAAAAACTACCTATAATGCATCTTGCAGAAATGTTTGGTAACAATTTTTTTGAACACTTTTTTTGTTCCCCATAAAAAGAAAGAGAAAAACAAAAATAATTTTTATTTTAAAAAAATAATTATTCCAAAAATATAGAATATGATTGAAAATAAAATATTAAATATAAAAATTACTTTTAAAACATATTTAAAAACTTATAAAATAGATTAAATATATTTTAGGTTTCCAATAAATGTTCATTTTACAAAACATTAAAAAACAATTTAAAAAATGATTGTTTCAAATCATCTTCGAAAGCACTTTCCAAACAAAGTCCATATGTTTTTAACCTATTTTCTATATTTTAAATATTTTTTTAAAAATAATTTGTATTTATAATGTTCTATTTTCAACCATTCTCCATCTTCATACAATATTTTAAAAACAATCATAAAATAAAAAAAGAAAAAAAGAAAAGGAGAAAAAAGAGAACAGGTAAAAATAATTAAAAAATAATTTTTAAAAAACATCCCATTTTCTATAATCAGATCATCAAACACATTTTCCTTAGCTTTTGTCCCGGAGAACCGCTGTAAATAACAATTTTTAAACAAGACCTTGGCCCCTGTGTTCCGATATCGTGGCTATCCACAAGCCGAGGCGGTCCTAACTAATTAATCTCACCCATCCCAACCGATCCCCACCCTAGCTACTACAACCCCTACTCATATTACATTCGCGGCCTACACCAACTATGGGGAAAAACAATCCAATAAACAAGGGTCTATGATCATGCGTGATAATAATCAGCAACCAGAAACGGCATTCTGAAAGTTCTCTCCTAGATGGAACCAGATGATCAGTCCATAATCCAACTACGAACCATGTTTTTCATCACAGGTTTCAACAAGAGAAACCAGCGTTCCAATCAACTCATGCAATCACACACCCTGTGCTGCCACAAGACTAATTCATCCTTATCAACAATTGCCCAATTATAGACAGTAGCCACATCTTTCACTATTGCAGAAATTTGTGTCGGTAAGAGTCTCAGGGCAATATGATGAAACCATAAAAGGGTCATTGCAGATCATTTCCCGTGCCAATGGACCCCTGGTTGGACTCATCAGCCTATATTTGAGGAAAAGCATAAGTGAATGGGGGCAGTTTCCATGACCGATCTATGCATCTTTGTAGACTAATAATCTGGTTTTCATTTTTTCATTTTTGTTCTGCAATGCAATGGTTGTCATCACTCCTCAGTGATTAAGCAACAGAGGTGATTTGGATGTCAACAGAGGATGGCGAAACAAAAAAAAAAAAAAAAAAAGACAAATCAGATGCTTAGAACGATGAAGAGTCCATAGAAAGAAAAAACAAAGGCGTATTCATTGATACCAAACATGCAGTGTAAATATGTAAATCAGCTCGGCATAGCATTTCTTAAATAGAAAAGCGGGTGAAATCCCAAACTTGACCCAAGCAACAAAAAAGAGAAATCACAAGTTTCAGAAACCAGATTGTGAACCCAAGAAGTCAGCCAGTTTGCCCAAATGCTAATGAAACCTGTTTCAATACAGCCAGCACAAGTTATGACTAATAGATAACTCTGCTGATAAAAAAAAGGATATAATAGTTGCTACAACTTGATGTATCCATTGACAAGCAAAAGAGGAGGGTGAGAGATGGGTATATAACCTCAAACTCTGAACATTGTGCATCACCTGATGACTAGGCAGACCTCCCTTGCTACAACTATGAAAATTCCCACGAACAAGGAGGTTACCGGCACTAGCAGAGACAGTAGTGATGAATCATAACATCTCTTGTGACTTCCTCACACAACGGCTGACTTTCTTCTTGAATTCGTCTCTCTTCTCTCTCCATTCTTTCTGCAATTGTACAAATAGAAGCACGCCATTATCATTTAGAATATTAGTCAAGGTTCTGTGTTATAATCCAAAGAGATGCTCTACAGAGCCACACAAAGATTCTGAGTATATAATTTAAATTGCCTTCAGTTTAAGATGGCCTGCTATGCTCATTTTTGTTGCCAGTTTACATATTTGAGTATTAAAACCATGGCCATTTTTATCACTTGAAATTCATCTCATGGCAGAAACCATCAGAGATCAGAGTTTAAATGGTATATATCCCTGTCGAGACTGAATAAACCTCCCCTTGGTCCTGACTTGCAACTTTAAATTCACATTCAAATATTGGCATTTGGCAACGTGAAAGATATGAAGAATGACATTTGACAAATTGCTACAGTTGTCATATTCCACCGACTAATAAGCAAGGGGTAATCCAAACTGACCACAGATACACACACAGTAATTTCAAAAGTATAGCTCTTTGCAGCAGAAAAATGTGCATGGCAAGTTATTGACAAATTACAACTACTGTCTATTCTACATACAAATAAATGCACACAGAAAACTAAAGATTAATACAAAAAATAGAGCCAATTGCAATGATTTTCCATTATATAAACTAACAGATGGGAGACATGTAAACTAATGAAAGAGAAATAAATTTAAAAGAAAATACATTTTTTCACAGGAAAAAATTTAGGACATTTACTTCAGAAAATGCAAACAATATTGTCACTAATTGGTCTCTGTTTATCAAAACTAACCATTAATTACACATTGCTTGCTTGGTTGGTTATACCATGGAGAGATTTAAAGAAAAATTTTTCTACCCAAATAGAAGTTTCCATAAATTTGAGTAATCTCCCTGCACACCATGTTAATTACCACATGAAATTTACCGATATATTGGAAAAATAAAATGTATTCTTCTGAGTTGTCTAAACATTGTCTAGCTCAGCTAAGGAGATTCAATCACTCAACTAAGAATCCAGGCAAAAATATATACTGTATTCCAATTTGTAGTTGTGTGTGTACATGTGGAGAGCAAAATTAATGTTAGATTAATGTTAATAAGAAGAATGGAATCCCCAAACTAATACTAGATGAGGTAACGAGTCAGAATTTAACTTACAGCAGCTTCAATATTTGCAGGAGATTCATCATTTGGACTTGAAAGCATTGATATGATACTCAAAACTATGCTTTCAACCTGCATGTGAAACCATCCCAGTAATAAAAGTCAAAAAGCAAATACCAAAAGGGAATCAAAAGTGATGTCAGTATGCCAAATAATATACAGTATCTTTTTCTGATATGCCAACTATCTATATTTTATTGGAAGATATTTTATTCTTTCTCTTATATGGTGTTAATCTCATACTCTGAACCTTTAATCACCACAGAACTATGACCTCCATGCTAACTACTACCTCCATCTTGGTATGACATGAACATACATACTATTAGAAACAATAATTGACTGAGCAGCATGCATCAAAACTATAACTCCTACCTCCAAGGTCTCTTTCTTTCTCTCTACCTTTTACATTTTTTATATTTTATTTTTTGTCTTCTAAACAAAGACATTTTATTCTCTTAGATGGTGTTAATTTCACATTCTCAACTTTTACTCACTCTTACCACCAAAATTATTAACCCCACGCCCCAACCCCAAACCAGAAACCAACCTGCCCCCTGCTCCCCTCCCCTTCTTCCTGCGTTCTCTTCTTTTGGCTTTTGATTTTTATTATGTTTTTTAAGGAAGACATTTTCTTCTATTAAATGGAGTTAATCTCCCATTCTCAACTTTAATTCACCACCAAAATTATGACCTCTGTGCTAATTCCTGCTTCCCATCTTGGTGTGAAATGAACATACTATTAGAAACAATGATTGACTTGGCAGCTTCCCCTAATGCTAAATATGTGTTGCATGCAAGTTGGACAAGTTGACATTCCTATGCCTTTTGTAGTTTAATTTTGTCAAATTTGATTAAAAAGGAAAAAGAATTCTTTTTCAGAAAAGGGATAAAGGTTACCTAGAGGGAACCTTCTTTCAATAAAACTAAATGGAGTAAACTTCTTTGATTTCAGGAACACTTAATTATCAAACTTAATGGGTGTTTGATAAACCAACTTAAAAACTTAAAATAACTTAATAACTTAATTTAAGTCATTAAATAAATTAAGTATGCTTGGTAAAATAATTTAATGATATGACTTAAAGTAAAAACCAACTTTAAGTAATAAGTAAAATTAACTTATTCTTAAGTCCATATTTTCATTTTATTTTTTTACCCTTTTACCTTAGTTACATCCACAATCTCTTTTGCTACTCCATGACCTTTATTGTTACTTAACCTCCCTTGCTCTAGTAATAATTTATGAGGATAAATATGTCAATTTGATGATTTAGAATAAATTTTAAGTTAATTTTATCAAACAACCTCAACACTTAAAGTAACAATTAAGTACCAAATTTTAATTCAACAACTTAAGTATATTTTAATTAAAAGTCAACTTTAGTCATTAAGTAATAAGTATTAAGATTTACCAAACACCCCCTTAGAGAGTGTTCGGTAAACTGACTTAATGACTTCATATGATTGGATAACTCAATTTAAGTTATTAAGTAAATTAAGTATATTTGGTAAAATAACTTAATGTCATACCTTAAACTTAAAAATAACTTTAAACATTAAGAGGATTAAGCATGTTTTGTGTCATCAAGTAGCTTTGTTTGACCTTTTGACACCTTTGTATACAATATGCACACTTTTGCATGCCTTTTTGTTAAGCGCTATAAATATACTCTATCTTTGTCTATAACAATGAATAAATAAATATTAAGTAAAATAATTTACTTATTCTAAATCGTAAATCCTTTTTGCCCTATTTGCATACATCTAGTGAAAGTCTCTTTCACATCTATGATTCCACTTTTTATAGTGAATATTTTATAATTATTTTGTGTGTATAATACTTTTAATATGAATGTTTAACAAACAAATTTATTACTTAATATTAATGAAGGTAAATATTAATTAAAATTAATGAAAGTAAATATTAGTTAAAATTAATGAGGGTAAATATGTCAATTTGATAATTTAGAAAAAAAAAAAAAAGAGTAAATTTTACCAAATAACCTAAATATTTAAAATACAAATTAATTAATGAATTTTAAGTCAAAAGCTTATGAATAATTTAACTCAAAGTCGACTTAACTCATTAAGTAATAAGTATTAAATTTTACCAAATTCCACCTTATGCTAATAAATTTTAAAATAATGTCACTCCTAAAAGATAGCAAACTAACCAACCAAAACTAATCAACCGACCACTCTTAAAACATATGATCTAGATAATTTGAAAATTATCATCGACAGTATCCATAACAATTCTCCACTCTAAAATTTGTCTACTTTAAAATTAAAAAAAAAACTTGATGGCAATAGGCAAATCTTCCAAAACCACTCCTTTTTGCACCACATCAACATTCTTTCACACTGCAATAAAGTATCTTACCTCTTCTCTCCCTTGATTCATCTAGTCAACTTATTACTATTTGGTATAGGGCTTTGATTTTTCATGTAGAGGCTCTCTATTAGGTAAGATAGTTATCTCCTCCATGTTTGTTGTGTTTGATTGAGGAACTGATATGGCCATACTTCTCTTCAATATCTTGTCCTACTCGGACGCTTGAGATCTTCTTTTTGTCTCAACCCAAAAAATGCATGGGTCTTTCATGTCTAGCCCTAATACCAAGTTGTTATGTGCAACTTAGATAAGTTGATCATCTTATGCCCTTTGTGAGCCAATTCTGTCAAATTTACCAAAATAGGAAATTATAGAAAAAAAATAATAACCGTTACTTTGAGGGAACCTTCCTCCAATAGAATTAAAAGGAATAAGCTTCTATGATCATTCATTTTATTAAAATTTAAGTTAAGAATAACTTATTTCTAAATGAATTAATAGATATAACTTATTTTTAAGTTTGTGATAATACATCCTAAATGATAACAACTGACCAACCAACACTAATCATTTTATCACTCCTAAAATGTACCAATTAAATAATTTGAAAAACTGAAACGGTCTTACATTATTAATAACAATATAGCATACTCTATACCACCGCATGATGATACCTCATCTTTAATACTTTTTTTGGGAGAAACATGAGCAACATTTTGAAAACCCAATATTTTCAACTGTTGGACATTCACCAACAAAGTGGGCTAAACGGAAGGATTTTGAGAAACCAACCTTTTCGGCTGTTGGAAATTCACCAACACAGTTAGCCAAACCTTATCCATCCAAACCTTTTCGGCTGTTGGAAGTTCAGCTACAATTGAAAAGCACTTTCCTTTTGCAGCTTTCTCAAAAACAATATGATTAACTAAAAAAATACACAAAAATAACTCTTAAATTTTCACTCCAAGACTGCTTTAAAAATAAAGTCTAATCAACCCAAGGAAATTAAAGACATGCAATGATATTCCCAAGTACTTGTGGTATTATGTGACACTAACTTAAATAAGGGATCATGCAAATGAACTAAAATTGGGAGAGACTTTTACAATTGAAACAAAAGATAAACCTTTGCAAGTAACTTCGCTACCTCATGAGTATGTTGTTATTGAATGACAATAATCTCACAACTTATCACAAAATCTCCCTAATTCTTTACTTTGATGTGTTTGGGTAATTCTAGGAAGATTTATCACATTTTTTTCATGTAAAGACACCTCATCCAAATAGCAACTCATCATGGCTGTTGAAGCTTTCATAACATCAAGACAAACATATTAGAATTAGAATGTATTGTTCTCTCACCCATCATGAATGGCTTATCATGTTATAACATGGTAACCAAATAAATGGTTATCTCATAAAATAGGGCAACCGTCATTGTGACAGAAGCAATAAGTTATCCCCTGCAGTCAATGCTATAGCAATGGAGTGCAAGAAAGAGGAAGAGTAAATTAAGAAGCATGTACAACAGATTGATCGACCCCAAGGCAGTGAATATAAATGCTCACAGAGGAGCAAGAAATAGTCATTGAAGGAAGTTCAGATTGTATGTACCGTGTGGACAGGTGTCCAACGCTCACTTGCAAGCTCATAGCCATTTGGGTCCTCACCAGGAGGATGTAAAATTGATATGCAAACTCGTCCATCAGGATAAACTGCAGTTTAAGAAGTAGGTACAATTAGCATCAGAGAGTGCTCCAATGAGAAATTCATATATATATATGTATATGAGAGGCATAAGAAGTTAACCATTAGGATGCCACATATCCGAGGTAAACCTCACTGATGGAGGACTGTTGGGATAATTGGGTGGAAAACTCATAATAGCATTGAAAAAGCCCCCATCGCTGCAAGTAGACAATTTGTCAGTACAAAAGAGAGCAACAATGGCACATTTGGCATTAATAGGAGCATCAATTTTGTGAAAACAGCAATCTCATGTAAAATGTAAATCACCCCAGTATCTACAAATCAGATACAGCTTCTTATCCAACACTGCTGAAGAATTTAACAGATAAATCATGGAATTGAGGAAAACATAGATTCAGAAATCATCCCTGCATTAAGCAAATGAAAGGAAAAGGCAGTGACTGTGACAGAAAATGAACAAAATAAACACACCAAAGACACATGCACGCACTCGGCTTTGACAAAACAATAGTCTCGTAATTGTGGATGCCCACTGCCTCCTTACCACCTTGGCAGCAAGAAATGATCACAGCCCATCATATAATGATTTTCATCTAGAATATCAAGTTGAAATGAGCCCGGTTAGTGTGCAATTATTTCAAAGATTTGAGCAAAATCAAATGATTAAAATCATCCAAATCTAGATTATTGAAGGTCACATGGGACTATTGTTATTCATCTCTTCTTAGAGCAGACATGGAAAGATTAGAGGGGTACTGGTCAGGCCAGACAGCAATATCACTTGAGAGGAACCAACCTACGACCCAACAAAAAGAAACGCACAAGCACACATATGAATCATGATAAAAGCTACAAAACCCCAAGCCAACAACAAACACAGACCCAGTAAATCAAAACCAAAGAGAAGGAACAGCAATCGGGACCAACGCAATCTCAAAGACAGAAAAGAGTAAATGAATCCCAACGCAGAATCATCATGCATACAAGATGTTAGAAAAAGATCCAAACTTTAAAACCAAATCGGAAAGCAGACTCACTAAAGGGTATCAGGAGGTCCAATAATGGAGACGCTCCATTCAAACACATTGCTCTCATCAACCAGCCCTGCCGAGAAGCCGTCCACCGGTCTTTTGCAAAGATCTGAATCACATAAACAACCAAACATCAGACAAACCAAACCCGACAAAAAAACGAAAAAGAAAGAAGTAAGAAAATCAATTAAGATCAAACCTCTGAGCTGCTTTTGAAGGAGAAGGCATGCTTGGGTGGTTGAGGCCATAGCAGAGGAGAGAGAGCACTCGCCTCAGATAGGAGGCCGAGAGACGAGGTTAGGGTGCAGAATGCTTAGCGAGCGCAGAGAGACAGAGAAAGGGTGGAGGGTGAGGTGGGTCGCGCCTTTTGTAGCCGACTGCGGTTCGCATCTGGACTCCAGGTGGCAGCATCGAGACCCGCGCGTTTGGATACTGTATCCACTCCCACAAGATTGACCCGATCCGAAACATCATACACAGACGAAAAAAACTAAAAAGAAAGAAAAAATCATAATTGGGTGGAGAGGTGGATTCGGGGCGGGTAGACTCGGTGAGAGCAGCGAGGGCCCAGTGGGCACATGCGATGATGGTGGTCAGGAGCGACTTTATCGTCAATCGCCATGTATGAATATGAGGGAGGGCGATGGGCCCACTAACATGGATGCCATTGACTGTCTTCTTCGATTGGATGAGGCGCTGGTCACACCCGCATCCACATTGGGTAGGGGTCGGCCCTTTAAGTCGGCTGCAATCCTCAACTTTTCAACGCACACCTTCAAATATTTTCCCATCTTTACTACTAATTTTCAAATATTTGAAAAATCATAAGCTACATTTTGAAAATATAGAATAGGAAGGTATACCAAACGTTACAAAATGAGCTTTCACTGCATTAAAATTGGGAAAATAATTGTAGATGTGGTCAAAGATAATGCTAATTCTAGTAAAATCTTTAGATGATATGATTCTAAGAAGTAATTGGGAAGAAATTTATTATTAGAATCTTCTGCAACGACTATAAAGTTTGTATCGACGACAGAATCCTTGTAGGGTGTATCATGTGTGAAGAAACGAATAAAAACTCCGCCTGCTTTTAGAATATTCTCGGCGTTGGTTTTTCAGATGGCTGATGGACGGTCTAGATTAATCGATCACTGTAAAGAAAGTATAGGAAGCATACACAGTATTTTTTCTACAACCGTATGGAAATTTCTCGAAACGACGAGAAGCGGGAAAAGAACCGCAAAAGCAAGGTCTTGTGTGAAAATATAGAAACAATTCTGCGCCGTCCATTTTCCAAAATCGGACGGCTGCGAATCTTTGAATTCGAACATTCTCGAACGCCACAACCAATGATATATACTCTCTCTCTCTTTTCCTTCATCCATGAACAATTTTCTAAACCCTAGCGCTGCAGAGTCTGTGTTTTTGAGATCTTAGAATTTCTATTTGGCGTTTATTCTGACACCATTGTATAAAGGCAGTAATGGCTGGAAAAGGTGAGGGTCCGGCGATCGGAATCGATCTCGGCACGACCTACTCGTGCGTGGGAGTGTGGCAACATGATCGTGTTGAGATCATTGCGAACGATCAAGGAAACAGGACGACGCCGTCTTATGTTGCGTTCACTGATACCGAGAGGTTGGTCGGTGATGCAGCTAAGAACCAGGTCGCCATGAACCCCATTAACACCGTCTTTGGTAAGATCCTACTTCTCTCATTCGGAATTATGGTTTTCACTTTTGAATCTGTAATGCAGCTCTAAATTTGTTTCTGATTGTGATCATGTTTTTATAGTTTAGATCCACGATTATGTTTTTGGAATTGGATTTTTTTTTTTTTAATTTGAGTTCTTATTTAAGTCGGTTTCATTGAAATGCGTATTTTGCTTGATAATCGTGTTGCTGTGGATGTCTACATGTGATTTGTTAGGTTTCAATTGAATTTCAGATGGATCTGTTTGTTTTAATGAAAAATAGTTTGTTGGGAAAAGTTTCCTTTTCTTTCCTTCCACTACCATTTCTAGACGAGCGATTTGGGTTTAAAAAAATATGATGCATTTTGCTTAAAAAATTCGAACGTGGTTGATTAGAGTGGACATAAATTGAATTTTGACCTCTGGTTCGGAGGTAAACTTCGGGCCAAAATCTGTATAAATCCTCTCTGTTTCTGGTGAAAATACCCTATATGAAAAGGTTCCACGAGCTTCCTGATGGGCCTTAATGATTTTTGCATGAGTTATTAGTAAACCCTTTGTAATATGCTTGGAGAGTGAAATATGTTATTGCTGTTGAAATTTATTTGCTAATGTTTTTGAGAGAACTCACCGGAGACTATTCATTTGTTATATAATTTTTTGTTATACGACCCATCAGCGTGAACAACTCTTGATTGAATTGGAATTGTTAGTGAGTTTACATGTTTGGATCTTAGCATGCTGTATTTATTAATTGGGCTTTGTTTTTATTCTTGTATTGCTCTTATGCAGACGCAAAGAGGTTGATTGGTAGAAGATTCAGTGATGCGACTGTCCAGAGTGACATCAAGTTGTGGCCATTCAAGGTTGTTGCTGGACCGGGTGACAAGCCCATGATTGTAGTTAACTACAAGGGCGAGGAGAAGCAGTTTGCTGCAGAGGAAATTTCTTCCATGGTTCTAATGAAGATGCGTGAGATTGCTGAGGCCTACTTGGGTTCTGCTGTGAAAAATGCTGTGGTCACTGTCCCTGCCTATTTCAATGATTCTCAGCGTCAAGCTACCAAGGATGCTGGTGTCATTGCTGGTCTCAATGTGATGCGTATCATCAATGAGCCCACTGCTGCTGCCATTGCCTATGGTCTTGACAAGAAGGCCACCAGTGTTGGTGAGAAGAATGTCTTGATCTTTGATCTTGGCGGGGGTACTTTTGATGTCTCTCTTCTCACCATTGAGGAGGGTATCTTTGAAGTGAAAGCTACAGCAGGAGACACCCACCTTGGAGGTGAAGATTTTGATAACAGAATGGTCAACCACTTTGTTCAGGAGTTCAAGAGGAAGCACAAGAAGGACATTAGTGGCAACCCCAGGGCTCTCAGGAGATTGAGAACTGCATGCGAGAGAGCTAAGAGGACCCTCTCATCCACTGCCCAGACCACCATTGAAATTGATTCTTTGTATGAAGGCGTTGATTTCTACACCACCATTACCCGTGCCAGATTCGAGGAGCTTAACATGGACCTCTTCAGGAAATGTATGGAGCCCGTTGAGAAGTGTCTAAGGGATGCAAAAATGGACAAGAGCAGTGTTCATGACGTTGTCCTAGTCGGTGGGTCTACCAGAATTCCCAAAGTCCAGCAGCTTTTACAGGACTTCTTCAATGGGAAGGAACTTTGCAAGAGCATCAACCCTGATGAGGCTGTTGCCTATGGTGCTGCCGTCCAAGCTGCCATTTTAAGTGGTGAGGGCAATGATAAGGTTCAGGACCTTCTGCTGCTGGATGTTACCCCTCTCTCCCTTGGGTTGGAAACTGCTGGCGGTGTCATGACTGTGCTGATTCCCAGGAACACTACCATTCCCACAAAGAAAGAGCAAGTCTTCTCCACTTTCTCTGACAACCAGCCTGGTGTATTGATCCAAGTGTATGAAGGAGAGAGAACGAGGACCAGAGACAACAACTTGCTTGGTAAGTTTGAGCTCTCTGGCATTCCTCCAGCTCCCAGGGGTGTTCCTCAGATCACAGTCTGCTTTGATATTGATGCCAATGGTATCCTGAATGTATCTGCTGAGGACAAAACCACTGGTCAGAAGAACAAGATCACTATTACCAATGACAAGGGAAGACTGTCGAAGGAGGAGATTGAGAAGATGGTACAAGAGGCTGAGAAGTATAAGTCAGAGGATGAAGAGCACAAGAAGAAGGTGGATGCTAAAAATGCTTTGGAAAATTATGCTTACAACATGAGGAACACAGTGAAGGATGAGAAGATTGGAGCCAAGCTCCCCCCAGCTGATAAGAAGAAGATTGAGGATGCCATTGAGCAAGCCATCCAGTGGCTGGATAACAACCAGCTGGCGGAGGCGGATGAATTTGAGGACAAGATGAAGGAGCTGGAAAGCATCTGCAACCCCATCATAGCAAAGATGTACCAGGGTGCTGGAGGACCTGACATGGGCGGGGGAATGGATGAAGATGGTCCCTCAGCTGGCGGAAGTGGTGCTGGTCCCAAGATTGAGGAAGTGGATTAAACTTTTGGATTGTGGCCCCCTTTTTTTTCTCTTTTGATTTATTTTTAAATTTCAAGCTTATATTGTCATTTTTGGCTATGAAGTTATTACAAATTTCTTTAATAGCCAGACCAAAGTGTGTCATGTTCTCAGTAGTGTCCTCTCCAACACATTGTAATGTAATATGGATTTGCAGCTCTTTTTTAAGCCTTCTTCTGACCCTATCTCTTGAATGAAGCGGGAATATGGATTTTAAGAAGATTACAGGGAAGGACATTCCATGAAATAAGCCCCTTGGATGCAATGCATCGTTTTATGACAATGCAATTAGGCTTTATTAGCAGGAAATCATGATGCAGTCCCCCAATTAGCTAGGAAAACACGTAGATACCAGGTGTGCATGTTTAGTCATAATTTTTCTGTTGCTAAGAAAGATACGCTGTAGTCCATTTGCTAAGCAAGCAAGCCCCAGCTCGTTGCCAGAAAGCTGTACTCAGCGGCTTTGGTCAGATCTTTGAATTGTTAACTGGTAGAGACTGGAGAAAGTGCTCACTTGGGCTTCCAAATGCAAAACCAGTAAGGCCATGGAGGCTGAATAACCAATAATGTTCACCAGTTTTGGGGGTTTTATGCAAACGCTGATATAATGAACAAGTAGGAAAATTGACCATTTTTCATCCTCTTGAGCGGTTGCCTTCCTGGGATCTTACCTCAACCTCACCCACTGTCTTTGACGAAAATTACATCTCTTGTTCCCTCAGACATTCATCTCTCAAACCCTTCTGCCCTTGAAATTTACGTTGATTTTCTTCGTAGCAGTTGAATTGAACTGCACAAATCTAATCTGTAAGGGCAGGGATATCCTACAGGCATTTTCAGAGCCAACAAAAAGCATCTAAGAATAGGGAACATACTTGAAGATTTCCAAGTTTGCCAGTGTATTACTAATACCAATCTTTTTCGCTAGACCTACAACAAAACCAGAAGGGCCCCATAATTTTCCGTCTCCGCAAGTGATGATAGATACTCTTAGCTTCTCTCATCTCTCCGTGTGCACTGCAGTGGTTAGTTAGGCGTCAAACATTTTAAAAATAATAATAATAAAAGGTGAGATCAGTTCCACACAAAAGAAAGGGAAAACCAGTCAACCAGACGCCATCCTTGACACATTATCATAAAAGTTGCCGACCTAGAATGGGGGCCTCTCAAGTCTCAAGTCTCACCGCACCCACTTGCACTCCACAAAAGACAAACCTTGACTCAGCCTCCAGTTCCACGCTAGAAAAATAGGAAATGAAAAAGCGAAATGCTTATATAGCTCTTTTCAGTCTAAATATCATCCAACAGTCCCTTCAGATAACGTTTCAAAGCGGCTAATGCCGTTGGCTCAAATAGGTTGTGGGCACGCCTGCTGAGAGACATATCATGGTTCAGGAATAAAATAAGATAACGCATACATATGTCGGATGGTGCTTTGTCTCAACATGTCAAATCACTTTTCACCCAACTTTTTCTCTTCAGGATCATGTGATGGAGCTGCTCACTACTTGTTCCCTCCTGCAACCACAACATTTTGATCACCTATGGATCCACTCTTGGCAGCTTTCCCTCTCATAGCATAGGAGAACCAACACTGTACGGCTTAAAAATGAATAACCTGTTCTCAGTTAAGAATTAAGATATTCCCATTGAGAATTGAAGAAGCTGGTAGCTTCTATACACGCATGAAACCCAAGGCCAGATACTGGGAAATAGGAACAATTTCGATATACAGTATCAACAAATATAAGAGAAAAACAGTTGCACATACTCCCATAAAACATGAGACCCCACATCCATAAGAGGCTCAATTCAAAATATAAACTACAGCCCTGAACTCAAAACAGCTAAACATAAGCCAGTAGAATAAATAATAAGTTCAAAAAAAAAAAAAAATTCATTACAGGAAAAACCTAAGTGTATGCATGGGAGCAAAAACCATAGCAATTGCTGAGCAAAAATTACAGTAAGATAAAAATGTGAGACACACATTTCATTTCATAGATTACATAGTACGATACAAGGTTAGTAAACAAAAGCACCAACCTTGGCACCACCACCCGTACAATTTCCTAATTAATGCCCCTTCCTCAAGTCAGCATCAGCTCATTGGCAGCAAGGTGAGGACGAAGGCAAACACGAACCTCATGTTCTTCTGGCCCCACACGGAGTTTTGGCACCAAAATCTCAAGCGTTGTTCCAGGCCCATCATAATATGCTTCAATGTTAGCATCTTCGGGAATTCGGGTTGAGAGTGGGATTTCTCTGATGAACTCCCCTGGAGGGCAATGCTCGGATGATGGATCTGTAAGCTTGAAAGTTCTGTCATGTCTCTTGATAAATGGCCTGCGAGATGTGCTCACACAAGACACTTTTATGATACCATGGGTGAGAGTATTCCTCCAAGATACTTTCACCCTCTGAAGATCCACAAAGGGCAAGCTGATAATGATCAAATAACCCTCTACATCCTCATAAATTGTTTTTGCAGCTGTGACAGGCCCATAAACATTCCTCATAACCCCACTAAAATCATTCAACCAGGGTGGCTCATTCGGGTGAATCTCCATATCTTGAACTCGATCAGAAGGAGGATTAACAGCCAAATAACAATCATCATCGTTCCCGTGCGGGAAGAAGTCCTTCCTCCTCTTGCTGCTAACAGGTGATAAGTCCATTCCATCACCATTGCTGTGGTTGGATGGCTGTGTTGACAAATTCAGCCCAGACCCATTCAACAATTTCTTTGAATGGGAATTCGAGTTACTCTTCACCGGAGGAGGTGGCCTTTCAAGCTCAAAGTCTGTGTTGGGAAGGTTCCTCCATGAACTGAAATCACTAGCCTCAGGTGGGATTGAAAAGTTCATATCCCTGCCTGTGAGTTCCATCCACCTTTTCCTCTCTTCTTCATCAACACCAATGAGATTTGGAGATGGAACAACTTCGATCCCATGAACACACTGAGGATTAGATAATCCCCTATAATGCTTGCGTTGCATCCTATGAGACCGAACAAACCCCTTATCAACACTAAAAGGAAACAACCGCTCTCCTTGGCGAGAATGCCCATTCATGTAACTCCTCAGCTGCATCTTACCCAATGCATTCTCAGGCCTTTCCTTGAAAACCCACATGTACATGTTCTCCATATCATGCTGAACCATAAAAACTTCAAGCTTGAGATCGGATTTATCAAACCCAGACACTCCATTGCTGTCCCTAATAATCTTTGCCTTGGACTTCTCATTCAAAGCAGGCTTAAAGTAGAAACTGAAGAAAAACCAAGCACCCCATATGCAATCTACCCGTTTGGCACATTTCCTACCGGCCTTAGGGATAGTAAGGAAGCTCTCAGTCTCATAAATTTGAGGCGCAAGCCCCACTTCTAAAATGTCACACTGGTCAGAATTCCACGGCGGTGGGGGCGGGCTGCGCTCTGCCGACAGAGGTAAATTAATATCGGGTGGGCGAGTAAGTATGATTTGTCGATTCATCTCTAAATCCAGGTCTTCGTGCGATGAAGCACTTGAATCCATGGATAAGAGTGTGGATGGATGATGATTCTCCATTGAAAGGGCAGTGAGAAGTGAATCTCCCATTTCACCTCATCTCCTTTGTGATTGGGGTTACTATTTCTGGGGGGTTTGGAATTTTCATCCAAAAGAATTCAACAAAACAACCTATATAACCAACTTCTTCAAATCAATCCCCACAATAACCCCACTCCATCAAAACCCTAGCTTTCTATATCAAATTTGAATATGCCCCCACACCCACATTAAGATCAAATAAACAAGTCAAGATTCAAGACCCACAAAATCACCAGACCAATATAACCTAAAACTTTGATGAGAGATATTTGTAAGTCAAATCATTAAATATCTTTGATTTTTACCTATATATAGAGAAAATTAAAATCAACAAAAATCCAACCCTATCTTAATTAGAAAAAGGAAAAAAAATAAATTTGTGGATAAAACCCTAAACAAAAAAATAAAAATAAAATAAGGGGAAAAAAATCTCTTCAATCTCTACCTACGGAGAGAGAGAAAGAGACGTAAGAAAACGCTAAAGGAAGACTATATCCAACCCCAGGCCCTGGAATCCTCCAAACACAGGTGGAAAACACAGAATCAGAACCATCAAATCCATCAAAATTACAAATTTCTCGAGAAAACAAAAAGGAAAAAAAAAAAACCAATCCTCAAAACCCCGACCCTAGAAGAAGAACCAAATCAAAGGGATCTTCAAAGGGAGTACCTTTTGGGAGAAGCTAGTTGGAATCCCCAAGAGGAGGGATGTGCAGAGGGCGTAATAATCCTCATCTTCACCATCGCCTTTTTTCCTCTCTGTGTGGTTTCCGTCAAACCAAACAAACAGAGCAGTGGAGTTGGGTGTTTTGTGTGTGGGAGAAAAACAGAGAGGTAGGGGAGTGCCGTTTAAAACCAGACCACCATAGAAGAGCCCTGCACCAGATAAAAACGTCCCTCCCACCACCAAAGTGGGGTTGCCGTCACTTAACGGTAACGGTGCAGTCAATGAAAGTGCCGCCACTGTATTGTCCTATCCTCTCCCCACTTCTTAATTCTAATAATCTGATCACACCTTTATCAGCTGATCTATCACTCTCCCTATTACTCCTTCTCCTCCAATCATATCACTCCCTTTTTAGTTTTTATTACCAAATATCCATAATTTTTTATTTTATTGGGTATTATTTTTCTTAATTATTCAACGTTCAACAAGTCTCTCTTTCAATAAATATGAATATTCAATATAGAGAAAGAAAAAATAAATTCAAATGGATTTGGTAGTATTCTCAATCACTCACAAAAGATTGATTTGGAGAAATATTGGGTTGGTGGGGCATGTTTTTCTAAGGATAGTTTTAAAAATAAGTTTCACTTTTCTTTTGCTTTTAAAAATCAATAAAAAAAAAAAAACAAATCTTACTTAATTTTAAACATTTTTGTTTATTTTGTTTTATTTTTAAAATTTATTTTCAGATAATAAAAATCAAATAATATTAAACCATATTTTAAATAATTTTTTATTTTTTAAATAAAAATTATTTTTAAATCATACTATGAAACAAGTTCATAAAGTATCAAAAACAAAATATTTTAAAAAAAATTATTGAAAATAAAATATTATAAGTAAAAGTTTTTTTTAATTTATATAAATATGAAAAATAATTAAAAATAAAATATTATAGATGAAAAATATTTAAAAATATAGAAAATTATTTTAAAACATTCTAATTTTCAAATAGACTTTTATTATAAAAAAAATATCATAAGTTTTGAAAACCATTCATCTTTTTATTATTTACTATTTGAAACAACTTGAATAACTTGTTATTACTTTGAAACAACGTGAATAACTTGTGGGAGAGGTTAGGCACATCTTTATTCAATGTGTCACTTTCTTCACTAACAAAATCCAGAGTGTCAAATGCTAAAAAAGTCTGCCAAAAAAATAAGGAAAAAAAAACTAGAGGGTAGTTATTGATGGTGCAATGAATCTCGAAAAGATAACAAGATATTTTATTATTTTAATTTTATATTTTTGTATTTTATTATTATTAATTTTATTTTTCATTTTTGTTTAAACAGAATTAATTATTGCGTGCATGAACTGTTGTATGTCTTTGGTGCACAAACCTCCTGAATGGTCGAATGATGGAGGAGTTTACCCTGCTCAACATCTCATTTTACTCAAAACCAATCAGTTGTTTGGTACAGAGGACCCTTGGCCCTGTACTAAATCCAGTCTCAAAAAACAAATCAGATATTGGAGATCAAGAATGATTGCAAGAGACCTTGATTTATTATTAAATATTAAATTTAATGATATGATATTATAAGGTAATATATTTGATAAGATATTATTATATTTTGTTTATATTTAATTTTTAAAATAAATAAAAAATAAATTAAAATATTTAATATGCTTCAATATTTAAAATAAAAATTATATTGAATTCTAATATTTTTTATATATATTAATATTATTTGGCAATATTTTTTTAAAAAAATTAATCATAATTTAATTTTATAATAAAAAATTTATTTTGAAGAATAAGTAACATAAATAAATAAATAAATTTATGATATACAGTGTTTCATCTTATTTAGAAATGATATATTTTATAAAAAAAAAAAGATAAAAATAAAAATAAAAATCCAATAATATATCTCGTATCCTATCTTAGGAATCACAATTCATCATTAGGACATGTTATTTTCTTTTTTATCGTATTTCATACCATATCTGATAAATCATAAATTATGAGTTTATTTAATGTTATATTTATGAAATTGGGAGTACTTGCATAAAGTATATCGATTTGGTCGAAACATTTGTATAAGTGGACTGTTTGGGGAAATCTTATTCTTTCTTTTCGAATAAAATATCATTTATTGTTCTTTTTCCTCCACACCAATTTTAAAATAATTAAAAATCGTGGGAAAGAGCTCCCTCACAACTCCAAAAGAGGAAAAAAAAAAAGGAAAAGTGCTACCCCCAGTTGACGTCCCATGGGTGGTGGGTGGTGGGTGTGGAAACTATTACTCCTATCATCAAAGGGGCCTTACCAACACTGAACACACCCTAAAAATCCCTAATATAATGAAAAGTGGGCTTACTTTTTATAGTGTGGTGATGGGTAATCGATTCTTGAACCTGTGTTTTGGATACATGTAAGCAAAGATCTCGATTTTCCCCTACTAAAATATTGCTGCATCTAGATCAAGGCCAGCATGCCAAGGAATAAGGTTGCTTCAATTATCAGCATATTAAATGAGATAATTCTTACTTTTTGCTAGTACACTTAACCTTACTGCTTACTCATAATGGGGTCTTATTTTATTGACCTAATTCAGTCATGGCTTCCTTGGTTTTGCTGATGTAATCATGGCTTCATAGTTGATCATGATCGGAATAGATAATACTCACGTGATGTATAAGATGAATTCTCTATATTTAAAAGTCATACAACATTAAAAAAAAAAAAACAATTTTTTAATAAATATAAGATTTATATATATAATGGAAATATGGTATTCTATGATACGAAATCAAATAGATAAGCACTCCTTATAAGATCAGAATAAATTATGATATTATTTATAACAATCCACTGTCTTTCATGTAAACATTATCTATTCTCAACCAATGAATTCTCATGGTTTAGATCCACTTGACCAAGATGAATACATTACATATATACTAAAAGTTTATTAAGAATTAATTAGACAGAAGGGTAAAAAACCGAACAAGGGTAAGGCTCAATGCAGGATCTATCTTTTAGTAAAGTGCATGATAGGCTTTGCTTTAACTTTATAAAAAAGAAACAAGTTTAGCTACAAATCCCCATCTCTCAGCAATCAGCAAGGTAAAAGTGCAGTCTTACTAGGATAAACACTTACCCGACACTTGCTACATTATGTATGAGTAGAAAACTTGAAGGCAAAAGTTGGGCTATTGAAATTTTCTTTAATGGTTAGAAACACTCATTTGTATCTCAAATCAGATCATTTTTGGCTTTCCCTTAATGGGCTACGTCACTCAGGAATCACCTCCAGGCGTTTCTGTGACTGAAGATTATTAGTTTCTTCAAAGACATTTTCCAAGTAGTTTCTTTCTTAGGTGGACATTGGTGGGAGGCGGGCGGTGGGAAGGGGACCGCGTTAAGTAGTCCTTTTTATCATTATTGAGAATTGAATATTGGCTTGGCCTTGGATTCATGTGTCTCCTCAGTCCGCACATATATGTGTATACATATATATATACCTATGATGGATTGGGTAATATATTTTTTAATTGTTGAGTCCAGTGGGACAATACCTGATACCTCCCTGGTTTGCGTCCAAAAATCCAACAGAAGCTACCTCCCTTGCTAACTTACATGGACGGGAAGCTTCCTTGCTGCTCCCTCATCGGTCAAGACTGGTGGAGGTTGCCTCTGGTTTTTGTACGATCAGAGAAATACAGGATCAGGATAAGCATAGAGGAGAAAATAGAAATAGAATTTTTTTTTTTTTAAGACAGATTCATTTATCTTGAAAACAAAAGTAGAAATGAAAAAGCGCTTATACTTTTTTTTATAGGAGTTTGAATGAGATTCATAATTAAAAAGTCAATAAAAGCAGGGAAGAGGGGAGAATTTTCTGGGTTTCAACTCAATAATTCAACCAACCCACATACAGCCTTGATTGAGATCGCTGCCATTTGCGAATACAGCCTTGATTGAGATCGCTGCCATTTGCGATCCTACTCGTATCACAGAGTAAATAAAAAAAAGATTAAAAGAAAGGGGGAGGGGGGAAAAAGGAGGAAAAGTGAAAGCAACATCTCATGTTGAAAGCTAAGTCCGAGTAGGAATCAAATCTCACATAACAAAGATTTTTGGAAGCATAGTCGAGATTAATTAGTGCGGGCTTCTGTGCTTAACAAGTCAATATTTGGAGATAAAAATGGGAAATTTATACACATGACCATTGCGGTACTCGACAACGTAAGAAGGCATATGATCTGATCAAAAGTGGTGTTGGTCTGGGTGCAGAATGCCGCCGGTTCTTTTTCTGCCACGTTGCCATAGAAAGTTGAAAACTAGTGGTGGCTGCTATTGTTTTCTGGATCTGCCGGGATTGTCGGATGGTGTTGTTTGCCTTTAAGGAAAAAAGAAAAACAGTATTATTAAGTGAAAGTAAATAAAACATGTGTATACCGTATACGCAAGTGATATGATATTGATGAGGCGAATATGCGGGAAAAAGAGGAATTAAGTAAAGGGGTGGTGACTGGTGAGGTGAGTGCGGGCGTCGGGTCCGAGCCACCTGGATGTGGGTGACACTATGATTATTGAAGATTCATAATTCATCCTGGTCGCACCGCATGCTCCCTCCAATTAAAAATGAAATGAGATTCGACACCGGGGAAGAAAGTGGTCAGTGGTCGCCACTCACCACACCCAACATTAACAATAAAGCTACTACTCCTACGGCCCTAGCCTCGTCTTGGGTGGAAGCTCGTGGCTCATGCTTTTCAATTTTCACTCACTTTCGTCGGTGCTTGTCACATCACCCCTGCCCTCCAATTTCAGATTCCTTGCTTCATACCCTACATACATAAATCGTTCCCTTATTTCTTATTTTGTGGAATTGGATCAAATCAACCCACTTAGAGCGGAAATCCAACTCCAATTTTGCATTTTTTTCAATTCCGCACCGGCTCTACATACATTTAATAATGTGGGTATGATTGGCCACTTAACTCCATCGTGCCTACTCTATTGAGTGGAGAAGATGGATTGTAATTCCTAAGCACGAAAACAAGTGGAACAAGTAACAGGTGGAGACTTTGTCGTGGGTAATAGGCAACGTGGCCGACCACCGACAGGGTCTAAAGTTTAGTAGTCCATTATTTAAGGAAATCAGGGCCTTTGGATCCTCTAACAGAACAGAAGGGAAGATCAGCTGTTGCAGCCGATACTGTTAATTGCCGATGCAGAGTTTGTTTGTGTGCATATGTCACTGCTCTGAATAAATAAATCTGTAGCTTGACCTCCGATTTAGCAGGATTTTGTGCCCCCGTGCTAAACCTGGCCAATATATTACAAGGATTGAATATTTTCGTGGGGGCGTTCACTTTATGACTACGTATGCACTTGTATTTGTTCTTGGCATCCTTTGGAAGATCGTGGAGCCAAGGAAGAACATTTTTTTTTATACAATGTTTGAATAATTAATTTTCCCAAAAAGCCAAATTTATAGGATTTGATGTCATGCTTTTCAACAAAAAGTAATATTAAACATCCTTTAATAATATTAAAATAAAAAATTAATCATAACCAATATAAAATCTTTAATTTTAATCTATAGTATTATGTGTAATAAATTTATCATGTATGGGATGAGTTATTGCCATTTGTCAATTTATTTAGAGGGGTTAAAACTCATCTTCCTTTACTTAGTGATGTGCCATAGTTATTTCTTAGGCTAAAATCATTTAATGATTAAAAACCTAATTAACCGGTGTGTGGATCTCCAATTTTTCATTATGCGTTTCCATGGTAAACTCGCTTTTTATTTGATGAAAAATGTGATTTTTTTTTATTATAAAATACTTGGAGTTCGTCACTTACTTTTATTTTATTTTTAAAGGTAAAACAAAATAATAAAAAAAAAAATCTAAATGTGATTCCTTATTTGGAAAAAAAAACATGTTTACAAAAATCGAGTTTGATTTCAAGGGTCAGATTAGCTATTGGGAAGATATGATAAAATATTGTAATACCCCTATAAGTCCCTAAAAATAGGTCTTTACTAAATAAAGCGAGGCAAATGTGACGATTAACAAATAAATCAATTAATACCAATAAATAATCATACACGCAAGTCAATTATACATGGAAAATAAATAAACAAAGTACAAGCGAGAGCGTACCTTAGCAGCGAATAATAACGTGCAAGCAATGCTCTCCTTAAGTAGGAGTTTGTTTGACTTCAAGCTAACTTCCTCTACTCAACTCAACCTCTTTGAATCTTCTTCTTTGAAACGCGCCTCACTCAGCTCACCACCTTCTTTTCTCTCACTGTTCTCTTTGTTTTACTCTTCGTCTCTCCCTCTACCTTGTTCCTCACCACCCCGTCACTCTCTCGAATCACTCTCTTATATCATCCAATTCACCCCTTTGTTCTTGCTTCCCGTCCAAGCCTCCACCAACTCTACTCCTCCCCGTTCAAAGACGTCTCCATCCTAACCACCACCATGCCAAGGTGGCAACGTCCTTTGCTACGCGTCCCATGCAACTTGCTCACTTGTAGAGGTCGTCCCCCAGTCCCCCAAATGAAAATATCTAGCTTACCCCCATAGTCATCAAGCGGTGGCAAAAAAGTCAAGATAATGCCCCATAAAATGCAATAAATAATAGTAAGTAGAAAACAAATGTCCTTGGTAAAAAAAAAAGAGTCTACTCAGTGTTTGGTGTTTTTTTTTTTTACTAAATAGAAGTAGTTAAAATATTTGACCTTTTTTATTAACTTAAAAGTAATTTGTTAATATCAATTAATATAATTAAAATAAATTGATTATCAATAAGTTCTATTTAATTATATTGATTAGTATCAAAAAGTTATTTTTAACTAAATTAATAAAGTAAAATATATTAACTTTTTTTATATTTAACAAAAAAAAAACAAACAAACACCGTTATTATTTAGTGACTTAAGTGAAATTGTTTTTAAATTATTGCTTAAAACTTATTACTTATTTTTTTTTTAAGTGTTAATATTGTTTAGTAACATTAACTTAAAATTTATTTTAAATCATTAAATTATTATATTTACCCTTTTTAAATTTTAACTAATATAATGTCATTGATTTTAACTCAAATTTTTATATTAATTTTAAATAATAAATTTATTCATAAAATATCTACATTTAAAGTATTTTAGCTATATAGGACAAATTTAAAATATTTCTTATAAAAAATGAATAATATATATGGGGTCATGATTGTTAAATATATTTCATTATACGTAGATAAATAAAATAAAAAAATAGAATTAAGAATAAATGAATTATTTTGACTTAATACTTATAGTCATTTTTAATTTTAAGTTATCATATTAAATTATTTTACTAAACATACTTAATTTACTTAATAAGTTCAGTTTTATTAAGTCACTTTAATTATTGAGTTGATTTACTAAACACCCTAAGGATCAAAACCCAATGATATAAATGATAATCTCTAAACCCAATTTTTTTCCTAAACTTTTTGTGGGGGCATGACACTTGGGCTTAGGTCCTGGGCTTGGGCTAACAGGCTGAGCGGCCCAACTCATCCAACCAGTATGTACCGATCCCAAGTTTGGATTTCGATAATCCATGAAACTCGAATTCATATTAATCATTTATTTATTAACGTTGTTTTTAAATTTTGAATTTAAAAAGTAGGCGTTATAGGAAGGCTTCGAAATAATATTTTCCAGCTGAAAAATCATTTCTCACCCACTTAGGTAGTATGAATTATTACCTTAGAATATATCATTTTCACCTTTTAAGGAATCTATTTGTATCTTAAGAATAAGATTAGTCCCCATTTTTAGTATATCAATCATTTCTAAATACATTTTTTTTTAATTATTAAAATATTTCAACCAACAAAAGTATGAATTATCACTTCCAAAATTTGATCATCAAATCATGAAAATATTTTTCTCTTCCGGGAAGAAAATTATAAATGCATTTCCATAATTCTACATACTCATTTTATTTTTATTTGTGTTTAATAGTCTTTGAAAAAAATGTATTTCCACACACATGTAAAAATAATTATAAAATACAAACTCTCTAAAAATAATTCAAATTTTATACATTAACTTATCAAATATTAAAAGATAATACGTGAATTATTAAAGATAATACTTTTGACAAAAAATATATGAAATGCTAATTGTTTTTACATAATGGTTTGAAATTTGCATTTTATAAACTTGAGTTTCTATTTTATGATTTTTTTTCCTATAAATTTAAAGAAACTAAAACCCCATTTTAATGTCAATTCATCGAATATAACCGATATAGGATTTTCGTTGTTTATTATTGGTAAATTTGAAAAGTAGTGAATGATATCATTTGATATATTTGTTTAAGTTTTGGTTAAATATATTTAATTTTTATTAAATATATGTATTCAACTCAAAATAAGAGAAGTATTTGATAAAATTTCAAACTATTAAGAAAACTTAGAAGAGATAAGTAAAATTAACCAATTTGATAAAATAAATAAGTTTTATACATTAATTATTTTACACGAGAAATAATGACAAAAAAACCCTAATATTTTACAATAAAAAATAAAAAATAAAAGGACATGTAAAAAAAAAAAAAGTTGACAATAAAAATTTCAATAAATTTGACAATTTTCTTAAGAATATTATTTTTATAAGAATTATCAAAATTTCAAATTTGGAAAACCTTAGGGAAGATAAGTAAAATTAATCATTTGACAAAATAAATAAGTTTTAGAACTTAATTATAAAAATACCAAAAATATTGACAAAAAACCCTAAGATTTTACAAAAAAGAAGAAGAAGAAGTAAAAATATAAAAAATATAGAAAAAAAACTTCACCTTTTATAAATTAGTTTTATCTCCACTTATTTAAAAATATTTTAAATTATATACACATTTTCACAACTCAAAATAATCATTTATTGAAATGATCCTTTTAAGGACACCCATTGACAATTTCTTTTTACTATGAGAACTAATTTAAGATTAATAAAATATAACAATTAAATATTAACTTTTATTTAATTAAGACAATAATGGAAAATATAGATATAGATGGAAATATAGTGGGAGAAAGTGTATATATTTTTTAATTTTAAAGTTTTTTTTGTTTTTTATTGTAATTAATATTTATGTATTTTATTTTAAATTATATTTTTTATTTTTAAAATTTATTTATTTTATTATTGATATCAACTAACAAAAATTTTATTCAATTTTATTAAAAAAATATGAGAAGATAAAGAGAATTTATATAATGTCAGATCTAAAATCATTATTAATAAGACGATTAAAAAGATTTTATTTATTTGAGAATCTTAAAAAAAAATTTCATAATAATTTGTATATCATATTATATAATAAAATTTTATAATATATTTATATGTAAAACATTTTTATCAAATTAAAATGATAAATTAATTATGAATAATTTTATTTAGTATTATATGGTAAAATGATATTTTAGGAAATAATTATTTGACTTATGAAAAAATATATGCATTTTAAAATATTTTTAAATAAATTAAAATAAAATTAATTTATAAAAGTTGATTTTTTTCTATATTTTTTTAAATTAGCGAATTAAAACCCATTTTTCTTTTATATAATTTAATTACAAATCAATTATTATTTGACTAAATCTACAAAGGAAAAAAAAAAAAAGAATTTCGAAGAGAATATGCCTTTAAAATATTATTTAGTAAAATATTAAATACAAAATTTCCATAACTAAACGTAGTAAAAAAATGGGCACTGGATTTTCTACCTTCCAAAGAAGCTCTGGATTAGAAAACCCCAGATTTGGGCAGGTCAGACACGTCGATTTTGACTCTATTAAATATTTTTACTTCCTTCGATCAAAAACTATTTTAATATTAATTTGTTGGATTAGACTATTTAATCCTCGTCTTATTTACACGTGTCTTTTTATTTGAAAGCCAAAGTGGAAATGAGTAGATTCACTGTTCACGTCATCCCTCTATGCACGAAACCACGGTCAAAACGTTGAAACGCAGCTGAAGACGGAAGTATTCCTCGCCTCGATTTATTCTTCTCTTTATGAACTATGAGATGGCCATCCTAACAACCGTGACACAACATGGCCATATTATGAGATGAATATAAGACTTGGTATATAAATAATCTGTCAGGAGTGGAAAATTGAAGGCCCACATGGGACCATGTGATCCATGCAGGCCACTATTTTGCAGAGGACCACAAGTGTCCATGTAACGTGCCCAAGACCGAAAAAACTATGGCATTCGAAGTCTTAGAGTAAGTGACAAACTTGTAGCTTTCATGACACTGTGTGGTGTTTTGTTTTGCAATTTCACAGTTTCCTTCAATTATTATTCAGACCAAGGCTTCTTACTTCTTCCTCTAAAACCAGTCTTTCCTTTCCTGGTTCTTGGAGGCTTACTATCCAAACGCATCCTTTGATATGGATAATAGCCCCGCACTCCTCAGCCCAAGTCCTCCCTTCCCGCCTCCTCCCAGCCGGAGCTCCGAATCCGATGGTTGGTCCGCACTTGAATATATAGTGTCGTTTCTGGCTCTAGTCACCATACCCACCTTGATTTACACGTTCTTTTTTTTCTTGAAGTGCCCTCCGATCCCGTCCCGGCGACACCACCGGCGATCAGAGGCATTCCTCGAGGAATTGAGCAGCGGCGGCGGTGGGAATACCGATAATGCGGAGGTGATTTCTGATATCAAGTACCGAAAGGATACCCACGTGATAGACATCGGAAGCGAGTGTCCGGTGTGTCTGTCGGAGTTCAACGACGGCGAAGAAGTCCGGCAGCTGATGTCGTGCAAGCACTTTTTCCACGCTCCTTGTATCGATTTATGGCTGCACTCCCACTCCAATTGTCCGATTTGCCGCGCTTCGGTTCCTCTCAAGCCCTCTAAAGTCTCGATACCTTCCCGCGAGGAAGATCGCCGGGAGGCTTCGCCGGATTCAGCCAGATTGCCGTAACGGAAAACTGGTTCCGGCTTCTTCCCCCTCCTCTTCTTTTTCTTTTTGCTCCTTGTTTGGGAGTTGGGTCTGGGGCTGTTGAAGAGTGAGGAAATCAGGCCCAAGTTGCCTGATGCTTTGGCCCAAAGTGAGTTACAATTGAAATGGGCCCCATCTATAGTTTGGAGCTTTTACTTTAACACACATATATGTACACGGTCTGTTTCATGCGGTGTGAGTTGAGTGGTACTTTTAATTTCTATTTGCCTTGTACTGTCAATTTGCTAATAATTTTGGCGCATTAGATCTACTGCATATTGATGAGTATAACGCCACCGGCGGAGGTTGCGGAGATGGAAAAAGGTTTTCCAGGAGCATTTTATTTTGATATTTGGAAAAACCAAAATAGTAAGCCATTTTGAATCTTTAGAATGTTTTTTATTTTATTTTAATATTAAAATCATAAATAATCTGCTTTACAGAAAATGTTTTTTAAAATTATTACTAAAAGTACTTTTTATAATATGTTTTTCAAAATTAAAATATAGCTTTCATCCAGGGTGGGCAGTATGGTACTACTGGCCATTTAGAAAAGTACTTTTGTACTTTTGGGGATATCAATTCCCACCTAAAAATATATGAAATTCCAGTTTATAGCATTTCAGTTTACTGATTTACTAAACAGTCCCCACATGTCATGATGTGGCGTATGGTGATTGGAATATCAACGAATTAGGTTGAAGGCCAACGTCAACGGGTGCACCAGATAATAACCGACAATTTTTGAATTAAAAGATTTCCATCTTTCATTTCATTTTTCTCTCTGCAACCACTTCTACAGGACAGGGCATTCAGCTTCACATTCCAGGTTTTCCAGCTAGGGTTTTGTCGTTGCATCCCAAGGCATTGATCCAAAACCCTAGTCCTAGTTTACCAATGAAACGAACTCAACCTCGCATTTGTTTTGATCGGAAATGGTTCCCGCCTTTGATCTTCGGCTCCGTACTCTCTCTGATTCTACTCCTCTCAGTCTCTCTAGGCCGCGTCAAATCTTCCTCAAGCACTGATTTTTCAAGATTCGATCCGAAATCAACAGTTTATGAGTCGAATTTCGGTTCTGAGAGTCGGTCGGGGCTTCCCAAGCTGCCGAGGTTCGCTTACATGATATCGGGCACGAAAGGTGATGGTGCGCGTCTCCGGCGAGTTCTTCAGGCGGTGTATCACCCGAGGAATTACTATTTGTTGCATTTGGACCTCGAAGCTTCCGATGCTGAGCGGCTTGAACTTGCTAAGTATGCGAAGTCGGAGGCTGTGATTAAGGAATTCAAGAACGTGATGGTGGTTGGTAAGGCGAATTTGGTCACGTATAAAGGTCCGACGATGATTGCATCTACGCTTCACGCCATATCCATTTTCTTGAAGCAGGCAAAGGATTGGGACTGGTTTATAAATCTCAGCGCTTCAGATTATCCTCTCATGTCCCAGGATGGTTCGTTTTTTCTTCATATATATGTAGCTAGAATTATATTGTTCTTTGGGTTATTCTCTTTTGCTATCAATTTTGCTGGGGCTTCCACATTGTGGTGATTCAGTATTATATAGGATTTAATTATTGTACTGTTTGTATGAAAAATAATGTGGTTTTGATTGTGGGGTTTTCATAGTCCAATCCTATAGGGGTTAAGAAAAATGCTTCTCTTTCTGAGAACTTGTACAGAGAACTCATACTAACTGATGCAGATTTTTCATGTGGCTGCTCAAGAAAGTGGAAGGTTTTATTTACGCTATTCTGATATATCAAGTTTAACATGATATGAATAGTGGAAGTTCTATTACAGTAGGCAAAACATTTTAGTTTCTTATAGCTTGGATGGCACCATGCCAGGTCGAGGTTCTGTCATAATAAAATTTCTATTTGTGACACAAGTCTTTCAATCTTTAATGCATGAAGAGCAGAATGGTTTTGGAGTGAAGAAATCATTTAATATAGTAAATTGCTGCAACTTATGTCAGAACCTGAATAGATGCTCAAAACTTATTAGTTTTCTTTTTAGATCCTTTGAAAATGGTATAACAGTTTTTCTTTTGCTTGGAGAGATTCTAGGAAGCTATATTTCCCAATTACAGATGAACTTATAGATTTCCCATATGCATGTCCATGTATATGGCTTGGCTAGCTCTACAATTTTTAAAATTGCTGTATTTCACCACATAAAGCATATTGGTTTGGCTAACCTTTCTATGTATCTTCTTCTTTTTCTCTTTATTCCAGATCTCCTGCACATTTTCTCATACTTGCCTAGGGATCTGAACTTCCTTGAGCACACAAGTAATATTGGTTGGAAAGAGTGAGGATGCAATTCATGCCATTGAACCTGTCTTCATACTGTTACCTCTTGTGTTTCTGGTTTCTTTATCTGCCTATACATCTGTAAACTTGTTATCAAATTTTCTTCTTACTGTATGTTTGCAGGTATCAAAGAGCAAGGCCTATCATTATAGATCCAGGTTTGTACCATTCAAAGAAATCTGGTGTATTTTGGGCTAAAGAGAAAAGGGTTATGCCTGCTTCTTTCAAGTTATTCATGGGTAATGTCTTCTCATTTGTTTTAGATTGCCAATTTGCTTTCTGTTAATTTTTTTTTGTTTTCATTTGGTGGATTATTTCAGTGTTTTTATGCATCGTTTCATTACCCTTTCATATATGCTTTCCAATTGAATTTGTGAACTCTTGAACCAAATATAGTGATTGATAATTGAATAATTGTTGGAATTTGCTCATCATTATGGGAAGTTGAACAAGGGAAGTGATTGCAGAGTTATTCTGCTTTAGTTTTGGGGCAGAAGGTTGACAACATGATAACAGATTCCATTTTTATCCACAATGAAGGAAAACAATTAAAAAATGGTTTCAGAAAATACCATGTATTCAGAACAATTTTCAAAAACCTATTTTGGGAACAAATGACAACCAAATGTGTTTTTATGTTTTTTTATCTCCAAAATAGTTATTGAGAACAGTCCCCAAACATAGTCTTTGCTTTCCAATATTTTACGATAACTTCAATCATTTGTGGCTGTTCTAATTATGACTTAAGACCCTTGATAACCAAGTAAGTTGGAAGACTATAATGGCTGTAAGTTTATGGTACTGATCTTGAAAAGTGGAAATGCAAAGTGATCATTAGCAAGTTATGGTGCAGGAGTTTTTTCTTGCCTTGGCATAATACAACATAACTTGTTTGTCTCTCTTCAGTAGACAATGCAAGTTCAAGATATCCTTCAATAGCTGAATAAATACTGAAGGATGGGCAAATGAATTTTTTATTGTGAAGCTTAGTTTATGAAGACCAGTCAGGATTTTCTGTTGTAGATATTCGGGGTCATAAAGTAACATATGGTGCTACAGATTGTTTCTAAAAGAGAGATAAAGATATTAGGTTCTTCAAGCTTGTAGCCTCTTTCTTTGAGTTCACTTACATGTCAATCTAGCTTTTTAAATTTGATGCTTGGTGTTATTCAATGTCATCTGGTGTAAAAAGCTGCTGGTTTACAAATTGGTCAAGCTGCTTCTTGTTGGGTCCATCCCTTGATCATAAGTGATGGCCCTTCTAGTCCTCCCAGAAAACCTGATGCTTGTGGCGTGTCAGTCACTGCACCCAATAACATAGAAATTCAACCTTATCTAAAGTATGTTCTGTGGTTCTGTTCGCTTATTACCACAAAAATTTACCTTTGGTTTAGAGCAGGAAGGGCCATTTGGAGATGATGGACATGGAGTAGGTTGAATTACTTGGCTATCACTTTATAATGAAACTGTGTTGCCTAAGCTTTTGCTTATTATTATTATACTGATGCTTTAAGTCCTTTCTGATACTGGATTTAATTTGAACTGTAAATTATTCATCTCCAGGTTCTGCTTGGGTGGTGCTGACAAAATCATTCCTTGAATTCTGTGTTTGGGGCTGGGATAATCTCCCCCGTACTCTCCTCATGTACTACACGAATGTCCTGTCATCACCTGAGGGCTACTTTCACACTGTTATCTGCAACCATAAAGATTACCAGAACACCACAGTCAACCATGACTTGCATTATATAAGGTGGGATAACCCTCCAAAGCAACACCCTATTACTCTAACAGTGGAGCATTTCAACGATATGGTCAATAGTGGTGCCCCTTTTGCTCGTAAGTTTGCCAAGGATGACCCTGTTCTCAATAAGATTGATAAGGAGCTCTTGAAGAGATTGGATGGGCAATTTACTCCTGGGGGTTGGTGTGTTGGAAATTCTGCTAGTGTAAAAGATCCTTGTGTGGTTTATGGAAGTCCAAATTCCATTAAACCAACTATAAATTCAAGGAGGCTTGAGAAACTGATAGTTAAGCTCCTTGATTTTGAAAATTTTAGGTCTAAACAGTGTAAATAGTTCTGTAATGCCCCAAATTGTGCCAAAAAATTTCGTGCAATCATCCCTGGAACATGGTCCAGGCACCAACTCATGTAAAATCCACGGTTTCAAGAACATTCATGGTATAGCTGCATTTGTAAAGCCTTCAGTTATGGGTTGAGATGATGTAGGAGTTAAACAACAGGGTGATCTACCATCATGTCACTGATAAACCTTCAATCAGAAATTTAAAAACAGGAATGCTAGTCTCTCCATCGGTTTTATTTTGGCATGTTTACATGAGAAATACTGATTGTCACTTGTCATGTAAGCTGCTAGTAAGTTAGATAGCAAGCTGATGAAGCTAGTAGTGAAAACATTGTGATAAAAGAGGTGGGAAGAATGATAATAGTCCTTTAAAAATGCCGAGCTCTTGCCAGGGATGAACACCCTGCCGCAAGAAAGTAGCTCATGGGCTTGTGCGCAAGCGAACTCTGCAAGGGAGGGCAACCATGGGAAAGAGAATAAGAATCCGATTAAAGGGCCTTAAACTTATCCCAGGCGGCATCCACCGAGCTTTCAGCTTTATTAGCATCTGACAGGCAAAGCAAAGACACAGAGTGAGGGTCTGAAAGAAGAAGACAAGGCAAACCGAAGAAAGAGACGGAGCCAGTGAGAGTGTGGATCAGAAAGAAGCAGCATGAGAAAGTTCGCAGTAACTGCACCCACACCATGGATACTTATGTCCCTAAGCTCCAATGGTAATGCATGCTATGAAAGGCCACTTCATCCATTTTCCATTCACTAAAAAACAGCCTCAAATTGCTCCTGACCCTGACTCCAGTCTTTTTGAGTGCTCAAGAACTGCATTGTACATAACAGGAGAAAGCTTGTGGTTAGCTGATGGCCAATGGGCTTGGGCTGGACTTAGACATCAGTTTCTTCCAGAAAGTTTAACACGTGGTCCAAACATGAAACTCAAGAGGAAATAAACAATAAAGGTAGGGGCGATTTCGTCTTTTAATCATAAGACCTCGGCTAGATCCGTTCGTATTTGGTAGATAGCGGGAACATCAAAATTGGTTGTTGTTCATTCGAAAACTCGCTCTTTCCCATTTTGAAGTTTCTTACAAATTATCAGCAACTTATTGTTCTTCAGGTTTGTAACTCATCTCGTCTTCTTCCTCTTTCTTGTCCTCTTCATCATGATTGATTTTAAAATTGTGTCTAATTTTTATATATAATCCTCTGTCTCTGCCATTTTATTTTCTTTCTTCCTTTTGTATTGATCTAGAGTGTCAGGGTTCCTCTTTCGACGTCCTAGAGTCTCCATTTGGAGTCTCTAAGGTCTAGAATTTTTGTGACATGCTGTAATTTCTGTTCACTGAATGGAAAAATTAACCCTTTTTCTTTAGCATTTATCCGTTTGTGGGCTTTTTGGTCAGGATTTGTTTATATCTTTATTTATTTGTGTTTTACTTTTAATCGTTTCGTTTCTCGAGCAATTTTGATTAGGTTAATTTGTTGGGCTACTAATTGAGGTCTGGAAAATTAGAACGAATGCAGAGGTACTTAAGCTTGAGACTGCAAGCTAGGATGAATCACCTCTTCCATTAAATTGGGGTTTAAGATGTAGAAGCCTTTTGTGTTGTGTAGCAGATGGGTCAAAATGGGTTAGTAATCACAAGAAATATATATTGGTTGACTAAATTGCTTTTAGCGGTAATGAGTTAATTGATATTGACCATTTTGCTACAAATTAATGGTGTTGCTTGATTGGACCTTTATACATAAAGTTTATGGCAATGAAGAGTGTTGATTCACATGGGGAAACAAGCTTGGGTTGTGAACATGTCTGGTTTCAGGCATCTTAGGTGCATAAATGATTAGATGCTTCTATATTGGGAGTTAACGTAACTATTCTGCAATTCAAGTTCAGAAGACTTCTTTACAGTTCTGTTAGGTCACAAAGAAATATGCAAGTTGCTCCGGTTGAGCTGATGCTGTCTTTTCTTACTGTAGACATTTAAAATTCGACTTTAGAAGACCAGTTACAGGTATCTTTTCTTTTGTTAATGAGTGGATCTCTCACATGTTTCCTCTGGTTTCCTTTCTGTGCAAGGATACTCTTCATTTTTTTGGGTGCTGTGAGTGATTGTGTCTTTGTTGGTCTTATGCTTCTCCTTTCTTTGCAAGGGTACTTTCCATTTGTTCGGATGCTGTGAGAGATTGTATCTGTGTTGGTTTTATGCTTCTACTTTCTTTGAAAGGGTGCTCTCCATTTGTTCTAGTGCTTTGTATGTTTGTGCTTTTGTTCGTTTTATGTTTCTATTACTTTTTATTGTTATTGTGATCTGTCCATGTGAGATTTTTCTATGGTTAACAGAGAGAGGCCCATTCGTTCCCACTAAAGGGGTACCAAAGTGCCGGGTTGATATACTAAAAGTTTAACTAAAAGAAGAAATAATTGCAAACAGTTTTAGGGATGTTGGTGGGCCGAACAGCTATTTTATTATTTAGGAGGTCGTACTGGTTGACTACATTAAGTTAAGGATCACTAAACCAGCAAAGAGGGCATGTGGAAATATGCAGGAAGTAAAATCAACACATCTGCCCTATAAAAGGGGGGAAAACTTAGACTAAGATCCCTTTCTAAGAAGGGAAGGACCAGTACTTGGAAGGAATATGCTAATCAACAAAAAACTGATGCAATTATCCCTCTCAACCCAAATTTAGCTGGAGAATAAGTGCTGTTGATGTGTTATGGTCAATACTTTTGTTCACTTTTGGAACATAAGCCTCACTTTATATTATGAAGTTTTGCAGTTTAACTGAATTCTCATTGCTTGAGTCCTTGTTCTGTAACTTTGTCCACTCTGTCTCAGCCTCTAAATTAAGAATAAAAAGGAAGGAATTTTCTTTTTACTGGTGTATGTTTCCCTTTTAGCTAATATAAATATTAGTTGATTTAAGTAATACTTGATTTAGGAATACTCAGCTGTTGGGAAAATCAAAGTTTAAAGTTTACTTCTCCTTTTTGGCGTGCGGAAAGTAGCTACTGGAACATGATGAGTGATAGACACCTGGGAGATATTCTTGGGGGCTTTGATCATAACCATACAGGCAAACAGAGCCCTTTCTCAGTTTCATCAAGCTACGACCATACTGCAACTGCTAGTGAGAATACACCAGGAGTGAACCATTTGGCTACTGATCATGAGAATAACAGCACTCCTCTATATGACAGGTGAACACAACTTGCTAATATGTTCTCTTTTCCATTTCTGATTAGAAGTGGCCAATCTGTAATGGTTAAGTCTATTATTAATTTTATTTTTTCCCTAAGCTAAATACTTTTTTCTTTTCCCAAAAAATAGTGCAGCAAAGAAAAAGAGAGTATCAAGAATCATCGGTGGGGGGCTGCGGCAGTTCAGTATCATAGGTTGAATATCCTTTTATATAAATTAGATTTATTGGTAGTGCTATCCGCATATGTGATATTGATGACATTAAGGCATTAGTATTACTATCTTTTTTCAGTTTCTCATGTGCTTCTATTGTACTTTTCCAATAGTACCATCACTAGGTCTTCCTTGCTTGGTAAACATCTAATTTTAGTCTAATTTTCTTTGTCAGTTTGTAAGAAGGTGGAGAACAAGAGGACAACCACATATAGTGAGGTATTTGTTTTATTATTAGTAACTATGAGGCTTGTTTTGCTGAAGGAAAAAAAAAGAATGTTAGGTGAAAGACCCAATAGATTTATTGTGTTCTAAATGTTTCCTCTAGAGATATTATTTCTACTTGAATGTCATTTCTGGATATTTGATTTGAAGAACGGTGTAAAAGAGTTGTTGAGTCAAGGTGATAAATGTATTTCAAATGCTATATGTGAAAGTACAGATTCATGGTGTTATATTATCTAATTAGTGAGACTGTAACTGAAGGCATGCCTTTGAGCAGTCTAGAATGATTCGACATGCTTTTTGTTTTGACCTCGAGTTGTTGGGTGGAGGAATTGTGAATGATAATCACTTTGTGTTTCTTTTTTACCCCCTCTTTTTAGTGTTTCCTTTTTTTTTAATTTTTTGTGCAAGGGTTTCAACATTGGTTCCTCTGTAGATCATGTGATTCCATTTCTTCAGAGGAAATGTGTTTTTCTCTGTTCCAACTCTCCCCAAAATACAGCTAGATGATATTGGTCATTTATTATCATTAAGTTTATATTGATAGTATAACTAGGATCTTAATCATGCTTTTTTGGTTTTCATGTGCCTGAGATTCATAATCTGGTTCACTTGGTCCAGGTTGCAGATGAAATTATAGCAGAGTTTGCTGCAGCACACAGTAAAACAGCAGTATCTCTGGATGAGGTTTTGATCCAAATTTAAATTTTTAACTATTTATATTGTAATTAAATAGTGAAAGCTTCTTGAATATGTTTAAGAATGAATATGTCAGTTTGATGAGAAGAATATCCGGCGACGGGTTTATGATGCATTGAATGTCCTTATGGCACTGGATATCATCACTAGAGACAAAAAGGAAATCAGGTGGAAGGGACTTCCAACTGCAGATTGGAAGGATATAGAAGAGGTCAAGGTGTGTACCCTTGCTTAGTATTTACATTTTAATTAAAAACCATATTTTATTGTTTGACCTCTCTCTCTCTCTCTCTCCACACATCAGCACACACATTATGTGTCTATCCATGTATAAATTCTCACGCTGATGAAGCTAAGAAAATGGCTCTAACCTGATTATGGTTTCTTGTTTATTATGCTTGCAGGCACTACGTGTGAAGCTTATGACTAGGATGGAAAAGAAAACTGCCTACTTGAAAGATTTAGAAGATCAAGTAATATCATTTATCTTATTTCATATAGAATTGTTTATATAAAATATCATAAGGTGATCATGTGGGTAATTCTTGGAGTCCAATTGTGCAGTAGTGTAGGAAATCAAAAGTTTTTCCACTTAAGAGTTATACTTGAAGGTTTTTTCCTTTACAGACTTAGTATAAGTTTTTTACTAAAGTAACTTGCATGATATTTTTTTTATAAGAATTAGTTGCATGGAACGTTGAATCAACAAATCCAAAAAGCTATCAAAACAGATGGTTTTCAGTGTTATGTTTTATGGTATTGGATATAGGTATTGGGTATGGAACCTGTAGATATGTCCAATTTATTTACTTATTCTTTAATGTTGGCAAACATTTATCCCAACTATTGGCAAAGCAAATCCTGGGTGACATGGGTTTGCCCCTTTACCCTACTCCACTTAAATATTGGGAAGGCTCGAACTCAAGACTTTTGGTTTATTGCCAGATGACACTACCACTGAGTTACACTGCAAGGGCAAAATCCATAAAAACTGGGATATATGAATGTAGACAAGTATTCTTTTCACAAGATAATCTATCAGTTTAAAAAAATTAAGACATTTAACTATAAATTGATGATATTGTTGTAATAAGGTTGAAATATGACATGAAGGAAGTCCACATACTTCACAGTAAATATGTACATGCCAAAGTGTCATATATTGTGTTTTCATAAATTTAAATGGCAAATGCACCATAGAATATGTTGTGTTAAGACAGGAGCATTGCACCTTATTATCTTTGAGTCTGCTGTCAGTTAACTTTATATATACTTAGCATTTGACTTTGTCAGGGTTCATCTGTGTTGTATGGATTCAAATATCTGGGTTCTGATGTGGGTATGTCCTAATAGTTGGTTTATTTCACCTCTTTGTCTTAAGGAATAGACCATGCATGGATATTTTCACATTTATGATTCACTAAAAATAAAAATATAATCTTCATAAAATGCTAGCCATATTCAGATTCCATTTTCCCTTGCAAATAATGACAGATTTAGATATGAGAAAAAAATTATTAAGACCCAAACCAATAATACAAAAGTCCATGCACCTCATGGTTACAATAACATGCATACCATGGCTCAGTCCATCAGAAAGAAAAAAAAAAATCAGGGAAAAAAAAAATTAGTTAGCATGACATGCATCCATTGTTAGTCATTGATAATTTGACATTTATCTATTTTCTTTTTAAAGAAGTGATTTTAATTGGTTTGTTTTTATTTTTCTAACTTTTTACTTTGAAAACAGATTGTAGGTCTCCAGAATCTGATGCTACGAAACCAGCAGTTGCTTAAGTCTGGAAATGTTCCTTCAGAAGGATTTCCTTTGCCATTTATATTGGTTCAAGTATTTATATCTTTTTCTCATCTGAAATGCATTTTATATGCTTTGCTTTGTTTTCTATTAGTTGGAAACAATTACAGTTTCATTTTTGTGTTCTCTTCATATTCTATTTTATAATGCATATGAAGACCCAACCAATCTGTTTGATAATTTTATAATGCAACTCATTCAATTTTATTTTTACCAAATTTAATTTACATTCTATCTTGGATAATCATTTTTTCTTCTAGCTCATAAACCAGTTTTAGGGTCCTAATATGTACTTTTTCATCACAAGTTCTTTTCTGATTCTCTTACACTTTTTTTTCCCTCCCTTTTTGGTGTAATCTTATCATCAATATATAGTCATATTCTTAGTACCAAGTTGTATTGGGCTGACTTGCGGATTGCCAAAACTAATATCCATGTTTCAAACATGTATACTAAAAAAATAATTCTGTGGTGATATGACATGGAATTGTACTGGTGTTTTACAATTACAAATTTTGTACAGATTCTGTCATTTGGGCTGTAGTGTACTTGTATAGTATTAACATTTTTTCGCTCTCTCTGTCTTTAGACAAGTCCTCATGCTACAGTTGAGATTGAGATTTCTGAGGACATGCAGCTGGTGCACTTTGACTTCAACAGGTAAGGCATAAGGATACTCATTTGGTTGTTATAAAAAAACATTTATAGGGTACACTTTGAGTTAGGTTATTGATATATATATATACACATATGTCGCTGCAATTGAGGAGATCTTTATATTGCAGTAAAAGTTATGACCACTTCATACTTAGTGCTGTGGAGATTCCCTAATACAATATGGCTATCATCTTATTGGCAGTACACCCTTTTCCTTGCATGATGATGCTTACATTCTTAAGTTAATGCGGTGCTACCAACTGCCAGCTGAGAGTAGACATGTTTCTCAGAGTTCTTCAGTTCACTCAACTTCAAGCTCCGACATTGCATCTGGAAGCACCAAGCCCTTCTACTGGAACTCTGAGATGGACACACTGAAATGAGCATATTTTAGAATGTATAATTGGAACTGTGGTATAGGCTTATAGCTAGCTACAAAATTAATACATAGAAAATACATGTATCTATGGTAACTTGTATATCAGTATATGATTATACATCCTTCTATTGTTTAAATGGATCGGCTTTTCAGCAATAATTGATAACTTAATCACTTTGTAACTTCGCTGATTCTGCCCTTTTAATCAATTGGTGGTCCAATTCAAGGTTGTCTAACTAGAAGTTAGAATACAGGTGTGGACTGAGTAAATTAATGGGCAGTTCTGATTCTTTCGAAGATACCAGTGGAATTGAAGACTAGATTATAAATAATACAGATAAAAACCATCAATAGCCGGAGTTTTTATAAGGGTTCTAATTATAATAATGTTGATCGTTTAATCAGTGTAAGGGATGATTTGGGTTATAGAGATTCTAATGATGAGGTGATAAGTGGTTTTTCAGATTACTTTGTGGTTCTAGCACTTCTGTTTATATTATCAAAAAGTAATAAATAACAAAAAAAATCAAAAAGTAATAAATAACAGAAAAAAAAAAATTATGTTTGATTATTAAAAATTATAGAAAAAAATATATATTAAAATTATCTTGGGTTCTTGGAAGTACAAAAGAAAAAGAAAATGTAAAGAATTATGGATTTCTTATGTTTGGTTTTAAGAATATAAAAAGGAAATAAAATATAATTAAAATTTATTAAAAATCAATATACTTTTAAATTATTTTATCTTTATATAATAGAAGAAAATAATTAAAACGAGTATGAAAAAGGATATAAAATAATTTATTAAGTTTAAACTTATTTTTCATTTTCTTTATTTTTTTTCTTCATATTTTTTCTTAAATTTTTTAGGAACCAAACATTGTCTAAAGGAAAATGATTTTCTAATATTTGATTTTATTATAAAAAAAAATATGAAAAAAAATTAAAAATAATTAAAACTAGTTAAAAGTTTATATATTTTAAAACTAATAATGGGAACGCATCGAAAAATAAACGAGTTTCGTCATTGAATGGAAACGCATCGAACGAAGATCCACACTAATCTTTATATAAAAGAAACAAAGGAAATAAAATGAGTTATAACATGTAAAAATAAATTATCAATTTTAAGTAGATTTTTTATTTTCTCTCAATTTTATTTTTCTGTCGTAAGATTAACGTTAGTTTCAAATCCTTTGTAAATTCCAATGATTTCTACCCCTGTAACATATTTTCTTTCCATACGTGGAGATGGTTTGTGATGTAGGAAAAACTGGAATGGTACAACTAAAGCAAGTAATTTCAAAAGGATTCTCTCTAACTTCATTGTGGTAGTTATAAAGTCTAGGTGAATAGGAATATTGTGGAAGTAAGGTCCAATAGGTGCACACAATACTGATGTAGCAAGTTAAAAAAGCAAATTGACTAAAAATAATTAAAGCCATGGATATGAGACATGAGCTGCCTTTTCCTCTATTTCTTTTGGAAAAGTTGAAAAAATAAATAAATAATAAAAACAGTGAATTTATTTTCCATATCGACTTTGGTATTCAAATATTTGGAAGAGTGTTATGATTGATTGTTTTTCAAGAGTGTAAGCAAGTAAAGTCAAAAAAATTTTGGGGTGGCGTCATTGACCAACCAAACTAGCCCATTATTAGCAGCAAATAAGCCAAGGAGGACAGAGAAGGTTCACTTTTATCAGCACTAGGTTGTCACATATCAAATTAATTAGTGGCGGCAATTCCTTTTGTTAAGTGAATTATTTTATAAAAATTAATCAAGGAGTGAATGGGGTTTGGGTCCCATATCAAGATAGGGAGTGTTAACATCACGCGCTTGATGGGAGGAGCAAGATAATTTGAAATATATATATATATATATATATATTATACATACATATATATATTCCCATGCATGCAAAATATATATAAAAAAAATAGAAAAGGAAAGAGAGTGAGGGTGTGGGGGGATGATAAGAGATGAAGCTAGCCATGGAGGAGGAAAAAGGTTCATTCGGTCGGGACACTTACGACTATTGTACACCACTAAAGCACCCACAACAGTCTTTTACTTTTAAAAATCAGGCTTTGTTTAATGATCATGTTTTAATTAGCAATTAAGAAACTGGGGAGTCCTCTCTTTCTCTCTCTCTCTCTCTCTCTCTCTCTCTCCATAAAATGCACATAAAAACTTTAATTCATGCAAGAGGAGAGCCACTCATGTGCTTGTTTGCGGGGCAGTGCACACAGCGTCATAAAGAAGCTTACAGGCTAAGAAACATCGCCTTCACAAAACCCTAAAAAGCAATAAAACAAAAATAGATGGAGAGTGAGAGCCAACACCACCACCCCTTAATATATATAAATAAATAAAGCACCCCCCTACCTCCTTTATTTTTGCTCCACATTTCTCTTCTTTCTTTCTCTCCTTTCTCCTCCCCCATCTCTATCTCTCTCTCTATCTTTCTCTCTCTCTCTCTCTCTGCAACAAGCTAGCACTCTCTCTTGTACATGTGATTCTCCACCATATCTCCAAAAACAAACCCCATCAACCTTTACAAAAGAGAAAGGATCCATTATCATGGTTTTTTCTTCCATGCCATCCTATCTTGATCCAGCCAACTGGCAACAGGTTAGGGTTTCTTCAGTTTTGTGTCCATGGCTTCTTTGTCAATAAAGCTAAATATTTCAAAAGATAAATATTCCTATTACTTTTCCTATCTCTTGTTGAATATACCAGATATTTGATTTCTTTCTTTAATTTTTTTTGGCTTTTTAATGTTTTACAGCCACACAATCATGAAGCTGGAAGTAGCGGTCTTCCAAACCAGCCGCCCCCTCCTCCACCTCCGCCTCCACAACCTCATGGAGGTGGCGGCACTGGCTCCATCAGGCCAGGTTCTATGGCTGACCGAGCCCGTCTCGCCAATATACCGTTGCCCGAAGCTGCTTTGAAGTGCCCAAGATGTGAATCAACAAACACAAAATTTTGCTACTTCAACAACTACAGTCTCTCCCAGCCTCGACACTTCTGCAAGACCTGTAGAAGGTACTGGACTAGAGGTGGTGCTCTGAGAAATGTTCCAGTGGGAGGAGGTTGCCGGAGAAACAAAAGAAGCAAAGGAAGTAGCTCAAAATCTCCTGTCAGCGGAGATCGCCAGGCGGGTTCTAGTTCAACAGGTGCAATCCACTCCAATTGTAGCACTGCTGAAATCCTAGGCCTCGCACCCCAGATTCCACCCATGCGTTTCATGGCCCCTTTACACCATCTCGCTGACTATGGCGCCGGCGATATAGGCTTAAACTACAGTGGAATTCCTACAGCAGTCGGGGGCACAGGTGACATGAATTTTCAGATAGGAAGTCATCTAGGTGGTGGCAGTAGCGGCGGAGCTGGAGGTGTTGGTGGTTCATTTTTATCGGTTGGAGGTTTAGAGCAGTGGCGATTGCAGCAAACACAGCAATTCCCCTTCTTAGGTGGGTTGGATCCGCCACCAGGGTTATACCCATTAGAGGGTGGTGTTGAGCCATCCAATTATGTTGGGGGAAGCAGTCAGGTTCGGCCGAAGCTAACTGGGTCTGGGTTAAGTCAGGTGGCTTCCGTGAAGATGGAAGATAATCATGAGATGAATGTGGCAAGGCAGTTCTTGGGAATTCCAGGAAATGATCAGTATTGGGGTGGTAATGCATGGACAGATCTAGCTAGTTTTAGCTCTTCTTCCACTAGTCACCCCTTATAAAACGGATCACTGGCCAAAACCTCATCATGAAGCTTTAATTTTTTTTTCCTTGAGTAGAGCTTCAACTAAAGAAAACCCAATCCAAAAATGAAGTTTCAGTCAAACTCCATATCACAAAAGTTGGCCTTTGTCTCTTCAAGAGTGACTAAAAACCCTAGAAATTGTAGGCTTCTTGTTTTTCATTTTCTTTCTTTCTTTCTTTTTAATTTAGTTTTATAATGTAATGTGTGAACTGTTTACTGAAGTGCGTGTACGAGTTCATGGAGTTTTATATCAGACATGTTGATCAAAAGTGTTAGGCTGATGACTGGTTTCTTTGTTATGGACTGACAAAGTCCCACATATCATCTTCTTTCCATGCTTTGCTACTGTTGCATTTCAGTGGGATTACCTAATCTCAGAAATCAAGTAGTATCTTTCGAACAACACGTCCACCATTTGTAGTAGACCTCGTCTAGATAACGGAATGAAAAAAAAACAACACTGTACACATATATTTACTGATTGATTGATTCAATGTTGTGGGGCTTTACAATCAAAATCAGGGTTTATTTCATTGAAAATTGAAATGTCTTCTTCCTTGAAATGACATTCTTCTGATGCTGTGATTCTTAGAATTTTCTTTTTGTTCTTATGTTTTTTATGTCATACGTACTAAGTTGGGATTCATAGTGTGTTCAAGAAATCATAGTGACTGCTAACTTCATTAGCTAGCTAGTCCTAGGTCTGAGCATGCAGTACAAATGTGATTGTTTTGTCTTCAAGAATTAGAGTTTCAGTTAATTTTCTGCCGCAGAATTAAGCATCTAAGGCTCTTTGTTCATTTGGATAATATCCTTTTTCTGCTTACGTTTCAGACTTTTGGGTACTTAGCTTGCAACATGGAAGCCATTTTACTGGAAAAAATTTCCAGGAATGTCGAATGTACAACATTTCTTAGGAAATTTTGAATGACAAGATCGATCAGTTTCCAGCATTGAGAGAAGCAAATATATTAATTCTCTTACAACATATTTTTGTGTGTAGATCGACTCCATCATGACAACTTCAACTCAGGCCATCGCCTCACAATGGTCATGTGTGAAAATCCTGGTCCTTTTTCCTATGAAACGAACAAAGCCTTGAAGATTGTTAATTTCTTGAAGCCACTTAACCAAAGAATGAGCTCTAGTGGATTAGAAGACTTGTTTCTAATTGCATATTCACAATCTTTGAGAAGGGAAATGAAGTTGAAACAGCCCATTTTTACCTCCTGAAAATAGCCAATTATTCTAAACTTTTCTCCCACGAAGATGGTTTCAAGTTCCAATGGAAGTCCATTGAAAATATGGTATACACCACCGCTTTTTTGATCCATCATGTGGCCTTCCCCTCTGTGTCTAGCTGTCTAGCAAGTTCATTCAAGTCACTGAATCTCAGCTGAGTACAAAAGGGCATATGGTCATTCATTTGCAAAATCATCATCAAAAGAGTTCAAATTTAAAAATGTTTGATGAAATACATCTTTGGCTGACACCTGGTTTTGCCCCACCCGATGAGAAAGAGAGGAGAGGGTTTCTACCAGTTGTCTTGAGGACAGAGAGGGATCTAATATCCAGTCTAAACACAAAAAGTCATTTTATATCCTTGGCATCATCATATCAAGCTTGTATCCTTTCTATGCTGGCCTTGCATTGAAAATATTTCCCGCCCCCTCCCACTCCCTTTCCACATGGAAAATTCCAAACCCATATTTTATTTTTCGTCCATCATTTTCTCGAGAAGAAGACAAGAAAATCCACTTAGAGATTAGTAACTTTCAACTGCCCAAGAAATCTATGGTTCAACAATGCAAAATTGTTTTTCTTTTCTTTATTTTTGCATGAGAAAGGATAGAATGTACATGTGATCTTCTGCATTGATGTTGTAATAAATGATTGATGGTAATGATAGGCAAGGTACATGTTTGTTGGGCAAGGGTTTGAAAGAGGGGGGGAAGAGTAGGGTTTCTAGGATAAGACAAGTGTCTCAAAAGACTCCAAAAAAAAAAAAAAAAATTCCCATAAAAAATGTAAATAAATAAATTAAAGCTTCAATAGGTAAAGTGAGTGAGCTAAGACTAAGAGAAGTTGAATTGGGTCGAGGAAGAAGCATAACGTAAAGACTGCAGCAGAGAGTCAAAGACAAGTCTGAGAATGCTGAAGCCTTCCGCATTTGACGCGCGTGAAGTACGTGCTTCTGCCACCACACAGCAAGCAGACAAACGTACTTCTGTCAGTATTCATCCCTGACTCTTTAACACTCTCCCCAAGTGATTCGATCTTACATTGCACGCGCCTCCATGCGGCGTCATTTTTCTCTTTCCTTCTTTCTTTTCTAAATATACCACGCTGTTTTTCTTTCAACACGTACAGAAAATCATGACTTCCCATTCTTTTTCTTTCCACACGTACAGAAAAAACCATGACCTCCATTCATCCTCTTACCCAATTATTAATATTATTCATTTTCCAGATAGCTATAACCATCTTCGCCCCATCATTCAGAGTCGAGAGCGATTCCTTGTGTGCAAGAATGAAGCTTTTAAAACTCTTTGTTCTCTTGGGTAAAGAGGAAATAGTTGGATATAGTCCTGAAGTTGGGCCATACTTCACCATGATTTGTTGAAGAAGTTAGCAGAAACTAGTGGGGTGGGAAGGAATAGAAAGCTGCAACTGACCATGTAAGCAAGAGGAATGTCTTGTCATTTGCCGTCTCATAAGGCGGCAATCCATTATAGTTGGTTATGGAGTACATGTCTCTTTCAATTATAACATCTACCAAAAAGAAAAGTAGCACGTTTCCAGGTTGTTCCTCCCCAATTTAGAATGTAACGTTCTCTATTTGAATTCTTCCTAGATAAAAAATGTGACATATATATAGTTGATCATCCGTTCTAACTAAAGGGTTTTGGATTGAGAGTCACGATGTAATCCCACTAGGATTCTTTGGTTAATTACCACTTAAATGATCCCATGATCATGTGCCAGAAGTTCTACTTATGTATGAGAAAGATCGATCATAGAGGCAAAATAAAAATAAAATTCATTTGGGTTTATTAAAAAAAAAAAGAATGAAAAAAAGGAAAGTTGGCCCACAAAATTGGAAATTAGAACCAAGTATGAAGGATCCACAAGATGGGGTGGATGGGGTGGACGGGGGGTGGACGGGGTGGACTAACCCTTGAAATAATAAAAGAAAAACGGCTACTGAGAGCCCGCAAGGAAATCTTGTGTACAGAGTAGCGAAGAAAAGGATTAAAATAATGGAGGATTCAAAATGGGATTGGTCATGTTGAAAGAAAAGAATCTGGGTGTTCGGATTTGCTTTTGCAAGGACCAAGGCTGCATACCAAGAAGGAATAAAGCAAAAAAAAAAAAAAAAATTGAAAACCAGTAAAACGCACCGTCAAAAAGGTCAGTCGCCTCACACAGTCAGTCTGCAACAGTGGGATGCAGATGATGTATGGTGGGTGGGTCATCTTCGTCTTGGGTATCCAGTAATCAGCGGTGTTATAGTGATCCCGAAATTGTCGATAATGAGATGGGGTATCCCAAAAAGAAGCCCACCTCCCCAACATTTGTTACTACTTGTACGTACGAAGTGGAGCTATCCAAGGATGGAAGGGCTCGGAAATCCAAGCTATAAAAATCTATGTCTCTTCGTCTCTTCCATCATCACCCATCATCATCATCATATGTTAGATGCCCCCACATGGATAAGCGTGAGAGATGCCTTCTCTCTCTCTCTCTCTTTCTCTCTCTCACTCTCATATATATGTTTCTACCCACTGCAGCTTTCGCTTTTGAAATGTCCTTGTAATAACAACTCACTCTCACTCTCACTCTCTCTCTTTCTCTTTCTCTTTCTCTCTCAACATATCCATTAACAGGTGGAGAAGGAAAGTGGGAGACTGAGATTCCAAACTCGCCTCAGTCCTCACGTTCTCCCACATGTACTCAATCATACACATGTCTCAGATTCCTGAGTCAGTTCTCTCACAAAATTCCCCTAACCCACTTCTCCAAATCACCTCATTTGCTGCTAATTGCTTTTACTAGTCTTCTCCAGACTCCACCCTCCAAGGGCCCCCCACCACTTGTGCTGAATTGGAGCCATCAAATCGGTTGACACATTTCTTTTTATGTGAGAAGCATCCTATGTTTTCACGCTTTTCATTGTTGGAAGAGCCTTGGAAGTCTCCATTTCTCCACGACGTCTCCTGCTGCTCTACGTGGCTTCCTATTGGACGTCGGATTAGAATTAAAACATCCCCACTGATTGACTGCCAATTCAAAGGCCGTCTTCTTTAGAGAAATGCCCATGCATTTCCACATCTTATAATGTGATGCTTTGATAATTCTAGAATATAATACTTTTGGGTTTAATTTAAAAGATGGTGTTGGTGTCCTTCCTACCAATATTCAATCATCAAGCCATTTTTTGACATAAAATTTCCCTAAGTATGAGATATGATCAGCTCACGTGATGAATTTATGTACTGCCTTATCCCATTCTATCAAGCACTAGCTTGGGTTGAAACCCACGATTACATGTTTATAATCATCAAGTTTGTTTGAAAGTGATTTTAAGAGGATTAAAATAGAAAATAGAATTAAGTTCTTATATAAAAAATAAATATTTATTTTATATCTTTAAAAATTATTTTTAAAATTTGAGATAATACAAAAAAAAATTACTATTTCAATTTTTTTAAATTATTAAAAAATTAATAAATAAAATCTCAAATAAAGATGACAATAGGATGAGGTTTTAGAGTATCCAAGTTTGTCTCACCTTGCCGTACATATAATATTAAATAAAAATATTTTCATAAAAATGAATTATAAAAATATGGGAACACCGCTTTTAAAGATGGGGTGAACCCTTCCATCCGACCTTAAAGAATTTTTATATTTTATATATAAGGTAATATGATTTTTTAAAACATATAAAAATATTAATAAAAAATAGAAATTTATATACCCACAAGGAGAAAATTACCAATTTCATTGTTTCACTCCCTTCATCCCATTAATTGGTTCATCATATATATATTGGGAAATGATGTAGATGGCCTAAGGCTTTGCAAGTGGGGTGTCTTGGTTTTTTATGGAAAGCAAATATTTGTAGATTGAATTTTGTCATTTTGCAAATAATGAAATCCATGATTGATTTACCGGACACGAACATGTGTGTGTTTTGATTGATGGGTATGAGTTTTCCACTTTCCCTGCTTTATTTTTGCAAGGATGTTGGGCAGCCCACGTAGCTGATTAACCCATCCACTAATAATAATGAGCGTGGGCCTACTAGCCCATAGGCCCAATTTGGAGAAATTTGTTTTGGGTTTTTTTGGTGAAGGCCCAGTGCTTTTAGAAAGCATCAATCCAGCATTTGATAAATTGATCTAATAATTATCTTCTATGAGCAACCAAAAAAGCATCGAAGGAAATGACAAATAATTATATAAATTTTACTATACTAGGCCTTCAATTATTTTTTGACACGTGTAGGAACAATTATAAAAACCTAATTATAATCAAAATTAAACTCCTAATATAATTAGGAAATGATAAAAAAAAAAATTAAATTCAAATATTAATAATTTTAATATACTAAGAAACGTGATCTTAGTTTAGTTAGGGCTCTCCATCTTCGACTGAATTTCGATCATTTCTAAAGCATTCATCATTTTAGTGCACGTCTCAAATTCATAAGCTTTACCTTGGACACACGATTTCTATTCTCTTCTCTTATACTTTTGAGGCTATCTTTATTTCCTACACTTTTTCAGGCCATCAACCGTCCACCGTCGATAACGATACTTGAACCACCGCAGACGGTAGCCAACTCACTGGTTTGATTGGGGTGAGCACTATAATGACTTACCTCAAATTATTTTTGTGAGAAGCATTAGAAGCATTTGTTGGGAGAGTGAGTGTTTTACTTTTTTTTTATCTATAATTTTGTTTTCTTTTATTATGTCTTTTTTAGATAGTATCTTACTCTTTATTTTTAGATAATAACTTACTCTTCGTTAAAGATTTAATGTTATTTTTTATTCAATCGGATTGTTACGGCTAAGTTTGAAAAAGTTTGTTAGTGGCAAGTTAGTTTTTTTTAATAAGGTAGGTTGGATTGAAAGTTTTAAAACTGAGATAAAATGTTTTAATTAATTTTGACAACTTTGATATTTTATTTTTTAAGACAATTATTTTTTTAATTAATTTTTGGAAAGTTGATATCTTATTTTAAGAAAATTATATTCTTAATTAACTTTTAGAAAGTTGATATTTTATTTTTTAAGAAAAGCATTTTCTTAATTAATTTTTGGAAATTTGATATTTTGTTTTTTTAAGAAATTTATTTTCTTAATTTATTTTTAGAAAGTTGGTATTTTATTCTATTTCTAACTCTCTAGATTGTTTAGCCTATATATATATATCTTACCTAACTATGTGTTTTAGAAGGTTCAACGAAATCAAACCTTAACTTGTCCTAACTACCTCCTCACAAAGGTCGGAGGTACTATGTCGCGAATGTGCTAGAGAGTAAAGCGATCACGTAAGTCCATATATTTTGATCTTAAATAGTGAATTGTAAATTAGTGGTCTTAGATCTCATGATTTTTTATCTCTACAATTAGTATGAGAGTTTTCTACATAAAAATTTCATGTGTCGGAATTTTTATTTGAATATTCTTAATATTTCCAGATTTTGATTTGGGTTAATTTATTCTACATTTATATTATAATCTTTAAAAACATCCATTCACCCATCTTTGGGTGTTACTCTATCAGACTACGATTTTTTCAGTATTGATCATACTTCAGGCAGAGCTGTAGAGTTGAAGTGTCCTAGTGCATTTTCTATAGAGTTAAAGTGTCCCTGTGCATTTTCTTAAATAGGCTTAACTTTTCTTGGGATTCGTAACTTTAGAGAATAAATTTGTGATATTTTACATTGGCTAGGAAAAAAAATTACTAACAAAAAAAATTACTAGTACTATATATATATATATATATATATGTATATGGACACACACTAACACACCACTTTCTTCTCTTGTGGGGATATTGTCCTTTCTAAGTTTAATGGACTCACAACTTCAAAATTGTGCTTATAAGAGAAGCCTACTATAAATATAATATCATAAATTTCTTCTCTTAATGAATGTGTACTATTATAATCGCACCTCAAATGTAAACACAATGTCATCATTGTGTTTCATGGAATTACATAACCATACAAGAAGACACCCATTATGAAACCAAAGAATTTCACACTAAGGTCAAAGTTGAATTTGTACATTATAAAAAGATAGCGTCAAAAAACTATTTCCCTTAATTAATGTGTGATATCATAATCACTCTCATAGAAATACAATATTTTTATTATATCTTATGGGATTGTAGAACCCGACAAACAAATACCTCTTATAATTAGATGAAAAAACTCCTAATACTATATATGTAGTGAACTCCTCTTACCTGTAAAATTCATTTTAAAGCTATGAAGATTCAATAAGCCTAGAACCAACAATATTTATGTAAAACAAAGTCATTACAATATGCGAAGTGAACTTCTCTAAACCATGTAGATATTTTTTAAATTGTGAGGAGTCATTAGACATATAAAACAAATAATATCTATGCAAGAGACAATAAGTTATTAGAAGTGGAATCAGAGTTGATCGCCAACATTAACGTAAAATTTTATTTGTCAAGAAGAGGGTTGAGTGTAATGAGGGAGAGAAGCTCCAACAATGAAGAGGACTAGCCCTTTGAACTCGACGAAATCACTACCAATGAATCATAAAGGGTGTCTATCTGACTCTACAATCTTATGGAACATTATAATGATGCCACCTATGTATGAGAGTGATTAAGAATATCTTATACCCTTTAAAAGAAGTTTTCAACATTAAACATAATGAGCTACACCTAAAGCAAATTCTTAATAATAGTATCAAGCCAATATCTAATTCACACCGATTCTAACCTAAAGGAAATTTCTAGCCTCCTCGAGAGGGAACCCCCGAGGATTGAATCGAGTAATCATAGGTTTATTTATCAAGGTAAGCCTTATGATTGATTCCTGCAACCTCCGAGTTATTAAAAAGGTGCGCCATGCCCTCAATTTGATCAAATGCATCTATGGTGATTAGAAATCATTTTAACTTTGAATCTGCAAAGTTAAACAAAGGGCTGCTTGTAATCATCAAATAGAAGATTAAACAGCCCAACTTCAGGGATTTAATTGTCATCGAGCCCATTCACCACGTTCAGGGAGCCATAGATCCACCACATATGACATACCTCCTCAAGGACGGACCAGGTTACTTGAAAAGGTCCAACACCTTCTTCACACTTCCAGAATCAAAATATCAGGACCCTAGTAAAAAGCTAGCACAACTAAAACAATAAATCATATCCTGTGCAAGTTTGAAGCACATTATTACTACTTTGCAAGTCCCCTGTAAACCATCAATTATGGTAATATATGTCTCTGCTAAGACATGCACACCATCCAGAAAGAATGATTCAGGTGGACTATCAAAATATACAAGATAAAATCCTGATCACAGACTAAGTATCTTCCACAGCTTGCCTTAGGTTTATACGAGTTACCATTACAATTGCTCTTCTTTGCACTTCCCTGCTTAGCTCCCTTCTCCTATCTTATTTTTCCCACCAAAAAGTAAAATTTATACTACAATAGAATAATAGCCAGCACAGAATCGCTATTCAAGGATCACTCAAAAAAGAACAAGTTATTTAATTTGAGTTACAATGTGGCATAACATGAAAACCCAAGTAAACATGCTGAACAACTGAAGTGTTAAAGACATCTCAAACTAAGCTTTTTAATTTGCTAAAAATCTAATAACAGGGCAACATTCCACAATGTCAAATGTTGATCCTTTGAATGCCTTAAGTCATTTCTCGAACCATAGTCCAAATAGATATTGCAGGAGCCAGATCACATCTTACCAGAAACTATGCAACAGAAACAGCAATAGTCTATGATTTCTTAAGTGCCAAAATTACCCAGTAAGGTATTACTTAAATCCATAATCCAATGCAGTGTTCCACCATTGCTTCTCGCACTCCAGCAGATCTGCACATGAATAAACACCAACACCAAACATTGTTCCTTAGTAAACATTATAAACACGTCCATCAACACCCATCTAAATTAGTCAGTAGAAACAGTGACAGTAAATTGATAACAGTTTAAAATTCAAGCTGAATTGGCTTTAATACACGAGGGAATGGTTGCGCAGGGATGAACTACAGTTGAAGACCAATTTCTCCACTGGCCAAGTTCTCCCAGGGTTGAATTGGGCAGGTTAATCAGGCAAATCATAAAGGAACTATTTTGTCGGGTTTTGATAGGTAACTTTGAGCCCAAATGAGCTTGGAATTTGTTCATGTTCAATTCTTTTTCAACTAGGCATTTAAGTACCTACATAGGTGAACATGCCTAACAAGGAAGTCATATACAAAGTGAGAGACTGCTTTATATGGATTTAAACAAGAGAAAATATGAACGAATATATAGAATATGAGGAGCACTATAAATTACCCAGCACAGCATAACATTAAAGCCTAACTGAGAGCACTTATTTGGGCTTCTTTTACCTAAGGTCTTGGATGAAATAGATGCCCAATTAAGAGGAATTCATCATACAATAAACTCACAGAAAAACCACCAAATTACTTTATAATCATTAATCACTTTAGTATTACATAAAAAAATACAACATCCAGAAAGTTAAAATTGCAACAGACATTATGCACACACTGAAAGTTCAGGCGTGAATAACACTAATTCAAAACCTAAACAAATTATTAAAAAAAAAAATTAAAAATTGATGATGTAGCTGAAGAAAGTAGATCTATTGTGAAAATGTGCAGCAAATAAATGCAAATATTAAAAATTGTTGCAGATTGAGATGAGAAATAGATGAGCATACATTCAAGAGTTTGGTGAAGTGAAGAAAGAGAATCTCATTTTCATTTAGTCCTCTTCTTCTGCATCTTTATTCTTTTTCTTCTTCTTCTTTTTCTTCTCACTCTTATCAGCCTCAGCATCACCCCCACTAATGCCCATAGGTGATCCAGAGGCGGTGCCATCCTCAGCCTCCTTGTTCTTCTTCTTCTTTTTCTTCTTCTCAGACTTCTCCTTATCAACTGTGACAGCTTCATCCTTATCTTCATCCTCCTCTATCTTCACCTTCACAGCTTTCTCTTCATCAGATAAGGCAGCATCACCATTCTCCTTCTCCTTCTTCTTCTTTTTCTTCTTCTCTTTCTTTTCAGTTTCGACGAACTCTGACACCTCTTCAATCTCCTTCTTAATCTTCTTAGCAGGAACTGTAACAGGATCATCAGTACTTTCATTCAATTTTCGTTTGCGTTGCTCCCCATCAATCTCTTCCTTCACATCAGTCTCTGCCTTCACAGTGGGTTCCACAGCAGCTGCAAGACTTGCAACCATAGAATCCCCTCCTGTAGGCAGAACCACATTCCTTAACCATTCTGAAGGAGTATTCTCATTTGGCTTCCCATGTTTATTTAATTTTCCCTCAGTAATCAGTTTCTTCTTCATGGCTGCCCTTGGTCCCAAGCCCCATTTCCTTGGGTAAGTATCCCGATCCATGACCACCCTCTTAATTCTTGCCACAACACCATGATCACAAGTTGCCATTACAGCAGTTGTCATCTCTGCAATGCCCAATGCAATTGCCTCTCCTTTGGTAGTCATAAGGACAACTTCCTCACCATTCTCAATTTCATTTTCAAATCTCAACAACCCTGGAATCATCAATTTTGCACCATAACAAATCGCATTCACAGCAGAATCCTTCACAACCAATCTCTTATAACTAGTTAAGACCACTTCAAGTGGCATAATAACCCGTCTCAAATAACTCTCATCCCTGTAATTATCATAAACCCATTGAGCATCCATAACATCGTGCATTGTAACCATGTTATCTTTCTCACCCAAAATCCCAGACCGCACCCTACGAAGCTCCTGCATATGCCCTCCCACGCCAAGAATCAGGCCCAAATGCACACATAATGTCCTTACATAAGTTCCCGCCTCGCAAGAAATCCAAAAAACAACTAAATGCCTATCTGGGTCGTACTCAAGAAGCTTACTCTCATAAATCGTCCTAATCCTAAGTTGCCTTTTTACAGCAGAAATCAAAGGTGGCCTCTGGAACACCGCTCCAGTTAGGGTTTCAAGCGCCCGAGCCACCTTGGCAACATCGGGCACTGAAGAGTGTAAACGGGCAACACAGACATATTCTTTTCCAGCGCCTTGCTGGGATTTCACAAGGCGGGTGGCTCGATCGATACACACTATGAGATTTCCAGTCACTTTAGGATCGAGGGTACCGCTGTGACCGGTTTTTTCAACTCGGAGAATGCGCTTAATCCAAGCGACAACCTCGTGAGAAGATGGGTTAGCGGGTTTATCAAGATTGAGAATGCCGTACCTGATGTACTCAGCCAGAGGACGCTTGAGGGGGGAATAACCGGAGGGAAGAGGAGTGTAGTGCCCTGTGCGTACATTGAGACGGTCGTAGTTCTTGAGAAGGATTGGCCACTGAGAGGTGTCTAACGAAGGAGTGAAGCTCTGGGGTTTGATTAGGAACTCACCGTCCTTCTGAGTAGGATCGGAACCGAATTCGACAACATCAAGGGCTTCTGTACGGCTCTTATTCTTCTTCTTTTTCTTCTCGGAACGCGAAAGCTCGAGCTCAGACATGGCTCACTGTGTTGTGATTGTCGTTGTTATTAGGGTTTTGGAGGTGGCTAGAGGAGGGAAGAGGGTTTTAGAGGAAATGAAGATTTTATAGGGTTTTTTGGGTTTAGGGCATCAGAAGTTCAGAACCATCTACAATCACGGGCAGAGTCTCGGGTCGAGCCACTATAAACTAGAAGGCGGTGCTATTTGCTGGGTTTGGACTTGGGCCCAATTTTGGGCTGGGCTAGGTGGCAACAAGTTTCCAAAGAATGAACCGTGGACGAATTTTGAGCCCCTTGAGCATTTGGCCCATTAAGCATTTCAATCCAACAATGGATCCACTTTTGAACTGAGGGAGCCATAATGATTAATGACCTTGCATTGCCAATACTTCCACCTCAAATTGAAAAATGTTTTCTTACCAAATTATTTCATCCAAATATTAAGTGGTGGCTTGCATATATTTCTTATTTTTTTTGTTTTTAAAACAAAATTGGGTAATAACTTCAACATAAAATATATAAATTCTTATGACAACAATTTTTAATGGCGATTTCTAAGAATAACCTATATTTATATACAATTTTAAAAATAATCACTCACATGAAGTGATGACATCCTCATCGTGTCTCACATGATTATACTCCTAACATACACCCCTTACAACCCCATGCAAATATGATGCCCCTTACCATAATTGGGATGACAACAAGATGAGTTTTGGACAAGTAACATCCTTCAAGATTAAAATAAGGATGATAACAAGATGAGTTTTGGACGGAGTTTCCCATGTTCACCTTGCACTACGCCTTCCCTTATCTTTCTCTTTACTTTATCATATATCTCTTGTTCTTCCTCACATTCCTGTCTATCTCTTATTGTATGTATAAACTTATTTTCCCATCATCACCTAAAATATTTATAAATAAATATTTCTAATAATTTTTTTATTATACAAGAAAATCTAATATTATAATAATATATCAACTTAAAAATTATTTTATATAATATTTTTTTATAAAAAAAGAATCTATTTTATACAATATTATTTTATAAAAAAGAATCTTTGTTGGTTAGGAAGTCGAGACACTTTTCAATCATACCAAATTTCATTAAGTCAATTTTCCATCCTCCATGATACATTCTTTTTGTATCACATTATGAGGATATAGAACAATTGACCAAAAAAAATTAAAATTAAAAAAAAAAAAAAAAAACTCTTGAAATAAAATTTTAAAAATTTAATTATGTTAAAATAGATATATTTTATAAATAATTAAAATATTATGATTCTTATGAATTATTTTTAGAAAATTAATTTTTTTAAATATTTTATTTGCATTAAAAATTAGTAAATAAAAAAATTAATTAAACTTTCTTTAAAATTTATATAAGGCAATATTTGAATCTACCTTGAATCATCAAAGGTTTTAAAAAAGTCTCAAACTCATTTAGTTTAATATTAAACCTATCTTATTAGGGGTAAGATGAATATCTAGAAAAACTCATCTCATTGTTATTCTTGATTAAACAAACAAATTCCGACATCTAGAAGGTTCTCGTGACTTTTATAACTTACAAAATTTGTATAACGTATAGCAAAAAAAATTTATTTTTTTTAGCATAAAGCAACTGAAGTTTGATTTATGTAAACATATGCCATCTTTGTGAATAACCTTTTACACTATGACTGAAACAAAGGAATTTGGACGAAAAGAAGCAAAAAATAGCTCAGGCGAGAAAAGGAAAGAAATGATTTTATAAAACATAATTGAATGCTTCTTAGAATAAATAGCATGAACGTTTGACAAAGTCTTATACGGTATTTGTTTTTATATCGCTTTCTTTTGAAACAAAAACACGGTCAATTTAATACGTTTTGATACGAAAACTGGGGAGACCGTTTTTGTTTTTGTAAAATATTTTTTTTAATTGGAAAACGCTTTCATTTTCATATTCTCTATAGCAATGGCGTTCGGATTCAATGTCAAATCAAGCCGCGTACGCCTGCACTTCGGAAAAAATAAACAAAATTGAAAAGAATGGTCACGTGGGGGATTGCTGAGTTAATTTATTTGGTCATGGAGGTCAGGAGTTGGTTGGAGATGAGTTGAAGCTTCCTCGTTCCTTGTTGAGCCATCTAACCGCGGGTCCACCGGGCAGACAATCAAACAGTCTCCTCCAATGACTAGGACTGAACCCCGATTTTGTACTCTACATATACCCCAAAATTCCTCCCACATCCCCATTTTATCTTATTCTGTATTCACGGGATAAGATAGATAGGAAAATATATTATCTACTGTTTTTTTTATATTTATTCTATATGAAATATGTTAATTCTAAACTAAGATATATGGAACCAAAAATTAATTTTTTTCAATAATTATTTTTATTTTTTTTATATTACTTATTTTTTAGAACAAAAAATTTTGATTAAAAAAAATTAAATTCATGATTAAAAAATAATTAAAAATTTTATACAATATATTATAAAATAATACTAATATATATATATATATATATATATATATATATATATATATATTGAGTAATATCATATAAATTTTTTATGCGTAAATTGTAAATATTTTAATCAATAATATTGTTAATAAGTCAAAAAATATATTTCCTAAATTTTAAGTTATTGAACAATTTCTAAATAATACTAAATGTAAGAATTTTTTTGATTTTTTAATGTAAAATATTAAAATTTGATATAATTTTAACTTTGAACAAATATATAACTTTGAAAAATAATATATATTTCATTTTAGTTTTTTTTATTCATTTTGAAAACTAAATGTAAATATGACATAACATATTAAATTCCATTTGATATATATACAAAGACATCATATCGCATTGAAAATGATATCGTAAAATATATATTATCTAATGAGATATGATATGTCAATTTCATTTTATCTTGTCCCATCAACCAAATGTAGCGACATATTCGATGGACTTGACATAGTATGAAATAAAACAAGAAAATATAACATATCATACATATTTCATGTTTGATAGATAACATATCATATCTCATATTTGATAGGTAATGGAATAAGATCACTTATCTTGTCCTCTATTTAACTAAACATGAAATAAGAGAAGTTCTCTAATCACTTATTTTATCAAATGTTTAACTGAATATAAGTAATAAAATCTATTATCCAATATCTTTTTTATATCTCTTCTATATATGATACAATTAATTTCAAGTTGAGATATAAGATATAATATTCCATATATCATTAATTAATTTATTTTTAATCATTTATAATTTTTTTAATTAACTATTTTTTTTAAATTATTCTTTTTAATTAAAAACTTAAATTCGTGGTTAAAAAAAAGAGCTACAAATATATTTATAAAACATATTAAAAAAATAATATTAATATATGTATTATTTAATACACATAAATTATATTTTTATATTTTGAATAATATTTATATATATTTTACAAACTAAAATATAAGCATAACTATTTATTCGTTAACTTAAATAACATATCCTAAATATCGTGCATTACATATACTACCTTACCGTATCATGTCGATAAATATTCAAGGAAATTATATCTTATATAATCTTACAAAATACATTTCAAATCCAATGAGATGTGATAATATACGTATTATATCATATGTTATCTTTGTCAACCAAATATAGGTTTAGTGATTAAATATCATTACACATCATAACTAGGTTTTCATAGGAGTAATATTTACATATATGATTGAAAATAGAACATTCATGAATGAGGAAAGTTCTTATTCTGAATGAGATAATATTAAATCATTGTTAACTTACGTTTTTATCATGTATCCTCACTCAAACGATGAGGTTAAAAAAGGAAAAAATAGGACATTCTTAGAGATATACAACCATGTTATTTAATAATCCCAATAGTAAAAAAAAAAAAAAAATGTTTGAAAAATTCATCGGATGGTTAAGATTAAACCGTGACAATATTAAGGATATAATAAGTGGATTATTCAAGTACCAAATTATTGAATTTATTTAAATAATGTTTAATTTTAATAAAATTATAAGAAATAGTTGAAAAAGATAATGGAGTGGAATTCAAGTAAGGTAGAAAAAGTCGTCATTTTCAACTTAAATATACAAAAGTCGAAAAAGGAAGTTAATTTTATTTAGGAGATGTAGTTTCAATTTGTATTTAGAAACCATATTTAGAATATGTAACAAAAATAAATTTACTATTTTTAAAATACGGTTGAACAAAAAAACCCCAATATCACATCTTCATGCTCGTAAGATAGCTAAAATGAACAAATATGTGAAATAATTCTCAAATTTGAAACTATTTGAACAAAAAAACTATCATTTTGATCAAAATTTCAAATATTTTTATTTGCATTTCTATCTGATCAAGTATCATAGGATCCAGCTGTGTGAACACCTATTAGCCAGAGTCATTATCAGCTGCAACCCTAAGTCAATCATAATGGGGTTAAACTTTATACATCACTAATCATAGGCCAGCCGTACGAGTGGAGGCATCATCCCAAACTCTACCATCTAAAACAATTTCTCTAAGCTTTATTAAAAGTCACTAGGAGCCTTAATTAGAATTTCGAGGAACTTTATTACAAATCAGGAACAGTGAAATTTTGTGCTAATTAAAAAAATTGACCCACTGACTCGAGAAAATCAACCATGCACGCCTTCCGTATGAATTTGAGAATTGACAATCGTACAAGGCAAGCCACCTTCAAATCTTTCTCCACTGGTAAAAATTGCTCTAAGATTGCTTTGCAGAATCCCAAAAGGATGGTTTACGCATCCCCAAATGACTCCATTCAAGGCACCCCGACTAAAAGCATTTTACTCAAAAGGATTTTTAGGACAAGCATTTGATAATTTATTTTTAATATTTTAAAAAATATTTTTTCATATATAATATTTTATTTTTAATGATTTTATACATTTATATAATTATTTTTTAAAATAATCCTTAAAAAATAATTAAAAATAGTAAAAGACAATATCCCCTTAAAACATCTCATTCTTTGTTTTCTAAAACAAAAAATATAAAATAATTTTTTATTATCAAATTTACTTTTATGATTTTTATTTAAAAAAATAAAAAATTGTTCTCGAAAATAATTATTACATAGGTCTCATATTTAGTATAAATATGTTTTTTTTACTCATGATGTTTTTATAAAATATTTTTAATTATTTTCTACCATTTTTTTAGAATTATTTTTAAAAATGATTACATGTCTATATATTAAAAATAAAACCCTAAATATTAAAATTATTTTAAAATTACATTTAAAAACATTAAAAAAAAAATATCTTAAGTTTTTAAATAGATTTTTATTTTATAAAAATTAAACAACAAATTAAAAAAATTATTATCCAAAACTGTTTTTGAAAACGAAATAAACCCGATTTTCTAACACGTAACATTTTCAATTTAATGGCACGTTTCTCGGGGGAGAAATTGGAGGGTGACTAGAAGGCATTTGAATCATATGATGCGTAGATGTGACTTTTTAAATATGAATTTTTATCTTGTAGCTGTATGTTATTGACCAGTATAGGAAAAAGAATAGAAAAAGCGAAGCCAGGTGGAAGGCTTACATGAGGAGGAAGTCAAAAAGAGGAAACGTCGGCAATTAAAGGATATTTGTCATGAGAAAGCTGTAGTTTTCACGTTTGTTCTTTTCTCCCCTTTTTATTTTTGGCTTAAATAATTGTTGTAATTTTAATTTTAAATAATTTAGAAAAGAGAATTCTACCGTGCCTTCCGGAGGTATTATGTCTTGATTTTTTTCACTTATTTATAAAATATTAAAAAGCATATTAAGTTTGATTTTGCTTACTAATATGTGATAATGCTTAATTATTCGACTTTTGAAAAGAAGAAAAAGTTAGGAAACATAATGAAAACTCTTTGAATATTATTTATTCCTCGGATGAAATTAAAAGTTATTCCAAAATAGTTCATTATCAATTTAAGAATTTTAAGAAAAAAATGGAAAATTTTATATTTTTTGTTATGATTTTCTTTATAATTTTTGGAAATCAAGAAATCAAATTAGTAAAATTACTAGACAGCAATTTTTTCTTAAATTGAAAAAATGAAATCAATTTTTAAAATTTTTTATTTATAAAAATTTAATTTTCATTATTTAAAATGTAAAATATAAGATAAAGATTAAAGACAAACAAGTGGAACGAAAAGTCCAAATTGACATAAAATAAAAAATTTGGAAATTGAAAACCAGGGAGCAGGGATGCAGAGTCCGACACTGTAACCGGCAGAGATGCCATCGGACGGCTGAGAGGGAGAGCGGCGGGAATGGAAGGCTGAGATGAACCCGGGAAAAGCGCGTCAAAAAATCCGTGTGATTTATTGAAAGAGACGTGGAGGAGAAAAGAGCAGATGTGTGTATAAGTGAAAAATGAATCTGAAAAAAAATTGATCGAAAAAATATCTGACAACATTAAACAGTGGCTCAAACACACGCGGTCAGTTGCCCGAAATCTCGGCGGGCAGGTCCAGACTCCGAGGCCACTCTCATTACTTAGATTGCATTGGCCTTCAACTCAGCCGCGCCACCAGCATCAGCCCCACCCGCCCATGACCTCCGTGGACGGTGGCGCGTGACGACGGGCGCGGGCGGCCTGGGGACTTATATGCTGAAGGGGAAGATAGGAGGAGATGGGTCAGGGATTGAGTTGTGGTGAAGGCGCTGATTACAGGTTTTTGGGTGCCGTTGAGGATGGGGACGTGGATTTGGTGGAAGCTATGCTGGAGGAGGAACCTAGTCTTTTGGAACAGAGGGGTGGCAATGGGAGGCTCCCTGCGCTTCATTTGGCAGCTGCCAAAGGTCGGATCGAGGTGGGTTTGTGTTTTTCTTGATTGATTTCTTGATGGGTTTTGGTTTTCTTTGGAAAATTTTTTGATGGGTGTTTATCTGTGGTGCATGGTGTGGTGATGGATAGGTGCTTTCTTTGATTTTGGCTCGGTCTGTCAATCCGGATGTCTTGAATGGGCAGAAACAGGTGATATTTTGTTCTTGATCAGTGTTTGTTTCGACATGGAACTCTCATTTTTCCTTTTTTGCTTCTGATCGGGAATGCTTTCACTTCTGTTTTGGTTTTTTGTTTTTTCCTCTCTTCTCCACCTCTTCTGTGGATTGATTTCTTCTGTTTGGAATTGATTTAGACGCCTCTTATGTTGGCTGCAATGCATGGAAAGATATATTGCGTGCAAAAGCTTCTTGAAGCAGGAGCGAATGTATGTTTCTTCATATGAGCTCTGATGGTCTTTTTTGAATTTGGCATTTGAACTGTAATAGAGAAATTGATGTTGGGTTATAATTGAAACTTCTTTCAGATTTTGATGTTTGATTCTCGTCATGGAAGAACCTGCTTGCATTATGCTGCTTACTATGGCCATTCTGATTGCCTCCAAGCTATTCTTTCTGCTGCCCATTCCACCCCTATTGCAGTTTCTTGGTAAGGTTTTATTTTTCCCCTTCCTTCCCTGTTTCTCTCTTTCAATTATCAATCATCTGATTTATATTGTCTGGTATGGATTGGAGAGCAGGGGATTTTCAAGATTTGTGAATATAAGAGATGGAAAGGGAGCAACTCCGTTACATTTAGCAGCCCGCCAAAGGAGGTCTGATTGTGTTCATATCCTCCTAAGCCGTGGCGCATTAGTCTGTGCTTCAACCAGTGGATACTGGTAATTTATTTTAGTCTCTGCATTCTGCTCAATTGTTAGGTGTCATATTTGCCCTTCTAATTCATGGAGGTTATAACTGCAGCTACCCGGGAAGTACACCCCTTCATTTGGCAGCTCGTGGAGGGTCCTTAGATACTGTTCGGGAATTGCTTGCATGGGGAGCAGATCGACTTCACCGAGATTCATCTGGGTAAACCTCAATAATCATATCTTGACAGGCATTTTTTTTTGGTTCATTTACTCTGTTTCTGAAGTATATAATGCAGTCTCCCAGCAACTAAGGTAACTAAATTTAGCTTGCACTTGGTGGACTCTTTTTTTGATGCTCAACCCCTTTAGACAATCTGAAAATTGCCTTCTCCATTAAAGAGCTACTTGGAAATAATTGAAGATGGGAATTTAAACTTTAATTATAAAACAGAAGGAGAAAGTCGTCTTCACAAATCTGCATTTGATATCACAGGAAAGATCCAAGAACTCATTTTAGAAAACTTCAACTCCCATGTGCATGCATTAACTGTTGCACAAAGGAATGCATTCGTGCTTACCTACTTATATTTGAATTTGTGGGTATGAACTCTTGAAACTGCATTAGAATGCTAAAAAAGTACTAAAAAAGAATGTAGGGAAATGACTTTTTGGGCAACATCATTTTCATTTTATGGAAAATAGCTGCCTTTTTATGCCTCTTTGTGTTCATACTATGCCATTTGCAGTAAGAAATCTTTAGTATGTTCACATGCCTCAGGCAAAAGAATTCCTACTCCACTTCTCCTGAGAGCATTGCTGCATCCCTATCCCCATAGTCCTAATATTGTACGAGTTCTGCTTCATTATTTGATGGCTAGAGTCTAGTTAAAAGTTTCTGAAGGTCTGCTTTTGGAACTTACCATTAAGGGATGCGTTTCTACAGGAGAATACCATATACAGTTGCCATGAAACACAAGCATGGAGCATGTGCAGCCTTGCTGAACCCTTCAGCAGCAGGGCCCCTTGTCTGGCCATCACCTTTGAAGTTCATCAGCACACTTAACCCAGAGGCAAAAGCCCTGTTAGAGAGGGCCCTAATAGAGGCAAACAAGGAGAGGGAGAAGGCCATATTGAAGGGAACAATCTACTATCTTCCATCCCCTTTGCATTCTGATGGTGGGCTTGATGATGATGCCTCTGAGGTAACACACTTCCTCTTCATTGAGATGCATACTTTTCATTTCATACCCTTACATTTATATCATGCCCCAGTTGAATTTTAAAATCCGTCAGCAAAAGAAGTTGTGTGCTTAAAGATCTATCTAATGATCCTGGAAACAAATTGGAATTGTTTTCTTTCTATGTCCTGTCCAACAACCTCCTGCAGATATTCTTATTTCCGTATTTTATTTTATTTACCCAATCAGTGAGATCAATTTTAGGTTTATATACAAAGCCCAGCTATGTCTTTACAATTTGGAGATGATCAACAAAATGGCCGGGAATTCTCTTCTAGGAAATCCAACTTCTGGCTTGAATTTCAAATATGTTGCATATCCAAACAGTTCAATCTTATAAGATCTGGAACTCAAAAATTTTTTAGCAAAGAAGACAATGCTGTGAGTGTTCAGATGCAGCAAAAACAAGTTTTTACTTGAGTGAGCTCCCTTTATATTTTTTGTTTCATGTTTATTAAGGTAGGCATGAATCAAACATCCATCATCCAGAGAAGCATTAGTATATAATATCACCATATTTGCTTCGCTATTTGGAATCATCATTCGGTTGTGCCCATTACTAAAAATCGATGACAATTGCTTTTCTTATTTTCTGGGAAATTCTTCTCAAACAGGCCAGCGAAGCCGAGCTATGCTGCATATGCTTTGACCAAGTCTGTACGATTGAAGTCCAAGAATGTGGTCACCAGATGTGTGCCCATTGCACCCTGGCGCTATGTTGCCACAACAAGCCCAATCCTACAACGGCCTGTCATACAGTTCCAGTTTGTTGCCCCTTCTGCCGAAGTGTCATTACCAGATTAGTTGTGGCCCAGATCAAGACCAACGATGACACAGAATTGGAAATTAGTCCCACAAAGCCAAGAAAATCGAGAGAAGGTCGAAATTTCAGCGAAGGAAGCAGCAGCTTCAAGAGTTTATCTGCAATGGGCTCATTTGGGAAGATGGGTGGGCGCAATCCAAGAAAGGTTGCCACCGAATGCAGCGAGGAAGTTGATAAGCCTTGATCAGTTCACTTCCAAGCCTGGACCTCATTAGGTGTGTAGCTCGAGCTCCAGTTTCTTCTATACAAATTTTGATAATAATTAAGGTCATTGAGAAGTATAAGAGCTCAAGCAAGATGTATTTTTTGTAATGGGTTTGGTTTTGTTGGATCTTCTTGTAATACCCTGCTCCACTCTAGTTTACAGATGCAGCAATGCCTTCAATGTTTGGTTGTGTAATACCACATGTTTTGATTATAAGAAAAGGCCAAGATTCTTAAACTGCTGCTCAACCATTGTGGATATTTTCAATTTCGTTTCCAAGCCAGTGTTAATCCACTCTTTTTCAGTCTCTTGTGGAAGAATGGAAAATTTTGTTTATTACCTTAGATTTTTGCTTGGGCCACCTCTCTCTTTCTTCACTGTAAAACAAAGCTGCTCCTAGAAATGATCACATGGATAACATCGAATTTTCTGATGAAATGATGACAGCGCCGATCGCTGTTGAGAAACCCAATCAATATAGTAAGGGATAAGGGTAAAAGCACTGTAAGAATATTTTGAAAGGCACGGCTTTAAATGAAAGAGAGAGTCCTAATATTGTATTAGGCCTTAAAAGACTACACTAATCAATAAAATGAAATTGGAGTAGTCTTAACAAGGCTGGTTCCTGAGTCCTGACAGACACCCTGCAAATCAATAAAAAAGACCCTCCTCAGGTGAGTTGGGAATTTACTATTCAAGGAGGAGAGAGCCATCTCTTGAAATAATGCAATTTGAAATTGAATTCATGATCATGAACATGAGATCCAAACCCCAAGAAGAAAAGAAACATAAAAAATAGTTCAGCCAAGCTAATCATTTAAGTAGTTGTCCGCACAGACATGGAAACAATACTCCATACCCATTATCATGCTCCAACAAGTCTCTGTTGGATTGTCCTCCATCCTCCGAACCCAGGGGGGTACTAGACCGAGGAGCAACTTGGTCACCAATGAACAGAGAGTTTGTATCAGGAACAGGCAGTGCATTTGAGAAATCATCAGGCCCTGGAATTGTTGGGCTCTGATTTCTCCTGTAGCCCGTGGCAGCTCTCCTCTCTGCCTCAAGAAAATGACCGAGGGATGGTGTATCTTTCATGCAAACTGCGTCGGTGTTTAGCCTTGAGCACAGAGAAAATAACCAAGTTTTGGACTTGTAGTTCTTTTTGTCTTTGAGGGTTTCTGACATTCTTCCCCTTGTTGATCTTCTTGAGAGGTCTAGAATGCTCGACAGACCTATGAGGCTCCCGAGAGTGATGCTCTTGTCATGGAAGAATGAACCAGTGGACTGAAATCCATCATAATTAAAATTCAGAGACAACAAAAATCGAAACAAAATCATGGACTCTTTAATCATGTTGAAATTGATTCACGTATGCAGTTCTCTATTCTTGATAATGAAAAAGCACATCCTCCAGAGGTTGATCCGGTGTCATATTCCTATAGAATCTAGCTTACCCTGCCTCTGAACTCAATTGCCCATGCCAGTTCTCTTCTGGTATTGAGCATTAAAAGCAGCATATGATATCAAGTCTAGAAAAAGATGAATTTATTAAAGGCTCCATGGAAACAAATAAAAGAGACGACACTTCCTGAAATGCCATCATATCATACAAAATCATGTGGAGAAAGTAAAGTGATTTGGGCTTATAATCAGCCGGACCCAGAAAATAAAATGACATTAAAAACTGCTGGTACAGAGGGTAGATGTGAAGCTTGAGAGAAATGATGTTCTGTTAGCTGGTATTTAAATGTAAGAATCAATAGACCTAAAAGATTAAATGGGTATGACTCTGTTAGGTGCTCTGTGTATCTACATTGAAAACCTGAACAATTTCACAGGCTTTGTCATATTTCAATACTTTCCCTGTTCTCCGGAGCACGAATGAAAAAAGGAAACACGGGTATAGTCAAACAGATATTCCTATAATGTCTATCAAAGAACTATTCACTGTAGTCTAGACTCTAGAATCAAACAGAGCCCTAAAACTAAATAAATAAAAATAAAAATAATAATAAATATACTGCTGACCTCTGTGTCAAGATCTGAAGAAGAGTCAGTGTTGGTGGGAGAAGCAGTGAGCAGAGTGCTGAAGGAGACTGATCCAGAAAGATTACGATTTCTCACCAAGCCAACTCTCAAATTTACTGGCTGCAATCCAAGCGGCCATCCATCCTCCTGCCGTCAAAAAATGAATCAAATTAACCAAATGGGATCAGGTCAAATACCCATAAAACCTCCAGTGAATCTAGAGCGGCACCTATGATAACACCAAAACACCATTAGAGAGAGAGAGGGAGAGACAGGACAAATGGGTACCTGTTGAGCCATATCCCCTATTTCAGCAGGTACCGGGAAGAAATGGGACTGATTGATGATAATGTAAAATACTAACAGAAGCCCGGTGAGGTGACCTCAGAGAAAGAAAAGGACTGTCATTTCCGCCACTATTGACTATAGTAATGCTACAAATAAAACAAAAGCAGGAAAAAAAAATGCCAAGGAGACAGTAATGATGTATAAGTGTTGACAGGAAAGGGTGAATAAGAATAGAGAAATCCTAAAGCAACATAGGAGGTGGAGTGGTGTGTGAGAAGAATGAGTGATAGAGAAGAGGGGCTGAGAGAGAGTGAATGACGTCTTACCATTCCTCTGAACACCGCCTTGGAGGCAGTATTTGATGGTGGAAGTTGAGAGAGAGTGGCTGAATCAATAATTTTGTACACGACTCTCTAGCCTGAGTAGCCTCTTACCAGGCTGCCACTGTGAAAAAGGAAACTCACTCTGCCACCCACGCACTGCACCTCCCCACTCACTACTGCGATGAGGGGCATTTCTGGAATTTAACGTTACAGGTCGAATCACCCAATTTTTGGATTCATATGTAGAAGAGATATTAAAAATCATAATATGAGAGAATTTTAATTTACATAATAATAAATTACTTTTATTCCTGTATCTCTCAATCCTGCAGTGTTGCCATGAATTTCATGCAAAGATTAGGATTGAAAAGCTTTTAAGAAAATACATTCAGAAGCAAATCATCCTCAGATGCTATTTTTCTTTGGACATAGGAGATTCCCATTAAAGGACTGAAATGTTGAAAAGGGCAGGATTGTGCTTTTGGTGTACATCAACTCTTTCGTCCTGTCTGCTGTCACTGAGCTCGACCTTTTTCTTTTTGGTCCACAAGTTGTTCTTGTAATCCAGTCATGGACAAGCTAATGATCGAGTGATGCACAGCAGCACCAAACATTTGGTGTCTTTTCCCACATCCACCATTGGATCGATGTTCTACATTGATCATACAATATTACCAATGACACACACACACCCTCCTCATACATTTTAATCTCTCCTCAAAGAAAATGTGCCACATTTGGGGCCTTGAAAAAAATCTATGGTTGATAAGCAATCACAGCTTTAAGGTGTGGCTGCACAAAAGGCCTCCTTGAGACAATAGGTAAAACCAGGAGGAGCTGCGCTGTATCACTTATTCTGGTCTTTGTTCCTGGAATGGATTTCTCTCTTTCTATTTTCAAAGTCAAATTGAATCAAATGGTACAAGTTACAGAGTGCTTTCAAATAGTACAGGGTTACTGTGGGGTCTCAAGAGAATTTCCTTCTCTTCATTTTTCATTCCTCATTTCTCAGTATCCTACAATTGTGATAATTTCTTTATCTTTGGCCATGGTTCCCTCCAGGTCGATACTCTCCTATTCCTAGCAGGTCCTGCGAATTCACAGTTATAGATAGATTAGCGGAAATTGGGACTTACAGTGTGTCATATAAAACATGGAACAACAGTTAGTTGATAACATTATACTGTAAGAGGTAAACTTCTTGCAGGCATTGGGACTAGCAATCAGAGAGAATAAATCAATGGAATTCAAAGAAAAGAAAAATTGGAAATGAGCATTGGCATAAATGGGAATTGGGAAATGGAACAATGCGCTCAAGTTTATCTCCAAACTTTAATTAATGTAATGGTGGTGATACATTACAACCTAGCCTATTGAGACATTCAGTCGATAACCAAGGAGCCTCTGAAGCATGAAAGCATGTTAACAGATAAGGCATGGTTGCAGCACTTCCAAACTAATCTAATTCAGCTATTGTCTCTGGGTTCTCAAATGTAGTTCAAATCCTATACTTGTATTTTGTTTATGTAGTCTATAGAATGGAAGGTCTCATATTCTCTTTTTCATTGCATTAAAGATGCCCACCAACTAATGAAGCGCATTCAAAATTTGGATTCCAAATTTTGTATTCAATGTTTTCTTGTTTCTTCCATTAATTTTTCCCTCGGTTTCACAATGCTATCAATCATCACTATTTTGCATGACAAAAAGTAAGCTTCAAGAAACTATGAGAAAATAGTTGATACAAATAGTGCAGTCCGAGATGGAATGCTAGCTCAGTGAAGTTTGAACCTCAGACCAGATATAATGTATTGGCACATTGTTTCACTATTCTTTCCACATTCTTTGTGCTTCTTTCAAATGTTCATTATCCAATTGGTTTGTTGAAGTTATAAGTAAAACAATTGTTTTACTTGGGCAAATAATAATAATAAATGACTTCATGGAGGTTCAAAGAAAAGGAAGAAGAATTTTCAAATCAATGTAATGGGGTTAAAGACCAGTATGGCAGATTGAAAATTTGTCATGACAAACTACAGAGTTATATTTGCAGATCTTTAAGGTTTCATTGTTCCCAAATCCAGCTAGTCATTCACTATTAGATGTTACAATGCCTTGTGGCACAAAGTTGAGCAACTGTAAAACCAACATGCCATAAAGTGACCACTTAGAATGAGGGAAATAAAATGAATCCTTTATAAGGTAAGAAATGAGGATAGATTCACAAATGAATGCTCTTGTGGGACATCAGAGGCCTAACCTATTGAGAACAAGATTAATTCAGCCAAGATGGTTGGTAATGTTCAACAAAAAATGAGGCATAATCTATATTGAGAACAAGGTTAATTTGGCTAAGATGGCTGGTCACATTCAAAAAAACCGTTTTTACATTTCACCATCCTTATCTTGGGAAGTGGTTAGGGAACCAGCTTGAATGAGATAGTGAAAGGAACAAGTCATATATAACAAATAGTACATTTCTGTGAGCCTGCAGGGAAAAATGAACTACCTGGCATGCTTTATTTTTGGCTCGGGTTTCTGCTGTGCTAGGAATATCATGATTTGGCTTTAAAAACCTCTTCTCACGCCGTTCACATGAGCCCCATCCATCTGAGAATCTCCCACCCCTAGAAACAAAGATAAAGTATAGAACAGTGATAAAGATGCGACAAAAATATTCATGACACTGGATTTCAATTTTATGACTTTGTTCACAAAATCCAATAAAAAAAAGGGGAAAAACATACTGCATGTATGCCCGAACAACAAATTCAGCACGCTGAACATTACGATTTTCATCAAATTCAATGGTCTTATCCTTGATTTCATAAGAGAGATTAAAGTAACATGACATCTTCCTCCAACCTATAAAACAAATAAGCTCCATGACAAATCCATCAATAATTTTGAGAAAAAAAAGGGCACAGTACTACCTTTATCTTTACCTGATTTTTTAATAAAAGGGTTTCCAGAAATCATAGTGTAATCAGTTTTCTCCAGAATCTGTCCATTGAAATAATACAAACACATTATTTGTTTAAAACCAGACAGATCGAGCAAGCAAATTTGAGGATGGTGGAGGGACAGAAACCTCCAGACGGTTATCAAAGAAACTACATAGTGATGTCCTTAGAAGGCAGGTGCTTGCACAGAGGTGTTTGCGCATGAGCATTAAAGACTATCGGTATAAAGCATCTACACAACTTTGTGCATGAACAGCCATGTCGTTCAGTGTGTTGAACTTTCAAAACCTTGAATTAAATAAGTATGCAAACATGCCTGTGGGTGAAGTAACCATGGATAGAAGTGCAATCAGATTTCAGAAGCTGCCATCTCAATGCCTCCATTAGTATAAGTTGACAGAGAAACATTCTCAGTTCAATTAAACCTGAATCTTAGACTAAATATTGCCCTTGTCTGAGAATCGATATTAGAAACTTGTGAGCTCTATGTATACAGTATACTAACAAGCTAATCATGGGGCCAAGTCTGCAAAACTCATATGATGAGCAGATGAAAGACAAAACAGATGGACAAAGTCCAACACCAAACAGAAACATGATATCCTGCATGCCGAGCAAAATAATAGAGATGAGATGAATAAGACAGATGTTTTGTGTAAGAGCACTCACCCCAAACAATGCTTAAAAACACCTAATAGCATCCAGGGAAAGGAACACAAAAGACTTATGCTGCTTTGAATCCAACTTCTAACTATAATCCTAGCTCAAGTCAAATGAAATGAAAACAATAAAATGATAAAAGAGGAAAATGAAAAACTAAGATTTACCATCTAATCTAATTAGAAATTTAAGACTATTGATCGTGGGTTAAAGCTTAATTGTTAGTGTCACTGCTTGACTTAACACCAAATTTCTGAAGAATGGCTGGTAAGGTTCCTGCTCACAAGGAATTTTCCCACTCTTTTCTCAGGGTAAGCAATGCAAATTTTAACGGATAACCTGCAATAATAATGCTAAAAGGCGACTTGTACAAGCCCAATAGCCCAACAGACTGAACAATTTCTTACAATTAATTCTCTAGCTTTAACAGTTTATAATCTCACATCAGTAGTAGTAAATTTGGGTTTCATCATACAAACACAATCGGAAGCTCATAAACACAGCGTTTAACAGAAAGAAAAAAAAAAAAGGAAACAAGAAAAAGGGGGCCAAGTAAAATCGCAATTGAAATGAAGACAAGAGGAAAAGGGATGACGTAATTAATTACCGCCATAGCTGCATTCTGGTATTCTTTGAACAATGACACAGTAGGAAACTTGCCAAGCAAGCTATGTCCCACATTCTCCTTATCCTCGACCTGCCAACGATTCATCTCCGAACCAAGACTGAACTCCGTCACAGAAAACATTCCGGTCTCCGGGGACGACGACGACGAATACGCGGGCGTCTTCGGCGTGCGCTGCACGTGCTTGACCACAGACAGAGGACTAGTCTCGCTCAATTCCGAAATGCAAGTCCTCGCAATTTTCTGAGGGCGGTGGTGAATCCACGGTTCATGTAAGACCTCGCCCTGGGGCGAAAACCTAATATCTTTTTCTCCGGAGTGATGGTTTCTAGGGTTTTTGGAGAATCTTGGCGGTGGTGATGGATTTGGAGTTTGGTGATTGGCGCATTTGATTGTCAGTGTTTTTCGAGATTTGGAAGTGGAGTGCGAGGCTGCAGCGGAGTCGATTACAGCCCACAATGCGGCGTCATCAAGATCTTTGTCGTCGACGGGGTAGGGGATCGGCGACGCCATTTTTTTCCGGGCGGAGTCTGAATTGGAGTATTGAGGAGCTGGGAACTAGGGTTTTAAGGAGAGGGTTAGCTACAGAGAAGTGACATGGGGTTCCATTGCAGATGTACTGCAGCATCCAGATACACCGTCTCGCTCAAGGGACTGTCCGCGCCCGAAGTCCTTCTTGAATTCAAATTCAAGGACATGGCTTCCTCGAACGGCGTCGTTTTGAGTGGTTTCACATTTTTGTAGCTTTCCCTACCATTCAGGAATCAAGATTTTAAGAGAGTTGAAAATGGAAAAAGAAGTGTTTTTTTTATTAGTTTATACCAATGTTTTCATAGTCGGCTCGAAAAAGTTACCCACTAGTTGGACCGTAGTGACTAATTTATATATTATTTAAAATTAAAAATAATTATAAAAAATTTAAATATATATGAATAAAATAAAAATCAATAATATTATATTTATATATTTGATATTATCAATTTAAATTATATTAATATTTTAAATTTTATTAAATGAAATATGTATAATATTTAAATGTAAATATATTAAAAATGAAAGAAAATTCAATTATTTAATTTTAACTAATTTAATTTTATTTATTTAATATTATAATTTTTTTTAAATCCAATATATATTGCTTTGTTTGGCATATTAGATATCAAAAGGCTTGTAGCCTATTGGTGTCATAGGTTGGTTAAAACTCTCTTGGGTGGATTTTTTAATTGTCTTGTGGGCTCGGAACTCAGCCCACAAAATGGTTAGGGTGGGTGTGGGCTTTGTCATAAAATAACAAGCCTAGTGATGAGATTTTGCCAAAAATTTATATACAGTGGAGCCTTCTATGCTTACAAAAAGAGGGGGTGACTTGAACCGTTTTAGAATTGTTTGACTCCACCGAGTCACTGGTCCGACCGCTGGTTTATGCGGTTCGTGACCGATCCAATGCTTAAACGGTTTAATAGAGTAAATTGGAGCGAAAATACGACCAGTTGATGATTGGACCGATTGGTTCGATCCGATTTTCAAAATAGTGGTTTATACAACTAGAGTCACCGTTCTACGTACAAAAGTTGATTTTATAAAAGAAAGAGGTGTTTGGAGAGTCAAAAACCAGGATTTTAATAAAAATACACCACTTTAAAAAAAAAATGTTTTTACTAATATAATAATTTTTAAAAACATTTTCAAAACTGTAATAGTTAGTGAATCCAAAAAATTACAGAGACAAATTTAAAAAAATTATAGGAACAATTTTAGGGAAGTTGCAAGAATATATCTTTTAAAATTTATATTCAATATGGTCTATTTTCCATAAAACCACAATTATTAATTGAAGTTCCGATTCAAAAATAAAGTCTCAACTAAAGTTTCAGTTTTTAGGTAAAACCTCAATTGACAATTGAAGTTTTGAATAAAAAAATAAAATGATCCAACTTTTACGTGACAATAAAATGAATGTTTTGAATATAAATTTGGTAAAATGATTAAATTTAAATTTTTTCCATAAAAGGATATTTTGACCCAAAACTCAGCTAACTTGCTAAAGTAAATGCAGGTATCGAAGATTTTCACTCCATATGGACAAGGCCATGAGCCACTTGGTCACAAAAATCGTGCCCAAATTGTCTCGATTCATTTGTCTAAACCTTTGCTTATACTGGAGTCCACTATTTCATTCTACCTGCTGCTGCCATTCAATCTTACGTACTTCCTACGCATACCGCGCAACCTATAATTCTTCAATCCTAAACGAAATGCTGAATGTGCTTCCCTATACTCGGCGTACGTTATCACGATGATTCTTTCAAATCTGATCCTTCACCCACTCGTCTTATGACTCTTATCCTAGGCCCTCCCAAGTCCTAGCAGGTTCAACACCCGTCTTCAATCAATCCCATTATCGTCCTTGAGATCTACGACTTCGTCACTGCTCCAATCCATCGTCTTCTCCATCCTCGAATCGTTCACGAAAACTTTCAATTCATCAACTGGCCACTGGAACTTCTGAATCTCTCTCTTCAGCTTCTTCATCTCCCCGTCCTTCTTTTGCCGACCTATTTTTGAAGAAACCGCAGAGAGAAGAGCCGGATCCAAGTAATCTTCGAGCTTCTTGTTCTCCATTTCTCTCACTTTGGCTTCTTTCTTCGTCTGCAAATCCTCACGGCTTCTTACATCGTTCCTGTGAGAAACCGCAGGATTAAACAACGGCAACTGCGAATTGAAAATTGCAGCTGAATTGGATGAGATGTAAATAGAGTAGAGGACCGAAATGAGGTAAGTGGCGGAGAGAGAAGATACGAAGGTCGGATGAGGCGCCGTTGGATCTCTTCTACGGTTGCCAGAGGACTCCAAGCTTCTCCTCTGCTTCGTTCCATTCAAGAGAGTCCCTCTCACAAGTCACAACAGCTCCCCAGTTCCCCAGATTTGTGTGGTTCCCTGGGCGGATGAGTTTACCAACCCAAGTAGATTTGGATTGGGCTTGGTTTTTATTACCACCAAACTGGGCCGATCGAAATACCTCCAGGGGAATGGGCTGGGCTCACCCAACTTCAAAGGAGCCCAAATCCCTCTGCTGCATCCCAACTGAAACTCCCTGATCGTTGAAGGAAAATGAATTTGAGAATCGCTCACATGAAGCCAGACAGTCGCAGTATTTTCTCGAAGCCGTGGAGAAACATCAACTGTGTCCTTGAGCTCAGTGATTAGGTAAATTCCTTTCTTAATTTTACTCTCTATTTGGTTGCTCAGAAAAAAGAGGAAGAGAAGGGAAAAAAATAAGTTTTGAGTTTCCTTCAGATGGTTTGGGTTGATGTCAAATTGAATTACCCAGATGGAGCGTACCAAATCTCATCTAGGTTCTTGTTCGATATTGCAGCTGAAATCTATCTGCGGTCATGTTTTTATAACGCAAACGATTGTTGGGGTCTGTTTTCCTGGTGGCGGTTCTTATAATGACTAATTGGGTCTTCGCGAGGGTAACTATTAATTGTTGTTTTGCTTACATGCATGAACTCCACTTTTAACTGATAAGATGTTGTTGCTATTGTGATCTCAATATTGTTGAAGGTCATCATCGTACTAGTCTAACTCAAGAGAAAATTAGGTATTCTTGCCCTTCTTTTTTTCATTAATCTGCTAAGTCTGCAGTCTTATAATGCATTTAAAGAGTGATAGGGATGCTTTTGTATGATCAGTCCTCGATTTTCTTGTTTGATGAGTGCTTTTAAATGTTCAATAGTTCCTAGGAATATTTTTAGGGTATTTTAGATATCTTAGTTATCTTTTGCATTCACTTCCCTGACAACTCATATAGAAAATACCAAGTATTTTCTGTTTTAAAAATAGAAAGAGTTCGTTTGGTAGTAATTCTAGAAAACGTTTTTAACCTTTCTAACTTGAAATTTTTTATTTTTCAAGTATTAGAAATATTAGAAACACTTCCGATAATCACTACCAAATGCACTCAAAGTAGTAGTAAATGTAATACATCATATATAAAATTCGGGAAGTCTTAGGGGATTACTTTAAAATTTTAAAACATAATAGGTTTTAAAAACTATTTAAAAAATTGAGGTGTTAAAATTTTTTTACTATTTAAAAATTTAAAAATTTTGAAAGTATTTTCAAAGAATGTATGATAAGTTGATATTTTTTATCCTATATTTTATGTGAGTTATTACTACTTCCTGTTTTTTGGAAACAAAAAAAGGAAGTGTATCCAAACTGATACTGTGGTTATTGCCACTTCGGAGATTGATTCTCATTTCTTCTTCTTCTTTTTATATATTTAAATCTGAGTCATAAGCTTTACCCATTGGGGTTGCAAGTGCCCAAACTTGAGTAGGTTTGACAAAAAATATTGAAAAACTCTTTCTTATTTGTGTCATTTTAATCATTCTATTACCGTAGAGGTGCATCTGAGAAATTATAAGTCCTTTTCTTTATTTAGATTTCACTGGCCAAGTGAAATTACTAATAAATATGACTTTGGAGTTAGGAGTTGTTTGAATGGTTGCTAGAAAAAGCAAGATTTGCATGCATGGCACTGTGTGCAAATACACAAATATTAAGAAAAAGCTCCAACAATGATCCTTTTCACTGTTCAAATGCAGTATGGCCCATTTTATTAGCCCATTATCTGAATGCTCTTACATTAGATTAAGGTGTGGAATCGTGTATATGTAAATGGCCTAAACTAATCCTCAGCTCTAATTCTGTGTGTTTTACAGTGAAATTGGGTAGATCATACTGAATTTTCTTGGTGATCTGATATTCAGTTGAAATACCCAACCACCTATGCTTTTGAAGAAAAAATGAATCAGCATTAATCATGTGATAATAAAATAGTTATTATAATTTATAGTATACAAAGAATATGATGAGAAAATTGGGCTTTTAAAATATGAGATTACGCTAAAAGAAACTCCTGGTTTTCCATTTTATAGTTCCAAGGTTCAACCCTCACTCGTGAGAACTAAACTTTTTACAGAATTAATGTTCTAGGCAGAACCTTTGTTGAGAAAAACAAATTATGTTCCCATCTTTACTAATGTGGCAGCATTTAGGTGAGATCCCTGAAGAGGGTGGTCTGGCGACCGATCCTAAGTGGCACCCCAAAATTTTGATAAGCCCTAATTTCACCTCCCACCCCTGCGGTCACAACTACCAAGCCCCATGCTGTTGCTTGGACAGTATGGCTCCCATGGCTACTACCATCAAACCAAGACCATGAGGGAGACCAAGATGGCAATGAATTGCCTGAACTGGAAATAGAAGGTGAGTCACCATAGCTAATTGAAGCTGAGGATGATGAGAATGATTCACTGCTTCCAATTCCAGGGTCCAAACAGGATGTCATCTCCTCTTCTGGGCAAGTTGGCATTCTGTCTAATGAACTATTTTTCTTGGGAAGAGGTGGCAACTGTGCCTTATTGCTTCCATCGGTAGAGCTATCTTCTTGGCTTGTAGATCCAGAGCGTTTAGAGTGCCTTTTGGAGTGCACTGGTACAACCGGTGGTTCACCTTTTACGCTACCAGGCCATGGGATTGCAACTGAAACATCTCTACTCTGGAAGTGTTCATGAGATCGGGTAGTGACCAGACTTTTACCTTTTCCTGCACCAATATGCCTGACCTCATCACGCCTCCAAACATATACTTGAGAATCTTCACTTGCAGATATCACATATTTCCCATCCTGACTAAACGAAGCTGAAATTTGACTGCTTGTATTTCGGAAACCTGTTACCCAACAACATAGCCATTATTTAGTGAACAAGTAGATGGTGGCGTTTTGGGAAGATACCTCTGAACTTATGAATTATGTCTGAACCATCAAAAATTCGAATTCGGGAGTCAGCAGAAGTAATAAGCACTTCAGATGGATTTCCTGGGGCAAACTGTTCAAATACATATGTAATTAGATTGGCTTTGGTCCAGCAAATTAGTAATGTGACTAACTGGTGAAACGTAAGTTTGAGAAGGAACTGGACATGAAAAATAGGATTACCTGGAAACCAGTAATCTTTTTTGTTTGAGACTTCTTTTTGTTCTGGATATCAATCTGACCTGTTTGATTTAGTTTTCCATCTGAATCAACAGATAAGATAACAGTAAAATACATGTATGAGTAGAGTAAAATGTAAGTTTTAACAGTACAGGCAATGAAAATTTATTGATATCCATAAAGTAGAATCTAGCAGAGTAGCTCATACCATCTATGCTGTACATGCGACAACTTCCCTGATGCAAACCAATTAATGCACCCTACAAGAGTAAAACATAAACCCTCACTAAATATATAAAAACATTTGTTTTATTCAGAATAATTAATGATCATGAAATTTGGTGAGATGATTCAACTTTATTGAAAATTTGGTTGAGCAACTTAAGCTTTCTCCTAGAAGCCAATGGCTTGATTCAGTAGTATGGAAAACAATTGCATTTGATTTCAACATATCATGTGCTTCAAAGAAGTTGTGGTCATAGACCAAGATACATTTAGAACTTGTTTCACTACTTCACCTGGTACTTTTTTTATAATCAGATTGATGTCAAACCTCAGGTATGCTTAAGCAAGAAGCACCCAAGCCTTTGGTAAATTCAGTCTCTATGCAAAGTACTTAACCAAGCTTTCATAGCAAAAACTAGACAGAAAAATCAACACAACTAGACCTGGCCATCAGGTGTGTAAGATGCAGCTGTAACCATTTCATGAAGATCTGTCCAGTCCACAACTTGGCGATCAGGGATGCTCCATATTCGAACCTTTGCATCGAGTGAGCCACTGATGAAATATTTGTCATCCATTGGATTGAACTGTATACAAGTTACTACAAGAACAAAATCACATCAAAATAGAACCATATTAGGAAACATCACACTTAGTTCTTAGTTCTGAATCGAATGCACTAGCGACATGGTAAGGCATCTGACCATAATCATTGTGTGCAAATAACTTTAAACAGCTCTTGGTTTCCATGTCCCATAGCCTGACTGTCTTGTCCATTGATGATGAAAGCAGTAGCTGCAAATTCACAGAAATTGGTTGATATTATCAAATCTGTATGCAAAGAATTACAGTGAGATTTCTTCATTATCAATATGTGTAGCTGCTTCTTCCTTTTTATTTTCCTTCAGAAATTCCAGTTGCAAGGTAGATATGCCCAAACAGCTCATTGTATATACAGGGCTGGGGCGACTTATGGAATATGAATGGCAGCTTCTGATTACAAAGAAACAATAGAATTCTCCTGACTGCTAGGATTAAAAAAAAGTTTACTTTTTGCTTCAAGAAATAACAGCTTGTCTTTGTATGTTTCCCACAGACTACCTACAGTTCTTCATCTGTACCTACTTGCAGTAACAAGGATTAGTGAGAAGCTGACCTGAGATCCAGACCAAGAAAGGTCCAAGACATCATCCAGATGGCCTTTGAAAGAACAAACTGGTATCTCCAACAGTGAGAAAACAGTTTCTGGCATGTGGATGTAGTCGGGAATTGAATGGCCTTTTCTACTGCTAGATGACATCTTCCCCTTTTTCTTCCTCTCTGCAGATATTGGAGTCTCTGGTAGAGGAGGCCGATCTGAGGACCCCAACGCCATTGGGTGAAGTGGGGTGGAATTCAATTCATCTGGTGGTTTCCATGGTGTGGCTTCACATTCTTGTACTTCCCACACATGAATTATCCTATCTTCCCCTGCACTTGCAAGGTAACGTCCATCTGAACTGAATCTAATAGTCCAAATTGAGCCCTCATGGGCCTGAATTTCTTGACACAGATGCAAAGCTGTGAGCTCTTTATATGATTTGCCATGCTGCCGAACTTTTATCCACTCAGAGGAAGAATTCTTGCTTGATTTGGCCTCCTGCAAAGATGGAATCTCTCTTTCTCTCTCACTGATAAAGCTATTCGCGACACCCTTTATGTTCTTCAACAAAGCAACTCCCCTTCTCTTGCTGAATCTAAAACTCTTGGTAATATATGAGTTCATGCTGGGTTTCCTCTCACTACCACCAATGCCAATGCCATCAGTAATGCGAACAACATTCTGCCGACGCATAAGCTCCTTGACAACAGGGGAATAGCCAACACTTTTCTCAAATTCTTCCATGGTGAGTTGCTTTCCTGTCTGGAGATCGCTGAGCCTATTCCACATTCCATCTTCATCAAACTCTTTAACAATAAACTCCTTGCCTGTGTCCAAATTCTTTATCAAAAAGAAAGCACCAAATCGGCTTTTGGACACCATAGTGGACAATGGATCCCCACTACGAACTGAACATCCACCTTCAGCTTCTTTTTCAGATACGGTAATAGAATTGTCGTATTGACCTATTCGAGGACATGGGGTGGACAATGAGGAAGATGTTCTAGTGAGACACAGTTTTTTGATCTCACCTAGTAACTGCTTTTTCCTGTGTTTGGTGTTTGCAGAAAATGCTTCCATGTCTCCATCTGACCGAGAACGTACATGCACAACCGGTACCAATTGTGGCTTTGCTTCCTCTTCAGTAGAACATGTATCGACTGCTATGGGGGTTACCTCACAATTTCCAACTTTTGTGGAGGCTGCTCTCTTGAAGCCAACACTGGCGAGCCTGATAAACTCCTTCTCAGATGTTAAACCCATGCCTTGTAGGAGACGCTTGCGACGTTCCTGAATCGATCCCGGTTCTGCCATCCACATCCCATAGTCGTCTGAAGATGATGTTTCTGAGGCGGGAGGAGCGGCAGTAGCAGCAGCTGCAGCTGCAGCTGCAAAGGCCCGGAACTCCTGGGTGGGAACAGAAGATATAGCGGAGGCAAAGGACATGCGGGTATCGTCAAATTCATCGTCATCATCATCAGATGATGCCAAGTCAAGAGGGACAGCAGAGGAAATTCTATCAAAAGATTCGAAGAAGTGGTCATCGTCCTCATCCTCTTCTAAACCATACCAGTTGACGGTGAGGGTCCTGTCTGCCATTCTGGCACATTTCAATTAGATGAAAGCAGAGAAACCATGAAAACGCGGGAAGTGAAGATGTGTGATTGTTTCAGGAGAAAAGGGAATGGAACAGTGGAAGAGAGAAAAACAAGGGGGGGTTTGGGGCTTATGTTAGCGTTTTAGTTTCCTTTGGTTGGTTAGGACTCAGGAGAATAGAAACGGTCAACGGTGCCTCTCCCCACGTCTCACGTCTGTACACGCATCACCCCCAATTGGACAGCTTTCATATACGAAGATGTGCGTCCCTCGTCTTACTTTCCAGTGGAAGTTTTGTCAACTCAGTTTGACCCCTCGCTTCTTGTTTTTTCCTCCTCTTTACTCCCAATCCACAGCAGGAAGCTGACAATTTCTAGGTTCTGAATTTCAGCAGTAGAAGTTTTGCAATCTCTAGTCCTGAATTGAATTAAGATTAACATCTGTTCATAAATCCCTTGCAACAGATCAAACAGTGAACTGGCAGTTTTACAATTGCATGGATTTAAATCTAATTCAGAGCATTTAAACCTGTAGGAGATTTGAATCTCCCTTGCTGCCTCACCATCTTCTTCGCTGAATTCTATCAAGTTTGAGGCCTGCAAACCATAAGTTCCCTTCCATTTACAACTTCCAAAGAACAAGAAATTCTTCAAATGGTTCAATATGGTTGACTGGAAAGAACTTATATTCCAAGGAAGGATGGATCAGGGAGAGAAAAATCAAGTACACTTCTAAAAACCAACCTTTTTTTCCTCAACTTAAAACTGGTTGACTTAACAAATTTAATCACATGCCTTAAGAAAAATCTTGACATCTCATCATTGACAAGCAACCCTCGTGCAAATTATAAATCTACGTTACTGTTCTAATTCAAACATCATGATTTTATTTTAAGTAAACCACTTCAATCCATTCAAATAACTCGATAGTTGAAGAGTCGAGGCAATTAAGAAGAGATGAGGACAGAAGATTTTTATGTGGAAAATTTCTGTATGAATTTAAAATCGGATTTACAGAGTCCAGGCACCTTAGTTCACTCCAAGAAGGCTTGTCTGACACACTTCAATCCTCAGCTTCACACCATCTTCTTGTGGAGAACACCTGGGGCCAGCACTAAGCAAGATCAAAGCTAGCCCTTGATACCAAACGAAGGAGAAACAATTAGGCTTTTCTCATTGAATAGTTGTAGAATTTGAACCAACTCATTTTTTTTATGAGAAAATCAAGCACTGAACACAATTTTCTGCTCAAGAATTCAAGGATTTTCTGATCCAACAAACACTCCTAATCTGATGGGAAAATAGAAGGTCAATTGGAGGCTCTTGTCACCCATCCCTAACTTGGAAAGCTTGCTTTTATGTAAAGGGTCCTTAGGCAATCATAACAACTTAGCAGTCAGCACCCAGGAGTAACCATCGATCGGTCATTCAATTATATATTTCCAAATTGATCGATTAATTGATGGGCCCCTCCAGTGTCACAGGTGTCAATTGTGTAACGGGTGGATGGATCCTACAGATCAGCAAGGCTGAGCAAATAATATATATGCCAAAGTCTGAAGTTTGAACAAAACATATTGCTTGCAACTTAAACCCCCCTCGGTTGTTCAAAATTTAAGCATCCACACTCCATAGACCATTTTCACCTTTTAAGCCACTTTGTAGACCCACATTGAACCTCCTAAAGATAACCAGTCCGTGAGTGGTATAGGAATAGGAGTTTAGGGGAACTACCGGCAACCATGGGATAAAACCTAAATTCGGTTCAAAAATTTTGCTCCTAAAAAAATATATATTTATATATACATATCATGTAGTATAAATTTATTACTTTCATCAATTTCTTGTTTTTTATATTACTTATTTTGCAAAACAAAAAAAAATTGATTAAGAAAATAAAATTGTAATTATAAAAAAAAGAAATAAAAAATATGTATAAAATATATTATAAAACAACACTATTATACGTATTATTTAATATATACAAATTATTTTTATATGTTGAACTAATACATTTTTTTTATAAATTTGAAATATTTTAATTATGAATATTATTAATAAATAAATTTTAATTTTAAGTTATTGAACAAGTTCTAAATAATACTAACATGAGAGAGAGTTTATATTTATTTAATAACAAATATTAATATATTTTTCATTTCATTTATTTTACAAAACAAATATAAATATAACATATTTTAATATAGATACTTAAGATATCATGTCAACGAGATATAATATCCAAAGATATCATATTATATTACAATGATATTTTAAAATATGCATATCTTATTAAGTTTTAGTATAAATTTAGAAATCATATTTTGAAACTGTAATATTATTATATGTTTTAAAATTATGATTTCTAATTTCTATAAAAGTTATATTTTCAAAATATAAATTAATAAAAAAAAATTAAATTAGTTTGAACATTCAAAATCTATAAACTCAAAAGAACAATCACATCCCATAGTGATCTCACCCATCCTCATAGTGATCTCACCCATCCTCATACAGGGTTGACATTAAGACTCACCAAAATCAGCCTAATACACGTTGATACAACCTCTGCAATCATGTCTCAACAAAAACATGGTTAGTAACACCTGCACCCCAGAGAGTATGAAGGAAGAGTAGATTGAAACGTCACCATGGAAAATGAGTTTTAAATTTTTAACAACCACAACAACTAGCCAGGAAAACAACACATTAAAGCAAAACCTAGAGACTTTGGCATAGGAGGGAGGCATACACATGTATTACCTTTCATGGGCAGCAAAGAACCAGCAGTTGCCATAAATATTCATTTATTATTAATATATTTGGCCGTTTAAAGGGGTTCATGCATCATGGGGCATGTTTGCCTCTCTTGGAAAACTAAGATTCAGATTTAATCCAAATCTAAGAGAAATTCTATGGAGGACAAAAGGGGGGACAGTACATTTGGGAATGCCCCCCATCTTCACAGATGAAGAAGGCCTTCTGCCCTAATAATTAAAGGCACTGATGAAAAGTTAATACTGCCCCTTCATTCCCCAAAACCAAATGCTTTTCTAGCATGGATGGTTGGTTGTCTTTCACACCCGGCCAAGAGCCACCTTCCAAAGAATAATAACAAGACCGTAGATCTTCTGCTAGAAATTAAGAAGAGAAGAACACATATACTGATAAAGGAATCCAAATGTAAAATGTAAAAGACAAAAAAGAGAGAATAAAACTTGAAGATTGATGTTTATTGAATCTCTGAGATCGAATCAATTCCATTCTTGAAGATGGCATAACACCTTGATCACAAAAGAACCTAGGTGCAGCAAAGTTGGAATTGTACAACCGCCTCTTTTTTCTCGGTCTGTACTTGGTTGATTATCTTTCTTTCATCGCTTGCAACTTTAACTTTACAGCATCATCAAGGTCTCTTGGACCATTTTCCCTACAAACAAACATCTCAACCACAAAAGAAACAAAGAATGTAACAGCAGCCAAACCTAAATTAACTTATAACAAATCTGCAGTACTCCAGGCTTCAGCTAGCTAGCATCACCATTACCGGCTTCATGGTTTGAAGCCTCACCATTCTGGATATAGTATAGATGATCAAGAAGATTCACTTTCTTTCGTCCCTGGAAGGTTTCACGAGCCTTGAAAGCAAACTAGCAAGAATTTTAGGAGGAATCAGCACCTCAAACTCTTCAAATTGGAGTCTTCTGGGGACCTTCGATATCCTCCGCTTCATTGGGATTGCTCGTGTGGCTGTTGGCTTTCTTGGTGCAGGTGGGCATTCTGTGATGGCTGGGATTTTATGTTCCATGGATGTCGGGGTTCTGAAGCCTTCGTTTTCCTCGTCCACTGCACTCAATTCTCCTAATGATGGCCTCCCCGGTTCCTGAGAAGGAACCGGGTCGTCGACGTGATTGTCTCCTCCTTTTTCTTGTATCAGCTCTGGATCATGGATATTGCCTTGTGCTTCTTGTTCTTGTTCTTGTTCTTGAAGATGATGATCAGTACTGGGCTGATCTTGAAACTGTGACATTTTTGTCATCAACAATTCAGCTACCTCGATCTTTTCTTTTAGCTTCTGATCAGCATATGCTGGAAGGAGAGAAAAAGAGAGAGAGCAATGAGGAAGCTTGGAAGAGAGAAAGCAGGTACGTTACAAGACCCCAGATGAATTCTCCCCTCGCATATACAATCATGAAAATGAAAACACCGTGATCTTTTCTGTTGCTTGAGCGATCTTCTTTGGTTGGTTTCTCTGCGCCTTTTCTAGAGAGAGAAACAGACTGAGGGACAGAGTGAGAGCAGGTGGTGAAGGTGGAACCTTTCAAACCCACCCTCGGCGAAGGATCCAATGCACATCCACACACAGACACTGATCGGTGATCTCTCCCCTCTCAATCACTCCCTTTATACGCCGAGTTGAAAGGGGTTTCCTCCGTTTCCTCCTCTCGCTCTCTCCCTCGGTCCCTTTCTCTCCAGAATTTAGGAAGATAAAATGTAGCTATCAGGGAGAGAGTTGGCTTTTCTTTTCCTTTCTTTTCCTTTTCTTTTTTCCTCCTCTGATCTCACTACGAACTTTGATGCATTCATCCACGTGGTTTGCTAAGTCGGGGACCATCTCTTTTCACACATACATATCTGATATATATACACCTTCCACCCTCAAACTACTCTACTACTCCATCTCCTTCACTCCCCATTTCTCATCATTCGCTCTCTCAGATGCCTTGTTTATCTTGCAAGTCAGCATTTCTCAAGTATACTTCACCTTTTTCTTTTTTCTCTCCTCTTTCCTTCCCCTTTTTCCATCTCATTAATTAATTTATTTGTTTCTTGATTACTATTAATTACATTAATTTCTCATTATGGAATTTTAATTAAAGCATAGTTCTAAATTTTTTATACATGCTCTCAGCCATTAGGAAATATTATTGCAATTTGTGTTGAAGTGGAGGAGGGGTAAAGAATGTTTTAAATGCTTCTTCAAGGTTTGGTTTTGAATGATAATGCCTAGGAAATAGGTTAAAACAAAAACAAAAAAAACAAATTAACTTTTGCGTAATTAATTTTTAGACTCGAAATTAGTTTTGGTAATTTTTTTTACTTTTTTTTAAAAAATAATTATGTGAACGGAATGATTGAAAATAAAATATCATAATTAAAAATTATTTTTTAAAAGCACAAAAAATGGAACGAGAACATTCTTCAAATAGTTTTTGCAAAATCTCAAAAAAAAAAAAATTGGGAAAAATGTTTTCAAAACTACCCTTATTTTTGTTTTAAAAAATAAAAATATATTTTTAAAAATATTTTTTAGATAGACCGGATATCTCACAAAAAGAAAAAAAAAAATGCTTATTGAGGTAAGGTGTCACATAATTCCATTCATCAAGATCGTGATACAATCGCGACATGATAAATTGACGACACACATAAAAATCATGGTTGAGTATAAAGAGGGGAACCGGCGTTGGAGTGCATGGTTTTCATCATCAATTAGACGTTAGAACTACGCCATGAACGCCACCCCCAAGCACTTACAATGCGCGTGCATGCACCCCACCAACCACCCCACGCCCCCTCTAACTCATTAACCCGCCCAGACATCCGTTCCGCGGCGCGTGAAAATCAACCCATTTTCTAAACTTCGGGAAGTGATAATTAATTAATTAAGCAATAGATTAACGAAGGATTAGTAATAAAATAGCGAGGAAAACAGAGAAATTAAGTTATAAAAAAAGAAAAAAAGAAAGAAATGAAGGAAGTTAAGCACGCACTCTGATGCGGCATCCATGATTGCATGCGATGCTCATGCCTCATGATTCTGCTCCCATCGCCAACCATCATGTCCCATGCCTCTCCCGATTTCAACCCTCCCCCAGTCCCACAAATCTCCACTTTCCGACTTCTCCCTTTTCCCATAAGGCTGCTGATCTTATGCCCATTTTCGACCCGATTGCCCACATCCCGGGGCACCGACAAACCCGAGGAAACCCAAAGGGAGATAGAAAATTTCGTGGGTCCATGCCCCATGGCTTGTTCCAGGGGAGGGGAAATTATTGGAGTCGCCGTCCCAACAGTCCCCAATACACACATAGCAAAGTAAGGTCCATAGTCGATTGATTGAGTTGCACATCGTTCATAATCTTTCTTTCACAAAAAGTAAGTAAATAAAGAAATGAAATATGGGTTCGGGGGTCTAGCGAGAGTGTGAAGAAGGATGATTCCCCAACTTTTGAGTTCTGAGGATGTAAAGGGGTGGAAAACTTTTCTTGGAGTCGAAGGTCATGTTCTCCACCATGTTGTGTCTCTAGTTAGTGACTTGGTACGTCAGGATCCCACATCCTCTTTTATTCATTATCATATATGCATTCCGCAACTTCTGAAAGTTTGAAACCATCATTACACTGCCCCCATCCCCCAGATGAGGTGGGTTCGCTTCCTTTTCAATTCGCCTACCCGAGTAAATTGGGCAGTGGGTCGAAGAATATAAGCCCAGCAACTCTCAGTCGGTGGCCCAGGCCCAATTTCAATCCCTAAGGAGTACTGGATAGAGGCGTAGAGCATTGCCAAAAGGAAAGTGATTTTTAAATTAAAAATTCCTTTTATTTTGGTCAATTGTAGTAGCCTGGTAGGGACGTGAATTGGATTGTGTTTGAAATTTGCAACAGACTGTCAGCAAAAGAATCATTTCAGCATTTATTGCAGTTGTTTCCAAGAAACCCAATGTCAAATTTGGTGCCACGCTTTTTTTTAGACTGTTGGCAAGGTGCTTTCTAGTTTCTAACTTTCTACTAATTCTGTTTAGTGGAATCATGATGGACGAACTGAACTATCGCGATTAATGGTAAAGATGCGATCCCTGATCAAAACAAAATGAGGTGCAGTCTATTCTAAAAGACGAAATTATCATTAATATGTAATTTATATTTTATTAAAATAAATTTTTTTAATGTATAAACAAATTTAAAATTAATAATATTTATTTTTCAAGTTTATATTCTTAAATTAAATAGTATATATTAAAAATAAAAAGAAAAATATATTATTTAATTTTATTTAACTATTGCACATCAAATTTTTTTATAATAGGTTATTTTACTTGTATTATTTTCATATTTATTATGACGTGATAAATTTAGCTAATGGTGCAATTGGCCTAGTGGTTGCATCATCCCTTCAGCCTTCGGACAAAGGTTTCTAAGAGTCCATGTTGAAGCCCAAAAGCATTGACCATGCCCGTTTGTGCCCAAATCCAAAGTTTGAAATAGAACGGGAGTCGATTGAAACGGTTCATCGGTTTGGCCACTGAACCGCCTGTTATTTTGGCTGAACCTCGGTTAAAAGGATTTCCAATTCAATGTGTGAATTGAGTCGGGCGACAGATCCATTTTTTAAATATTGTTTTTAAGTTAGAATTAATCGGTTAAAAGAGATGAAATAATTATCATATTTATGATTAATATCTTTCGTATTTTTACTTTAATAATAATTCATTTTTAATATAAATGCTTCGACTATTTAAACATAGCTTAAAAAAAAGTTATTTTTATAAGAAAAAACTAAAGATATTTTCCTCAAAATGTGATAGAAAATAATAAAGGATTAAATTTTTAAAATTGAATTTTTAATGATTCTTTTAATCAAATAACTCTTTTAACAATAAGATTTTATTTATAAATTTAAATATGATATTATTATTTTTTATTTGTGAAGGTAACTATTTCTTATTTATAATGTTAAAAAAAAATTTATTTTTGGTTTTCTTTATAAAAGGTTCTTCACTAATTTTTTTAAAAAGGGCTTAAATTTTTTTTAGGTGGGTTCTCGAAAAATTTGAGAGAAAACGCGAAGGAAAAAAAATTGAAAAGGGAAAGTAAAAAAAATAAAAAAATGAAAAAGTGGGCCCTTTAGTATTTTGAATGAGAAATTGGTGTGTGCTTCCATCTCCAAGATTTCACCCTAGGTTGGGAACTCCGCATGCCACCTTAATCTGGCTTGCAATTTCAACCCCACGACGTCGTTTCAGTGTCACAGTCCCACCTTCAATTGCCGCGGAGGAAAAGAAGTGGGTCGCCGACGGTGGTCTCCCCATGGGCGACGTCGTTTTCTCTGCTATTCCCTAATCGCCCACCAATCTCATGCCCTAGCACCATGGGTAGAATAACTGTTGCAGTACTGGTGGGCTTATGGGTCATTCCCATCTCTATCATTGTCAACCGCATTGTTCCTCATCCTTACATGGTATGCAACTATTGACTCCGACGTCTGAGCGCTCTCTGTGTCCTTTTTTGTGTATGAATTGATGATAATATAAGAAAACCCTTGGCGATTTTGCAGGATGAGATTTTCCACATTCCACAGGCTCAAGAGTACTGCAGAGCAAATTTCAGAAGTTGGGATCCCATGATCACCACTCCCCCTGGCCTGTCAGTTTTTATCAATCTCCGCAATTCTTTTTGTTTCTATGAATTTTGATCTGACTTGAAATAGTGTTTGTTAAAACTAGGGACTTGACTATGCTTTTGTTTCAAGAGTATCTTCTGCTGTACTTGAGGCTTAGGAAAAAGAAACAAAGAAAAAATCAAAGGGAAGTCTCTAATGTGTGAGACCTCTTTCTATGAGGCTGTGAAATTTGTTTGATAAAATTGATCTCATATTTCCTATTTAACAAACATTTTTAAATGGGGTCTGTTTTGTATGCATATGGAATACAAGCACATGCTGTTTCCGGTTTTTATGTAGTGAAAAAATTGTTTGAATCTTAGCAGGTTGAGCAATTGAGCGAATTAATCATTTGAATGATAGAAATATATGACATTCTTGTTTGTTGTAAAAAGAAAGAATGTAAATCTTCAAACTGCATGAATCTAGAAAAAATGTTAAAAGTTTGAAGTTGATTTATGCATTTAAAACTTTTGCAGGTACTATCTTTCACTTGCCCATGTTGCTTCTTTGTTTCCAGGCATGTACTGTGTACAGGCAGCTTCATCGTTTTCTCATGTTTGTTCAACTGCAATTCTCCGCTCTGTCAATGGTGTGTTGGCAGTAATTTGCAGTGTACTTGTGTATGAGATAATCACCCACTTGAGACCCACTCTTGATGAACGAAAAGCAACTCTTTATGCAGTTGTTCTAGCATTGTACCCCCTCCATTGGTTTTTCACTTTTCTTTACTACACGGATGTGGCATCTCTTACCGTAGTGCTTGCCATGTATCTTGCTTGTCTGAAGAAGAAATACCTGTTCAGTGCTTTGGTAAAGCATTTGGTTCAAGCTTTTCTCATATGTCATTAGTACATTATAAAATTGCAAAGATGATTATCATATTATATGGCAGATATTTAAATTTCATGATCTCACTTTTTGATTTGTGCTATTGTGCTCTCTTGTGGCATGGTTATTTTCTTTGTACATACATTCTCAACCTCAAGTTACGGAATCCTATCCAGAAAGAAAACATAAAACCAGTAAATGGAGGTGCCTCTTTTAAGTTCTTGTCCTGTGCAAACAACTGTTTAGTGACATTCAGCATAGATTCCATTGAAGGTCATCCATATGGAGGTGGAAGTTTTAAGTTTTTTTCTTGATAAGTAGCTTGTACATGGAGATTTTCTTGTTATTGGTCCTTTCTTTCCAAGAACCTTAAGAAGGCAAATAGTCTTTTACATGGTGTACCTTGGGTGCTAGGTCTCTACAATTTGTTGTGCACAGGCTCCACTGTAGATTGACAACTTCAAGAAAACCATTTTGGACCACTATTGAGAAAATCATGAAATGAAGACCTGTAAGGTGGAAAATATATTTTCTGCGATACAATTAAAATAATGTGTTTTTTGGCTGCAAGTGTTTTGAAAAGCAAGCATTTCCACATATGGATAAGAGTTTTCTATGCAACAAGTTCCTACAAATTAGATCAAATTTATCTCAATTTTCCATGATAACATTGATGGAACATTATTATTTTTCTCATGCAAGTGGTAACTTATTTTGATTTTCTTTATTGCAGTTTGGGGCTTTGTCAGTAGTTGTTCGACAAACAAATATTATATGGATGCTTTTTGTTGCGTGCACTGGGGTTATAGATATTACTCTGGCCCATCAAAGAGATAACAAGAAAGCAGATGATTTTGATGAATCAATTAGGAAAAGTGGTCAGCCAAGTCCCAACATAAGCATCACAGGTGAATCAAAATTGAGAAAGCGAAAGTTTGGCACTGGTGTGGAAACTGACAACGATTCTACACCCAGTAGAAGTGTCTCTTCAACAGCCCACATGTCAGGTCTTATTTGTCATCTGAATTGAATCTTGATTATCTTTTATTCAGTGAAAACATTTAAATTCCTGTTGTCTTTACCTAGACCGACTTCCTATTTTAGCATTTGTTCTGTCAGTTCCATCAATACTTGGTTGAATAAAGAATTTATCAAATCTGTGTTATCAGATTCCCTTTCATTAGAAAGAAAGAGTTTCAATTACTATTACTCTTAAAAAATGAGTATTTTTTTAATCATAATGTCCTAATATTTGTTTTTCTGGTAAAAGAAATCATTATTCATAGAATTTATTTCTCTCTGTCTATTACTATTACTCTTGAAAAATGAGTATTTTTTAGAATCAAAATGTACTAATATTTGGTTTTTTTTTTTGTTTTTTTTGTTTTTTTTAATAACAGAAATCATTATCAATAGTATCTCTCTCTCTAACATTTGGATGCATTGCTAGTGATTCTCTGTTTCCTTTGACTTTCAGTCCTTTCCTAAGAGTTACTTTTCTGAAGAGGTTTTTTTATTCCAATTTGTTAGTAGACACTATACATTCAATATCCAGTTGGATGAAAATTTTGGTTGTGCAGTCTAAATATTATAAGTGAATGATATCATGGTGAAGTTTTGGTCAGACAAATAATTTGCTTTTAGTTGGTTAACTTTTTATCTTGTTTATCAATGTTTTGGAATTTACCATATTCAATCCAGGAAGATGATCTTAACATTTGTTATATCAAACATTCACAACTTTGCCACATTTTGGTGGAATACATTTGTTCTATGTTGGATTTTGGGATTGTCAATTGTCAAATGATTGGTCCTGTCTCATCATGTATAACTTTGGTTCCAAAAGGCTGATAGTTCATCTTGTTTTCATTACATTGCAGGTTTACTTGATGAGTTTCAGACTCTCCTGTTGACATCTTGGCATTTGAAGTGGGAGCTTTTGTCTTCATTTTGCCCTTTCTTTATAGTGTTGGTGGCCTTTGCTGCTTTTGTCCGTTGGAATGGGAGTGTGGTTCTTGGTACCTCAGCTATTCTCCTCTCTCTGATAGGCAATCGTCTTCCTTTTTTTAATTTAGTAGTTATGAAATGTCTGCCTCTCACCCCATCTCTTGATATTTCAGGTGCAAAGGAAGCTCATGCAGTTTCTCCACATTTTGCACAAATAATGTATTTTAGTCTGGTTGCTGCTCTAGCTATGGCTCCTTGGCACTTCAGTTCAGGTCAGGCTGCAGACATGTTCTGGTCATTCTGGAAGAACCAGCCCCTTAGTTTTTTTCAAGGCTTTATGGCTCTTACTGGTGGCTTTCTTTCCGTGCACTTTTTCAGGTAACATCAAACAACCAATTTGGCATACTGAGCAAATTGTGATAGAGATTTCATAGTCTGCCTACAACTAATTTCTACTTCAATTGGACCAATTCATCACATGGTTAATTGTCTTTTACAGCATAGCTCATCCTTATCTTCTTGCTGACAATCGGCACTATCCCTTTTATCTCTGGAGAAAGGTCATCAACGCTCATTGGTCAATGAAGTACCTTCTGGTCCCACTTTATGTTTATTCATGGTTTTCCATCTTCAGTATTTTGGGTCAGTACTAAGCTCAAGTTATTGTATAATTTTTTGTTTATTTCAACTCCACTGAGGGCTTGTTTGTGTTTTCATTGCCAGGAAAGGTTCAAAGGAAGATCTGGGTGCTGGCATATTTTTTGGCTTCTGCTGTAGCTCTCATTCCTGCACCATTGATTGAGTTTAGATACTACACCATACCATTTTTTTTGTTGATGCTTCATTCTCACACTAACAATGCTAGAAGTTGGCTCCTCATTGGGATTGTGTATATAGCCATCAATGCCTTCACTATGATGATGTTCTTGTATCGGCCATTCCATTGGGAACACGAGCCTGGGATCCAGAGGTTTATATGGTAAATAAATTCCTAAGAAATGCCAAATACTTCTTGAGATCATGACACCTCTGCTTCTCAGCAAACAACTTGAGTTTTGAAATTTTGCGCCTCACAAATCTCATTTCCGGGCCAATAATGTTAGAACAAGAATCGTATCCTGCCCTTAGGTATTGGTGGATCACAGGATGCTGACTTCCAGATTTTTGGATTGCTATTCAATTGTAATTGCTGAACATTATATGTATTTATGTCCAGTACAACTGTGCAAGTAAAGAAATGTGTTATTTGTTCTGCACTTACTGAACTCTTCAAGAATCAAGAATTAAAAAGCCCAGTACCATGTGACTTGCGAGTTTGTCTTCTACTCTTCTTTTGGATGTTGGAACCTTGCTGCATCGGCCATGTGGTTCTTGGTCATCTTTGTGTTCATCTCTATTGGATCTTTGTCAATTTACAGGGTCATTTTTCTTTCTTGATCATCCCAAATATTGTTTGAAGCTCATCTTGCTTTTGTAATCTTATGCAAAATAAATGTGGGTATGCATGTAGCATTATATTCCTCTAAGAATTTGTTTGATAGTGTTTGTTCTTGAAGTGTTTTCTCTAAAAATTGTTTTTAGAATAATCACGTTTTTAAAAAAAATACTTTAAGTGATTTTATAGATTTTTAAAAGTGTTTTCTAAAATTATTAACAAAACGCATTCTAAAGTTTAAGATGGATTTAGGGATTTAGTGTAGTTTGGATCAATATTTAGGTATTGTAGACTTTTCCTATTTATTATCATTGAATTGAAAATGTCAATGGATTGGATGACAATTGAATTTGTGGTGTTAAAATGACTTCTTAAATATATAAGAAATTAAATAAATGGATTCATATTTTTTAAAATTTTATTAAATAAAAAAATTATAAAACAGAATTATTATTTAATTTTGTCCATATTTATAATTTTATAATTTTAAAAATTTCTTAAAAATAAATGTGAGAGCGGGAATTATAAATAGTGTATGGTTAAATATTTATATTTATTTAGAGGTTTTAAAAGATGAAATATGGTTAAAATAATAAAATGTTGTTTAATGAAGAGTGGAGCCGTCCAGTACCCCCTTGAATGTATTGTATTTTATATGGATGTAGTCTCTGTCTTTGTATTTGAGATGCTACAAACTACCAAGTACCAACTACGTCTGAGCCACTTACGAAACGACGTCGTTTCTACCTCCATGGCCGGGTCAAAGCAGAGTGTAGCTGAAGAGTTGCTGCGTCTCTGTCGTCCCGTGCTGTGATTAGGCTCAGTCTAGTTGATGCCTTTGTCCATCCCAAATGGCGAACCCTAGGCTTCGACTTCTCCTTCCTTGGAGGAAATTCTCCAAAAGAGACTGGGCAATCGCAGCCTTCGGATTCACCATCTTCTTCTTCGCTCTCTCTTTCACCTCCACCAAAACCATCGCACCCCTGGATTTGGTTGACTTGACGTTGGTGCGCCATGCCAAGGATAAAGGCGCCGGTATAGTTTCCGATCTCTCTGACTTTACTCAATTCAGTAGTACGTTTTGTGGATGACATTAAGTCTATGATTTGATGTGTAATTTGTGTATCTCTGGTCTTTGTCTTTTCGTTTTTACTCCACAGTTTGTTTAGATGGTAGTGCCCCTGGATATCATTTTCGAAGTGGTTTTGGATCTGGCTCTAACAATTGGGTTCTTCATATAGAGGTTTAGCTCTTTTCTCAATTCGCATTTTGGTTTCTATCTATTTTTGGCTCATTGAAAATTGGATTGCTTTAGGCTTCGAGGGCTAATAAAACTAGTCAGTTAGAGCCATGAATCTGAATTTGGAATAGTTGTAACGGTACCTGGAAAAACAGAATGATACGGTAACACGGGCCATTAGAAATGCCAAATTGAACACCATGATTAAGATGCCAGCAACAAATTCATGGTCTTTTAATCTGTGTTAATGCTATAACCTTCTGTTATTCCAAGTCTTGTGCCCTCCTGGTCGAACTAATTCCTCATTATCTTGGAATTCAAAATCTTGTTCTACAACATCATAGTCAGTTAAATCTGATTCTTGTTACAAACCTGAATATCTCTCCCGGTATGCACCATGGAACTTGTCACAAGTTATTGCTAGGCTGCTTTGATGCTTTCATGGTCATTTAAAGCATTTGATTGAACAATGCCGCTTGAAACATTATGGGGGCAACAAAGAAAGCTTTGGCAATAAGCAATTGACATAGCTTAGCACATCAAGCTTGCTATAATTTTCAGACTTATCTCATGAAACCGCAGAGCTGTCCAGCTTCAGCAGAAGAAAATTTGTGAATCTTGCCCGTATAAAGGCTTCCTCAGGGATTAGATTGGACAAATATTTCTCAAGTCCTGAATGTATTGCTATCTCTATGCGTCCATGCTTGTCTTGCTTACTACAAGGTCATAGGGCATCGAGCAGTGTAAAATGTAAATCATAATATTCTCGATTATCTCATGTTTGTTATCTGATTTCTTGCTTAGCCATGTTATAAAGGAATTTCTTTGCCAGGCTTGCGGTGGAACCGTCAGGAAACAACGTTTCCACCTCTTCCCCCCATCTTTCAGTGGTGCCTGTAATTAGACTGGTTGAGCCATATAGTCAACCCTTAATTAAAATTACTAAGCTTCCTCTTAATGGTTTTTTTTTTTCCTTTTTTGGTTTGTTCTTAGGAGTGCATATTCTACTCTGTTCTTAGCATTTATCTGTAGGATGGGCACATTTATGCGATCTTGTTGGATGTTTTGCTGTAATTACCCATTACCAGTTGTTTTTTACTGTTACATTTTAGGGTGGAGGCTGGTGTAATACTGTAGCATCTTGTTTAATTCGTAAAACAACTGCACTAGGTTCTTCAAACTACATGGAACGTCAAGTTCGCTTTTCCGGAATTTTAAGCCATGACTCATCACAGAATCCTGGTAAATTTTATCCAGCTACTATGCATGGCTTATTCTTCAGTTCTATTTCTCATGTATTATTCTGTAATTTCCACATTAATAAACTTTTCTATATTTTTTTTAGAGACTGAGGAATTCTTCATATGAATACATAGACATGTGTAATTATCCATCTTTTTGGTGCATAGGGCTAGCAAATAAGCACATTGAAATGCAATAAAAATAGATCCCATCTTAAATAAAATATATTAATAAAATATTTGTGATCATTGTTTGATGGTTCATTGATTTTTACCATGTTAATTTGGATGATTTTCTCCTTTCTTTGTTTTTTTATATCTTTTATTTCCTTTTCCTGCAAGGGAAAGCATTGAAAAGGTATTGTAATCAAATGCCCTAAATCTCTGTTCATATTGTTTTTTAGTGGCTTGGTATAGAATTAAGCAGTTCCTGTTTCTCTGGTAAACTTATTAACCATGTATCATATTCTTAAAAAACTATTTTTGGGCCATGAGGCTAGTGTTCCAGACTTCTTTTTGCTCTTTCCTATCTGCAAACTCTCATCTGGACCCTTCTCCCCAGTCCTGCTTGGTTCTAATGAGTATGAATGGGACCATCGATTTTAAGAACCTGATTACAACCCAGTTATCAATTTTAATTCCATTTGAGAATTTATAATTTTTTTGATGATATAAATATTTTTAACTCCTTTTTAAACTTGTTCATGTCATGGATTTTCTAGTTAAAGAAGCAAAGCAAAAATAAAACAGCTGTGCTAAAGGCCAAGTATGGTCACATCAAAGCCAGCAGTAAATTAGTGGAAATGATTCAGTGAGAAAAGCAATTACAAAAGTGCATTTAAATGTGGAACAGATACAGGCAATAATGATTATGTCAAATAAGATGAATTAATGTCAGCTAAGCATGGGGCTTGGAAACCCAATACCGTTCATTCCACAATATGAATGCTTTGAAACACATACATGTGCTTTAGTCAGAAATGTGCTGTCAACTCATTTTATTCCTTATAATCTTCATTTCTGATGTATGTTAATATTTCATCCTTTGTTGTGATACCATACTAACACTGGTGCTGTGAATATTTATTCAGGTATCAAGGGTTCTTGCGTTGGTTTAGTCCAACGAATTTAATTTTCATATTTAATCAGTGGAGGCCTTATGATTTAACATTTTGGACATTCTGCAGATTTCTTTGACTGGAATAAAGTCAAGCTGCGGTATTGTGATGGTGCTTCTTTTGCTGGAAACTCTCAAAAGGTTTCTGTCTTGTTTGATGTTTAAGTAACTCTTTTTATAAACAATTGTGCATGCCTCTACATCACACCTAATTAAATAAATAATAAATAATTATGTTGTCTGTTAATTTCTGTGATAGAATGAAACACAACTCTTCTTCAGAGGTCAGCGCATCTGGGAAGCAGTTATGGATGAACTCTTATCAATAGGACTGTCTAATGCTAAACAGGTATCTTTCTTGATGTAACAAATTTTCTTGTAGTTTCCTTCAAAGATTAAAAGTTGAAGATATTTTGTATGCAAGAACTCTGGGACACCTAGATAATTTTATGCATATTACTGTCCACCCTTCAAAAATAGAAGTAGGATGGAAGTTAATCATCCTTCTTCTCCTTTCACTATCATTATGAGTTGATTTCATCTTGACTAATCAATTTTTCTATTTCAATGATATGGTGACATAAAATACTTCTAGGTAGGGTAGGAACTGAATTTGTGGCCACCCAAAAATGTCCTGAAAGCTCCAAAGGCTTTTGGTTCATCCAGACTCTGAAAAATGAATCTAATTTTCAACATTCCAATCAATGAAACTCTGTTGTGCTTTTCCCCTCAATTTTTTCCAGCAATATATGGAATGGAGATTGAGTGGTGGCATGCCACCTCAGCTCTGAGGATATGCCTTAGCTGTAATATCTCTTTTGAACATTCCATGAAGCATTTGGCTTTCTAAGGCAATCTTCTCTCAACAAATTTTTTCTTTTTATGGTTCATGGAAAGTGTTTTTAGTCTTACTGATCTATTTGATAACTTCACAGGTTCTTCTTTCAGGGTGCTCTGCTGGAGGATTGGCAACTCTCATACACTGTGATGACTTCCGGGGGATTTTGCCAAAGGATGCCACTGTCAAATGCCTTGCTGATGCAGGTTTTTTCCTTGATGAGTATGTTTTTGTACACATTTTACTGCCTTCTGTATAATATTTTTTATTTGAATTGTATATCTATTTTGTCTAGTTACCCTAGGTTTATCCTGTAGAAGTGCATATATAACTGGAGGATGTATAGTGGTGCAGTAAATTGCTGCCAGGATGTCAAAACTCTTTTGTACTTGAGTTCAGCTTCTGATTTTTTTGTGACTTGTACAATGCTTGACTTTTGAAGCTTGAAATATAATTTGCCTTATGTTTTCCTTCATTTCAGGAAAGATGTTACTGGAAATCGCAGAATAAGGTCTTTCTATAGTGATGTTGTCCACCTTCAGGTAGTGCCTTTTGTCTTTAATTTGCTATATATTACATACGTCATGTTTTTTATTTTCCTTCTATACTAGCTTTGTTTATTTATTTATTTTAACATAAGTTCTTGTTACTCGTCTAATTTTATTTTTCAACCATTGATCATTGTACCAGATGGCCCCAGCACTGCTTTCTTTCTGCCAATGCTTGTGATGTGCAAAGATAATTTAAAAAAACAAAAGTAAAAAAAAAGGTTAATTATTTGGTAACATTAACTGGAACAAATTATTAATGTGTTACAAGTTGGTCTACCATGCTAAGTATTGGATGATATCAATTACCATTGGTGACATATTTGTAGCTTATGAAACCTTATCTGTGAATATCAATTTTTACTGAGTTTGTTTATTGGACAATGATGGAAACTGTTTAGATCGGTTAATGTAGGCTACATGCTCCATTATCAGTCTATACTTACGATTCTCGAACGACCTTTTAAAGATAAAAGTAAAAAACAAAATAAAATAAATCCCATTTCTCTGTGTACTTTATATCACAAACCATCTGGTCTGCCCAAGCAACCAGATCAGTGTCCAACTAGTCCAATTGGAAGACCAAAATGGATTCTAAAATGTTGCTAAAAACAATAATGTATGTCTAAACTAGAATGAGCGCAGCAAAGAGGACTACACCCAGTACCCCAAGCATGCTTTGATGGCAAGACAGAACCTGAAGAGTTGAGAATTTGAGAATTGGAATCCAATGCAATCTATCTAGCATATTTCATCTTCTTCTGTTACCCTTCTTTCATGCATACCCCACTGTCTTTTCATTTGCTTTTTTACAAATGGTTCAATGGTAATTTTGAAATAATATAATACGCTTGAACTTTTATGCACTACATTCAGGCTGGGTCTAATATAGCGTTGGGTTCTTACAGCTTCAAATCTAACAGACTAATGAAAGGTCCTGATGTGCCTCAATAGGATCAGGCCCAGGACCAATCCATAAGTCATAGAAGGGTAGAGGAAAAAACTCGGCAAATGAGTGGGATGTTTGTTTCTTTAGGTACTGGTTGTCTAACTATGACTGATTTTTTTCCTTTTCTCCTGCCAATTTTGTTTTAGCCTTAAGTTTTATTGTTACTCTGTTGACTCTATTTACAAATTTATATCTGGTTAGAATACTTTTCCTTGGTTTGTGCTTCCTGAAATTTGTTCCTAGGAACTGTTGTTCATTACCCTTCATTCTGTCAGGGTGTAGCAAACAGTTTGGATAAGGATTGTGTTGGAAGAATGGAACCATCCCAGGCAGGTTTTCTTCTCATTGCTGATGTCTGAAGTGTTTCCTCTTTTGCTGCTCAGCCATTGTCTAATGTAGAATCACTTATTCATTTGAATGTCAGTGTTTCTTTCCTCAAGAATTTATCAAGAACATAAAAACCCCAGTTTTCCTTGTCAACCCAGCTTATGATTTTTGGCAGGTAAGTAATCTTTAAATACATGCTTCATGTGTTCTTTACAGGATAGGAATTATCCAAGCATCATATATGTTCCCCTACTGATTATATGATTTTCAGATTCAATATGTTTTGATACCAGCTGAATCAGATCCTTCTGGCAAATGGGCAAAATGCAGACTGAGCATTCAGAAGTGTAGTCCTGCCCAGATTGAAATTCTACATGGTAATGGACTTTTTGATATGAATCTACAGCGTATAATTTTTTAACAGTCCTAGCATAACACGTGCTAATGAGCATTATCCCTCAAACTCATTCCTTCCAACATGATTGCGATATGAGCAGTATTTAATTTTTTTTTCTTCTGCTTTAAATTTTTTGTGCAGGTTTCCGAAATTCTATGCTAAAGACACTGAGTGAGTTCCAACAAAACAAGGATGGAGGCATGTTTATAAACTCTTGCTTTAGTCACTGCCAAACATTGATGACTGAGACATGGCATTCTCCTTATTCTCCCAGGATCAACAATAAGGTAAGTATCATTTATATAAATCTATTATAAAAATACATGAATCATGTTATTCAACTAAAGAGGATTGGTGGGCTGTGATTTTATGGATAATCACACAAATTTGGCTGTCTTATCTTTATGAATCCTTGCTTCTGTTAAATGCTGAAACTCAGACATCCTAAAATTTTGCAGCATCATATGGCACTGAAACATGTTCCCTTAATTGGGGATTTATTTTATGTATAATTAATGTATACGGTGGAGTGACTATTGGTTTTTTACTGGTCTTTGAACAGACCATTGCAGAATCTGTAGGTGACTGGTACTTCAACCGAAAATTAGTGAAGCAAATTGATTGCCCTTATCCATGTAATCCTACTTGTTCTAACATGGACTTTACTTGGCATCGATGAAGCTCAATGTGTCATCAATTTTGTTGCTGATATCCTAAAGATGGACTTTACCGAGGTTGATGAACCTCCAGATGTCTTGAGGCTGCTTCTCTATCCCCACTCGTTAGCCTGGAGGAAATTCTTCCCCCGTATCCAGGGCAAGATCCAGCCATTGAATATGGTGTGATTTTATCATTGACATCATCCCTTTCCAGCCATGAAAAACACATTATTGTATAATTTGCTGTTTTTTTACAGATTGAAATCTTTGTCTACCCTTCTTGATGAAGTCATTAGTGCTTTCATGGGAGAAGTTATGATATTTAAACCCACATTGATTTTTTCTTTTTTTTCCTGTCCTGCATCTTATTGTACTCTGGAGTTTATCAGTCACTTATATATGGTGTTTTGTTCCTAGTTAACTTTGCAGAACTGTGTTCTTTTTGAATCAAGAAGCTTGTTTGTTAATACAAATGTGTATTTGTTGTATTGATATACTTGATCTGCCTTTGGTTTATTGTTGTCCATCTGTGATCGAGAAGATATGAATCATATATCTCATACATGAAGCCTGTGAACTGGACATGGCTCTAAGTTGAATTTCAGGAACGAAGCCCAAGCCCGTCTCTAACCTGAAGCTACTTCAAACCGTGACTGGGGCTTCAAGACAGACGCTAAAAATCTTTCGGAAAATTTTTGTCATGATAACTGAATAGGGTTAAAATCGTCCAATCCCGTATACCGCCTCATTTAAAAAACTGTTAATACCCGCCATTTGTGAATGGCTGTCTTATGCCAGTATCTGTCCTAAAATGGTGGCCCTAGCTCATGCAACATATGCTCTAATTTCCCGTCATTCTTGAACTTTCAATCTGTCCAATTGACAAAGGTTGATGCAATTCGTTAAGATCACTCAAGGCAAACACACTTCTTGTGGGTTTGGATTGAGGTAAATAACTTGTTTAATAAATAGGTAGTTTTTGGGTTAACCCGTATAATATGAATTTGATTTGAATTAGCCCTTCTAATAATCATGTTTATTAATCTAAATATAATTTAAAATTATTCAATCACTTATTTTAATTTAAAAAATAAAATAAACATATCAATTAAACAATAAACATATTTTATTGAGACATTAATCATATAAATATATAAAAATTAACTAAATCTAATTACTAAATAAGATAGTCTGATTATTAAATGGATACGCAACATGTTATTTGTTTAATAATTAAGTAGTATTTTTTAACATGATTATTATTCGTATCGGGTTTGAGTTGCCCTATGTAAAATGCCTAACTTTTAACACAACACAAACACAATCTACCAACATAAATTGCTACCCCTAATTCTCCCTGCTTTATTCAAAAGTTCAATCTAATTGTAGAATACAACATCAAATGAATTGGAATTAAATTCATTAATCACTATAATAGGCAAGGAAGGAAATAAACCAAGCATTCAATGAAAAATCGGTATACTTGTGAAGGTGTACACTAATCATTCGAATGGTGAAGTTAAGATGATCATTCTACCGTGGAGCCCATCTCTATAAAGAAGCACTTAAGAGGATAATAAAATTGAATAATTTCTTATTGCAATACAAGAGTGTCACACACCATAGCTTGCTTCTAAATTACAAAAAATTAAAGTTAAGATTTAAGTCAACATCAATTTTAAAAAGAAACAAACAACACTCAACACATACGCATTTTATAGAGACCTCACAGAAGATTATATGGATGTAGTTGCATGTTGGGAAATTATTAATTTATATAGTAAGTAGGTTTACATGAAACTCCACAGATTTTTCTATAGTGTATTATATTGTAAATTTATTGAATTATTAAGCTAGCAAGTTGGTCCCAAGTTGAGATTGACAAAAACATTATTTAATCGTGGTTATGAATTTATCAAGGTCTTATTGCATCTTGATCATATTTGTTTGTACCTTTATTTAACGATCTAGATTTTATCATATATGCCAAACAACCTAGATGAAAAGTTCAATAGATATTGGAAGTTAGTATTTTCCAAAAAAAACCACAATAATTTATTTTTAGTTATTTTGATTTTTAAGCATTAGAAAACATTATTAACACTATCAAATAAGTTTTTTTAAGTTCATTTTAGTTATTTTTTTAATTAAATGAAGAGTATGGGTTTGAAGTTTGAAAGATAATGGCTGTGAGTTTTTTCAAATACTTTAATAAGACAAATTTGAAAAAATGTTAAGTGAGTTGGGATGGAGTAGAGATTTTTCTTTTTATCTTTTAAACTTGAGTCGAGTTTTAATATTGTCTTGTCCCACCTTATCTTGTCTCGTCCTCTTTAAATATATAATTAATAAAAAAAAATTGCTCTAATTTATTTATTGTCATTCTTCCCTTTTCTTAACACATACAAAAGAATATTTCTCATTAAAATAAATTTAAAAAAATTAAAATATTTATTTATAAATTATATTTACTTTTTATATAATTAAATTTCTTTTTATAAAAAAATTTTAAAAATATAAACAGGTTATGTTGTTTATTTATTTATTCTTGGTTACCCCAACTCAAACTCATCTTGTTGTGTGGTTTTGAATCTATTATCCTCATTTTTTGTAAATATAATTAATTTTGTTATGAGAAAGACATATATACTATGTTTGGTTCTGGGAAAAATTTTGGGAAAAATTTAAGAATAAATACAAGGGAAAGAAAATAAAGTAAAAAAGTAGAAAGAAAGGTAAAAAAATATAAAACAAAAAATATATATATAAAAAAAATTTATATATTATATTAAACTTATTTCAATTTTTTTTTCTTTTATATAAAAATTTAATAATTTAAAAATATATAAATTTCTAATTAATTTTAATTATATTTTATTTTTTTTTATAGAAAAATCAAATAAAAAATTTATTATTTTTTAATATATTTCATTTAATACTTTCGAGAAACAAACATAACCTTCAATTGTTAACCTGGAATAAACATAATTATCCGTCACCCTCCATTTATTTAGAAAAGGTGAGATAGAATTAGACAAGTCTTTTGAATGCCCCAACCACGGCTCCTTCGCCCTGGAATATGAATGGTGTCATGAGTCATGACTCATCATCACTCAAATGGGTCTGGGTGGACGCAGTTTGACATTCAGTATACACCCATAATCTGAAGCAAATTAGTATTAATTAGTAAGAAGATATGGTGTCTTCCACCACTGAAAAGACTTGTCGGCAATACAGTTGGGACCCTCTTGAGTCTCAACTTGCTAGGATCTTGGATTTGTCCTTCTTTTCATTATGAACTTATTTTCGGATTGTGAGGCTTCTGGTTTGCCCAAGAGTCAAGTTGGAGCTCAGAATGCCCTCATTTCCCATGCATAGTGAATCATTGCTGGTGTTTATGAACAGTAACTCATAAATAGCCTTTATGAAGGAAAAATACCAAGGTATTGATTATGTGCCCATTGAACTTACACTCAAGGCTCATTCAAAGAGTAAAATAATAAAATTTAGACTATTAAATGAGATTATAATAAATAAGGAAGATTAAATATAAATAAATGAGATTAAAATAAATAAAAAATAAGACCATAGAATAAAGGAATCTGACATAGATGAGCGATAAGGCAAAAAAACTATACGTATACGACACGTTACGATTAATCTTATTTTAATCATAAATCATAGTTATGAATTACGGTTAGCAATAAAAAGTAGTAGTTTTTTTTATATAAAAAAAGGTCAAGATCCATATAAAAGGAATTATGTAGACATGCATCATGTATAAAATATGGATGAATTTGTAACCCAAGAAAACCACTTTTATGGGGAATGTATTTTAGGAAAAATAATTCTCATTTCATACCCCATTCTACTTGCCCTTTGGTGTAAAACCATTTTTCCATTTTGATTTTTTTTTTCAAAAATAATTTTATCTTTTTTACCCTATTTTTTAAAATCTATTTAATTAAAAAGGCAAAATTTATTTTTTAAAAGTATAATTCATTTATTCATTAAATTTTTATTTTGACATCATGTGTAATTAATGCATTGAAACAAATTAGTTTTTAATATAAAAATATATTCACCTATAATAATTAATAATTTAATAAATAAATAATATCATTTTGAATAATATTGATTTCAAATATATATATATATATATATATATATATATATATATATATATATATATATATATATATATATATAATATTTTATTTTATTTTGTATTCATAATATTTTTATATTTATAATATTTGTGATCTTCATATTATAGATTTCATTTTTTATATTTTTTATGTTTAAAATTTTTATAGAATATTAAACCTATATTTGAAAAAATAAAAATATAAAAACACTATTGTTTGAAACTAAATTTTTTGTTTCTTCAAAATAAAAATAGAAAAGTAATATAAAAAAAATTAACTTATCTTTAATTTTATTAAACAAAAAAATTAGTAATGATCATCCTTTAACACTATTTAATTTTAAAAGTAATATTCGTAGGTAAAATTAAAATTTTATTTTGAAAGTAAATTCACAATTCCCATCATAAAACATTGATATTTAAAAAGGAAAAAATATATTTTTTTATTAAATATGTTTTTAAAAAAAGTACATTTTTGTTTGTTTAAACTATTAAAATTGTTTTTATTTTTAATAAATATTTAAAAAAAAACAGTAGTTGTGTATTTTTATTTTGGTATGTTATTCAAGAATCATTACCAATCTCATAATAACTAAATAGGTCAATAGATAATGCTATCTACAATGTTCTTTTAGTTACTAATATTATTATTTTTAAATAAAAATAATATTATTATCTAATATTTGAGAATTATTTTCTCGAAAAGACAGTGCACCTTTACATGATTTTTTTATTATTATTATTATTTTAAAATTGTTATGATAAAATCATAATGGGTGATTGTTTTTATAACAGGAGACAAAAAATAATAAAATAGTTTCTTGAATATTTAAAATATATATATATATTATAGATTTTGAATTTTTTTTGAGAAAATATTACTATTAGTTAGTGTTGTAGCAAACCCAACCTTGTAAGTTGTAAGTGGTCCGGGTGCAAAGCGTGTTTTCAACGTATGAGTTCTATGTAATCGATGGGGACGTGACAGCCCAAATTCAAAACCAACTTACTCGATGCTAATTAATCGATGGTGACTCGCAAAATGTCAAAGAGACCAAACACCACAAGTAACTCCCAAAAAACAAAGGGAAAAAATAAGGAAAATGTGCAGATAAATGATATTGTTCCCCCCTAACAAGCTCATTTGAGCCTCAACCCACGCAGCCCACGCCTGACTTTTTGTCTCTTACTCCTTGGTCAACTATTTGATGCTTGCACATTTTGAAGAAGCTGGCCTTAGCTCAGCAGTAGGCAGTAAATGATACTCGGCTGCTGGTTTCAAATTTGAATTTTCTAGATGTGCCCAAAGTCATAATTGGCCGACTTTTATATTTGTCCAAAAAGCTTGAGCCCGAAATCTTTCATATAGAAAACGGAATGGTTGGGTGGGGGTTGTGTAGATTTGTAACTGTAGACGCGTAGAGGATCAATGCCAATTGATGGGTTTGATTGACTATCTCCATCTTCTTCCCCATGTATTTTCTATCCATTTTCATGAATGGGATTTGAACTTTTCCCCATCAGATATGGAGACTTGACCCAAGTGGATAGCCTTCACACTCTTTCCCAACTGCACTCCAATTTTTATGCATTTCATAACATGTACGCATGCAAACCCCAATCCCTTCAACATTTGGACTATCCCTTAATCTCCTGTAAATTCATAATGTTGATTTGCATAGGAAAAATGAAAGAATATAGACCAATTGGTCATTGTTTCATTAATCTGTATAATATACATATTACCCTATAGTTGCAGATACAATGTTCTATCATAGGTAATAAGGGGGAAAAGGACGAGTTCCCCCCATCTTTACAGTCCCAAAACCTAATTTAACAGAAGTATGTGTCTCTTCCTTGAGAATAATTTGTATATGCAAAAAAAGAAGAAGAAAAAAACTAAGGGTGAAGTCTGAGGATGGCCATGGCCGTGCACAAAAATGTGGGATAGTCTCTGTGAATGTCTTCAGTGGAAAACTCTACTTAGTATTTACACAGATGAACGCCATATCCTTCCTTCCAGAGAAATAACGATGATGGACAAGTCATCGTGGTACCGACGTCGATCTCCCTGTGGGATGTCTAGCAACTCATGAAAGTCCATACCTGCAATATTCCAAACCATGGACATTAGATTTGTTTTGTGGAACCCTTTTTTTTTTTTGAACTCATTTAATTTGTTGCTTGGATAGAGGTCTTACTAGCTTTCTTTGCTGCTCGGAACAGCACTTCTTCAATGAGATGTTGCGCAGGATCTCCTTCAGGAGATGAAGCAAGGAACATCTCAACTTGGGAAACAGCTTCTTGATTGGTGAAGTACTGGTAGAGTCCATCGGAAGACAATATCAAGAACCTATCCTTTAGGCCGAGTCTGTGGTGGTAGAGTGATGGAGAACATGAGAGGTAAGGGGAGGTTCCCACATACTCTATTTTGAACATTTCCAGTAGTGCATTATTCCATTTTGGCTGTAAGAAGAGCACAAAAACTTAGCCCAAGAGATCGGGATGTGTAATCAACACATGAAAACCCCTGGTTGAGGTGAATTGAAATTACCTGTTTGAGAAAGCCAGCCCCAAAAGCACGAGTGACCTTCAAGGAACCTTTGACCCGGTCATTTATCACTGCAGAATCATCATCTGGATGTTCATTCTTAATTCTTTCGAATTCCTGAAATTGGGAAAACCAAAAACCACATCTCTATAAAACTTAAAATCCTTAAATGGCAGAAACCCAAAGAAATATGAGAAGAAGAATTAGGGCTTTACCTCTTTCACATTTGTGCTGTGATCCATGGTGAGCTGAAGGGAAGCTAAACTGGGTAATCCGTAAGATTGGTCACCATCGAATGATTCAAGATCATGCAAGGTTTCTTCATTGATTCGTTCCAAGTCCTGGTGAGCCTTCCTGAGCCAAAGGTGAGGTTCAGATTTGTGAGCTAGAACTGCTCGACTGTCACCCACATTCATCAAGTAAACATCTTCTCCTTTCATCAACATCACCAAAACACATGAACCCATTAGACATAACTCAGGATTCTCCATTACCATCTTGTCCGCAATGTCCAAATAAGACTCCTCCGTCTTTTTCAATGCCCGGGACAGTGCTTTCAACACCTCTGAATGGTTAATAGCAGCTGCCCCATCTGGGTCGGAAGGGTTGGACTGTTGCTTTAATCTCCTATCAAGCTCTGATCTTTCCCTGTCCCATTCACACTTCCATCTCCTCTGGTTCTCCTCCCATTTTTTAGCTGTCCCTCTAATTCTATTCTTCTTGTTCTTACCCTGCTTTTTGATTGAGTTAGAGTCCACCTCCAAGTTCATGTTCCTATTTCCACATGGGTGATTCTCCTTACCGAAATACTGTAAACGAGCATCAAACATCTGAGCGTTTGCCCAGGATGGATCAATGTCCTCATCTAAATTCAGATGAGCGGAGACTGGCTCTGCAGATTCGAACTTATCGTTCCATAGTAACCCCTTGAGTTCCTTATGCACAGCAGAGTAAAGATTAGATAACAAGAAATCAGTAGCATCAGGACCATTGAATCCATCATAAATCCCCACAAAAACCCAACCATGTTCCTCCGATATCAACACTTGTACTCGATCCTCCCCTGCTTTTCCTTGTGCCCATTGAAGATTCTGACTGTCGAAAGACTCATTATCTTCATCAACATCATCGCTATTCAGCAGAGGACCACTCACCGTCACCTTAAATTTCTCATTATTCTTCTCAACCCAATCAGATTCTTTCCCTTTAATCGGCGCAACAGCAGCCGTACGTCCCCGAGATAATTTACTCGCAATCGCTTTACGAAAATTTCTCATCAAACCTCGCTTCTTGGATTTGGATTTGAACCCAAATTCACTATTTGAGAAACTTCTCTGCAACTGACCACTGTTCTCCATCGGACCCGAATACAAACCTCGCTCAATCGGGCCTGATAAGAACCCTCTTTCAATCGGCCCCGAAGACGGTACTCCCCCGGTATTTCGGGGTGGCGTACCGGAGCGCGGAACCGGTTGTAGAGGGATTGAAGCGAAGGAGGTGGAGCTCTCAAACGCGGAGGCTCGATCGAGGTTGCAGTTGTAGGAATACGGATCAAGAAGAGCTGTAGAGAGAGGAGTGGCAGTGTTGGCGCTGACAGAAGCGCCGGAGATGGAGCAAAACGTCGTCGTTTGGAAATACTCGGTGTGGACTTGGGAGGAAGAGATGCGACATGGGTGAGGTCGTATGTAGCAGAAAGAGTGACCCAGCCCTTCGTCCAGAGACTCCGACAGAATCATATCGATGTCGTGGCGCCGGGAAACTTCTCCGGCACCGGCGAAGCAGATGCCGACCTTTCCGAATCCGTTGCCCATGGAGCTTCCAGATGGAGAAAATCAACAGAAAAAAGCAGAGCTCTTGTCTCAGGCGTAGAGTTGGCTCTTCATAGGCGGTGCGTTTGATTCCCCGGAAAGAGGAGAGGGATGATGAAGCTGAAGAGAAAGATAAAGAGAGAGGAGTTGACTTTGGAGATCGGATTTTATTCTTTGTTAAACATTGAATATGACTTTATCGGGATAATGGGAAGCGTTGACAAGCGGCGGCATTGTGTAAAAGGCGTGTGTAGTTGAGGAAATTCAAATCGAAATAAATATCAGACTCCGAAAAGTCAACGGTTCAATTGCCGATGGATCAAGTAACGCCACAGTAACCATCTCCCTTCATTTTAAGAATCCCATAACTTCCCGTTCCGTTTCTCTCTTACAAATTCATTCAGCTTTTTTGTGATTAAATAAAGCCCTTTTGAAAATAAATATTCATTAATGTCATTTTCTTTTGACATTTTTGAATTGATTTGTTTAGGGTTCTGAACTGGTCAAACCGAAACCAAAGAAGTTTCTATTAACGGGAGTGTCCTTTTCAAAAGATTTATTCACGGTCAATGCAACAAAACATTAACTTCCATGAATAGAAAAGAAATCATGTCAATTCTCCACGCATTCAAGCAAAAAAATGCATGTAACAGGGGTTTTTAATCTTAAGGGGGCCAATGTAAAATCCAGATTCAAGTTCCCACTACCCACTTCCCACCGCATTCCAAATTTCAAAACTGCCGGCACTGAATGAATCTACCAGGACTCTCTCTTTTTGACTTCTTCTCTTTCCATTGATATGAACATTGGAATTTTTGTTTGATCTGGTCCGGTCGTAGAGGCCTTTCTTCTGGGCCCGTGTCAAAGTATGACGATCGGGAATTGACGGGAGTGAGGTATAAGCATAACTACAACCCTTAGTTTCCTTTGCCGGAGGGATAGCCCCCACACGCTAAGGTGGGCAGCGTGATGAACATCTCTGTCGCCAGCACATGTACACAAAAGCGCAACCATATGCAGTTCAGCAGTTACGGGGTGTGTACATACTTTGAATGTGTAGGCAGCCCACGCGGCCCATCCCATCCTCTGTTTTCCAACCACGCAACCTCGGCCTCGTTCTTTCACGAGCTCAAATTAAAGCCAGATGGTTCTGAAGTGGATTTCATGTTATGGTTATGATTGTATCTTATCTAGCCCCATCCCCTATTTTATATGTACTAGGTTTCACCCACGTGCAAGGCACGTGAACCAGACCTAATAGTGTATTGTATTTAAATTTAAATTTAATTATTAGATAAAAAAATTATATAAAAAAAATTAATTTTCATATATTTTATGATTGTATTTAAATATGTCTATTTTTAAAACATTTATATTTATTAAATAATTATATTAATAGGTAAAATAATATAAGAGAAAATGAGATTAACTTTTATTCATTGTTTAGAATATTTTAAATTATAATTTAATGATGTACATCTATATTAGAATTGGAAATAAGTTTTATAAAATATTAATGAATTATTTATTTTTATTAATATTTAATTTTATTCAAAATTGAAATTGAGTCTTATAATAATTTAATAAATTTATTATTTATTCTTATTAATTTTTTTCTTTTTTTCTAATTAGTAAATTTAAACATCAATTAAAAATATTGAAATTAGAAGGATTATGACATATATTTTGAATACAAAATTTAGATATTAAATAAAATTTAATTATTATGTTTTTATTAAATTAATTAATCATAATGAATATAATTATATTTAATGTAATTTATTCTTTATTATTTAATAAAATAAGCATATTTTATTATTTGTTAAATTTTGAAAACTAAAATAATAATAGATATATAACTTTTATAAAACTAAAACAAAAAGAAAGTATACTTTAATCATAATTTTTTTCCATAACCTATCAAAGCTAAGTATGAAAGTGAAAACATTTTATAAATATTGAAAATACAAAAGAGGAATATCTTCCGGTTGAAGTAAGAGAATTATATATATTTTTTTCCTAAAAAGTATAACAAATTCTTTATATTTTTTCTATTCTTTAATTTTATAAATGGGGAAATTTTCTTTTAAAATAAAAATATCAATTACCAAAAGTTTATATCTTAGTTTTATATATTTGGTAAATATTAATTTTACTACTATTAATATTTGTTGTGATGAATTATTTTTACTTTTACTAAAAATAAAAATGGAAAAAAGGATGTGATTGAGATTTTCCTTTTAAAAAAAAATAAATAAATAAGTGTAATTATTTTTATACCATATAATTTCTTTATCTTCCACTCTTCAAAAAGAAAACGATAATTTTGAGAAAAAAAAATTGATTTTTTATGTGAATTTTATAATCATTCACAATGGTAAAAAAAAAATTAAAATTAAAAATGATTATCTAAGCATTCTTTTATCTATAATCCTATATAAGTAAAGAAATTATTTACAGAGAAAGAAAAAGGAGGAAAGGATGGATAAAATTTCATAATCTTGTTGTACTGTGTGTAAGATAATAAAAAAAAATACAAAAAAGTAAAATTTATGTATATTTTTTATTTTAAAAAATATCTTAGAAGAATATATATATATTATTATTTTTTATGTGTGTTTTTTAAATAAAAATAAATTAAGAAAATGTTTATATTTCAATCTCATATATTTGATAAATATTAATTTGCATTAATAGAAAGAATGGTAAATATTTGAAAAAACAACATTTGTCTATATTGTATCTCAAAAATTTGAAGTTTCCAAAAACATTTTATCTAACAATACCAAATTTTGTGCATAAATACTAAATTTAGCGCATAAATCATTTATAAACAATGTTTTGCATTCAATGAAATTCTCAGGTAGGACAAAATTTTGAAAGATGAAAAAGAAGAAAGGTTTAAAGCACTCAAAAAACCTTCTTAAAAATAATGAATCTAAAGTAATATATAAAAATAAATTATTAAATTTAAATTTATTTTTAATTTTTAGTTTTTTCACTTGTTTTTCTTCTATTATTTTTTTTCTCTTTATATAAATATTATTTATATTTTCGATTAAATTTCCAAGAAACCAAACATGCCCTACCAAAATTATTATCAACTTGCAATTTCGTTTCTAGTGAGATGAATGAGTACAGAAATTTGAGCGCACGTGACTTTATTTTATTTGTTTCATTTATTTAATTATTTTTAAGTAATTTTATTTAAAATTCATAATTCGCAAGTGCATTTTCCTAACGTTCCCACATTCAAGATTTCAATGTATATTCAAGTAATTATTAATTAAGAAAGAGACAGGCAATGTTGATTCTATTATTAGAATGACAAAACCAACGATAAGCTGCTGCTTCTTCTTCTTCCTTTGGTGGTTGCCACCCTTCACGCTAATGGATTTTTCTTATCTCTAAAACTCCGGGGCTCTTCCCTTACCTGTTCACAAGCCAAACGACCCAGAATCTGATTCTCCTCTCGGAGGTATGATTATGGCTCTGCTCCTTTACATTTTTTTTTTGGTCTTCCCGAGTTATGGGTCCTTTTCTAGACGATTTTGTTATTTTTGAAAAATGGGTGTGGATAATATGGAAGAATATTTGGGTGCTTGATTCTTTTGTCTTGTGTCGCTGTTAGGATTCTGGGAATTTGCTGAGAAAAGAACTGAGAAATTTTTTAGATTCTTATGATTTATGTTGTCTTGGTTCACGAAAATGAAATGCTGAACTCAACGAAGCGAAATTTTTGTACAGGATTCTTTGAATGAAGATTTTTGTGTTATTATTATTTTTTAATTTATGGTTTTATCAAGGGTTTGTAACTCCGAGACAATTTGAGATTCAAAACTTTTGTTTGCTTTCGCTGCATTATCACGATGACCAAACAAACCCTGGTTTCTGGTGTTTTATAATGTACATGAGAGTGAGATAAAGATCAGCCGTATGTTGCAGAATTCCAGAGTTTAATGGGCGTGACTTTGCTGATTACTTGATGTTTCTGTGGATTTTCTCTTAATTGTCGCCTCAAGCTATCTAAATTTTGAAATTGAAGCCCATTTACTTAGTCCTCTCTCCCCAGCCTTTTGATTTTAAGTTGTACTTGTTTAAAGGTTTCAAGCATTAAGTAATTTGAGCAAACCATTTCTCTACATTGCCTGGTAATCAATCCCATACACTTTCTCCTATGTAGTGAAACAACTGTGTAATGCACAATTAATATGCTCAATTATCCCTTTACCATGGTGCATTGCCATCTGAAATCAAGACATTGGAATTGGCCAATTTATGCCTAATTGCTCTGCATATGGTTCTTTTAGCATTCTGCTATCCTCAAACATAAATTAAGAATTTTTTCAACCCCATTTTTCCTTGTTAACTATCTTGAATCAGCCATATTATTAAATGTCTAAATTCCTTAATATTCTTCCTCCACCACATCTTTTTTCAGAATGTTGAAAGAAATATCTAGAAGCTTTTGGCACATGTAATAGCTCAATGGGTAGTTTTTGAATTTGGTATTTTAGTAAGCTTTTTGCATGGTATTACATTGGAAAACTGCTGTAAGTTCTAATACAATTGAAAAAAAAAAGGGTTAAACTCTTTCTGGTTTTGTGGTATATGATTTTTCTTGTTGTAATTTGGATCAGGTTTGACAACACTGTAGATGAAGCCATTTGTCAATCAAGTAGGTTCAATAGGTGCTGCTTGTCATATATGGGAAAGCACATGCAACGTGATCACTCTGGCATTGCCTTTAAGAGTAATGATCCAGGATGCATGTGGGGCATACTTCAAATGCTTGACCACAGTCACTGGCATAATTTCAAAAAACGACTACCATATAAAAGGCACTGTGGTGGAAGACATGCCATGGGTAAGCAAACTTGATTCACTTTGACTGTCAATCGTCTCCTCCCAACATTTTCACGAAGCTATTTTTGGATCTTGCTTCTTTGGCTGCATTTGCAAAATATATTAGTATGTTTGTGCTGTGTTTAACCTAGGTTGAGTTTCTGGACTTTCATTGAAGGTTTCTTTAATGTTTTACATGTTTATTTAATTTAGACTATTATGCTCACCTTTTTGTTGTGTGTTGATTTTTGAGTGACATTTACTGAAATTTGGCATACAAGGCTGGCAAACAATGTGATTTCATGGGCAGCGACTGCAACCTATGGTACCATCCATGGGCAGTGACTGCAACCTGTGGCTCCTTCAGTAGTTGCTGAGATATTGTAGGAAGGAGAGGAAAAGAAAACTTGGAATCTTACAATAGCCAATTCAACACCAGCCCATTATAAGATTTTAAGTTTTTGTTTCTTTTCCAGTGATTTATCTGAAGCAAATGAGCTAAAGGAAAAGGTCCGGTGTTCGGCAATTTCTCTCAAACAAATGAAAAGCTATTAGAGAGATTGGTGTTCACCTGGCCACTTTATTTCCTTTTCTCTGCATAGGCCTTTTCTCTCCTTTCCTTTCCTTTCCTTCCTTTTTGTATTCTCACCAAGCATCTCATACATTAACTGGCTTATGTCTTTTACTTTTACTGGTGTTCAATGGTTTATCTGATTGGCTGCTTACTTGCCATTGCATATTCAAACAGACCTTAACATTCAAAACAACCCACAAGATTTTTATTGCTTTTCCAATAGGTTCTTTTTGGTCCTTATTGCCTCTAATGAAATGTAAATAGGTTTCATTTTCCCGTTTCTGCATGCTAATAAACTTTTTCCTTTCTTGTAGGGGTTGCAAATCCAGGGAAAAATATAAACATATCCAATGCTGATGAAGTACAAGAATGCATTGTTGCTGAAATGGACAAGTCTCAGGTAAATTCATGAAAAGATTTTCCTTTTTATTATAATTTGTTGCATGCTGAATTCATGAAAAATACAAACTTTTGTTGCATGGTAAATTTCTGGAAAGAACATTTTTCTTTTATTATAACTTTGTTGCTTGGTTATATTGTCTGACAAAAGAGAACTTGTAATACATGTATCAACTATAGATTGAAAGAGATGCAGGTTAGATTAATGGTCTTTCTTCACATGTGTTTTTTTCATTAGAAATATTGATCTTTGGATGGAATAAATGCTTCACTAAGATTTAACTTTTTTCTTGTCTTCATGCCATTAAAGTGGGTTAATGCAAACAGATGGTAATAGTTTCTAATTTGGAATCTATCAGATTGAAAAACAGATGATGAAATCCAGTCAGACAACAAAAAGCTCTGGGAAAGCTCGAATAAAAGCATTGATTGCTAAAGATGTGTCTAAAAGAAAGGGCCAACATCACCGAAATTCGACCCACCCAACACGCTCACAGTTGCTGAGAACCGAATCTATCCATCGTTTAGAATATGCAGATCGGGATCCCCTTGCTGATATAATCTTAAATGATGAGAGTCCAAGTTCACACCAAAACAATGAAAATTCTTCTGATACTAGCACAACAAATGTAATGCAGGCGAGTGATCCTGAGGAGCCAATTCCTAGCAACAAAAATTGCGAGGCATGTAGCACCACAGGTACTTTGAATTACTTGGGGCATGGAAAGATTGATAATCATGGAAAGAAACTAGTTGATAACCAAACATTTCTTGAGGAGTCATCAGACAAACCAACACAAGCTTTGTCAGCACAGAAATTGTTGTATGCAACAGAGCCCTCTGGAGTCCCTCCGTCAAAGGAGTTTCTGGATGCTCTTTGTATAATCAACATGAACAGGGAGTTCTTCCTCAAAATTGTACAGGACCCTGAGTCTCCTTGGGCATATCATTTCCATCATCAATGGGCAAGAGGTGTGAAGTCTGGATTATCCAAGTCTGGGTCATTTCCTGTGCCTGGGCCATCAGGTGGAAGGGATTTTGGGCCAATTGAACTTAAGTACAATCAGAATGAGATCACTTCCCATGCAAGATCAGAAAGCAAGTTGCAAGCTGGTGGTCAAACCCAAAATTTGGCTGAGTTTGAGTCTACAGAAGATGTCAGTGAACAGTCAAAGTTTGGAATCACTGATGATTCTTCTCTAGGTTTGCCCCATCACTTCAAGCGCTGGAGTGAGAATCAAGTGGCCATCAGGCGTTTCAAGGATCTTAAACAGAAGATAAAACATGCTATCAGACAGAGCAAAAAGGAGCGCCACCGGATCATTATGGATGCAATCTTTCACAAAGTTCCTCATGGCCATAGGTTTTCCAAAGATGCAAAGAAGCAGATTGCTGATCAATGGAAGGAACCTGCAACCAGTAGAAACAGTGAAGACAGCCCTGGAAGCAGTTATGGATGGGGTCATTCTGAACCTGCCCTCAGCAAGCAGACTTCATTTCCCAGCAAATCCCTAGAAAAATATACTCAGTTGTTTGAGTCTAGTTTCAACAAAGAAGCCAAATACCAGATCTCTGAAAGATTAAAGGTGAGAACAGAAGATGTGGGTTTGCCTTGTGGAAGTGACCCAAAATCCCTGAGAAGGATTCTTTCGTTACCTGATTTTAAATCCTATTTTGGTCTTCAGAGTGAGGACTCTGGTGATAATTATTTGTCAGAAATGGCAGTCAATACTGTAAGAATACAAAGTGATTATGATGAACAGAAGTCTCTAGAACTTCCTCTAGGTTCTGAAAATCATGTACAGTTTGATGCCATTGGAGAAAGTAAAAAACACTTGGTAGAAGCTAGTGAAACATATCCAGTTAAACAAGATCAGGTGAGACCAACATCAGCCACAGATGCTGAAGTGAATGCAGCGGATTGGACTAATGATGATTTAGGTGATGTAACAAAGCAGGATACTACATTTTACCAAGGACAAGGAATCAGGACCACAAAAAAATTTAATGCAAATCTGTCAGAACCAAGCCCAATCTCTGTGCTTGACTCCAATGTGCGAGAGGACTTAAAGTTTCAAGATATAGTCAGTCCGGGAAAGCTCCCCATATCAGAAGGTGCATTCCTTTTCCAATTGTTTCTTCCTCTTGTTTACTCATATTCATTGCACATGATATCATTTCCATGTTTGCATTCTCATGATCTTTAGAGAGGAGGGAGGGAGAGAGAAAGGATGAAAAGGAAGAGAGAGAGAGAACATAGTCGTAACATAAAAGTAAATAGGAAAGCAGATTTTGAAGGATATTTCAGTATCTATTTAAAAAAAAAAAAAAAAAAAAAAACTGCTTTTATTGGATTGCATAATGAAGGAGCAATCAGTCTTCTTGCTCTCAACTGTTTTTGGAGTTCAAGAAACTTCTGACCTTTGAACTGTATATTGTGGTAGAAAATTGCTGATATTATGCTGAACAGTTTTTACTGATTTTAGCATTCAAACCATCAAGTAAAAAACTTTCTTTTGTAAAGACAAAACAATATCTAGTAATTGAGTCATATTTGCTAATTTGATTCAGCATCTTTAATCTATGATTTGCTGAGAATTCCTTTCATTTTTTCTTCATCAATCTTCACGTTTATGGCTGAATATGAATGTTGTGGATTTTCATTAAATGTAACCAGATTCAGAATTAGAATCAAGACGGCCCCTTTATGAAGGACCGGATTCTGCAGTCAATCAGCAACATGAATCCAGCATGGATTCTCCTACAGTTGTTGAAAGCAGATTTGATGTTGAGAAAGTAGATCTCAGGAAGCACTTAGACAGCGACTTTTTTCCTGTTCAAGTGGATATAAAAAACAAAGCTGAATTCAACTATGTTAGAGATGTGCTAGAGTTGTCGGGGATTATCAGGAATGAATTGCTTGAGACATGGCATTCCATTGACAAGCTAGTGGATCCTTCAGTGTTTGAGGAAGTGGAAGGCTGCTTGCCCCTTGAACCTGAGTGTTCAGGAAATGAAGAAGATGGAAGTTGCAGCCATCTGCTTCTGTTTGATTTAATCAATGAGGTGCTAATGGAGATTTATGAGAGATCATTGACCTACTGCCCCAGGCACCTGTCTTCCCTTTCCCACATCCGTCCAATGCCTGTGGGATATCATGTTCTTGAGGAGGTCTGGGCAAATATAAGCTGGTACTTCAGCTGGGAACCTGATCCTGACCAAACGCTGGATTATGTGGTGAGTAGGGATCTAGCAAAAGGTGATGGGTGGATGAACCTTCAATTCGAGGCCGAGTGCTTGGGGCTTGAGCTGGAGGACTGGATATTTGATGATCTTCTGGATGAACTTCTTTGCACCTGAACTTCTTTCGGCTGGATCTGTTTTTCTTCCTAAGGTGCCTTCACCTTTCTCATACTTGAAACTTTTTTCTTCTATTGATTGTGTAATTATTTATTTATTTTTTAAAACTCAAACTTCATGAAAGAAATAGGGAAATTTCGATGACGAATCGTATACATACCGTACAGTTGGTAAAGAGAAAATTACTTCATTCTTTTGAAGTTGTGGCAAATAAAAGAATATTGCAATTTGTTAGATAGCCTGAATGCATTTTACATTGCCAATGGAGCTTCTTGCTGTGTTGCTTGAAAGTGTTTCATGTTGGCTTTTGAAGAAAGGACTGACTCGGATGATTTATGTACACCTTCATAAGTCAATAGATTTTTCATTGAATGCTTGGTTTATTTCCTTCCATTCCTATTCCAGTGATTAATGGATTTAATTCCTTATCAAGAATTCTGCATCCTTTTTGGACCATGTAGAAACAAATGGCGGGCACTAACCGTTTTTTAAAATGAGGCGGTATAAAGGATTGGACAATTTTAACCCTATTCGGTTATCATTAGTCATGACAAAAACTTTACCCGAAGACCAACCTTGAGCCCGAGGCCCAGTAGCTTCAGGCTAGTGATGCGCTTGGGAGTTGGGCTTCAAATTTAACCTGGAAAAAGTCCATCGCTGCATACATGGGGATATGGTTCATATCTTAATACAAAGTTTTGCTCAACATTTAGGTTATGTTTGGTTATTGGAAAATATTAAGGAAATAAAAAAAATATTAAGGAAAATAATTTTCTTCTGTTTGATTTCATTATGAAAAATATAAAAGAAATTCAAATATAATTAAAATTAATTATAAATTTATGTATTTTAAAATCATTTAATCTTTATATAATTGATAAAAATAAGTAAAATGAGTTTAAAGAAACATATAAAAATAATTTATTGATTTTGAATCTAATTTTTATTTTTTTTTTTCTTTTTCTTTCCTTTCACTTTTCCTCCTTATTTTCTTTTCCTTACATTTTCCTTCAAATTTTTCAGGAACCAAATATAACCTTAAGCTAATATTATAATTTTATAGAATTTTTGTTTTTAAGTTTATTTTTTAATAAAAAAATATTTTATTTGGAGTTTTCCCGGTTTCACTTTTTCTTCATTTTTTTTTAAATGATCATAACTTGAGTTTTACTCGTATTTTAATTATTTTTTATTTTATACTTTTAGTTTTAGTCGTATTTTTATTCATTTTTATTTTTAATTTAATCCTCTAGTTTTTATTCAATTTTTTTTAATGGAAAGATATAAGAAATTAGGTATTTTTATAAGAAATATTAGATAGTTAAAATACTAGGTATTGAGAGGATCAGAGAAGATTTTTTTTTCTACTTAAGGTAATTCATGCCAATTTCAATTATAATCATAATATAAACACAATAATATATAAAAAAAAAATTAAATATATTTTTTATTTTCTTTCCTGCTCAATGTTGGATATTCAAAATTATGAATGAAAATAGACTAAAGACAAATCACAGACGAAAATGAAAATGAAAATCAATTTTTATAATAATAAATTATTTATTTGTAAACTCCTTCTAGAAAATAATAAAAATATATTATTCATAAACATTTTATCATTTAATCTAGCTTTTTAGGCATAAATTTAAAGCTTTTTGAAGTCATTTAGTAATTAGATTGGTTGAATATATTTAATTTTTAATAGATAATTTATTTTAATTAAAACCATTTAAACAAAATTAAATAAAAAAGTTTGTTATGATAAAAAGGAAATGGTATAAGGAAAGAAACTTTTTGGAATCCTCAAAGTTCTCTGCTACTCTAAAATTGTCTAAAATATCTTATACAAAAGTGAAGCAATGTAGAAGGTATATACAAGAGTTCTTGTGAACTCTTTAGCATATTTCACATTATTCTACCATCTGCCATCCATCTCTGGAGATGTTTTAAATCTTCCTGATGCTTCTCCTTATCTCCTATCTATTTGATATTTTAGATAATTTTTTTTTATATTTCGAAAAATATTTTAATTAAAATGAAAAATGATTTTTTTAGTTTTATTGAAAGCAAGTTTTTTTTTTTACAAAAATGTTTCAACCAATCTTATTTACAATTTTTATTACAAGTTTAAAATATAAATTTTGGATTAAAAAAAATTAAATCTACCTTATCACTTGCCACATAAATACCATACAAGAATGACAATGTCAAATATGGCTAGTAAATTGATAATTGAAATATGACTAAATCCCAAGAGAGAATGACAAGTTGTAATGATAGTGACCCGTCCACTTGTTAGAGATACATTTCTAGCATTTTCAATGGTTAGAGTTACATGTCTAGTATGTTCATAATTGAAATATGAGTTAATTTATAATTTCTTTTTAAGTCACTATATTTAAATTAAAAATGTATGAAAAAATTTTAAAAAGAAAAATTATAACCTCTTACACAATGTTCACTTTTACATCATGGTGTTGTTTGTTTATTTAATTTTAAGAAAAATCGAATGAGGTAAGTTTTTTTTTTTCAATACCTAGGATTCCTATTTTTCCATTTTTCCGTTTATTTTATTTTATTTTTATTATTTTTAATTACCATTCTAGGTTTTTTTTTTTTTTTTTTATGGTTATTTTGAAAATAGAGTTCATTGCAAGTTCTGAGCATCATTCCTTTCCATTTTATTTGTCATTAAGAATGGGAAGATATTTGGGCCAACATCTATTAGCTACAAAAGGAGTCATTAATGACGTATGCAAAAAGCGGTACATGTAAAGATGTAGCAGGGCAAAATATGGATGTTGGTGCAACTCAGCAAAGTCTTGCTGGATGTTAGAGCAATGGCCTATTGGGTTCAGCTTTTGTGGGAATTTGCACCACCGCCCATTAATGATTCTAGAAAAACTTGTAGTTAGCCAAGATAACCCCTCCGCGTCCCGCTGATCCTCACTAGGATTCTTCTGGGACTAGATAAGTTCCCGGGTCAAATCATAGCCCAGCCTCTGAAGTCCCATTCACTCATGCATAGTGAATAGTTATTAATGTAGGTCCTTGATCTTTTTCTAATTAATATCACCTTGATTGATTGCTCACATACTCGTATCATCCGCAAAGTCTTGAATTTTCCTGTTCCTGAATTCGATGAACGAGACGTGCACTACTCGTTCTGACAAGACCATTCTCCTGTTCCATGTGCCATTTGTCATTAGGGTTCAAAGTATCCGCGAACTCGTATCCAACTCAACACCTACCGCGATTAGACCTATACAATATAATGTACGAATTCGATTGGGAATCGATTAGACTAGACTCGACTGATCCATATGAGTTTTTGAGTTAACTTGATTAGGTTACAGAGATTGTCATTTCAAAAGCAAACATCTATTCTAAAATTTTAAACCAATTTGAAAATAAGTGGAGAAGAATGAGGACATGATTTAAGATTTATTTACTTGCTTTTCCTCAAAATCGAGCATTATCGGAGAATGGAGCTTTGGTGTTGGCGGTTTTACATGGAGAATTGAGTCCCCAATTTACATGAAAAATACCTTTCATATAAACATTTTAATATGATTTAATAATAACATTAGGAGAATCGAGTACCCGATTTGGTAAAGTAAAATGATATAAAAGGTATAGATGAGGTTTAATGATAAATTAAAGTGTTTATATGGTAAAGTGAGAATTAAATTGTCAATTTTTAATATTATTACAAATAACTTTGAGGTAAATGTGAAAAAAAATTATTAAAAATTTTCAGCTTATTTAATTATATTTATTTTATTTTTTTAATTTATACAATATTTTTATAATTTTTTGAAAATTTTAATTATTTTATTTTACGTACCGCCCAATATCGAACCGAGACACGAAGATCAATATGTCTCGCGACCCTCTCATCGATACCGTGACTTTGAACCATGTTTGTCATGAAATTTGACTCTAGTACTTAGGATCCTTGAGCGATGCATCAAAGTTTTTTAACACGGGTGAAACTTTTCAAATCAGAAAGCCCTGAAATCCTTTAGATGGTATTATTTCGTATGTGTCAAGACTGGAGCAAGTGTTGCTCTAAGAAAATGACTGGCCTTATTGCCCACATGCAAAAGAACTACAAATCCACAGCAACCAGACGAATTTCATTTAGGGCCCTCCACAAATCGATGCTTGGTAGGGCTAGCTGTTTTCTGGCGCTCGCGGGATGCGTCCCTTCAAGGGCTCAAAGACGATTTTAATAAGAAGAGCAGTGTTTGGACCTCAACAGTACCTGCACCCATGTGATGCAGGGCGAGAATATCTTGGACTTAACGTAAGAGTGCGGGGGAACCTCCATGCACCCTCTCTATCAAAGTGTCTGGACTCTGAAACAAGCCTTGACGTGAACCATGATCCTGTTTACTTAATAATTAGAATTTGATTTGCCTGGAATTTACCATTTATTATTCCTGATATTCTTCTCGTGATACCTACATTCTCTTAATAGTAAAATATTATCTTTCCTGCCAGCGGAAAACGAATCCAAATGCCCAAACAACCGTGGAAGTGTTTTCCGTCGGGCAAATCTCACCTTTTGATAACCTGTGAATAACATGCCAATAACCCCATAATCAAACAAAATATGGTAGTACATTTGCCTACTATTCACTCCTCTTCAATAATTATTGTACTTCCTTTGTGGTACAATGATATATGCAGTACAAGATTCTTTCACACCGTTAATAATTGGTCGAGGGAGATATTATAGAAAGGAAAAGGGTAAACGGGGTACTAAATAAAATACCTTCTCGATGCCCTACCATAAGGAAAGCTGCAACCTTCCACAGGATACTAAAACCTCCACTGAAATATTTACTCCTTGGGGGTTGGGTTGGTAAAGAGTCACTCTCGCCTGTTGGATCGACGGAGCGGTTGATGTTCACTTTCCTCTTTTGCAACTTTGTAGTTTTATCTTTTTACCCCTTGTTGGGATACTTTTCTGGCCAAGCAGTCAACAAAAAGAACGTTTTCCTTCGGCGAGACTGATACGAAGGAGAAAATCTGCGTCCACACCTGTCATGAATCATGATAGAGAGTTTAAATGTTATCCACACGCGCCTCGGGCGCGGATGCGTGTGATCCGGCCGTGTACTACACACGCGTTTGGGGCGAGTGGGGAGTGAGGCCACGTCAGACCACGAAACTCGTTACTAGTGATAAATGTATATTCCACGTATCCCTTCATCAAAAAATAGTTGGATTGTGGTTTTGGAAGGGGCATGGAGTTGGGATCAAATTACAGCTATGCCATTGTTGAGTTGTGTTGCATTAATGGTAGTTTGGTAAATATTAAATAAATAAAAATTACAACAATGCATCCGACTTTTATAGTCTAAAGAAATGAGACGTAGAATTTCTGTATTTGCAGCAAAGAAAATTAGTATGTATTCACATAAATTACCATAAAATTTAATTGTAACAAATTAATTTTGGTGCCCGTGAATGTGATGAGACCGATATAAATGCTGGTTTGAAGTGTGCAGTTTGAGTGGGGAGCAATAGCAGAATGCGACAGAGGTGCACTCCTTTCAAAATCATCAACCGTCCATTAAATCGTCATACACGTAAAAGTAACGTATGGTATTATTGGTATAGTTGGAGAAAATTCCACAAGTCACAGGGAAGATGAACACGCGCGTGCAAGGAGGCAGATACAATTATAGACCGACGCTTAAGTGATCGGCATGATGCGGGGTTTCTGACAGGTGGACGGTGGATAGACAACGTTCTCTCTCCTCCACTGCATTATATAGTGGGGGCTAAGGCCTCCCCTTAGACTCGCACTACCGGAGTTTTAGGTGACTGATCATTTTCTCCATTTCCATCCATCTCTGAAAATGTCTTGCTGCGGAGGAAACTGCGGTTGTGGGTCTGGCTGCACCTGCGGCAGCGGCTGTGGAGGGTAATTGTTCACTGTCATTTAGATTTGTTTGCTTGTGGTTTTCAGAGAGAAAAGCTTTTGATGGATGGAAAAAAGGTTGGCGAGATTAAAGATCTTTCACTATCTTAAGCCATCCTTGTAAAAATTCTGAAACTTTTCACACTCGGTTTTGCCGTCCTCTTTCTCGGAGAGAAAAAGAAAATGCCGTGCTTTACACTTTCCCTGGAAAACAAAGGGGCCTTGGGGTCTCTTAGCATCTTCATTTTTTTTATTTAAATCAGGTGGTGGGTTATTGTAAGAAATTTTTGGTTCCAGGACTGTGTTGGGTGTGTTCTTGATGGGCATTTATGGTGGTTTTTTTTGAAGATATCTATCTGTTTTACTTATTTGTATAATTTTCTTCGATGATGCAGATGCAAGATGTACCCGGACTTGAGTTTCTCTGAGGGCGCCACCACCACTGAGACCATCATTGCTGGTGTTGCACCAGTGAAGACGTATGTGTTTTCATAACCTATAGTCAATGATTGAATAAACCAATATGTTATCATGATTTTTGATAGAAGATAATGGATTGAATTATAATTTGCAGGCACTTTGAGGGATCTGAGATGGGCGTGGGAGCTGAGAACGGATGCAAGTGTGGATCCAACTGCTCGTGTGATCCTTGCACTTGCAAATGAGAAACCACTCCCTTACCACCACCAGAGTAGAGACCACCGTAGAAGAAGGAATAATAGCATATGACGACCCTACGTGTTTGTGTCTTGAGTCCTGTATGATCAAGGTGTTTTTAGGAGTCTTCTAAAATAAGGTAGTCATGGCTAGGCTTCTGTTCTAGCAAATCATCAGTCTCTGGTTTGTTATGGTTTCTACCATGGCTGCTTAGTATTTGGTCAGTGTAATAATAATTAAAAAAAAAAAAAAGTACTGATAGTATGATGAAGGTCTCTGCTGGTTTTTCTTGATTTTCATGTCTGTGTTGGAAGAGTGAGAGTTTGAAGCAATGAATGACAACTCCTATCTTCTATAACTTCCTGGCTCAACCTCTTCTTCTCTTTCCGGGTGTCATTTGAATTATAGCAAAAATAAAGAAGAAATGAAATTGAAAAGAAAGGCAACAGTGGAGAGATGAAATGGGTGGTTGAAGAAGAAGAAACAAAGCATGGTTGGCCGATGTTGAGACAGTGAAAAAATGAAGTACTCGAATCAATATTTTTTTTTTGGCATATTCGTCCTTTCACGTTAGTCTTTATCAAAAGCAAAAAGCCGTCTTAATCAAAAGCAAAAAGCCATCAACTGCCTCCACCACTCCTACAGATGATATTAATAGGATTTTGGTCAAAATCCCAGCTTTCTGAGGCGCCCGATGGCCACGGCACAAACCATAATTAGGAAGAGATTTCCTTGTTTTTACCTTCTTTTTGTGCTCCACAGGACCACAACCAACTTTTTAATATTAAGAGAAAAGGGAAATAATCAACTATTGAAAAGGGGATCCCCTTGGGTCTTCCCCACTCTGTGGTGGGACCATTGCCGCCATCTATTTCAAACCTAGTTTGTCATCTTGATGAGATGATAAGAAGAACTTCAAGTCGAGTTTGTCATCTTGATGAAGTGATAAGAAGAAAAAGTGAAATAAATATATATATTTGGAAGCACTAAAACGTTACTTTAAAAAGGGTATGGTTGATATATATTTTCTTTTTGCAAATGCCTCGATGCATGAGTATTGGCTATAGAAATTTACAACTCCAAGAAATGATATATTTGTACATAAAAAGATGAATTGATTAATCTTTAACATCAAATATGATTTTAAAATAATGATAGAATCTTGGGCTAGTTCCCATAAAATTTGAGGGAAAAAAAATATAAAAGAAAAGTAAAAGGAAAGAAAAAAGTAAAAGAAAATAAAAAATAGATTAAAAGTCGATAAATTATTTTTTTTGTTACTTCAAACTCATTTTATTTATTTTTACTCATCAATATAAAGATTAAATAATATAAAAATATATAAGTTTTTAATTAGTTTTAATTATATTTAATTTTCTTTTTCTTTGCATTTTTTTTATTTTCTTAGTATTTTCAGAGAACCAAACATAACCTTAAGAAAAAAAAAGATATTCTTAGCTTTATCAAGATATCATCAATAGAAGATCATTAGAATTTAATAAAAGTTGGAATTTTAAGACCCATCATCCCATCTTGAATGGAAGCAAATACGTGCCTAAAAGTCAAATGATTCCAAGCATGCTACAAAGATTACAACATCGCAAGTAATCCGCGAACAAGGGATTTCGCCTACAAATGTGAGTGAATGAGCTTTGCTTTCCCTGGTCAATCAAATATTCCTTTAGCAGTTCTACCAAATACGTTATAGACCTGTGGATGGTTTTTGAGCAAAGTAGTCTTGTGTTAAAATCTTGTTATGGCTGAATCTTTAAGCAGCTTAAGAAAGAACAACTGCTAAACATTATTACCTGTTTGGATGAGAGGCCAATCTTCTCCAAATCACTCAACTGGACCAATAAAAGCTATACTCATTAGCATTACTTGATTAATTGAATGAACTTAAAAGCTCAAATCAGCAACAGATGGGCTTCTTACCATTTTTAGTGGACTTGCTTCTCTGAGTTCAAGTATGTACTCTGCCCTTTTCTGTCCAATCCCCTGGATGACGATAGCAAGGATGAGAAAAGATGTCAGTTATATGAAAAAGATGATAAATTTGGGGTGTTGCTGTTGATATATTTAAGTATACCTTTAACTCCAACAGCTCCTCTCTGTAGTGAAATTGGCCAATAATGAGCTATAGTTAGTCCTCTTGCATAGAAAAAACCAAAGAAAAATGAAGGAATTTAATAGAGAAACTCTCACTCACATGCTGGCAGTATTCAAGAAGTCGATATATTCTTGAATGAGGGAGCTCTGTGTGTTAGATATTAATACAAATCAGTACTACAGGTAGAGAAGACTGGGGAGGAAGAAAAACAGTATGATGTGCTTCTACATACCTTTAAATTAGAAGTTCGCACATTAAATTTATCAAGGGGTGTGTCAACCATTTGGAAGTTGTCATTTGCACAGGTCATGTTAGTGGGTGTTTTGGGAGTCTTTGGCTCAAAGGGTACTGAGCATACTTGGCCTTTGGATGAGAGATCCTCGAGAGGTTTTCTGCTATCATCGGAGTTGACAGGGGAGAGAACTTTTCTTAGAGAACCCTGAAGAGCTTTAAATTTCTCACTAATTGGTGGTGATCCAATAGAGTTGGCAGATTTCATGGTTGTCATCTTCTTGTCATTTGCCAATGCATCATCTATGGAAAAGTAAAACAATTTTTAAAGCTTTAGAGAGAAATTCAAGCAGCCTTGCTAGAGACCTTTTGCAGCTTCCATGGAAAATTCAAGCAGCCTATAGATAGCTACACAAGCTAAGCAAGTGGAAGCAACAAAAACAGTTTTGGAATATTTTGATCTTATAATCAATTTTGATTTCCTTGAATTGTCTTAAGCAACAGATCAAGTGTGATAAATCTCAGATAGAAGCAAAATACCAGGTAAAATTGTATTTGTTTCTGAGGCACTCCCATCCCCACCAGCCTTGAACTCATCTTCTGTATTGTTGGTATTGTTCTCAGCAGCAAAGTTGAAACTCTGCAATGAAACTTCAATCTGTGAATATGAAAGACTAAAATGTTTTATGAAGGCCAAAAAAATCTACAAATAGGAAACAATAAGATGTTTTATAACTGCATTTTCTACTTACAGGTTGAATGAAAAGAAAACAAGCATTACATGAGTTGAGTCAAGAAACTCATCAGGTGAAACTAAGAAAGTGTTAATTTTCCATCATTGAAACAGTCAGGCATTAACTTGTCATATAAATAGCATATAAAATTTCCATGAAATGTTTTACCAAATTCTAGAACTTACCTCCGTGCCAGAATCAACTGAACCTCTATTGTTGAATAAATTTCTGTGCTGCACAGAAAGAACCCTGCAAATAAAAAATAAAATGTCTTGATTGGAACTAATGTGTCATGTATTATCACAAAAAATTCATGTGTAGTCTTACCTTTCTTTAGCATTAGAAGCACCTTGGTTTGTAATAGCCTTTGCTTTTGTGGAGCTGTGACATGGATAGGGCTTCTTCAAAGAGCTCAAAGAACTAGGAGCTTTGCTCATAAGAGGAGAACCAAATGCCCTCATTCTTTGTGCACTCTTTGTCTTTCCTTTTGATTCAAGCCAGGCACGCAATTTCGCCTCCATGTCAACTTTAACATTTGGAGTATCTTGTTTTTGAGCTGATGGAACAGAGTTAGATATGTGGCGCGACCGTGCAGCCAAGCTGACCGTATGAACAGATTCTTGGTACTCTCCTGGATTCTGTTGGTACCAAAAATGGAATTACTATTAGCATCCAATAGTACCAAAAATGGGAAAATCAGTCCTGGGAATGTTCATGATAACAATTTCTTACCAGACAAGCAACCATCAATGCACGGCTGGTTCCTCCAAGGGAATCTTGCAGTATCCGGGTCAGTTTGCTTTCTCTGTATGGTACTCGGGGCTTGTTATTGTTAAGGGCATAAATCACATTTGATAAGGCAAATAGGGACTGGTTGATCTTAGCACTCTCTTGGAGACGTATCCCTTCATTGCAGGTTCTTCTGTTGTCTTCATTACCTGATCAAATCAAATCTACAGTTCAGAAAGCTTGATATAAACCAATAATTGAGTTGATCAAGGGGTAGTGCAAAACCTGCTAAATCGATGAGGTTCAACTTCCCAGTAACAACAGCACCGAAGCCATCATCACAAGGAGTGGAAACAGATATCACAAGGACTCCATGGCTTCTGCTAGAGACATCATTAAGCCCTGTGTGTGCAACTTTTCTGCGCTGAATTCCATGAGAGAAGACCTCATAAAATTCAGACATGGAACTTATTGGGACACGAGATAAGCCCTTTAGATGAATCTGCCCATCTTTGTCATCCAATATTGCAATTTCCTTTGCTTTGACTTCCAACAGATCATAACATCTGTCCATATAGACCTCATAATATGACATCTCTGCAGTGCTGGCTGTGCTCCAGCACATAGTTAGAACTGCTGACATGGTAAGTGGCATTAGACCTGGAAGCTCATCAGTGCCCTGCATCATCAATGATGTCTTGGATTTTCACCATGAAGATAATAAGAAGACAGAAATAAAAGAAGCTGAAATTCTGTTTGGAGAATGTTCTGAAAAACAATTTTCCATTCTCTAAACAAAGACAGTTTTCCAACTTCAAAAAACATGTTTGACAAATTTTGGATTGAAAATAGTTTTCTAGGAATTTATTATGAAAACAAGATGATTTTTGAGATCATACTTGAATTGTACATAAGTGCACAATGCCTTTAAAAGAATCAACAGAGAAAACTGTTTTTCATATTTGAATTCCTAAACAAAATTTTGTTCTGAAAAAACAGGCTTTTCTTAAAAATCAGTGGTCAAACAAACTCTAATTCTTTATTTACTTGATGATAAATTAAAATTGGAGCCTCGAACTTATTCTTATTGGGACTAAAAGAAACAAAACCCTCCATTCAACTGATCCCAATTCAACTATTTAACTGAGGTGGGAATTTTCTTTTCATATCTCCCCAACCAGAACCACATTAAAAATATGATTGAAAAAAGGAGAAACTTGTCCTATATAAAGAATAACTTTGTTTTCCTCAATTTTCTGGGAAAATAAACAGCGGTTCATAGAAATTAGCACTAGGAAACAAAAATTGGGTTCTTTATCCATTTGCCTGATTGAGGATGACTCTCATTTTTTCCAAAACTAAATACCAAAAAAAAAAAAAAAAACCAATATATATCAAATTCAAAATTTTATTCACCTCTCTTAATTGTCCAAAGATTTTTGGGGAAACAAACGGAAGGTAACTGGAAATAAACAAGTCCCAGAAATAGAAATTGGTTACTTGGTTTTCCAAAGCCCAAACAACATAAAAGCATCCAAAAATAAACAATAAAAAATCATTTACTCTTCTTTACCATCCTCGGTTTTCTGGGCAAGCAAACAGAAGGCAACAAGAAGTAAACTAGGCCTAGAAATAGAAACTGGGTTGTGGGTTTCTCTTGATACGGACCTGCATGGTGTAGGTTTTTCCACTGCCAGTTGCCCCATAAGCGAAGACAGTGGCATTGCAGCCATGAAAGATACCTGGAATCAAAGGGCTTACTTCTCTGTAAAAAATCAGACTCACATTGTTGTCATGTGGGCCAAGAAAAGAGTCCAACTTGTAGCACTCCCTGCGACTACACCCAGAAACAACACAACCCAGAAGCCGAATCAGTGACAAACACCCAGAGATCAAGGGCTCAAGATCTAAACCAAAAGCATGAAAATTTTCACCTGGTTTCTTGATCATTAAGATGAACAACAACTTCTTCACCAGATTCACAGTCTTGATCAAGGACCGAGGCGCACGAAATCGGGTTGCCGTTTTTGGCAGCGGCGATTTCGTGGGGAAGAAAGGGGCGCACCCTCACGATGACCCTGACCTTGGAGATGGAGGTGGATTGCAATTGCATAGTGTTTGCCTTTTTGGGGGTGATGAGTGAGGTTGCCATAGAGGAAGAGAAGATTCGATTTGCAGAGAGTGTGGAGAGACAAAGGCGGTGCTCATGAAAAATGACCGTTGAAAGGCCGGGCTTGGGTTTTAAACTTTGGAGCTGCGGTTTCTGTTTGAATTTGAGTGGGCCAATGTGGCTGCTGCGCTCTTTTTTGGCTTCTTTCCATTTTCACGTGCCACGTCATCAATTCATGTATGCCACGTGCTCATCAATTTTTGCTAATTGTTATGATGAGGTCATCTCCCAAATTCATATAAATTAAATAAAATCCATATATCCCAAATTGGGTAATTTTAATTAAAAAAATAATGATGAGTCCCGATGGGCAACGATTTCGTTGAGAGTTGGCTTGTGTATATGAAGAAGCATGGCCTGGTAGTTGGTTGGACTGTTGTAAGTCAGTAGGGTTTTAGGGTTTGGGGTTTTGGGAAAGAGGAGGAGGAGGAGTCCAAAACCTCATTGTTCCATAAGGCGGTGAAGATGGATAAAAGCATGCTAGGAGACTTGGACTCTCTTCCCGAGGAAGCTAAGCTCCGAATGTCTGCTATGATCGACCAGCTCCAGATCCGCGACAGGTTCTCTCTCTAAATGTCTCGGTTAATTGAATTGGATGGTGTTCTAATATTTGTTTTCTGTATTTGTTTCAATTTGTATGCATGGTGCTATTCTGTGGAGGTGTGCTGATTGTAAAAAGCAATATGTATTTTGTATGAATGAGCAATGTGGTGAAATTTATTAATTATTTCCCTTCTGATAGTGATGTGATGAGGTAGAGATTGCATGAATTTGATGTAATTTGGGGGAAATTAGCAGTTTTAGGTATTATTTGAGTTTCGTGCTTATTTGTGTTGAATGTGGTGTGGGGATAAATCCTTAAGAGGAAGCCTTCTCAGATCCCTATGTTTGGGAACTGGGGAATAGAGGGCTGTGATGGTGTTGGGAAGGATTGCGGGTAAGTGTCTTTTTTATCTGAATTTTGTTAGATATTTTAAGAATCGGGAGTTCTAAGAGGCAGACCATGTCATGAGTTTATTATATGAGGGGACGAATGGGAAGGGTGGGTTGAGAATAGCTTGACATGGACCCATCTCAGGATGGGAAATTTTCTGTGAAATCTTCTCACCACATGTGGGTTGTTACAACCAGGGGGAGTGCCTTCCCTCAGGAAGTATGGCGAAGCAGAGCCTGAATGGAGGTTAAGTTTAGCCTGATGGCCTTTTTAGGCATCATTTTGACCATTTGATATTTTGGTGAGGAGAGGAATATTTTCCCTAATTGCCGGTGCAGGATCAAGGGGCAAGAGACAGTGGACCTCTTGCTTATGCATTCTCTCATAGCTTTGAAGCTATGGATTCCTCTATTCAGATTTATAGAGGTGTGCTAATGCTGCTTAGATCTTTTAAAGTGATGTTTGATGGTTGGTATGGGAGCTTAGATATTTTAAAGAGATGTTTGATGGTTGGCATGGGAGAATTGTGCAAATAGCAAGGTCATCATGTGGAGAACTGCTCTCTTATGCTTAGGTGGATGTTATGGAAGAAAGAAACATTTGAAAGTTGGAAGAAATGGAAGAGCCATTGCCAGAGCTGAAGTACTTGTTCTTTCTTGGATGCCTATTTTATTGGGTTGTCGTTGGTAAAGGGAGTAGGACTCTCTCTCTCACCTATGAGATTTTGTGATTTATTTAATAGCCTGTGTTCAACTTGTTGTTCCTTCTCATTTTCATTTGGATTTGGCTTTTTGGTAAGCATATTCTTTCAGGCCATTTGAACTTTCTCTTACTATTAAACTAATAGTGACCGTTGTATTTGAGATGATTTGGATTTAGCACAAAGTTGATTTATAGAAGCATAGTGTCACAGACTTAGTTTTTTCCTAACCTCGTGCGGCACTTAGACAAGTCAAGGCCCTTGATCTTGTTAAGTCAGCCTTACTCCCGATGCTTAGCTTGCTAGGCTAAGACACACTCGACTTGGAAGCTTTAGAGGGCATAGTAGGCAACACTTAAAGAATGGAAGCTTTACAAGTGCTTTGGAACTCACTTGCTTGGTTAGGAATTGATTTTAGGTGGTGCCTTGGCCAAATGAGGCATTTACCTATTTATAGGCACCTTAGGAAGTATATAGAACCTTTGAAAGTTCCTTACAAATAAAAAATCATCTAGAAGCTCCTACATTAGTCTATTTACAACGCTATGTACAAGATGCCTTTGGAAGACTCTAGAACACCCCATACTATTCCAATGCTCTCCTAGCCAAGTGTAGAGATGTGTGGGCATCTCTAGCCCTCTCTAGAAGCTTCCATACTCTTCTACTTTGTAGCTAAGTGTATATATCTCCAGGGGTCTCTAGAAGCTTCCTACCTCCTATATAAGCCTATGGGGAGGGTCATTTGAAGCATATTGTGACACTCTCCTCCACCCATGCCGTTGACGTCCCAGTTGTTGCTTCCTCTTGAAACCTCTTGATGTGTTTCCAAAACTTTCTCAAGGCATCCACATGTTATTAGCTTGTCTGCCTCTTAGGTGGTCCTTTCCATCGGACCAGATTCTCTATCATAGGAGGGACCCCTTGTCTCCTGGTGACCCGTTCAATCAAGATATTCTTCACCTTCTTCTCCCATGAGGCCTTGGATGGATGCAAACACCTGCACTTTCAATGTTTGGAGTGTTGCTTCCTCTTGCCCATCGAGTTCACCTTTCTCTTGGTGACCTTGTCCATGTGTGTGTGGGTTACCTTAGCTCGCTCTCCTTTTGCCTTCTTTACTTGCACCCCTGATAGTAAGGAGGTCTTAGGTGTACTAGGCTTTGGGTTGACTTAGAGGACACCTAGTAGCTGCATCGAGCCCATATGTGCTTCGTCTTCCTATTTTCTCTCCTCAATCATGTCACGGGCGCCTTCTTTTTTGGACAATCCCGTGCCCAATGTGGATCGTCACACAGGAAGCATTTGATTTTAGGCATAAACTCCTTACTTTCTGCCTTACCTTTTCCTTCCCGGATGTTAGGCGTCTTGTCTGATCCCATTTTAGGAGCATTGTGGTCCCTTGAAACCTCGTCTCCCCCACTCGTGGTGTGGCTATCCTCCAAAGACTCAACCTTGGAGGAGTCTTCCCTCTTATAATCCGTTAAATACTTTGCTATTGTCATAGTAGTGGCTAAGTCTTGAACACCTCAGCGCCTTAATTCTTGCTCGGTCCACCCTTGCAGGTTATCCATGAAGTTGAATAACAATTCCTTCTCAGTCATATTAGGAATCTCAAGCATGAGCAAAGAGAACTCCTTGACATAGTCACCAATCAAGCTTGTGTGCTTGAGGCGCCTCATGTTTTTCCTAGCTAAGTAAGCCACATCTTCGGGGTAGAACTGCCTCTTGATCTCCCTCTTGATCTCCATATCGTCAAACCTCCGACACCACGATAAAGTAGTTGTGTCAGTAAGGTAGAGGGTTGTAGTTCTTACCTTAGTCGCCTTATTAGTTAGTGCGATAGCATCGAAATACCTCTCTATGCACCACAAGAAGTTGTCCAACTCCTTGGCATCTCGTTTGCCACTGAACATGTGTGGCTTGGGCACCTCCAGCCTTGGTGCCTTATGAGTGGCCATGGCTCATGCTGATACGACAATCTTGTAGATGGCCAGCTCTTGTCGAACCTCCTGATCTAGGGATTCCATGCGTGTAGCCAAGGCCTCCACTCTTGACTTCATGTTAGCAAACATGTTCATGACCTTGTCTTGGAAGGACAAGAACTCCTCATGTGACACCGACTGAACTTGTGAGCCTAGCATCCCCTCACGAAGGTCTTGGATATGCTCCCTTAGATCTTCTAAGCCCTTCTCCATGCCTTGCTCAATCAAGTCCACCCTCTCCTGGGTGTCTGCCATGGCTAGCTCCATCTTGGCTAGCCTTGCCTTCATGTTGGCTAAGTCATCATGAAATTTATCCTTCCTGTCCTTACCTCATGCAGCAGGCTTGGTCTCCCTTCCACGGGTTTACTCACTAGTCTCATCCATATTGGAGCCCAACATATCCGCTTCGTACCCATGCTCTGATATCAATTGTCACGGACTTGGTCTTTTCCTAAACTCGTGCGGCACTTAGACAAGTCAACTCCTTGATCTTGCTAAGTTAGCCTTACTCCTGATGCTGAGCTTGCTAGGCTAAGACGCACCCAACTTAAAAGTTTTAGAGGGCGTAGTAGGCAACACTTAAAAAATGAAAGCTTTATTACTCAAAGGAAGCATTACAAGTGCTTTGGAATTCGCTTGTTTGGTTAGGAAGTGATTTTGGGTGGTGTCTTGGCCAAATGAGGCATTTACCTATTTATAGGCACCTTAGGAAGTCTCTAGAACCTTGGAAGGTTCCTTACAAATCAAGAATAATCTAGAAGTTTCTACATTAGTCTATGTACAAGATGTCTTTGGAAGACTTTAGAACACCCCACATTATTTCAATGCTCTCCTAGCTAAGTGTAGAGATGTGTGGACATCTCTAGTCCTCTTTAAAAGCTTCCATACTCTTTCACTTTGTAACTAAGTGTAGATGTCTTCAAGGGTCTCTAGAAGCTTCCTACCTCCTATATAAGCCTATGGGAAGGGTTATTTGAAGCATCTTGTGACAATAAGCTGTTGACTGCGGGTTCAGATCAGGCTGAGCGTCTGTTCTTTGACTCAGCCTGCAGTTGACAGTCCTTCCACATAGATGAAACCAATGTTACTGAATGTAACTCATGTTGAATTCAGTAGTGGTTGTTTCGGTGAACCTATATATATGATATTGTGATCTGGGTTTGTTTTTATAAGTGAGCAGGAATTGTGTACTGGCGTTGTGTTACAATTAGATTATAATTAGGCTACTCTGTTCACTTGGGTTTGTTTTCATGAATGAGCAAGGATTGGTTTATTGGCATTGTGCTACAGTCAAGGCACTCTTTTATGCCAAACATTCCTTGCAACACTGGCCCAGTAAAGATGGGCAGTCTTTTATTTCATTCCAAACATCAAAAACTCCGACAAATCATCTTCCCAAAGTGATAACATTTTATTATATGTATAATAATCTGACCTCTACTGTATTATAAGCTTGTTGAAGTGTATGCTAGTCTCCATAATCTGTGGAAAAATATCATATCATGTTTGTTAAAGCTAGTAATAACATAATGATGGAACATTTAAACCTAGCTCAAAATGATGCACCAAATGGTTCGCTAGGGCCTGATGATGATGAAACATATGCATGCATAGAAAATTCAAGATTTTGTATTCTTCTTGGATGAGAGATTTCCATGTTCATGGTTAATTAATTCCCATCTGATGGATGACTCTGTTCTAAAGTCTTCATTTTTTATACCTTCCAAAGTTGCATATGGAGTGGAAGGTTTTCTTTTGCTTTTACTTTTATAGTATTAATCACTGGAAAAAGTAGCTTGTGATGTTTATATTAAATAGGATCTTAGCATATTATCATTTCTATTGCAATAGCTTATAGTAGCCACAAAAAGGCTTTAAATGTTAAAATACGAAAATCTGGGATTGGTTAAACAAATATGAGGGATGCAGATGAATTGTGAATGCTAATGGTCTGTGGATCTGTCATTCCTGGTCATTGTACAAAAAAAAAATGTGGACAATTTGACATACTATTTTCACCATGTATCACGATTTTCAATTTTCTGTATTATAATTCTACTGTGTCTATCGTTGCTTCACGGTTGTGGGATTTTTGGGTTAAGAAGGAAAAAATACTGCTCAACATATTAAGATACTGCAATGCTAAAGATTGTGTTTTATTTTGTTTTCCTTGTCAAAACAACATTGCAGTCTAAGGATGTACAATTCATTGGTGGAGAGATGTTTCACCGATTGTGTTGATAGCTTCCCGCGGAAATCCCTAGACAAGCAGGAAGAAACATGTGTTCGCAGGTGTGCTGAGAAGTTCCTGAAGCACTCAATGCGTGTTGGCATGAGATTTGCAGAGCTTAACCAAGGAACAGCTACACAGGATTAAGTGTTAGCTCATCAACTTTTTGCAATGGAAAACCAATCGGAAAATGTTGAAATGGTTTATCATTGGAGTATGGGTTTAGGATGGGTTTTGTTATTTTGTTATACGTCTGCATTTGTGATTAAATCTGATAACCTTGTTTAAGGTAGCATTATATACTGGGACGGAAATGAATTAAAAACTTCATTTTGAGTGTCTTGTTTCTCATTGAAAGGATTAGGGAGACTTGTTGTCATGATTAATTTGTCATGACTTATGAATCTTGATAGATGTTGTAGAAACATCATGGTTAGCCATTTTTTGTAATGGAGACGAGGCAGAATATGGGGCAAGTTGAGAATGTCATGAGTTGGGGCAATACCATTTTGAGTGGTTTTTTTGGTGGCTAATAGCTATTACTTGCATGGCCATACAGACTTGGACCAGGTTTACTTCGTCTTGCTGGCCACCCCTGTGTTGATTCTGTTTTTCTATAAGCTGGGCTTAAGATTATTTAGATAATATTCATCCATCATAATCCGTCTGTGTTGGTCCCGAATTAATGGCCTTATTGGATTTAGCTTTCGCTTTAGATAATTCGGTTGATTTTTCTAAAACAGGGAAATCACTTTGCGTGTTTTGAGCAGTCGCCTAGTGCATAAGTCCATCGTAACCTGTAAAAACTAAAAAAAATAAAAAATAAGATGTGATTACTAGTAGGATTAGAAAGTTAATGGTAAAAATCTCAGTCGTTGACTTGGGTAGCTGCTATACTGTCCATAGATATTGCTCACACTGCCCCCTGCTCTCCAATCAGCAGCAAAGAAGCGGTCAATTCTGATTTCTGACAAAATTGGGCATCACCATCACTACCCGATTCTTCCCGTGTTCATTCTACGACATTATCATTCTTGATATTTTACCGCAATGGCACGATTCCTTGTCGTTGATTTATCCGCTTCCCTTTTTCCCCTTTTCGACAATCCCCAATCCCCTTCATTTTCACTTTGGGACAGCTAAAACATCTCGTCCTTCATTCTTTCCCTTGAAGCAAATGGGGATTTGAAATCCATGCAAGAGGAAAACAATTCATATTAATTTAGGATTTCATAAAAAAATACTTCTTTTATTTTGAGTTAATGAAATTGACAGAAGAGTTTCCATGGATTTGTTACCGCCTTAATTAATTACCAAAAGTTTTTATTTATTTTAAGAAAAGATCCGATGTTTCTCATGTGCATCAAGTTCCATGGAAATCGTCCTATCATTAAATACGTGGCATTTTCAAGGCAGGTTCGGAAGATTCAACGGTCGCCTGTTAAAAAAGCAAGGATGGTTTGATGTAATTCCAATACCTCCCCCAATTTAGTTAAAACGTATCTTTCAGATCAAGCTTCGATCATTTCGGTTCCAATCCAACGGTCCGAAATTACCCGGGAAGCATCCACAGCTCCGAAACATGCTCGACCTTTAACGCGGTGGCCATCACGGAAGAGTGCCGTTTGAGGTTCAAACTTTTGCCCTTAACGTTTGGGGCAGCCGTCAATAGCCGTTACCCTGATATCCCCTTAATATCTCACAAGTTTCCTCGCTTTTCATAACGGCATGTCACGACGACGTCGGTGCTGCGATTCATTATTATTTTTATAATTCCTTGTTTATTCATTTTTCGCCCCTTGTTGCTTCTCTCTCATTCAACGGGCGAGGTTTTTTCGAAAGCTCTCTATCACAGAAGGGTTTCTTGGGCTCCGAAAGGCCTCCAACCCTATTGCTCTCTCTCGATGAGCTTCACCACTTCTCAATAAGCGGAGGTCAGTTTACTTTGAGATTTTTCTAGATTGGCTTTTTCCAAATAGTTTCATGTGTTGTAACTGTCTTGATCATGTAACCCTGTTTTCTTCAATTCAACTGCCTCTGATTCATATAAGATTCATGGGAATTTCGCCTTTCTGAATTGTAAACCCTAGAATTGTCTCTCTTTCAGGTAAATTTGGTTTTGTTTTTATCTGTTTTGATCTGACTCCTGTTTCCAAGATCTGCGTTTTGTTTGTTTTTTATTATTGGGCGGTGGGAATTTGGGAATTCTGGTGGTGAGTAGGGTTTGTAGTAATTAGGGTTTTGTTTTATTTGGTTTTTTGTTAATTAGGATGTTGGTTTTTGAAGGTGACGATAGAAGGCGATGGCTGATGTGAAACTGGAAGAGGAGGAGTGCTGTGTTGAGAATAAGCAACTGGTGACCGCATCAAGCTCCTCTCTTTCTGAAGGCAGTGGTAGTGTTACTGTCAAGTCCCCAGGCATATGCAGTCCAGCTACGACCTCGCCATCACATAGGTATTGTTTGCTCTTCTACTTTGTCCATTTTTTTTTTCTTTTTGTTTTCAGTTGCAGTTATGGTGTTAAATCTTATGAATAGTAAATCATCAACTTAATTGAGTGAACTGTGGTTGGGAGTGCGCTAGAAACTTCTAGACATTAAATTATTTTGTTTGATTTACAGCAGTTGTTTTGACTATGTGAATTGCATATATGGCGCTATAGCTTGTAGATATTTGTTTGGTGTCTCAGGATGTTAAATTTTTGGAAATTGCATTTCAAAACCATTTTTAATTATTACCGGTTTCTGTGGCAGCACAACAATAGAGATTCCTCACTGATAAAAAGTCTTACAGTTCTTTAAAAGAAAAGCCAAAATGTTAAAATCAGAAAGAGGATTACTTATATCCTAGCATAAAATAGGTAACAAGATTTTGTGCCCATTAAATTGGCAAGAATAGAAGACACTATTACTCGAAAACAGGACCTTAGAATGGTGTGAAAGATTTTATCGCTTATGGTATATGGCATCTTCAAGATCTTTGTATGAACTAAATTAGTCAGAAAAGTATTGATGAAGACAATGTTTGAGCCTAACATGCTCAAACGTAGGACCTTGGGATGATGCTGAAGACTCTTCCATATAAGCCAAAGGAAAATTTCTTAGAACTTAGTAACAGCTTCATTCAGCTTATGTTGTGGAAATTTCGTTAATACTCCAAGATAAGCATATCATTTTCTTGATTACATCTGCAGTATTTCCAGTTGTTTCAACAATTTTGTTTATTTTTTATTTCAATTTCCCATTGAAACAAACTGAGCCTAAAAGTGGGTCTAATATGTGAGATATGAGAATTATAATTTGTGAGAGGATGAGATATTGGTATCTTCTTGGTCTCAGATGCTTAAAATTCTTCCATCCTCAGAAAGCCTTATGTTTTATTTGGGTCTTGGAAAGTACTAGTGAAAGAGGGGGGAAAAAATGGAAGAAGAAATTTCAAATTCTCTTGTTTGGTTTGCATGGAAAATTCAAAGGAAAATGAAGACTAATGAAAGGTTTTAAAAACTTGTTCATCTTCATTCTCTAAAATGGGAATGAAATTGAAAAAGGATTGGAGTAAAAAATCGATTTAGCTCAAACCTATTTTGTTATTTTCCTCACTTTTTTTTCCTTCCCTTTTCTTTTTCCCTCACACTTTCCATGATTCAAATGAAGGCTTAGAATAAGTAAGAGAAGTGACCTTGAATAGCTAAATAAAGGTGTATTTGTTGAATGGTTTGACCTTCTGTTTTTGACAATCAATTTTTCCACTTTGAGAAACAGAAGCGTCTTGATAAAATATTTCAGAATGGACCAAAGGAGAGCACTTTCTAAATATTTGAGGTACTTAATGAATCGTCCCTTTAGATTCAAAGATAAGGTCAAATAATTATGAACAGAATCACCCATAAAAAAGAAGGATTAAATTCTTGCACATCAATACACCAATAGTAATGTAGAATTATGAAAGTGAATAGTTGTCTGCAACCTTCAATGTAAGTTTATGAATACTTTGTTCAAAACCTTTTTAAATGAGAAGCTAACTTTGTAATAATAATGATTCTTTAGAAAGACAATGAAAACACATATGTTATGTCGGGAGAAGTACATAAAGGTACATTCCCCTTTTTATAGGAAAATGAGAATTATGAGGCATATAAAACTTATATTCAAATTTTGACACATCTGTTTTTTGAATTTTGCATCCAAACATTGTCTGCCCTTTTAAGTAGTGTGACATAAGGAACTCAAATTTTGTCTCGTCTTTTGGTGACTCATGTATATTCCTTCTATGCTTCGGGTTGCCTTTGAAGCACCCTTTTTCTAATATATCTTCTGTGGGTTTATCTATCAAAAAAAAAAAAGGGAACTCAAATTTTGACACATCCGTTTGTTGAACTTCACATCAAAACATTGTCTTCCCTTTTAAGCAATGTGAAATAAGGAACTCATGGAAACTCTTTTGGTTGGAAAAAACTTGTGGAAACTTTATTAATATCTTTTTAAAAAATTAAGGTAGATTCCAAATATGATAGACATTAAAAGGTAATATAAAAGGTGGGTTTGTTCTTGGGATGGTGAAACAATTTTTCTGGTTCTGTTGTGACTCGAAGCATTTGGAAGAGTTACAGTCTTAGCAAGGTCATAACTACTATCTTCAAGAGTGGTAACATCCGAATTCCCAATTATTATTTTTTTGGTAAGAAACAGCGATTTCATTGCATTGAAATTCCAGATTAATTTTTACCATGTCAGAACCACTGAAAGGATTAGTGGTTTGCATTTTCTCGATGGAAGCAGATACAAAGACTTGTTTCATTTTGTAGAATAACAAACCTGACCAAATTTTATTAAGTAAAAACAATAGTTATCTATTTTAATTAGTTTTTTTCTTGGTTTGGGCTTTCAGATGTTTCATAATAGACCATTCAGTTTGATATCCTGTCCAAGTTCCTTATCTTGTCGAGTACTTATTGGTTATCAATATGTAAAAGTAATTTTTGCTAGATGGTAGATCTTTGATCCTATTTACCTGTGGGCTTGGTGTCTGATCTATTAAATGGAAAGGGTTCCTGCTCCTGCTTCATGCATTTTTCTCTCTGAACAACTCTGCAACACTGGATCTATTTTCATATTTGGTTTGGACAAGTTGGGACTTGGCACCAATCAAATCTAACATATTCAATACCACAGTAAAAGAACATGAAACTGTTCATGTTCCAGACATGGTATTTTGAAAAAAAAATTACCAGACATGGTATTTTGAAATTTGATGCTCCCAATCTTGTCCTTACTACTGGTGCTGCATCTTCTTCATGATTTGGACACTTGGGTTTTAAATTTTATTGCTCACTGTTCAGTGTGTGCTTGTCCTATTCTTATTTGCATCTTTTTACACTTCCCAATGAAGCTTTAAATTGCTTTTCAAGTTAGATTTTGATCCCTACATATTAAGAAATCTAGATGCTGGTAAAAATTACTCTGAGAACGATTTAGTGTGCTTAGGATTTTACAGAAATAGTCTTGCATTTGGGGATTAATTATGTGATTTTCAATTTGTAGGAGGACGACTGGCCCTATTAGGCGAGCAAAGGGCGGTTGGACTCCACAGGAGGTAGGCAGTTCTCTTATCTAGAATCTTTTTGTTGTATCATTTATGTTTGCTAGCTCATTAAAGGCTGAGGATAGGACATGTAAGCCATTTATCACCCATGTTCATCTGTCTTATGCTATAATGCTGCTTGGGTTTTCATTATTCTTTTTGGAATCATTATTTTGGTTACTAACAACCTCTTTGATTTGCAACAGGATGATACATTAAGAACTGCTGTAGCATACTTCAAGGGGAAGAGTTGGAAGAAAATAGGTTTGATTCACTCCTCCCTGTTGTTTCTGGTATTTCTGTTTAGTGTAAAGCTGCTTTAGTAGCCTTGAGAGTAGATACAATCACACAATGTCCCTGTTTGAGAGTACCACAGTTTTATGTATGTTTGCTGTCATGCATTGCTCCATGCTGTGCACTGGCATGTACCCTTCAAGATTTGGCTGATTGTGTTATGCTCTTCTTGGATTTAATATAATTCATATTCCAGTTCAAACAACTTATTGCTTGTGGGATGACTAGGACAGGCTTCAAATATAAACCCTGTGAATTTGGTGAAAACATTAATGATTTCAATTAATTACACTAATGTTGACTTTGAAATATTATCCAGACCCACATTGTGGTGTGAGAGTTATGTCAATATCTTTATTTTATTGCTTATTTATTTTTTCATCTCGATGTAAAATATTCTGAACAATCTTGCTTTTCTTGTGTCCACCTTAAGATAATTAAGTTGGTCGGCCCAAAGCTTTGTTTGGAAAAAGATCCCATAGTTTTTTTTGGATGTGGGCCTCTCTATAATCGATTTATATTTTTCCTTTATTATTTATTATATTACCAAAAACCAACCAACACTGAAATGGGATTCAATGCTTGTTCTCATTTGGATGCAGGCTACATTAGATTATTATTATTATTATTTTATTTTTATTTATTTTTGGTTTCTTTTCTTATATAATCTATCATATAATCTATTAACAATTACCAACCATATAATGCTGTGATGATTATTTAAAGCTTGTGATTACTAACAAGATGTTTGGTCTTCCATCCGTCTCTGTCACTTCTTTTTCAAACTCTCACACTTCTAACTCCTTTCTTTCTTCTTTGCCTCATGTATCCTGAACTTCAATAAAAATGCACAGTTCTAACTTTTCCTTGATTATATAATGTATCACCAAATACCTACCATATAATGGCTTGATGGGATTAAAATTTATGGTAACTGATAAGATATTTCTTCTTTTAATTGTTGGTTCTTCCTCATTATCATGATGATCGCTATCCTTATCTTCTTCTTCTTTTTTGCCTTTTCTCCTTTTCCCACACACATAAATGCCTCATTTTTTTGGAAACTTCTAACTAGAGTATTATGATCTTGGAATGAGAGAGGAATGTGAAAACAATATGCAGTTACAGATGCAAAAAAATGGAAACAAGTATGATGTATTAGATCAATTCAGATGATGTGTTCCTTCAGCTAATTGAGAAATATTTAATGGTGGAGATTTTTTTTTCTTTTGATAGACAAATAAGAATATATTAAAGTTCCAATTAAAAAGCGCCAGTGCATAGGAAGTATACAAAGGGGCCTAAAAAGAAAAAAGAAATACAACCAACAGCCACAGCCACAGCCACAACCACAGCCACATTCTAACTACTTAGAACACAATCTCCCAATGAAGTCTAGCAAGGATGGAAAACCAATTTGAAAACCATCATGAAGAAATCATTAAGACCACTGGTATAAGTTGCAAATAAGGAAATCCTTTAGAAATTTGATCTGAGCATTTCACCCTTTTAAAGGATCTTTGATCACCCTCCTGCCAAATTGTATAGAATAGACAAAGAGGACCTGTTCTCCATGCCTTTCTTCTCTTTTTACCACAAAACTTCCATGTCAAACTGTTAGCAACTCTTCCACCAGGGAAGGAGAGCCCAATAGATGCTAAATAAAGAGAAAAAAACATGCTACATTCGAGGAGGAGATGGTCTATTGATACAAGTGCATTTTTACATAAATAGCAATAACTTGGCAAAAACAAGCATCTTCTTTTCAGCTGATCCAGGGTTAGGATTCTTCACCATGCAACCTTGCACACAAAGAAACCCATTTTAGTGGGAGCCTAAGAACCTACCTTTGAGGGGAAAGACACTTCTCCATCTAGCTTGAAAGCCTAATAGAAAGACTTCACTTGGAATTTCCCATTCTGCCAAGCATTCCAAACCATTCTATCCACCTCCACACTACACCTTCCTAACACATATGGCTTATGTAGCATCTCCTTAACATTATCCATCTCCCAATCTTGGAAATGTCCTAGGAAACACAAGTTTCACAATACCTTCCCACTTTCTACCACTTGAAAATCATCCACCCAAGCCTCCTTGAAAACTACAAAAGAGAATAGAAAGGGAAAAAAGGCCTTCAAAGGAACATCACCACATAGTGGTGGAGAACTTAGTAAACCGAAAAACCATTAAGACTGACCCAACAAAACTTTAACAAATGGATTTTTACAAATCCAGGAGAACCCAAATTGTAAGTATGTTTTTATGAAATGAAAAAAAAAAAAACTTGGATATTAATAATTTAATAATGAGGAACCTTAGTACATTTAAGGTCAATGTTTAAAAGGCTATTGAGGCTAGCCTCAATGCGAGGCACTATGCATTAGTCTTGATGCTTTATAGCTTTAGCAGAGAATTACTCTTGAATTAATCTTAAGCCTTACTTTGTTGAGGCTTACAACCTTGATGCTGTAACCTTGAGGTTGTTGAGAGCTAAGCCTCAACTATTCAATGGGTTTTATTGTGTTTTGGGCTTTTATGGGATTTTTCTACTTAGATATTATAAGTGGCTTAAACATTGGGTTTTTTGGCATCTAACTTATATGTGTTAGGTTTGGTGTCTAGATCTTGGGATAAACCCCTTTAAAAAGGAAAAATGAGGGGAAATAGAAATTGCGAAAAAAAAGGTGGAGTTGTTGGTCACTGTACTGGTTGGGTCATATATAATTATTATCTTATTATTGATGGATAAAGGAGGGAAACCACTCCAATTGGTTGATGAAAAAGAAGAATGATTGGATGTCACCATTGATGGGGAAGTTGATAATGCAATTATATATATATATATATATATATATATATATATGTTATTTGACTTGATAATGCAATTAGATATGATGATAATTCTTTGGATGCCTTTACTAGTGATGGTGATGGTGTTGTTGAAGACTATTTGATGGAGCCAAGAGAATTGGACTTTGGGAGAGAAAAAGAGGAACTAAATGAGAAATTATTAAAGTGACAAACAATTAATTCTATGATTTGATTTTGTTAGTATTTTTCTAAACTTTTTAGGGTTTTTTTTATTTTTATTTATTCATAAAGATTGAGGCTTACAGCGCACCTCACTACAACTAATTTGTAATAAAATTTCTCATTTTCCTTCTTCTTGGGTTTCTGCAAGAGTGTGGAGGCTGAACCGCATGATGCTATATATATATGTTATTTGACTTGATAATGCAATTAGATATGATGATAATTCTTTGGATGCCTTTACTAGTGATGGTGATGGTGTTGTTGAAGACTATTTGATGGAGCCAAGAGAATTGGACTTTGGGAGAGAAAAAGAGGAACTAAATGAGAAATTATTAAAGTGACAAACAATTAATTCTATGATTTGATTTTGTTAGTATTTTTCTAAATTTTTTAGGGTTTGTTTTTTTTTTTTTATTCATAAAGATTGAGGCTTACAGCGCACCTCACTACAACTAATTTGTAATAAAATTTCTCATTTTCCTTCTTCTTGGGTTTCTGCAAGAGTGTGGAGGCTGAACCGCATGATGCTACAATAATCTGTTGTAGGAGACTATGCTAATGTTCTGAAACCATAGGAGAACTTGGAAGAAGATTATCACTATCAAATAAGTTAGAAACAGGATTGATGTGGACAGAACCCTAAAATGTTGAGTAGATGGACCAACTAGAAGCTAAAATAAATACAAGATGATAAACAGTGTACTATTGCAAATTAAAGAGTTTGATGGGAGAAAAAGCTAGTTGTTTTGTTCTTAACGAAGATGAGGAAGTTACTTGATACAAGTTAGGGAACTCACTCAAATATCCTGATTGAAGGATGAATCGTGAAGGCAATCGGAAAAGTTGCTTACTTATAAGGTGCTGGCTTTTTTGGACTTTAATTTAATAATGTTCTTTATGTTGTCTGACATGACATGGGTTTTATATTTGTTATGTTGTAGCTTTGTCTGTGCTATGAATTGCAAAAATTCTCTATTTGGATTTGCATTAACATAGACCTGCAAGATAGTATAAACAATAATACATGCATGCTATGTTGCATTGCATGAACACTTCAAAGTATGTGAAGCACCCATGCCAGACATGACACAGCAAAGTTTTCGGTAATGGGATATGTGTCTGACTTTATATGCCACAGGTGTGATCAAATAAGAAAAGAAAAGAAAAAAAAAATCATAGTTCATTATTAATGACCTTAGATTTGCATTGGAATTTCTATCTTATTTATACAATTAAATTTAGAAATTCTATCTTATTTAGACACTTCAATTAAGCCTAGGAATATTGAGCGAAAAAAATAAATTTGGAAGTCAGGTTATTTAGTCATTTAGTCCTTTTTGACTCCTAGACACACATCAACACTCTAAACTTGTACTGGAGGCCATTTAACATGGTATAAATGGATAGATGCATTACTTAGCTTTGTAGCATCTAGTGTTTACTATTTACTGTAAAAAGAACCTGTTGTCATTTGTTCTCAAAATGGAAGGTAGTTCCATAATTGGATTTCATTGTGTATGCAGCTGAGTTTTTTCCTGATCGATCAGAAGTGCAATGTCTGCACCGATGGCAAAAGGTTCTTAATCCAGAGCTTGTTAAAGGACCATGGACTCAAGAGGTTGGCACCTGGCCTGCTTCCTCTTTTAGTATTATCTGTTCTTGCAATTGTGATTGAAATATTCAGCACTCTTTGCTTGTTTGGTTCATAGGAGGATGATAAAATCACAGAACTGGTATCAAAATATGGGCCCACAAAATGGTCTGTCATAGCAAAGTCTTTGCCAGGTCGCATAGGGAAACAATGCCGAGAGCGGTAAGTTTTATGATATCTGGTTGTTTTTGTTTCAAAATGCCATTTTATATTTTAGGCTTGATTAATTATTTGTTTTTTATTATTGACTATATGGTCCCTTCTAAGTTTAAGGTAGTCTCTTAATTTCTGAATGTTGCACTGCCTATCTTCTGTCTCATACACTTAAAGTGATTGATTATATTTTACTAATAATTAGCTTCTTTATTTAATTTAATTGTTGTGTTGGCAAAGTCGAACTTCTTAGATCTTGGATCCTAACTTTTACTGTGAGGAGATGAGGATGATGAAGACTTATAGATTTTTGTCATCATCTATTCTAACCAATGTTTTCAGAATTGGATTGGTCATTGAATTAAAAAAGTTATCAGTTCATGGTTCATTGGTCGAATTGGTAGTTGAAACGCCTTTGAACTAGTGGAATTATAAATATATAATTTAAATTTTATTAAAAATAAAATAATTATAAAAATTAAACATATATAAATAATTAAAAATTTTAAATATATTTCTTCATTTATCTTTAATATTAATAGATTAAATCATGATAAGAATAAAATTTATTAATCTATTGATATTTCTAATTCTATTAAATAATAAATATATAACCTTTAATGGTTAACATGAAATAAAATTTTATTATTTAAATATATTTACATTTTAATAATTATATATTTTATTATTTCTTATCTTAAAAATTATTAATTGTTTATATATATTTCTTATCTTGAAATTAAGTATAGATAAATATAAATATTTATTTGTAATTTTGGTGGGTTAGATTTTAATTTTTCCCATAAAATTTCATACTTGTTTAATAAATTTACATACTTATTCAGGAGATTTAATCTTATACCCATTTAATATGTTACATTACTTAATTGCCACCATCGATCTCATATCTTTTCAGAAAAACCCTAAAAACCCCTAGAGACCCACCTCCACTGCCACTCTTCCTCTCTTTCTTATTCCCCTCTTTTTTTGTCCACACCCACCACCTCTCTGTTTTCCTGTAAATCTTCCTCCCTCTTTTGTATTGAACCATGACCGCTATCCTCCTCATCAGAAAATGCTTCCACACCACCATCCTCCACATGTCCTTCATCTCTTAATTTTTGGGTTAAAAAAATAGACTGGTTCTTACAAAAGTGGCTGAGTGGTCCTGTTTAGTGGTTGAACTACTGAGTTGCACAGTTCAATGCCAGTTTAACACTTTGCCCGGTCCAAATGATGAAACGGTTGAACTGGCCGGTCTGGTCCAGTTTTTAAAACATTGATTTTGACATGTTGATCTTATTAAATTTTATGGTTTTCAGGAAAAGAAAATTGCCTATGAAAAAATGATTCTAAGGAAAAGAAGAAATGGTTTGTTTTATGATTTGTTTTTTAAATTTTTTTTTTTTTTAATATTTTCAGGTGGCACAACCATTTAAATCCAGATATAAAAAAGGATGCTTGGACATTGGACGAAGAACTGGCACTCATGAATGCCCATAGTAAGCATGGGAATAAATGGGCTGAAATAGCAAAGGTTTTACCTGGAAGGTACTGATGCTCGTATGATACACTATTGTTATAACAGGAAGTTAAGGTACCAGTCTGGTGGATCATAGGGGGACAGTGGTTTTTAGAACCTAGGGAAGAAATGTTTATAAGGCTTTCTGTTTGGTAGGTTTGAACTTTTGAAAGATATCTCTTTCTTAATTCAAGACCTTTTGATGCCACAAATATCACACGGCACATTTTCATTTGGAAGTTAGAAAAATGCGGGCAGCTGATCCCAGGAAAGTTTGTGGTAAATTTGATCAACCTCATGATATAGTCTGATATGAAGTGGCAATATGTCCCTCATTAATGAGGCTAAACAAAGAAACATAACAAATTGTAAATTTTCTTCCATTCCACTTTCATATGCCTCTTTGTATGCCTACACACACACATACACATTCCTGAAACAAAGTACTGAGACCATTAAGTGAAGCCACACAGCCAATGCATGTTGTTGCATGGACAACTGTCTAGTTGATTGTATCCAGAATTCCTGAATCATGAGTTGTTATGATGGTTTAAGTCATGGGGGCTAGATGGATGCTATGCAAAAAGTGAAATCATTTCATTCTTTTACCAGCATTTGAAGGTTACAAAAATGGCTTTCTCTAAATGGTGGGAATTCCAATAAAATCAAAGTCATAGCAGACGAATTGCTGGAACAAAGTGAAATTATGTCATGCCTTGAAATCCCAAAAGAGATGATCTGCATTATAGCACAGCTGCAAAGGTGTTGGAGTCACTTTGCTCAACCTTATGAGAGGCAAGGGGGACCAGTAGAAGAACCCTTTTTTTTTCTTTTTGTCTGAGCCTCTAAGGTCTAACCATTCATATTCTGTTGTCAAGGGGTACAACTGCTTCATTAAAGCAATAAACTGCTTAAGGTTCATTTCATATTCTATCCAAATGCTTTGCAAAACAAACAAAATTGATTTAGACTGCCAGAGGCATATATTGTTTTATTTGGAGTTAAATCTCTTAAATGACTTAAGCTTTGTTATGCAGGACTGACAACTCAATAAAGAATCATTGGAATAGTTCCTTAAAGAAAAAGTTAGATTTCTACTTGGCTACTGGGAAACTTCCACCAGTTGTAAAGAGTGGTTTCCAAAATGGTGCAAAAGACACAAACAGAACCAATGCACCTGGAAAACTGCTTGGTTGTTCAAATAAAGGATCAGAATCTACAGCACAAACTTCATCAGGAACTACAGACTTATGTAAACTAGAAGAAGACAGCAAGGATCAGTTAGAGTCCTCAGCCCCATTACAAGATGCGGGTGTTTCTTTGAGTGTTCCTCCAAATGAGTCTGCTGATTCTGAAGATGCACAGTGCAAGCCATATTTATCCAAAATAGATTGTAGCTGTGGCAATTCAGAGTCAATATTAAGGTTTGAGAAGTGCAGGATCAATGGTAATATCGATGAAAGTAAAGTTGTTGGAACACCCTTGCAGCTTGGAATTCCAACCTATGATTCTTTGTACTATGAACCACCAAGACTAGAGAGTTGTGTTCCATTAGATTCAGATCTCATAAGCAAGTGTTGGATGCAGTATGAATGTGACACAAGTCCTTTTATGTCACCTATTAGTTTCTTCACTCCACCTTGTGTGAAGGGTAGTAGTTTGTCTATGCAAAGTCCACAATCAATCTTGAAAAATGCTGCCAGGACCTTTCCCAATACTCCTTCCATATTAAGAAAGAGAAAGACGGAGGCTCAAACACCTCTGCTCCCTACAAAAATTGGGAAAGCAGATCAGGAAGCAGTCAATGATAGTTTTCATGCATCTGATGAACAAGAAAGAACTGGGAATAGTTTAGAGAAGTCCGTGTCTCGAGATGGAAGTTCATGTGATAGTCCTGCTTGTCATGGTGATAACAGCATTGGTCTATGCAATGGTAAGGCTTTTAATGCATCTCCTCCATACCGATTAAGATCCAAACGAACTGCCGTTTTCAAGTCTGTGGAGAAACAACTTGAGTTTGCATTTGACCGAGAGAAGTGTGATGGGAATACCAAATCTACAGAGAAGGGGAATTCTCCTGTTGCTGAAGACTGCTTGCGTGCAACAAAGATGGGGGTTACCTAGGACATAAAGTGTAAGTGCATTCTTGAATTATAAATTTGCTAATGGTTATGCTCTAAATCTATTTGGTTCATTTTGTTTGTTTGTTTGTTTCCTTTTTTCCAAAAGTACAAGTTTTGAGAATTTATTTTACTTTTTATTTTTACTATGATATTTCTTCATTCAGATTTGTTGCTTGATAATTAAATTTAGACCCTGCAAGGGATTTTCATCTTTGTATCAATTAAAGACATTTTTGAACTTGATCACTACTCAGATACTTTTGCATAAAATGAATAATCCTTTGTATGGTATTATGTGTGCTATGTTGTCTTAACATTATATCCATGGTCATGTCTATAGTTGCAGCATTGTGAAGCATACAACACACACAACAAATAATCTCACTAGTCCAACAGATGCAAGATATGAACAAGGAGTACTAAGTAGAAGTTTAAATCATTGAAAAATGAAACAAATTTGTTATTGTATCATTTATAGTTTTTAGTACTTAAGTTTAATTAGCTCATTGAAGGAAAAACAGAAACGTTTAGTTCATCTAAGTCCCTACTCTACACTTTCATTTATTTTAGGGAAAATTACACCTCCTCCTAAAGGTTGGTGGATAAATGGTATCCTTCCGTAATATTAGATAAGGGACACAGCCTGCCATCGAGATTTGATGAAGATACAATGACCTCCCTTCTGTCCGATTTAAGGTTGCCAAAACTCTGATATCATGTCTCAAATACTCTGCAAATATTTTTTAGGTTTACTGAAACAAATAATTAACAAGAAGACCAGATTAAGCCTCCAAAGAGTAGCTGAGAGTCTCTTTTGAATGGAGTATTTGATGTGTTTAGTAACTTTTTAGGGAGCAAACAAATAATATTATTATTATTATTGTTGTTGTTGTTATTCTGATAAGTAAAATTTTTTACAAAGAGCACAAAAACAACCCAAGTACAATTGTATACAAACACCAAGATGACAAAAGAAAAAGAAATGAAAAAGACACTTCACCACTTAAGTCCCATCAAAAACATCAATGAAATACATCAATAAATGATCATTCTCCTTATGGTGACAGTTTTTAGGAAGATAAAAATTGTTAAACAGCTTCCTTCCTGGGGACTGCTCCCCATCATGTCTAATTCGATTTCTCTCATAGAGGCTTGGAAGGCATCCTGTTGACAGCCCTTTACTATCCTCTTTCTTCGCTCTTTATTTTTCACTATTTCTTATTTTTATGAATCCTCGTGGAAGAAGCTACATCCAGTAGAAGTAAGCAGCTGACTTCCTCAACTCACTTGAAGTGGTGAAGTTGATCAACATAGATATAAACCATTTTGGCTACATCTGAGGTAGAGTAGATATGAGTATTGAATCTCCAGCTTCACTAAATATAGCTGCTGTAATCTTTTTGGTTTGGGATATGCCAGGAGGTCAAACTTTGGAGAAAGCACATAGAATTTCATTTTTTGTTTTTTCTTTCTTCATTTAAATCACATTTCAGTGTCTAATAGGTTCCTATTGGTCTTCTATGTTTATTATATTGATAGTGATTCTTTACAACAGTTCTAATATTCTTTACAATGGTTCTAATATGATATTTCATATCCTATTAAATTCAGTAGGGCTGGGCTTTATCATATCCTTTAGTTGCACCTACAACCTAAATATCTAATATAAAAGTGAAGATAGCAATGCATGCTAGGAAGTTCCTGAATCAATAAATGGGACCTCCATATCTCCAACAAAGTGGTGCAGTAGATTGGCTTCAATGTGAACAGATATAGTTAGCTTGCGCAGGAAAGCGATTGACCTCTTTAGCTCCCTTGAAGTAGTGGTGAAGCAAATTTTATCCATCCATGGTTCAAAGTTGGTGTATCAATTGCCATCTTGGGAGGTCCCAAAATAGTCACCTATGTTAGATCTATATTATACCATATGTACAAACCTATCAATATATATATCATACCATATGTACAATGCTTTAGTTAAAAGGCTAAAAAAATTCTAAAAAAATAAATTAGTCATATCCTATGTTAGATCTAATATCAGGTCCTATCTTAATAAATTAAATAAAATATCTGCCACATTTGACGTTATTTAAATAATTGTAAAGCATATGTTGGAATTAGTATATGATAATATTAAGAATAAAAAATCTACTATTTTTAGTACAATTATTTTTCTACCAGAGAACACATAATGCAACGGTCAATTTCAAATTAAATGATGTGGAGGCTTGAAGTAATCGTTGTTAGTCCTATGATGAGTACTGTTCGATCAATACTTTGAACCTTGGATCTAGCATTGAGCATGTGAGGTTGAGGTTTTTGATGGCATTCCATGGCATGTGTTTTTCCCTCTTCTTAGTTTTATTTGTTAAATAACAGTTCCTCTTCTTTTATTTTTGTTAGTTTGGGACATGAATGCAAATATAGTTTTATTTGTTAAATAGGAATCCTCATGATCAAGATTTGCAGGATGTGTCAACATGTCTTTTGAATCAACATGATTTCCAAGTCAAGTAGTTCTTGTCAGTATTTTGTTTCTAGTAACAGGGGTGACCCTCATTCCCCAATTGCTTATCAGGCACAAGGGGCTAGCCCAAACCCCAGATACACAAAATCACTTAAACCATGCATATGGGATAATTCTTGGTGTTTGATGCCTGTTGGAGTTATTGTTTGCCCAGGCTCACCCCTTTACCATTGGGTTGGTCACCTTTGCAGGTTTCCTGTTGGCCTGTTGAAGTTTGACATGCATCCAAGATTTATTGTTAATTTTCTTGCTGTAATATAAATCCCGTCAGTTGTTTGCAATCTCATTCTTTCCATAGTTTAATTCGTTTTCTCAACTATTTTATTCATGAGAGTTAAAGGACATGTGCTATGTGCAACATGAGCAGTTTTCAATCTGTGTTGGGCATTATTGGTCCATATTTTGCTGTCCTACAATTAAACTACAGATGAAATGAAACTTCCTTGGTTTTTGCGCCAAATTATTGGGATCTCTTCAGAGTTGAGATGTTCGTTTTCTTGGTTTCTCACTTTGGCAATCATGTGGCGGATGTGTTAGCAAATCATAGAGCTAAACATTTGGTTTCTTTTGTAAGAGGTTTTATATATCTATGAATTGTGTCTTGTGTTGCCCTAATTATTTTAATGTATGAAGATAGATTTACCTTCTTAAACTACCATACTATCATTCGCCTTTTTTATCAAACTTTGTATAGAGAATTTTATATTTCTTGCAAGGGTTTCTCATCTTACTTTGTAATTACTATTTCAGTGGAATGAAATGATTGTTTTATATTAAAGAAAAAAAATAAAGAACTCTGTTAGTGGGCCATACTGAGGCTTTATTTGTTAGAAAGCATAATGATAAGTGCAGCAATCATTCAAATAACCTGGGAATGGTAGTAATGGCAGGATGTTTGTGAGTTATTCATGTACTTTGGGTTTATATGGTTCATGAAAAAGGTGAAGGGTGATTGAGATTTTATTTCTTAGCTTGCACAACATTGCAGGTTTAAAAAACTGTATCAAACCTCAAATAAAGGCAATAAAGGCGAAGAATGTTTCATTTTCATGGCAATTTTTTATATAAATTTTTTAGTAAATTTTTAATAAATTATGGTCTTTCATAGATATCTGTCTTGCCATTTAAGCATTGCTTCTATTTTCATTCCCTATTAAGGTTTTGCTATATATTGTGCATTAGATTTAAAGTTTTCCATTTGTGTTTTATTTTTTCTGAGCTATACTTAGTTTAGCCATTAAGGATACTGATAAATAATTTGTTTGAAAATTTGATTTCTCCCTTTTTGTATTAATTTAGGGAGGAAGATTGGGGATACTCTTGAAGCTAGCTAACAAAACTTCCTGGAATGGGGACCAAAAGTTTCCAGTGTTTCCAAAGTGGAAAGATATGACCAGATGCTCAAAATTGTTGCTTCTTCTGTGCTGCCCATTGATCGTCTCGCAGATACATTTACCCTACTTGTCATGAGGTACATGCAGATTATTTTCTTCATCATACATCATGAACAAAATTCATGGGCAGTAGGTTTCTTGTTGAATTTCTATATCTAGAATTAGGTATGGCAGTCCCAAATTACTTGTGAAAGAAGCTGCAATGGGTTTGTACAGGAACCCCTCTTAAGAGGAACGAAAGGACTTGAAATTTTCTACATCAAAAGTGTAGTTTCTGTTCTAATGTCTCATTTATCTCATTGTTTTCTCACCAAAAGCGATGAGCAGGGTCTCAGTTGTATCATCTTGACTACCAGTATTTTAAGAAATTTGGTAGGTTCATCTTCATAACAACTTTTTCGCTGATGTATTCTCCCTTCTACTTTGGTAAATAGCATCAACTTTTCCAATCATTCATCCAAATCCTCTCTGAGATTTGAGTTTCTATTTGTATTCCTATGTATGTGTATATGGATGTAAGCGGATGGAGAATGGGAAATGTCTTGCTTGTTTGGTGGAGTTGTTGCAAATTTCAACCCTGAAGTAAAGAAGGATCAAAATATACCGTATTGGTGAACTATTTGGCACTCTTGCTTTCAGCCTTACCTTCGTTCATTTTCTACATACCATGTGAATTGAGTCATTCCATATTTTACATCATTCCTTGATCTTGCCTCTAAAATAAATAAATAAATAAAAGGCAAAGAACTTGAGTTTGGTCCGGTTGATACATGACATCATCTCTTGAGATGAACAGGGTATTAGGATTATTGTTATTATTCTTCTATTTTAGGCCATTCATGTCCTTCAATGCTGAAGGGATGAAACAGAGACTATTTCAAGATGTCAAATGGAGAAAATAGAAAATGTCAGCAACTTGAAAGTCACAATGAGAAGTTCATGTCAGGGCTAGAGCAATCAATTCATTATGAACTCTAGTAGATGATATGGAAAGAAGAGGGAAATAGAGCAGGTTGTAGTTTTAAGAGGTTGGTTAGTCCAATTTTTTTATCTGGTTCTTTTTGTCAAATACACCCAGGAAATTGAGCGCTGTAAACTATTTCTGTTTTCAAGTACAACAGTGCACCCTTCATGGAATGCCTTTGCTGGTGAATCACATCTCTATGCATGACTTGATGGCTGGAGAAGAAAATCATTATAATTAGGGGTGGTGGCGGATCAAACTTTGCAATTTCCAAGGATTTTAAATTTATGACTTGGTTTTCGTAACATTTGAATAATCCAGTAGAGATGATTACAGTGGCATCCAGTGAACGCAGGCAGATACTGGGATGGATGTTCTGCTTTGCTCTTGTTTGTAACTTTGATGTGTTGAAAGAGGACCAATTTCTGATAAAAATAAATAAGAAGGATTGGAAAATAAATAAAAAAGCGATTGATTTTGGAACTCCAAATGATGTCATCTAAATTTCTAGCAAAGATGATGAGATCTCATAGAAACCTAAGCACTATTCCTCCCATTCTTGAAAGGAGCTTGAATTCGCTTTGATCTTCAAAGCTACTTAAAAAGGGCCTTCTGAAACTGTAAAAAGGGTAAGGGAAAATTTAAACACAGCCATCAGATTTCTCTCCACATCTTGCTAGTATTTTACTCTTTTTCATATATAAATAATTGTAAGAAGGTTAATTACTTCTAGTCTTCAAGACCTTACAACCATCAAACCTTAACCTTTCCTCTCGCCCTTCCCTTTTTTTCTCTTATATTTTCTACTTTCATTTTCAATTCCCTTCCCTCCCTCCTTTTCTCCCGTCTTCATATATTTTTTCTTTATTTTTATTTTCTTAGATTTCATAGAAATTTTTAATGTTAAAAATGAATTATAAAATCGATAAAGCTTGTCAAGATGAAAAAGAAAATGAAAATGATACAAAAATGTAACCCAAAAAAAAAAGGCCGCAATGTTCATGGTTCAATGCCGGACACCATCCATGGTGCCCTACTCTCCATAAGCCCTTCATGGCGTCTAGACTTCAAGTTTTTTTCTTTTCTATTTTCTCACCCTCCATTCTCCTATTTTTTTATTCATTCAATTTTTTCATCTTTTCCTGCTTTATTAATTGCGAACTAAATTTAGCATTAAAATATCTATGAAATTTACGAAATGACGTACAGAAATGAAAATTTGATAAAGAAAGAATACAAGGAAGAGTTAAGATTATGATTTGACGGACGTAGAATTCATAAAGCATAAAATTTCCAAAACTTCATCTTCAATTTTCTCAGTTGGACACAGTCCCGACAGGCCGTAGAACACTTTACGAAATTATGTAACATACTATAAAGGTAAAATCGCCACACATTGATTTTTAACAGAATTCCAAACATGTAGCTTTGAAAAAGATAAAGACAAGTCAGCTAATGCCAGGACGATAAAAAATTTGAAGACCGTTTGAGAAAAAGTTGAAATCCAAGCTCCAGAGATCTGGATTCAAAGGCTCTGAAGACGGCTAAGCTTTTGACAGAATGAGCGACTCGTATTCTCACTAGATCATTCCACACACATTGTTGTACCAAAGCCAAAACAAAAGGTAATAATAATTGCCAGATCCACTGGGACTTATACAATATTGTGTTATTTCATTTTATTAATTTTGTAGGCATTGTCCAATGGCTGAAACTAAAGACTGACAAGAGGACCATCCTAATACACCCAATAGGAATTTGATTATGGAGCTGTAACCGCTTTACGGTTGCAATATTCGAGAAATTGTAGTTTGCAAAACCACGGATGGAAGGATGGGCCCATGTCAGGATATATATGAAAAATGGATTAAGAAAAAGCTCAATTTACAGAATATGCATGAGAAAACCCACGTAAAATCTAACCCACAAATAATGGGAATGGGTCCTCACCCAACAAACTTAACCCGAAACTGATACAGGTGGGTGGATAGGTAGAGATGCCTAGGGGCGTAAGACAACTCTCTTTAAGGAACTCGCCAAAATACCCCCCCACACAACCACGCAGATGGGAAAAATATGCCAAGAGCTCACTACCCTCCACCAATGCTACCCACACTTCCTACTATCAGCCTGATCATCATTGTAACGGGAAAAGAAAATGAACTGCTAAGTACCAAAATGACGGCACATTTTAATAGCTTCTGACCATTTATATGATGGTAATCGTAAATCTACAAGTCCATCAGTTTCATGAAAGATTCTATGGTCCAGTGGGGATGATTGGAACACAACTGCAGCTCCTGTGTTTCTGTGTACTTTTTAAGTATGATAAGAACTGTACAGATGGAGGACGAGCGTGACAGAACTGGCTGGCATACAAATCCATCATTATGACCAAAATTTCAACCCAGAGGAAGAATACATGATATCTGCCAAAATAAAAACTGGGTGAGAGATGAATAAGATTTGTAAGAAACCAATACAAGCCAAGAATGAGCAATGTTACAAAAAACACACAAGGATGATCAAAAAAGGAGGGAGAATTACCTAAAAAGAGCAACAATATAGCTATACAATTCAAGGATAAAACAAGAACATATCTGAGGGAAAAAAAAAACCCTACCCACAAAATTAAGAAGAAATAGAAAAAACACCAGATCATCACACAATGATTTGCAGCCCAAAAAAGAAGTGGAAAAATTCAACTCCATATTTAATGCACATGCAATTTGCTTAGATATAAAGGTTATGATTGGTTTTTAGAAAGAATGTAAGGGAAAAAAAATGTTAAGGAAAATGATTTTCTTATGTTTGATTGTAATATGTAAACTACAAAAGAAAATCAAATATAATTCAATTTAGTTAGAAATTTATGCATTTTCAAATTGTTTAATTTTTATATCAAAAAATTAAAATAAGTTAAATGAGTTTGAAATAACATATAAATATAATTTATTGATTTTAAATCTATTTTTTATTTTCCTTCATTTTTCTACTTTTTCACTCTATTTTCTTTCCCTCAAATTTTCCAGAAACCAAACATAGCCAAAAGGGTTCCAATTGCAAGGGTGGGTGGGGTTTGTGGGGGATTGTGGTTGGGGGAATCCACAAGAATCAAAGAACAAGGGAGAGTGCCTGCCAAAAAAACTCCAAAATCGACTACAATTATGGATCACCTGGGTCCAGCTGATTATATCAGCCACCAACGGAAAAAGGGGGAAAATACCATCCTTAAAAGATCCAAAGCATCTTAAAACCTTTGCAAAGAAAATAACACACAGGGAAAAACAACATAAGTGTGATGACAAAGAAGAAACAATTAGAACCCTTTCTCCATGTCATTCATTTGATACCTAAGTGCACTTCATCTGAATATTTGATCTTAGATCTAGTATCCACATCCGTAATTAAGCCCTACAGACAAATGCTATGAAAACCCTCTAAATGACACAAAAGAAATAACATTGACATTCAAAAGACTAATGGCGACAACTGCAATAGAACCCCATCAGTTCCATTTCCTTTTGAGTAATAAAATCTAGGGTCCAACTTTAGCAAAACAGTACGAATTTAAGTTAGAAAATCTGGTTGAACCTTGAAGTCTTTCTAAACCTTCAGAGTAACATCCATGGGGATAGATTCAATCTTCTCTAAATTGAATTTGAGGCCAAACAACACCTCAAAACAAATAAAAATCCATTTCAAAAACATTAGCTGATTCTAGTGATATCACAAAAAAGAAGTTACGAATTAGCAAAAAACTTAATGTTGATCCAACCCCCTCTCTCTCCACTACCTTAAACTACTAATGAGGCCTATAATCAATACCCTAGATGAAACAACTTAAGGCTACCATGAGATGTACAAACAAATAAAGGGAAGGTAGTTAAGCTTCTTGAAATATAAAAAATTCGATTGGAGTTAGATTACCAGAATAAAAAATCCAATTGGTGTCGAAAAAACAAGGGAAGTGTGGAAGTTGTTCTTTACTCTATTTGGAGTGAATTGGGTGTTTCCTTCCTCAGTTAGGGAAATCCTCTAGGGGTGGAAAGGGGCTTTTGTGGGTAAGAAGCATATGGTGGTTTGGAATGAGCGGGGTATGATCCTGGTAGCTCTTCAGTCACGGTGTCACCTTCTATTCCAAGAACCAGAGGTAAAGACATCATTTTGGGAGGAAATTGTGAAGTTCCGGGAGTGGAAAGCTTGGAGGTAAGTCAGCCTTTTTCTTCTCAGCCACCCGAGCCTTATTCCTCCCCGTCCTGTAATCTGGCAATGAATCTTCCGTGTCCCTCCGGTCCTCATCTCCCATATTCAGAAATTCTTTCCCAGTCTCCTTCGGTAAATCAAGGTAAATTCAAAATTTTTCCCGAAATAGGCGATGGTGGCCCATTAAATTTTGTTGGCATCCCTGTCCATGTTGAGGAGGAGAATCAGAAAGCTGTTTTTAACCAGATGTCCGAGAGTTCCACCCCTGGGAAGTCTTCTAACCTGATGCCAGGCAGTCCGGGGGTTAATGAGGCATCCCCGCCGGAAGACTTTCTTATAGATGGCCTGTCCCCCAGGAAAATGGCTAAAGTACGTGAGGTCCTAAGCTCTCTGGACATTAAGGTGTACTCTAGGAGGAAGAATAGAGGTCCATAGGCGTTTGAATTCAGGTGGATTTGGTTTGGAGGGTTAGGGCCTGCGTGTTTTTCCATGAAAATCATCAGTTGGAATGTTAGGGGTTTGGGTTCAAGTAATAAGCGAAGAGTGATTAAAGATTTCCTTAGGTTAGAGAAGCCGGATGTTGTGATGATTCAGGAAACAAAAAAGGAGAAGTGCGACAGAAGGCTAGTGGGCAGTGTATGGACGGTCAGAAATAAGGATTGGGTTTTTCTCCCGGCGTGTGGGGCTTCTGGTGGGATTTTGTTCATTTGGGACTCAAAAAAGTTGAGCAAGGAGGAGGTGGTATTAGGCTCTTTCTCGATATCGGTCAAATTCGCCTTGGAGGGATGTGGACCTCTTTGGATTTCTGCAGTTTATGGTCCAAATAGTCCCTCTCTTAGGAAGGATTTTTGGGTGGAACTTTATGACATTTGTGGTCTAACTTTGCCGTTGTGGTGTGTGGGCGGTGATTTTAATGTCATAAGGAGAAGTTCAGAAAAATTGGGGGGCTCTAGGCTAACTTCAAGCATGAGGGACTTTGATAGTTTTATTAGTGAAAGTGAATTACTTGATCCACCTCTTAGGAACGCATCTTTCACTTGGTCAAATATGCAAGAGTCTCCCGTGTGCAAGAGATTAGACCGTTTTCTTTACTCAAATGAGTGGGGGCAACTATTTCCCCAAGGCATTCAAGAAACCCTTATCAGAAGGACCTCGGATCATTGGCCAATTGCTTTGGATACCAATCCGTTCACGTGGGGCCCAACTCCTTTTAGATTTGAGAACATGTGGCTGCAACATCCTAGTTTCAAGGAGAACTTTAGAAATTGGTGGAGGGGTTTTCAAGGAAACGGATGGGAAGGCCACAAGTTCATGAGGAGATTACAATTTGTTAAAGCCAAAGCGAAGGAATGGAATAAGCTTTCTTTTGGAGTGCTTAATGAAAAGAAAAAAAGTATCCTCAAGGATTTAGCTAACCTAGACGCCATCGAGCAGGATGGGGGTCTCACCTCTGAATTGTTGGGTCAAAGAGCCTTAAGAAAAGGGGAGCTAGAGGATTTAATTTTGAGGGAGGAAATCCATTGGAGACAAAAAGCTAGGGTGAAATGGGTTAAGGAAGGGGATTGCAATTCTAAGTTTTTTCATAAAGTGGCTAATGGTAGGCGAAATAGGAAGTATATCAAGTCATTGGAAAATGAAACGGGCTTAGTGTTGAATAATGCCGCGAGCATCACAGAGGAGATCTTACTCTACTTTGAAAAACTCTACGCGAATCCTATAGGAGAGTCTTGGAGTATTGAAGGTTTAGATTGGTCTCCTATTTCGGAAGAAAGTGCAATAAGTTTGGTTGCCCCTTTTACAGAAGAAGAGATTTCTAAGGCCATATTTCAAATGGATAGGGACAAGGCTCCGGGGCCTGATGGCTTTACTATTGCAGTATTCCAAGACTGCTGGGATGTGATTAAGGAGGATTTAGTGAGAGTGTTTGCAGAGTTTCATAGGAGCGGAGTTATCAATCAAAGCACTAATGCCTCTTTCATTGTTCTTTTGCCCAAAAAGAGTACGACAAAGAAAATCTCAGACTTTAGACCCATTAGTTTGATCACTAGTCTCTATAAGATAATAGCCAAAGTGCTCTCAGGGCGTCTAAGAGGGGTCTTACATGAAACCATCCATTCTACTCAAGGAGCTTTTGTTCAAGGGAGACAAATAATGGATGGCAAATGAGATAGTGGATGAGAGAAGACGATCAGGGGAGGAAGGAGTCGTCTTTAAAATTGATTTTGAAAAGGCTTACGATCACGTAAGGTGGGATTTTTTAGATCAAGTGTTGGAGAAGAAGGGGTTTAGTCCTAAATGGAGGAAATGGATGAATGGATGCTTGTCCTCGGTATCTTATGCAGTATTGGTGAATGGTAGCGCTAAAGGTTGGGTTAAGGCATCGAGAGGATTAAGACAAGGAGACCCTTTATCCCCCTTTTTGTTTACTTTAGTAGCAGATGTATTGAGTAGGATGCTTGTGAGAGCAGAGGAGAGAAATATGTTGGAGGGTTTCAGGGTGGGTAGAAATAGAACTAGGGTATCTCATTTGCAATTTGCCGATGACACCATCTTCTTTTCTAACACTAGGGAGGAAGACTTGCAGACTCTCAAGAGTCTTTTGTTAGCATTTGGGCATATTTCTGGACTTAAGGTCAATTTAGACAAGAGTAATATTTATGGCATCAATTTGGATCATGCTCATATTTCAAGATTGGCTGAGACACTTGGATGCAAGGCTTCTGGCTGGCCTATACTATATCTGGGTCTTCCTTTGGGCGGGAACCCCAGGGCAGGTGGTTTTTGGGATCCTGTGATTGAGAGAATTTCAAGAAGATTAGATGGTTGGCAAAAGGCATACCTATCCTTCGGCGGGAGGATAACTCTCATCCAATCTTGCCTTACCCATATACCCTGTTACTATCTTTCTTTATTTAAGTTACCCGCTTCAGTTGCTGGAAAAATCGAGAGGTTGCAGAGGGATTTTTTATGGTCAGGGATTGGGGAAGGTAAAAAGGATCATTTAGTCAGGTGGGATGTCGTGTGTAAACCGAAGGAAATAGGGGGTTTGGGTTTTGGGAATATATCTCTAAGAAATCTCGCTCTTTTAAGGAAATGGTTGTGGAGGTACCCTAGAGAGGGTTCAGCTCTATGGCATCAAGTCATACTAAGCATCTATGGTTCACACTCCAATGGTTGGGATGCTAACACAATAGTCAGATGGTCACAACGTTGTCCTTGGAAGGCTATTTCTCAAGTCTTTCAAGAGTTTTCCTCGTTTACTCGATTTGTGGTAGGAAATGGGGAAAGAATTCGCTTCTGGGAAGATTTGTGGTGGGGGGACCAACCTTTGGGATCCCAATATCCAAGTCTATTTAGAGTAGTCTTGGATAAAAACATACCTATTTCTTCAGTTCTTGGTCCTACTCGTCCTTTCTCTTGGAATTTAAATTTCCGTCGTAACTTGTCAGATTCTGAGATTGAGGACTTAGAAGGCCTCATGCGCTCTCTTGATGGAGTGCATTTATCTCCTTCGGTTCCAGATACCATATTGTGGCCCTTGTCTTCTTCAGGGCTTTTTTCAGTTAAATCTTTCTTTCTAGCTTTATCCCAATTTTTTGGTCCTCCTCAGGTTTTTCCTTCTAAATTCGTTTGGAATTCTCAAATTCCTTTCAAAGTGCAGTCCTTCATCTGGTTAGTGGCACACAAGAAGGTGAATACTAATGACATGCTACAAGTGAGAAGACCCTACAAAGCCCTTAGTCCGGATATTTGTATTCTGTGCATGAAGCATGGGGAATCAGCTGATCATATTTTTCTTCATTGCTCCTTGACGATTGGGTTATGGCACAGGTTATTTCAGTTAGCTAAGATGGATTGGGTTCCCCCGAGAAGCATCCTTGACATGATGTACACCAAATTCAATGGATTTGGTTCGTCTAAGAGGGGGATAGCCTTGTGGCAAGCTGCAAACATCGCTCTTATTCGGATTGTGTGGAGGGAAAGGAATGCGAGGATTTTTGAGGATAAAGCAAGGAATTCAGAGGCTCTATGGGACTCTATTGTTTTCCTTGCTTCTCTTTGGGCCTATTGTTCCAAGGTTTTTAAGGGGACTCCCCTTAATGCGTTACTTCTTGATTGGATAGCTGTATGTACTCCATAAGAAGTGGTATTTTTAGAGCGTTTGCTCGTTTTTCAGTGTATTTTTCTATAGTTTAGCTGTCTTTGGCAGGAGGATTCCTCATCCTTCTTTTGTACTTTTTTTTCTATCAATAAATCTTTGTGCCGTTTCCAATAAAAAAAAAAAAATGAGGGCCCTTTATGCTAGTTTTGGTTAGTTTGGAAGACAAGAAACAAGATTGTCTTTGATGATGCTGTGTTGTCCTTGCAAAAGCTAAAAGCCCTTTTTGTATATTTGCTTTGGTCGGAGTCTAAATTGTTTATAAAAATGGTCCTTTGACGCTAATTTATTTCATTGATTGGGTGGGTTTCCGGTGAGAGAGGGGTTGTTTTTTGAATATCTTGTCTGGCCGGTTTTTGTTTAAGCTATAAGGGGTGAGTCTCTCTTTCTTGTACATTTTAAGTTCATATTTTAGTGCCTTGTTCATAATACATTACTCTCACTTATCAAAAAAAACAAAAACACCAGCAATGAAAACCTTAGCATAGAGAGCTAAGTTTGTTCCATCATGTTCAACATGCATGCTGCCTTGCTCTTAAGGGGATTCCCTTCTTGAAGTAATAGGTTCATTCAGAATAAGAGCTGCCATCTAAGTGGTCTCCTTCCCATAAAACCATTATGTAATCCACTTGCCCAAATTTTCTCCCATAGTTTATATAAGCCTCTAATCGCACTAATAACTCTTAAACCCATAATATCCTTTACCCCTCCTTGTATAGGAACCAAACTAGAAAGTTCAAGTTTAGGCTCTTGTTAAAAGTAACAAACTCATTGATGTCAAGAAGAAAAACCCATAAGTTGTTCTTGATAGTATGTATCTAAACAACTCTTCCTAAAAGCCGAAGTAAAATCATCTAAACCTTGAAACTTTACCAACCCCACACCCTTAACCCAAGGCTTAGCCCTTGCACTTACAACCCCATACATAGAATTTCTACTTATCAAATCCAAGAAACTATCATGCCATCAACAAAGAACCCAATAATTAGACAAAATGGATAAGGACTCAAATAGGTGATTTTCATGGGTACATAAGTCTATCTTTATTGCCTAAGGTTGATTCTTAGTTGTGCAGATCTATGATCTAGCTCCTACTGCACAGCTAATTTTGGAGCATTTCTAGTCCCTGCTCTACCACATCACTTAAGAAAAACATTTTTAATAAAAAGGAACATAAAAAAAAATGAATCATTCATTTTGGCATAATAATATAGAATAAAACTAACAGAAACAAATGAAAACCAAAAAATAAATAAATACAATATAATATCATAAAACTGACCTGAAATGACTGTACATCCAACCATATAGCATGGAAACTAAATCCAAGATCCTTAGGTTATTGCCACAACTTAAATGATAAAAAGAAAAAAAAAATGGCAATTTCAACATTGGGGCACACTATCATCCATCATGTATCAATATTATTTGAACATTTCTGCTGCCTGAGAATCCAGATGGAATGTATTATCAAATTAAATGTCAGACTAAATAAGAACAAGCAAGTAAAATGTAGTAGCTTTCTGTGAAGTAGAAGACTGACCTCCACAAAAGTTTTATGCAATTGCTTTACTAAATGAGGAAAAAAGCAGCAATGGTTGTTTCACCAAGAACTTTAGAACTTCGGTCAAGGCCATGAGAAGCCACCTACCAGGCAGAATGACAGATCATGGACATAATGATGCAAATGGGAAAGAAAGAAAAGAAGGATAAACTGTAAAGAGAAGTCAGTAGCTTTTAGTAACTAGGGGCAGTGTGCATGAATTGCAACATATATTTTGGTCAAAACATGTTGAAATGTGTCCAAGTGCTTTGAGAAATCAAGAAACGTGACAAAAAGGGTCTCTTAGGATAGTGGTTTGTTTATAACTTCAATGGCCCAGTAATAAAAAGTGCCAAAGTTAGATATTAATACCATTGTAGAAAATCAGAAACAGAAAGGAGGAAGTAAAAGATTCATTTGTTACCATATGACTTAAAGCTGCATATCTCTCTTTATTCAAATACAGTGGCTTCCCCCTATGCATTTCAATATCCTGCAACAGTACAAATTTGCAAAAATCACACATAAATAGCATATACAACATACATTTCTTTGACTTAGAATCATGAAGGGAAAGAAAAAAAGAATCAACCCCAAAATATATGTTAAGGCAACTTAACAGAAGCTTGCATCCGATCAAACACCACTTTCCCCAGGAAAAAGGTTACATGATTTGATAGCTGAGGAATCTCTCCCAATCCTAAGTCTCAAATTTTTTTTTTAGTGATCTCAAACACTTATAATTTTTACTAGTTTAGTGATGTCCCATGCAACTGGCAGTTTATTGATGAACCGGAAGAACTTTTCAGCTCTTATTTATTGCAAGCATTAAGTAGTAAGACTTAAAGAAATATCATCCTGGAAACAACACCAAACCAAACCAGAAGCTGTATATTGTTGTAGATTATTGCATATTTTGTACATGTTATTGTTTCATTCTTGATTAGTACAGCCATCTTGCTACTCTTGTTAGGGTTTTTTTTTTTTCCCCCTTTTTTTGATCATCTCTTGTATTTTTAAGTTTTTTTATCCTTCATTTGTACTTAAATTCATATCAATAAACAGTTTGTTTCTGATAAAAATTAAAAATAAGTAAAATAAAAAAATAAAACAACAACAAACCAAACCCAATGCCTGAAAAAACATGGACAAGAGTTATAGCTCCTGGCCCGTAATATGATTGAATTGGATTTATGTGGTTGGTTTCAAATACATGTGGTAAGATATTCTTAACAACATTGTTTGAGGAGCAAATGGTGCTATTATGCATCATTGTTTTGTCAACTTTTTTCTACAAATAGTTGCAGAGTTAATTGAATTAAACATATACATAAAATAGTAGCTAAAAAAATAGCCAAAAGGTATCAGAATAATTCTAAGCATGGATCCAAAACAGCTCCTAAAATTTTTTGTCTGTTAGCAGATATACTATAAAAATTACTAATAGAGAAATGATTGTAAATGCCTGTAGCAAATTAAAATAGATTTAAGAAGTCCCAAAAAAGAAGCAATAAAGACTAAAAAAATTATTGTAAGACACATTAGGGCCACATGATGTTTCTAAAGCACATGTAAACTCACAACCTACCATATAAAATAGAAATGGACGATCGTGCTAATCACTTTATTTTTGGCATCTAACACTCTATATCTGGCATCTAATTGATTCCAAAAGTAGGTTATATTTTGAATATTTATAAGTTGAACTTCATCAAAAATCAATTACATATTCTTCCTAAATATTCTAAATAGAATTATAATATTTTGTAAAAGTTCAAATTTTCTCTTAGCCTCATCAAAGAGTTGAATCAAATGTACGGATTAGAAGGCCCTTAACGAAGATAAAGATGTTAAATTATGCACTTAGGTATAAATTTCAGAAGTGATATTGTTTATATTTTGTTGTTTATTTTTTAGGTTTAATAATTATTATTTAGTAATAGAGTTCTATTATAGTTAGGATTCTTTATAGAGAAAGCCAGAATGTTATGGCTTCTAATCTTCTCCCTTTTTGGGGTGCATTGGGTGATGCACTCCTCTGTGAAAAGAAACCTCTTGGGTTGGCATGGTTCTTTTGTGGGCAAAAAAAGGGAGAAAGCCTGGAGAGCTGCCCCCCTCTGCCTGATGTAGACCATTTGGAAAGAAAGGAATAAAAGGGCCTTCGATGATATTGAGAGGAACGATCAAGATATTAAATCCATTTTTTTGTACACTTTTGTGAATTGGATTAGGGTATACATAGAGGAACACACTTTGTCGTTAATAGATTTTGTTGACTGGTTAGCCACCAAGTAAGGGTCAGGCTTGTTTGTTCTTTTGTTTTTTGCTTCCTTGTATATGGTATACTCCGTGTATACCCTTTCTCTTGCCTTTTGGCTCTTAATGAATTTTCTTTACCTATCAAAAAAAAAAATAGTTAGGATTCTTTATATTATTATTAGAACCAGTTTCCTACTAGAGTTAGGTTGCCTATCTATACATAAGCCCCAAACTTTACTTTAATAATATTCATAATTCTAATAGAATTTCTCTTTTACTTCTATTTTGCTCCTCTATATTCTTTTCTATTGATTATTCTACATCATCCCATTGTATCATTAGTTTGAGCCATAAAGAATATAAATATTCATAGTATTTGGAACTAAGCACGGTACAGCAAGTGAATTACTCTAGGTATGATAGGATTTGACTACTAGAAACATGACATTTTATAAGAAAAGACTAAGCAAAAATCTTCTGAAAAAAAAATTAAAAACATAAATGCCTAATGTACATAAGAGCAATGTAGGATATGAGATATCCATAAATATCCAGAGTCAATTTTTCTAGGCCAATACCAACTTCTGAATGTTCTTTTACAATGTTATGAACAGATTTGATTTTAGAGACATAAGCATGCAACTTTTTTTGAATTACAGAAAAGGCTAGTACATGCTTGTTCTGTATTCTGAAAATGGTTCTACTCTCCAAAAGAAAACCAAAAATAATAGAAAAACAGAAAAACAAAACTAAACAAAAACCATTTAAAGTAGTAAGACTGTTTTTTGTTTTCAGAAAACTCAGTGAAAAGAGAAGGAAAAATAAAAAAGGTTCTTTTAGAGAGCAATGAATTAGCATTCTCTGTTGTTTTCAAGGACTGTTCACAAAGTTATTGAAAACACATAAAAAAAAAATGAACATACAGAAAACAATCTGTGGGTTGACAAAATTTGTAACATGTAGCAATTCTATGTAAGCAACTTCTCCATTTATGATATCCCTCCTACAGCCATCTGAAGTTAGAGCTTGCGAGAGGAGTTTTTAAACCATTAAAAGCTTAGTTTAATAAGACAAGACTACGCAAAAAAAAAAATGATTTTTAAAAAACAAAATTAAACAGATGAATGTTTTAGCATGCATATGAGCAAATATAGGATATTATAATGTCCACTTATAATGTTATAAACTTGTATGATCTTAGAGACATAAGCAAGCAACTTTGTTTGAATGACAAAAGAAGCTAATGCATTCTTGGTTCTATTTTTCAAAACTAGTTCTACTTTTGAAAACAAAAAAACAAAACAAAACAAAAACCACTTAAACAAGTAAGATTGTTTTTGTTTTCAGATAACTAAGCTAAAAAATCAAGGTTCTTTTAGTTATGTTTGGTTCCCAGAAAAACTAAAGATAAGAAAAAAAAAATGCTAAGAAAAATGATTTTTTTTATGTTTGATTGTATTATGAGAAATACGAAAGAAAATCAAATATAATTAAAATAAGTTAGACACTTATGCACTTTCAAACTATTTAACCTATATTGAGGAGCCAAAATAAGTAAATTGAGTTTGAAATGGTATATAAAAATAATTTATTGACTTTAAATTTTTTTTTTTTTTTCTTTATGTTTTCTTTTCCTTTATTTTCTTTCTCTGACATTTTCCTTCAAATTTTCTAGGAACAAAACATAGCATTAGGGCGTAATGAATTGGTGTTCTCTGTTGTTTTCTTGAATTGTTCTCGAAGTTATACAAAAACACAAAGAACATAAAATAGAAGTACAAAAAACAACCAGAGTGTTGACAACGTTTATAACATGTGGTAGTACTAGGTAAGCAAGTTCTCTGTGTATAAAATGTCTCCAATATTCATCAGAACAGGTTAGATATAAATTTGGATTTGGTTTGGAAATCAATTCTATTATCATTTACTTTTACATTTCAATACCTGTAGTTTGTTTGATGTTTGTGGTGATATCTTTTTAAGCATAGGTTTAGATTGAAGCAAAGCCTATATTCTTCAGTTGAAAAGTTTATCTCCTTTGACCTTGCTAATGATCGGTTAGATTTAAAAAGACATGCGGCCAATATGCATTTCTATTTAAGTACAAAATTGTTCATGCCTAGTGGCCAACATTCAGCATTTCTTTATGGTCATCTATGAACCAAAATTATTTCAAAGTAAAGAGCAAAGATGACTCGAGAAATCTGTGCATGTCAAAAGGCAAACATAAGAGAATGAGATGATTTACTAACTTAAGCCTAAACTTCAAAGAGTTGATAATAATGTTGATTCCAGAGTAATTTTTACCTCTAAACTCTGAGGCCCATGACAAGAAACTCTTAAAAATAATATCCCAATATCAAATTTTATGAGAAAACCAATTAGATGAACATAGACGATGTTTTAGACAGCATTACCTTTCTAATTGGCAAAACATTTTCGAGAGAGAATCTTGATGATAATTGAAAACTTATATGTTTTGAAGAATTTTCCAGCTTCTTAAATAACTAGAATCCCAAAAGTTAATTTCCTCAAAACCGTTTGTCCTTCAACAAATTCCAGTTTTCTCTTTTTTCCTATTTTTGTTTATCATACATTTGGTTCAAAGTTCATAGCCCAAGCACCTGGAATCAAATTTGAAAAATGATTAGCCAACTAAAGAATAACAAACTGTAAGAAAATTGATACTAGCTTTGAAAGACAAACAAATAATTTTTTCTTTTCGTTATTTTTTAAGAACTCTTTTGATGAGGATGAATCTTGAAGATATATATCAAGAAAGAGAATTAGTATTAGTTGTAATTAAAGTAGGATTAATATTACTTGAAATTAAATTAGGATTAATATTTGTTGGAATCAAATTAGGATTAGCTAGTTAAGTTATAATATAATTAGAATTTGAGTCATAATAGGTTATTAGAGTCCTAGTAGACTTTGGATTTCTTAGATAAACCTATGAATAAGTTAATCAATGTAAATTAGAGGGATGAATTGATATTAATAATATTATATTTTCTTTCATTGCAAAGTTGCAACCCTCAATGGTGAGACTTCATTGATTTTCTTCTAGGTGAGACTCCTAAAAGGTCTTAGTGAGAATCTAAGGTTTTTCATCTTTTCTTTATTGTTTTTTTCTTTCTCTCTATTTCTTATCTTATATTTTTCTCTACCATAAAATTTATTCCTTGTTCCTCTCCTTACACCCTAAAAATAAAACCTTAGCCCACCTACCCTTGAGTGTAGGCAACCATCCTAGGGTTGTCCTGCATCATCTTCTCAATTTGTGTAAACAAATAATTTTTTACAGTTTTCAGCTCTATGAAAAGTGCTGTTTGGAAAATGTTCTTAAAAATATTTTCTGCTTTTTAGAATATAAAACAATTTCCTAACATGAAAAACACGTTTGACCTACTTCTAAAAGAAAACAATTTTTTAAGAATTTGTTTTAGTAACTGTTTTGTGGAACAAATTTAAGGAGTTCAGTTATTTTTTATAAAGTATAATAAACAACAATTGAGAATATGGAGAATTCTAGAGGAACTTTGCATTGTATATAAGTGTACAATGCCTTCATGGAGAATAAGCCAAGAAAATTGTTTTTCATATTTCAGTTCCTCAACAAAATATTATCCTTAAAACAATTGAAAACTTTTTTAAGAATAGTTTTCAACAATTGTTTTTTGAGAACTGTTTCTGCAAAACATTGCCAAACATACCCCTAGCTTTTAGTTATAGGTTTTTTTTTTTTCTAATATATTTTTGTAACCAAAATTGTGGGGTAGTATCTAGGCTTTAAATATAGGACTTACTACCATCTTGCTTACAAATGAATGAACAAAAGGATAAGTGTACATTTTACAAGAAAAAAAATAGTCGCATGGAACAGCATGATCTGACAGATAATAAAATATGTTCCCACTGTGATCGTGAGTAATTAGAGGGGCCTATAAATGTTATGTAACTGCTTGCTGTTGTACAAAAATTAATAATTTACCTCTTCACCAAATGCATCCAAGTAGAGAGAAGGCCAAGGTGCCTGACGTGCGGATCTTTGAAGCAGGATTGTGGTTTTCTATCATAAAAACTAGCATACATCATCTCCACAAACAGGCAACTAACAAAAGGTGAATGAAAGACATACAAGTAGTAAAACAAATAAATAAAAAAGAAAGAAACTGAAAATTGGATAGTGGTGCTCAAGTAGGGTGAATATAAAGCATACTTTGATCAACAGGGATACTCCAGTACCAGCACCACAGGTCATTGCATGAGCTTGGCATCCATTTTCCCTAAAAGTGAAATTTACTAAATGTCAAAGTTGAAATTTATCTAAGGTGCCAAAGATGATTTAACAAACTACAAAATCCACATGAGTATATACGTGGATATGTGTATATGTGTATATGCTTTTGTAAAGCAAAGAATCAAACAATGATTGGGGCAAATGATAAATAAACCTGCAGCATGGCTTCCAGCTTGGAGAGCACAATCTACCACATAACAGGCACAATACAGGATCATTCAGAACAGTTTTACAGTCAGGGCATTGCTGCTTTATATACCTGAGGAAGTACAAATCTTTTCTCAATAAATTGTGAGTTTAGAAAGGGAAGGAAAAGGGATGGCACTTCTAAAAGGAAGATTTGAAACAGACCTCTGCAAGAGATCCTCATAAACATGAGGAAGTTGCATTAACTTAAATGGAACTGCTGGAGTGGAGTATAAAACGCTTGGAAGACTACAAACTTCAAATGCCTTGGAAAAATGATGGAACCAAGTCTGAACTAAAGAACGAAGTGCTTCATCCTTGAGAACATCATCCAGTTGGGGAATCTTAAACATGTTCTCCAGCTGCTCAACATGGATGAGATCCAACAAAGCACCATTTGTACAATCCATCATATCATCAATGGCATTGAATGGTCTATCAAACACAAGAGGTCTATCACAGAATGGTGCAGTGATAGAAGAGTTCAGTAGTTTCCAGAGCAATGCACATCTTCGCAAATAAGGGAAACTCAAGCTACGAATTACATCCTTAATATTACAAGAAGGGTCAATATAGCTGGAAACAAAATACAGCGGAGCAAACCCAGATTTTCCCACAATATTGGAGATGTCAGTAATCAGGCAATCTTGGAAACCTAATCCATTTATCTTACATTGCTGCTTCCCACAGTAAGTAATTATAGCCTGCCAAAATTATATATATATATAGATATATTTAAAACCACAATTAGGATATTAGGCTTGTGATGAAAAATTGGAATCAACTAAAAGGATGGAGCTCAGTAACACACCTGTACTACAGAGACAGCATAATAGAGATGCACAAGAGAAAAGAAAACCTCCTTGCATAACAAAAAGGGGTATGGTAGACAAAAAAGAACCCATATCAATGATGAAAAAGGATCATGAGCAAGGACAGGATCAGAAGCTCTTTTCCAGAATTGGATGTCAGGATATGATACTTCTGTTTCAATGTGTTCCAAGATACTTAACATATTACCTGTCAAGCAAATAGCATTTATGAGGCAACAAAAGAAATATAGAATATAAAAAAATTACTTGTCTATGCATGGATCTTTGATGCACATAAAGTAAAGTACATGCTGCAGATTCAATATGATTAACTAATTTAGAACAAAAATACCTTTCATAGCAGCTGTGACACCATTTGTTCTAACAGAAAAAGAGCTAACAGTATATATTACCATCTTAAGAACTTACATTGTTTGAAAGTGAGATCTACCAACTTCCGAAAGCAATTTGCATCTTTGGATTGGTTTCAACAAGCAGAGTAACTTGTATTAATTTCAGTCGCTCCATGTATGATTCAAAATAAGGACACTCTCATCCTCACCATGATTAATCACACAATTTGCTTATAAATTGTTTGTCCTCTTTGCAAATTTTGTGAATAACATACCATCAGGCCATTCACATGAGTGTTGCACTTTGATACAGACATGAGGTGTAGACATTACTTCCCAAATATAAGCACACCCTCATAGGACATAGCTATATATGGGTGTTGGACTTGTATATTATATTTTTAAAGTATGCATTTTTTTTATGAGCATCAGTTTGCTTAAAACAAAAAACTAAATACTCTCAGACCTTAAACATTTATAGTGTGCATGTTCAATAGAGATTGAAAAACAAATGATCAATGAATAAAAAGAGGGATAAACCAAGAGTACCACTTAAAAGACAAAAGCAATGATACAAGAAGAATACTCAAGGGAACAGAAAGAAAAGAAATTCCACCTCCTTGTGTAGAAGCAGTACTGGGAAATTCATCTACAGAAATGCCATGGCAAACAGACCCTGCAAAGAGCTGAATACCTCTAAATCTTAAAAGCACATGATGAGGGTTCTCATTCCGCATACTTTGGACAATGCTTAGCAACAAGGTCAAAATAAACCCAGTGGATGAATTGAGTTCCTTATATAAGGAATCGACACAATAAGTTGGTGTGGTAGAAGTCCTTCCACAACGAGAAGCAATTTCTGTTGATATGAGAGAGTACTTGAGAATGTCCCACATAATTATAAACTGGCTTACCCTTGTAGATCCTGAAACCTTATCATACTTTCCAGGAAAATACATTCGACAGATCATGCGAAGGAAAGGTTCAATAGTTGGTGCTATTCTTCCAATTCCTTCCATGGGAATGGTTTTCAATATTTCACCTTTCCCAACCACATTGCAAGCACTTTGCAACAGAGACAAGGCTTGCTGAATGCAAAGGGAATTGATTTCATCATTCAATGTGGTTAAGGAGCCAGCTGCATCTGGGGAACCAGCACTAGAAATTGTCAGTTTTTTCCAGCCCTTTTGAGAATCTCCAGGTAATGCAGGCAAGACAGAGTTTGCAAGTTGACGGCAAACAGGACAAAGGAACTCCCCCTGCCAAAAGAAATGAGTAAATTGACAATAAAAGACAGTTCCAAACAACAAAAAAACAAGGTAGAAAAGATATTTGTACTTGATCAGGATCCACAATATGCCCTCCTTCGAAAACCATTCTTCTGTTATATCTATGGACATTGTAAGCGCAAGTGTTAGGCAAGTCAAGACAACAAACCCAAAGTTATAAATTGTATTTGCAATTAAGTGATGCTTTTCTATTAGGATCCTCATTCCATGGTTCTCATTCAGAAGTAGTCGATTTGTGATTCTCATGTCTTAAAATGAGTTATAGTGTTAATATTTATTCAATAAGGGCTCATGTCATCCAGAAATGAATAAAAAGTTCAAGACATAACTGTTTCTATGGAGAACAACAAAATTTCTTCAAATATGCACTAATTCAAAGAGTTAAAGTGAGACACAAGACTTCTGTTGATTCTGTTGCCATAAGAAAGTTTAAAGCAAATGGTTGCAATCTTATAAATTCAATTTCTTATCTATTTAACACAAGAAATCCAAATTTAAAACATTAGAAAGGCCATAATGCCCCCTAAATGATTGAAAGGAGGCATGAAATTAGTAAAATAAAGAAATTTCTTGATCATAGCCAAATAAAATGATTTACCTTTCCTTCAGTGAGGATAGATAACGATCAAGGCAACCCTGATGCACCGCATGCCCACATGAAGAAAGATGAATTCCATCACAATCTGAGGGGCCAAGTCCATCATATGCAGGAACCAGTGTGGTAGATTCTGACATTGCCCTATCATTATGAGATTGAGCATTCCCAGAAGCAGAAGGATTTTCTTTTGCTGCTCTTGAAAGAGTGGCTATATATTTTCCAAGCAAGACTTCTCCAGCATTCACACCCCTTTTAGGACCCCCTTCAGCAGCTGAAAATTTCTCATCAGTTACCAAATTTGAATGCGTCAAGAGATTACACATCTCTTTCTGAATACACAAGTACATATCTTCTTCCAACGTGTCAAAGTTGTATGAAGTCCTCTCCCCTGTATCATTAGAAGTGCAGGTCAGTTGAAGATTCCCAACTGATGGAAACCGGGTCTTGATGAATTCTAGAAAAGCATCAACTTCCCCAGAACGACCATCAGAGGCTAACTCATTCACTGCATTCTGGAACAACTGCACTAACTGAGGAGATGAAATCCTTTCTGAAATGCATGAGGTAGTGTTTGTTCTGCGTTTTCCTGTGACCTCATTTTTAGAATTAGAAACGCAATCCTTGTCTGACAGAGGAACTTGTTCCCATGATGGGGGACCTTTGTCAACGAAACTCTTAAGCCTAGATTTCTTGTTCCAATAAGTGACATAAAAGATCAGTTCATTTGGTAAATCCTTATCAGAAAATTAGTAAACAATACATAAGTGAAAATAACCTAGCAATCAACCCAATAACATCATTCATACCGACTACTTATTTACCTGAAGAAGAATCAAGTAAGATACAGGACTTTCTGAATAGGGATCACGGCAAAGTGAGCAAACATCCTGTGAAAACTCTGCCGAATAATGTCCAACAACAGAGTCTGATACTCCTTGTTTGGATTGTAATTTACTCGACCCGTTTTCCATATCGGAACCGAGGCTCTTCAAAAATTTGGACTGCTCTGCTCTCATTTTTGCCTGCATAACAAACCAAATAATCCTGAGAATGTCTATTCAAACTGGGGCAACTTGGTTTGGAGCAACTACAGAACAGACTGATCTGTTAATATCAGAGGAGTACTTAGAGGAACAGACTAGAGGGTTTAGATAGAACACTATAACAATTGGAACCAGCCTGATAAACTGCATGTTTTACACCTAGGGGAACTAGCCATATAAAGCCAAAGTAAAGAGAAGGAATTGTTCCTACTACACATCCAGCAACACCTTTTTTTTCAGTACCTTCCTTTTGGAATGTTGGGGGGGTAGGAGGAGAGTGGTCCATCTATGGAGATTGACCATCTATGAGGGAAGTGTATTTAAAGAACATCATGAGATCTCACCATTATAGCAGCCTGTCTCTCTCTAGCTTTTGCCTTGCGTTTCTCACCATCAGAAGCTGACCCCAATGCATTTGTATCACCATTTGGATTGGACTGTAACAAATGATTGACCACTTCGGGTGCAAGTTTTTGCAGTTTGGCCATGCAGTTGGAATCCATCTCAGCAAACTTCTTCAATAAGCTTTCTATCCAAGAAGAAAGGTTGCAATTGATAGCTTCGATGAAGTTGTCTGGATTTTCTCTCTTATGCTTCCCCATCAATAAAACAAGAAGTGACAACAAACTATGTTCACCAAATCTGTTATGTACTCCCACGAAAATTTCTTCACCAGCAAAAGCTAGCATAGGAATTGAATCCTCATTGTGGCATGACCTATTGCTGGCTTCTTTCTGCAAAAAACAGATGTCTAATGCCAAAGAGAGTAAGTGCAATGCCGTCAGAAGAACCCCATCAGGAGCTCGTGATGCAGCAACTTTATCTGTGAAAACAGCATAAAACAAGACTGCACGGACAATCTGAAGGACAACTTTGCAAGTAGCTATCCTGGCTATTCCATTGAGCGGCTGATAAATCTTTGTCCACTTGGGAAGCTGAGTGGTCAATGCAGAAACATTACAGAAGCGTGAATATCTTTCTTCTGCAAACTGCAAATCCCTAGGGTTCCAACGAGGATGATACAAATCAAGTTCTTTCCAATATGCCTGTCGCAGTGAATACATCCCCTGGGATACAAAGGAATATCAAAATAAGTATTCAAATGCAAGTCAATTCAGAAAATCAAAGATATTTTTAGACCACAAACAGAACCTGATTCACGCCAGATGGTTCGGAGTACAATGCAATGGTATCCAAAATTTCCTGAAGTTGATCAATTTTAGAAAGGTCCCGAGGAAGAGATTTTACCAACTGACTATGAGTAGCATTTCCAATGGCCAACTTATAGATCAACTCTCTTTTCAAACTCTCAGTAGTTGTTAGTCCACAAAATCGCCTCTCTTTAACTAGTTGTATGATAAGAGTGAGCATTTCCTGCACTAGAACTGGTTCATACCTGACAACATTACGTTCTTCAGCAGAACCTCTATAGCAGATTGATGCAACTACTAATGAAAAATGCATGCAATAACATAGTTGGCATGTGAATAACGCATGCATGTGTGAGGTCAACGTAGGTATGGTAATGAAATATGTGACATGATTCATCAGAGGCTAAAGAAGTGCAAGCAGACAAGCAAGAAACTTTTCTGGAGTGGATTCAGTGATCAATGGAAGAATAACTCCTAGGGATAAGTATTATAACCAATAAAACAATCCTGAAAATTATTTTTTAATAGCCAAAGGATAAAATTTATCACTAGGAGCCTAACGAAAAAGGAGGCACTACCCTAGTATATATGAGGTACACAAGGCGCACTAAGGCCAAAGAAACAGCCAAAAACAACACCTATGACTGCTTCATGCACAAACCATCTACAATATCAAGTCAGGAATGGTTTGTTTCCATCCCACAACATCTCAAACCAAGCAAGCAAACACTTTAAAAAAGAGCCCTTAACAGCAAAGATCGCTTCATGTCTTTCCAAATACTTCAGAACATGCATAAAATGGTCATCTTCCAAACCAACTACCTTTTTTTGTCCCCCACATCTATTGTGTCATCAACATCACAAACTTTCTTTGGAAGGAATCAAGTCACCCCAAAAATAGAAAACATGAAAGACCAAATCTTGATGACCAATCACAATGAATTAGAACATGATCTACCAATTCTTCTTCTTGCTTACAAAGACAACTAATTCATCAAAGTTCACCATCTTTTCATAAGATGGTCAAAGTTCACCATCAAAGACAACTTGATAGGCTCAGCTTGTGCAGCTCATACATACATTGAGAGTGAGATTGAAAAAGAGTGCTTAAGGCAACAAACTTTAAATAGCAAGGAGAAGAGAACCATTTTCTCCTGTAAAGGGCATGACAAAAGTATCACAACCTCTTGTTGCAAGACATGGAACAACAAGTGGAAATGAAATGTTGTCATACATTCCTGCTACTCATATCATAATGAGTTCAAAAGGGGAAGCATATGGCTGAATTTGTGCCTAGTTTAAACCATTCTTGACAGCTGATGGACCTAGTCTTGAAAAACAAAAAAGTAAATAAAATAAAATTCTTTAAAAATATATATTTGGTTGATCCTATTCAAGCCATAAAGCATTAAGCAACTCACCTTATTGTAATAAGAAAAAAGTTTAAAGAAAGTTAAGATAAGTGGCTCTAAATCCCATCAAACAATATAATAAAACAAATTTTAAACGAAAAATAAAGTTTAATGGAATATAATAAAATTTCATTGTGATACTTTTTTTTATAAGCAAACAAAAAAAGATATATTAAAAAGAGCGCACCTAAGTACACAAGCAATGTCCTACCCCAAGTTGCCTCCCAAACAAAATATCTCGTTTTTGCTGGCAACCTATTACAAACAATATCTTTCGAAAAGAGTATAAGGACTTTAATGAAAACATTCCACACTTCAATTCCAACCAGGCCACCCTATCTCATCATTCTCATTTACCACTTTTATTTGCAAACTTAAGAGAAATTCCCCCATTCTTTCATGCTCCTTGTCATGCAATGCTATGAAAGGGGATCGTATGGGTCACCAAGGCCACCAGGCAAGGTGAGGCAAATAAAATTCACCTCTTGAATAACCAGGCAAGACAACTTTCAAGAGGTGATGTCTAGGCAGTTGCCTTGGGATAAGGCTCAAGTTGTAAAGGCGATCGCCTTTGACCATGGGTTAAGATTAAACACACTCAAATTCTAATTTAATTCGATTTAAGATTAGATTAAAACAAGGCATAAGATGAAACATTCTATTATGAATCATAGTGATGTTGGGATAAAGTGTTATCAATCTACTCTTGATGAAGGGGATCACAATTAGTTTCAATAATGACAGTGATGATGATGCCTAAAGCTTCTCTAGGACATTCATTCTCTTATTTTGTTTTTTATCTTGATTTTTGAATGTTTAGAAAATTGGAGTATATATTTGGATAAGATGAATTTCTCTAAACAATATAATGTTTCTTATAACGTGGGATATAGCATTTAACACTTTGAATATTATGGGTGCCGTAGAGCTTCCCATAGAATATCAAGATCAGTGTCAAAACAATGATTAAGAAGAGAGGGATTAGAAGGATTAGATATACCTAATTCTAGAGTTGATGACTGGTCGTGTGTAAGAGAGATTGGATCTTGCTCTGGCATTGGTAGCCTTGCCTTCCTAAGAGTAAACCATCAAGTCTAAATCAGCATTTTCTGTTACTATTGGTTTTATGATGTCAGTTTCTTTTCTTGTTGTTGGTTGTATGTTGTCTACCTCCTCTACACCACCATGTTCAGTAGCATTTTCTGCTACTGCTGGTTTAATGACGTCAGTTTCTTTTCATGCTGCCAGTTGTATGTTGTCTACCTCCTTTTTCTATATTTCCTTTTATTTGATAAGCTTGAATCTTTCCTTGCTACTCAATAACCAAGTAATAGAGACCCTCTCTCTCTTTAGCACTACCAATCATCTTCCCCGTAGTTAGGTCCTAAAACACACAATTAGTGGGAAAGAAAGTTACACAACAATTTTGAGATTTTGTTAATTTACTAATAGACAATAAGTTACAAGACATTTGAGACATGCAAAACAGATGAAAGAGTGATATTGGGAGTGACTGAAACATTATCTTTACCACTAATAGAAGTCAAAGATCCATTAGCAATTTGTACTAGAACATGGAATGTAGGATAGAAAAACATTAGACTCTTTAGTCATGTGATCAGTTGCCCCTGAATCAATAATCAAAGTGTTAAGAATGAAGAATACTAGAAGTCAATAGAAGGTTGATGGCAATAACTAAGGGTTGATGGCAATAGAAGGTTGTGAATATGATAGACAAAGCTTGGCAATGAAGGCCATGAAGAAAAAAAAAACCTACCAGAAACCTTTTTTCAGCTATAATACCATGTTGGAAAATAAAATCATTTTATATTTCTTTGAAAAATTAGTACAAATACATATACAACCTTCAAACTTGTACAATAAATGGAAATAGAATAAGACAGCTGACCTATCCCTAAAATTTTTCCTACAAATCTTCTAAATTACAACTTCCCTAATTTACATAGTCAACTAATCTAAATATGCACAAAATATGCAAAAAAAATCAGGAATAAATCAAATAAACACCAATAGTAATCTTAAAAAGCATACTCACAATGTTCTAGGGGATGGACTGGTAAACACATCATATGACTATAAGATTATCTAAATGTTATTGGAGAAGAAGTTAACAAGATTAGTTACATACTCACTAGACTGTTCAAGATTCAAAGAAAGGTACTCTGACAACCCAAAGCGATCTAGAATTCTATTAACATAAAGATCAGCTGGAGCCAATGCAGCACAGCACTGCAGCAGAAACAGATCAAGCTCTAAACCCTGTTCGGACCTGTAGAAAAGAACCAAAATAAAAAGAAGAGAGGCTCAGAACCTTTGCATAAGTGTAAAATGGGGACCCAGATTTTTTTTTTCACAGGCAAGAATAGTTTACTTACCAGCGAACTGAACGATACCACTCACATGATAATAGAGCAGCATCCCCATTCCTCCGCCACATTCCAGCATGAACCTCAGCACAAAATACCCTAATCCGCAGAGGATGCTCCATAATGAAGGCAGAAAACCCATAAGGATGGCAACCTCCTAGAACATGCCCAAAGAAATCGCTATAAACATCTGGAAGTGGATTAGCAGCACTGGCACTGATCATATATGGCTCAGTAGCTTCACCGTAACATCTATTCAATGCTTTTTGTAAAAGCAAAGAAAGCAATCGATGTAAAGGAATATGAACAGATATATCCTGTGAACTAACATCATAGAGTATATCTGGCCAATCTGATAGACTCAGAACCCGTAGGGCATCTAATTCTCCTTCCATGGTAATATCATCAAAACCTGCAGGGTAACAGGCATTATCTGAATCAGTTTTACCAGTCATGATTGATATTCTGTCTTGCCCTATGGGTTGTGCAGTTTTATCAAGTGACAGACTTTGCCTACCTTGAGCTTCATTTGAACTGGTAAATTTACTGAAAATATATTTGCCCTTCCTGATCTTAGATAATGTTTTCTTCAAAGCTAAGAAATTGCTAGCACAGACACTGCTGGTATTTGGAGATAACACATTAAAAAGAGATCCAGATGCATTATCTACTCCCAACCAATTCTCAATAGACCTTAAGCACTCAAATATCAACCATGTAACGGAGGCAGGAATTAGAAGTTGGCAATCAGATTTTGCTTCATTGAATTTTGTACCACAAACAGAGGTTTCCCGGGAAAGCCGTCCTACTTTTGAATGTCTTAGGCTTTCTTCATCATCCAAATCTTGCTTTTGTGCGTTGAAAAGTATCTCAATATCAGTCTCTTCAGATTTGGAACCAGAAAATGCACCCGCCACCAAGAGAGAGTGAATATTTGCAATAGAGTGACCTAAAACAAAAGGATAATGCATGTTCTCATTTTCTTCTTCTATGTGGAGACCTGTTTCTCTCTTTTGAGGGTTCATCCCTTGCACAAAAGCCAAGAGTTTCATCCAAGTTCTAGGGACATCTCGCTGGTCATGGGTTATATATTCAGGTACAGCAACATGACTTGTAACAAACCTAATATCTTCAACTACACGAAGAGTGGTTTCATACAAATTTCCCCACTTGGTAACCTGTGAAAGCAAAATAACCAACAATTCTACTCTTAACTCAAAAATGAAGAGAGAAAAACACAAAACAGAGGAAAGAGAGAGGAGGGGAACTTTAATCCCAACTACTTTTTTTTTTATAGGCAAAAACACAGAAAAGAGTATATTAATAAATAAATAAAAGGGCACCCAACGGCTAACCCAAAGCATACAGGAGGTATACAACAGATGCTTATAGGCAAAAAACAAAAGGAACATAATGAGCAAACATAATCCCAACTACTTGAGATAGGTAAAAATGGGAAACAAACATAATGAGCAACTAAAACTACAGATTAGAAAGGCATCGAGAAGATTAAAGTAAAATCCTAGAGGGGAGAAATATGTGAAACAAACAAAAGCAATTTATAACATTCTCAATCAAAGAACATCAACTCAATTGAAATGGATCATCCAGGAGAGGAAAAACAGACTGGGGATTTAACTCGGTTACTTAATCATAAAGGTTCTATTTCTGATGGAAAATAGTTATTTTACATTGGATATCAAGCTTTGGGATGCTTTTCTCGTTGGCTGCATGGAAAAAAAAAATACTTTTTAAAAAGATGGAGTCACTTCATCAAAAAATTTTACATTAAAATTAACTTCAAGTTAAGTCTTCAACCTAAAAGTCACATCCCCTGCTCAAAGAAGGTATAGGGGGGAGCTGCACAAAGATCATAGCAAAAGGAAGTTGCACCTAGACTCAATTCTGGACCCAAAATCAAGTCCAAGCTGTACAGGCCCAACCTTGGTCTTATTCCTTCTTTTTTTTTTTTTTTTTGCACACATAGGACACAGGAAGTATGCATCTAAAAAAAAAACAACAACAACAACTGCAACCATAGTTTTAAAAGCGCACTTTAAGCATGCCTAGGTTCAAGGTGCAACCACTCCTTAGTTATAGCACCTTTCTTGCTAAGACATGCACCTCATTGAAGAGGAGCACCTTGTTGACTTTACTCTTTTTTTTTAACACTTTTATTCTTGAAATTTCTAATTATTGAAATTTACATAATTTCATCACTCAATTGTTATCTCTTGGGTGGCTCAAAGGAAAAGAAAACCTCAGAAATCGGAAGCTTGAATTCATAAGATTTAGCTACCAAAACAAGTACCCCCTTGGTGATAGTTTCTTGTTAGGGATTTTCCTCCCTTCCAACTTTTGTGTTTCTTAGTGTATATTATTGGCTGGTTGTTGCATATGGAGAGGTGTTGGTTTGCAGTGGAATCCAAGTCCTTTGACATCTCTATTGAGGAGCTTGAATTGCAGTGTGCTAGGATCCTAGTGAGGTTGAATGGGAGAAGTCTACCCGCTTCATTGCAGCTAGTTGTTGGGTCTTCGAGCTATTCGATCCAATTGTGGTGGGAAGTCCCCCTAAAATTTTCCATGGTTGTTCCGAGAAGTTGCAGCAATGAGCCGCTAGAATTGGAGGTCAAGGGTGACAAGGGTGCTGGATCACACACGGGTATAGCTGTGGAGAAAGACTTATTTCTGTTGCAAACTGGTAGGGAAGGCGTGTCGAACTCTGGAGGGAAGAGTGGCCATTTTGGTGAAAGTTCGAACTGTTGTGTTCAAAAAGTTGTTGTAGATGGAGAAGATTTTGGTGGCGGTGGCAGGGGGAATTCAGTTGGCAGGAGAGACTGTTTGGAGGAGATCGTGGGCTTAGAGAGGGGAAATGGGCCGATGTGGGAAGGCCCATCTTTGTTGCAAAAGGCCCAGAGGGTGAGTGGGTTTGCTGTTGGAGAAGATGGTGAGTTGGGCTGGGCCCAAGGGTGTGGCCCTTCTTTTATTAGGGAGAAGGTTAGTGGGAGGGTGGTTAACCCTTTAGGGCTTCTCGTCTGGGGCGATAGAGCAACAGAGACTGTCCCGACGGAGTTGATCAAGTCGCCTTCGACTTGGATTTCAGGCACCGATGAGGCTCTCCAAGCTGAAGCGACAAGGTACTCCTCTCATTCCTTTCCTTTGGTGCTTCGGGGAGGTACGGGGTTTCTCTTCTTTTTCTCCTTCTTGTCAGAAAAAGGCTGCGAAAGGGGACTGCAGTCATGTTTGTGGCTTGGGGGCAGAGGCGGTTGAAATGGATGTGAGTATTTGTCCTCTTGAGTGTAGTTTTGGCTGACGGGAGTGCTGCGTCGACCTCTTCTGGGTACAAAAGGGCTTTGGTTGTGGTAGGTGAGACAAACCCTGAGGAAAGCAACTTCAAGAGGCGGCTTGAGTGTGCAGAGTCAACTGAGGAGTGGAAATCGCCTTGCCTTGCTCAGTTTAGTGACTTTCTAGGCATGCCAACCACGAGATTTGAGGAGGAAATTCTAGCTTTGCTCAAGAAATGGATTTTGAGGAAAGAACAAAAGAACCAGTGGTTTGGGTCTAAAAGGGTTAAGGTTGAATCCTCAAGGTCTGAAAGGGAACTTAGAAGGTTGGAGTGTTCTATTAATCTTAAAAGTTCAGGAAGTGAAAAAGCTCTCTCCTAAGAAAGAGGGGGGTTCAGTTTCCGAGGGTAAATGAAGTTAAGAATCCTCTCTTGGAACGTGAGAGGGGCAAATGATAGCTATAAAAGAAGGATCATCAAATCTATAGTCAAGGCTCAGAAAATGGATTTGGTTTGTCTTCAGGAAACCAAAATCCAAAGTCTGTCGTGTAGTTTGGTTCCGTCGTTGGGGGTAGGCACCTGGAGTGGGGCGCTCTTAATTCTTAGGGTATGGCAGAGGGGGTATTAGTCTTTTGGGATAGTAGGGTTTTAGAGCTGACTGGAATGGAAATTGACTATTTTTCAGTTTCTTGTCGGTTTAAGAATGTGGAGGATGGCTTTTGTTGTGTTTTTACAGGGGTGTATGGCCCTTCTGTTGGGAGGCTTAGGGAAGATTTCTGGGAAGAGTTGGGGACTATCAGGGGTTTGTGGCAAGATCTATGGTGCATACAAGGAGATTTTAATGTTATTAGATTTGTGAGAGAGATGAACAATGTTTTAAGAGTGTCTTCAGCAATGAGAAGATTCTCGGAGGTCATTGAGGATTTGGAATTATGGGATCTCCCTTTACAGTGGGGGTCTTTCACATGGGGGGGCGGTTTGAATAATCAATTACAGTCAAGGTTGGATAGATTTCTAGTTTCTGAGGATTAGGAGTGTTATTTCAGTGGGGCAGTTCAAAGTCTTTTTCCTAGACCTGTTTTTAACCATTGTCCAATCTTGTTGGACGGCGGAGGAGCGAGAAAAAGGTCATTTCCCTTTCAGATTCGAAAATATGTGGCTAAAGGAAGACGGTTTTAAGGATTTGTTAAGGAGTTGGTGAATGAGTTTCCAGTTCAGAGGGTCTTTCAGTTTCACCCTGTCGGAAAAACTTAAAGCGCTTAAGGCTAGCTTGAAGACTTGGAACATAGAAGTGTTTGGAAATATCACTGCTAGAAAAGAATCAGCCTTAATATGATGGTGTTTAGGGATTATGTAGAAGGGGACAGGGAGTTGCTTGCAAAAGAGCAAAATCTCATAAAGCGGGCTTTGGAGGAGTATAAAAAGTGGGTGATAATGGAAAAGACCTCTTGGAGGCAAAAGTCTAGAAAGTTATGGCTGAGAGAGAGAGAGACAAAAATATTGGTTTTTTCCACAAAATGGCCAATGCACATAAGAGGGTCAACTTTTTGGTGAAGATCAAGATAAATGGGACTTGGGTAACGGAAGAGCGTGTCATCAAAGATGGAGTGGTTCAGGTTTTCCACTCTTTTTTGTTAGAAATAGAGGAGTAGAGGCCCAGGTGTAATGAGCTGCAGGTTGGGGTCCTTGAAAGGGAAGATGCAGCAATGCTAGAGGCTCCCTTCTATGAGGAAGAGGTTTTTGGTGCTTTCTCGGACCTCCATGGAGATAAAGCTCCTAGTCCTAATGGTTTCTCAATGGCGTTTTGGCAATTCAGTTGGAGTTTTCTGAAGGAGGAAGTTATGGGGTTCTTTAAGGATTTTCATGATCAGGGCAGGTTTGTCAAGAGCATTAATACCTTTTTTCTGGTTTTAATTCCTAAGATAGGGGGAGTTGAAGATCTCAAGGACTTTAAGCCTATAAGCTTGGTGGGCAGTTTTTACAAGTTGTTAGCAAAGGTGCTAGCTAATAGGCTTAAAAAGGTGATAGGTAAAATAGTTTCCCAGTCCCAAAATGCTTTTATGGAGGGAAGGCAAATCTTGGATGCCTTGTTGATTGTGAATGAGGCTATTGATTCGTTGCAGAAAAGTGGGGGTGGTGGCATCCTTTGTAAGCTGAATATTGAGAAGGTGTACGACCATGTAAATTGGAGTTTTCTTATTTAGTTGTTGGAAAGAATGGGTTTTGGAGCTAAGTAGATTAGTTAGATCCAGTGGTGTATTGGTATGTCAGCTTCTCCGTCCTTTCTAATGGAACCCTCTCTGGTTTCTTCCCAAGTTCTCGGGGCTTGAGACTGGGGGATCCTTTATCTCCTTACCTTTTCATAATTGTCATGGAGGCTCTCAGTTGCTTGTTGAAGAGAGCGAGGAAGGGAGGATTTTAGCCAAGGTGGCGGTTTAGTGGTAGAGGAGGTGCGGGAACGGAGATCTCTCACTTGTTGTTCGCAGATGACACTTTAGTATTATGTGAGCCTTCTCTTGATTAGGTGTCCTACTTGAGTTGGCTTCTTATGTGGTTCGAAGCCATGTCAGGGTTGAAGGTGAATTTGGACAAAAGTGAGATCATTCCGGTGGGGAGAGTGAAGAATGTAGAGGATTTGGCTCTTGAGTTTGGTTGCAAGGTTAGCACGTTTCCATCTTCTTACTTGGGTCTTCCTTTGGGTGCTTGTTTCAAGGAGGTGGCAATTTGGGACAGGGTTGAGGAAAGGCTGAGGAAGAGACTTTCCATTTGGAAAAGGCAGTATATCTCCAAAAAGGTTAGACTAAATTTGATCCGGAGCACTTTATCCAGTATGTCTATCTACTGTATGTCCCTATTTTATATGCCAAGTGTGAGGTTGATGAGATTGGAGCGGATCCAAAAGGGTTTTCTTTGGGGTAGTGGGGCCCTGGAGAAGAAAGCCTCATTTAGTAGATTGGTCTATTGTTTGCTCAGATAAACAAAAGGGTGGTTTGGGTGTGAGGAATTTGACGTTGTTGAATAAGGCTCTCTTATGTAAGTGGAGATGGCGTTTTGCGGTGGAGAGGAAGGCTTTGTGAAAGCAAGTTATTTATGGGAAGTATGGGGAAGAAGAGGGCGGATGGCGGTCATGTGTTGTGAGAGGTAGTTTTGGGGTTGGTCTATGGAAAGCGATTAGGAGAGTTTAGGATGTGATAGGCGACAATATGGTTTATTCTATGGGGAATGGTAGGAGAGTTAGATTTTGGAAAGACAAGTGATGTGGAGACGATCCTTTGTGTATTTCTTTTCCCTCCTTATTTGCTATATCCTTGGCTAAAGAAGCTTGGGTGGAGGATGTGTGGAGCCATTCTGGAGGGGGAGAGTGGGCTCCTAGGTTCTCTAAGCGACTTAATCATTGGGAATTGGGAAGTGTTCGAGGTGGAGCGATTTCTCTTAAGGCTACAAGGGAGGAGGGTTTATAGTGATGTGGAAGATCAAGTAGTTTGGACAAAGGCAAAAAACGGAAGTTTTTCTATCACGTCTCTCTACAAGGCTTTGGAATCGGAAAGACTAGGGGATTTTCCTACAAGAGTTATTTGGAACTCTTTGGTGCCTCCAAGGGTGAGTTTTTTTGCTTAGAAGGCTACGTGGAAATAGGTCTTAACCTTGGATCGTATTCAGAGGAAAGGGTTCTCTTTGGCTAATAGATGTTATTTGTGCCTTTCAGAGAAAACGTCTATTGATCACATCCTCTTGCATTGTGAGCTAGCAAGAAGTTTATAGAACTTACTTTTTTCCCTTTTTGGGGTTTCATGGGTGGCCCCTTATTCAGTTAGAGAGGTGTTATTGGGGTGGCTTGGGCCGTGTGTGGAAAAGGAGAGGAAGAAAATGTGATTTTCAGCTCCTTTGTGTCTTTTTTAGATTGTTTGGAAGGAAAGAAACATTAGGGTTTTTGAAAATAAGGGTCATTTGATTCAAGGGTGTAAATCGTTTTTCCTTTCTAACCTTTGGGCGTGGACTAAGGGGTTTTTTTTTACTCTGGCCCCCCTTCCTTTGTGGATTTTGTGAATTGGTTAGGCTCTGTTTAAGGGGTTCCTTTTTCTTTCTCTTGTATACTATCTGTATATTTTGGGGCGTGTCCTTGATGTGCCTTTTTCTTTTTAATATATTGTTTTTTATTCATCAAAAAAACATAATTTCATCACTCTTCTATTGAATACTTTTTGTAAATGTTTGGAATCTTAAATTTTTTATTGATTTGATTAGATTTTGAATCATACTTTGCAAAATTGATATGCATCTCAAGTCACGTTTCACTTCATTCAAGCACATGTCTTCTGTTTTTTTTTGTTTTTTTTGATAGATAAACCCACAAAAAAATATATTAGATAAAGGGTGTTTAAAAGGCAACCCAAAGCATAGGGATGTCTTCTGTTGTACCTTACACCTAAGCTGTAATAAGAGAATTTTGCCCCTTAGGTGCGCCTTGCGCCTTTTAAAACTATGACCACAACCACGTTCTAATTACTTAAGCACAACCACTCAATGAAGTCTATCAAGGATGGAGAACCAGTTTGAACACCACCTTGCAGAAACCCTCGAGATGACTAGTATAGGTTACAAACAAGGGAATCCTTAAATGATTGGTCTGAGTACAGCTTTGAAAATTGAACTGGCATGCATACATTACCACCCACAACCACGTTCAAAACTGAACTTTTCTTTTATTCTTTTTCATAGGCAAAAAGACTTCATTATAAGAGCCTAACAAAGGAGGCCTGCACAAGTACACTGGATGTATAAAAAGATTTCTTTAATTCTATTTAAAGACACTAGAGAATGTACAAGTGGCTGCCTCACTTCAATGAACAGAAATTTCTTATAAGTTCAACAATTACAAGAAGCTAATTTGTTGGCAATAGTAATGGTGTGTAAAAACACAATAACAACATTGTCATTAGAGCAAGGTTAACACCCTTGTGTCAATTGACATAAGCAATGCAAAATTTAAATAGGTTTGACAAACTTCATTAGACAAGAGGAAACTCTAGGCAGCCTGAAAATATCGGTCGTTCACATCTATCAAGTACCATACCATAGGTGCACAAATCAGATCGTGACCATGACTTTTTATTTTTATTTTTATTTTTAAAAAAAAGGTGAACAAGGCACCACTATAATATTTTCCTATTCATAATGCTGCCAACTCTCAAATTTTGCAACCATTAAGAAGTTCTTATGTAACAAGGGAGAGAATAATATTTTAACATTAAAATTAATGTAGAAGAGACGTTTTTGCAATTGTCAAATGACATCAAAAAGCTGAACATCAAAAATTAAATTTGAAAAAACAGCTCCTTGGTAGGTTCCAAAAAAAATTCATGTTGTTAGACGAAAACAATAAAATACTGGGAATAAAAATTACAAACAACAGAGTTTGGGCCAGCTTGACCCAGCTCTAAATCAAGGAGATCAGGTGGTAGGTACTCATTTAAGCCCAATGGCATGGGCTGACTTCTTGAAACACAGTGCTGTTAAAAAAAAAAATGGTTGTGCACCATCCCAGGTGGCTGAGGGTTTTGTCAAGTCTGGCAACCAACTGCCAAGAATGGCAAAACCTGAGAATATCATCTGCAGGGTGATCTTTTATTCCATAGCTCCCTATCATAAGATAATTCTAAACAAACACAGTAGGAGAGACAATCACAAATATGGTAGACTGAACCCCACAATGAATTATATTCAGTTTAAATAAACAAAACAAAATTGAACACACAGGACATTTTAATTTATCATTTTCCTACATAACTCCAGAAAGGATGACGAATTAGAAGAGTAATAATAGGTTGTTCCCTCCCTCTTCTCTGTAATGAAGTTGAAAATATTAAGAATCTGGAAATATAAATTAAGCTGTTACTAGAAGATAATTGAGCAACTAGTCAACTAGTCAAAGAACAACTTCTCAACTTGTTCACAATTTCCAAATCTTCATAGAATTATCACTTTCTTCTTCTTTGTCTCGGAACATCAACTTTTGTCACAACCTCATGGATTTGGAAATTGAGTATCTTGAAAGACTTAGGTCTTCACTCACCCTAGTGCACTTGTCTCATTTTGTCCTAGATACAGGGACTTGGTTTATTTCCTATTCAGGTCTATTTTCAGTAAAATCTTTCTTTTTGGCCTTGTCCAAGTTATCAAATCCAAGTCCTTTCTTTCTAACCAATTTTGTTTGGAAATCAGAAGTCCCATCTAAGGTCACAGCTTTCGCATGGATAGTGGCGCATAAGAAGGTGAGCATCAATGACATGTTACAATTGAGAAGACCTTACAAATCCATTAGCCCTAATTGGTACATCTTATGTATAGGGAATGGAGAATTGACTAATTATCTTTTTTTACATTGCTCAACAACTCTGGGGTTACAGCACAAGTCATTCAACATAACCAAGATGGTTTGGGTTCCACCCAATAGCATTCGCAATATCTTGCCCATCACTTTAAGAGGATTTGGGAGTTCCACTAGAGGCAAGACCCTTTAGCCAATTGCTTGCCTCACTTTGCCTTGGATTGTGAGGCAAGAGAAATGCTAGGATTTTTTAAAAAAAGTGGAGGATGGTAGAGACTTTGTGGGATCTACGTTACTTTTATTCCTCCTTATGGACTTCTTGTACCACTGTGTTTAAAAGAATTCCTCTCAATGCTATTCAACTTAATTGGCATTTGGTTTATAATTAAAAAGGGGTAGACAACAATGAGAGGAGCTTGTTCAGTCTTGATTTATAGTCATAATTGGACTAATTTTTGTATAGGTTTCCATGTATGGTGGAGGAGTTTGAGTCATATTCTGATTAGATCTTGTATTTTGTGGGGAGGATCTCTCATCCTTCTCTTGATCTATTTATCAATGTACAATATATCTCTGTTTCTGATAAAATAAATAAATAAACTTAGTAGCCTGGAAAACCACTTCACCAATGGCAATCACCTTATAGAGGCTAGAGTTGCTAGAAGTAAAATCTAGAGTAGATTGACACCAAACAATGTTCAAAGAAAATCTAGAATATTCACCACAAGAAGTCATTATATTGGATCAAAGTCTTGCCTTGGGACTTTTCACTATTTCTGGTTTTTTTTTTTTTTTATGAGTTCAGATCTTTATCACTATCCTAAGCAGCCTCATGAAATGTTATAATGAGGAAACAAGTATAGCACATGATTAAAAATATACAGCTCCACATAATCATGAGAAGCTGCATATTTGTACAGGAATCACAGAAGATAAATACAAATACAATATATTCAAACTGACCCAAAATGACCCAAAACACTCTTTTCGAGATTTAATAGAAATCAAGAAATACAGTAAGCTGAACAAGTTAAGGATCCCAGATTGATGTTACTTCAACGTATAACGGTCTAGAACTGGTAAAAGGAAATAAAAATCAATGCATTACCTGTAATCGACCATCCTCTCCAGCACAAGAACAGAAAATGTCTCCTAAACATCCCATCAGCAAAGCCAGCAGATTCATTTCCTTCACAAGACGTGGAGTTAGAGTTGGCACTGTGAAAATCTGCACGGAAAATGTAGATAGTAGTGGATAATTCTTGAAAACAGAATCACTGCACCCTTTTATGGCTTCATTTACAAGAATCGGGTAATAACTCAGAAATACTTTTGCAAATTCATATTTAAATACAGGTTCCCCCAGCAATTTCAGAAGCAGTTCATGGAGTTTCCTTGTGACTCTTTTACTCAAGAACCTCTCCGCCCTCACCAGACTATCTAATAAACCATCTGATATAAACACCCTTTTTGAAATAAAACTGAGCAAACTTTCACTGTACTGACAGAACTCTGTAAGCATCTCAACCACCACAAATGTTAGCTCATTTGCAACCTTCTTGAATTCCCCAATGCGATCACTCCCTTTATGGTATTCCTGACATGCATTTTCTGCAAACAATAGTTTGTTTTTCCAACAAACAAGTAGCGCATCCAAAACAGGTCCTACAGATTTAGCAAACTCCTCTGGCAGGGGCTGTATCTGTTCTGCACCTTTATGCTTTGAACAGAAGCCCTCACGTTTCCATGCAGTCACATCCCCACAATCACAACAGCCACCACCCGTATATATAACAGAATAATCATGGTCCTTGTGGTTTCCATTCTGGAAACAAGGGACACAAATTGCACATGTTGGGTCATGTTCACATGTTCGGCAGCGGTATGCTATATCATTATGGCCCCAAACAGACCCACAAACACCACGTTGACCAGTACTTATTTTGGCAAGTTTATTTAAGGCACTCAGTGGTTCACCATAGAACATCAACCACTGTAACAAACGCATACTTTCACGGAATTGTTCTGTCATGGTTGGGCTCACCAAGTCTTCTTTAGAACTTGCTTTACATTCTTTATACGCCTCCAACACTTCCTCCTCAGTGGGTAAGATGGCAGATACCAGCTCTGGTACCCGAAATTTGTTCTCCTTGACATAAGCAACTAAACCAGGCTCAAGCCGCTCAAGATGCTCCTCAGGAACTCCTTGGAGACTAAGCCTCTGGAATAGAATTAAAATGCCTCATGTGAAGATCTACTTCCACAAATAACCCAGAGTTTATCATATAACAAGACAATTAGACGACGGACTACATAATTCTCAGAACATAAAGATGCAACCATTGTTTAAAAACTGAAATCCAATGCACTGGGCTTTTAAAAAAAACAAGAGACAATTTCTATGCATAATGTTGCAGAGGCCCCTCTTAAGTTTTCTGAGTTAAAAATCCTTTTTAGCTTCTGCCTGTTTTTGGTGGAAATTTGTTCTAGGGAAAGATTTCCTCATTTCGTAGGTAAACAGAGACTTGTGTTTCAAATAAACTAAGAGACCCCACAAACTCATAACAAGCTTCACAATAAAATCTTCATACCAAAAAAGGGGGAAAATAGAGTCCCCTTAGTTTAAAAAAAATAAAAAAAAAATCATGCAATTGGATAGGACAGAAAAGCAATGTAAACTGCAAATAGGAGCTGCAGAAAAACCAGTTTATATTTCACAATCTTGAGTTGGACTGCGACAACCATATTCAGAAACCAAATTACGATCTAACACTTGCTGAAACCCCAAAATAGAACACCAACCCCGCTGTATAAAGGCTAATTCAAGTAGAAGTTTCCCAATCTCATAAAAAAAAAATGGATGATTTTGTAGCGTAAAGGATAAAAGGGAGAATAGAAAGTGAACCTGTACAATACGATAGCGAGGGGGGAGGGAATTGGATTCAGCAGGCGAATCAATGTCCATATCCATGCCGGACAAGTAACAGAGCAGCCAATCGGCGCAACAACAGTACCTGTATCCACGGCTTTCACTCCCCAGGTTTGCACTCTCAGATTTCACAAACCCTAGTAGATCTTCTTCGACTCCCTCGTCACTTCTAATTAATATCTTTTCCGCTGTCTCCCTACCATCATACACCCTCCCTCTCTCTCTCTCTCTCTCTCTCTCCTTGAGGCGGTTCGCCTACATTTATAGGTGGGATATATCACTTGCCGCTTCTGTGTCAATGTTTTTATTTTTATTTTTTTAATAATAATAAGAATTTGAAAGTTTAGTCATTATAATTTATAAATGAATTTTCCATTTTTTGATAAACATTAAATGTGTGGTGCATTTTGGTGGGCTGGGCAGAGGCCCACTCCGACTCATCAGCCGGATCAAACCAAAGACTAAAATGGCTGCGGATGAACCTAGTCCGGAATTTGATCAATGACAGGGCCTTGTCAATGAGAGAGATACTGCATTCTGGGTGATTGTGAAATTACGATCGAGAATTGCATTATGGAAATTGACTACTGGATATCTTACATTTATTTCAGATGAAAATGGTCACGATGCACCGACATCGACTTCTACTCTCATGTGCACTTTGTTGCATTGCATTAATTTCTTCTTCTACAACCGTCGCGCATCTTCATTGTAAGTGCATGCATCCATTTAGTTTGCAAAAACTAGCGATAATCTTGAATCTTGGAGTAATGGAAGACCCGACCCAAGCCCAACTCAATTCTATATTATTTATATATATCAAATTGTCCCAGCCAATGTTTTATATTCTAAAACACTGACTATACGTCATCATAAACTTCTCAAAATTCCTACCTTTGCCTACACTTCTCAAAATTCTTAACTTTGACATTAGATTATGATATATTTAGATCAAAATATTCTCCACTGGAAAAAGTAACCCCATATGTTATGTTGGAAATAATAAATATGACCTCAGGATCAAAATGGTATTCTTCTTGTTTTGCAAAAATAAAAGGTTATTTTTACAAAATGGGATGTCTCACCCGTGTTGTGTAACAACTGCACAATTCTAAAAAATAATTTTTAAAAATTATTTTATGATGCTTCATATAATAAAATTTTATTTATAAATTAAAATATTTTTAGTACTTTTAAATATATTTAAAAAATAATTTTTTATATCTAATATTTTATTTTTAATTATTCTATATGTCCATATAATTATTTTTAAAAATAATCTTAAAAACCAATTTCTCTAAAGTTTTTTTTTTATGAAAAACAAAAAGTTATTATCAAAAACGGTTGCCATATATCTAAATTGAACCCTGTTTCAACATATGTATTTTAAAATCCACTGATGGATCCATGACCGTAAAATAAAATTTCACAATTATGCCTTTATGTCAGCCCTTTGAGAGCAAAGAAAAAATGTTTGGAACGTTATTGCCTCGTTGGCATCTTTCCCTGAAGCACATCTTGGTTATGCATTTGACATTTAATCATTATGATTAACCTTATTTTAGGATTTAAGCAGTCCTAGGAGAAACTTCACCCATTTTCTAATCATTACGTCCAATACCTAGAATCGGAGGACATTGCCATCCTATTTTGTACGAAAAAAAAAATTCATAAATTCCGATAACAAAAAAGTTTCATTTACATAGAAATTTCAGTCGCTGCACCTTAGAATGAAGCCTATTTCCAAGTTCGAAAGAATTTGTTTCCAATTCTGAACACTTCACTGTTTACTGCAGTAGAAACACTCTTAAAAAAGACTAGCATGTTAGATTTCATAATCCATTATCACCCAAAACACATGCAGGATATATACGCATATATCAATTCTAAAAGCATGCTATGATCTCTAGATAGGGAATGAACAAACCTGAATCCATTTTGACGCTTTTGATGAAGACGGTATGGATCTTCTAAGGCTGATGGAGGGCACCACCTTTCTCTGAATTCTCTCAGGCAATGGGAGCGGGAGAGAGAGCGGTTTTGTTCTTTCAAAAGGATGTGATTCTTTCAAAAGACACAAGCCAAATCCTTTTTATACCCTCCTGCCTTAGGGACCATACCCATTGGTTATTGGGCCTCACGGGCCTTAGGCCCATCATCTAAAGTCCGTGATGGTATTGGGCTCTACACATTAGGTGGCCCATACTCAAGATTAAATCATACATTGCATGCGAAAAGATAGATTAATCCTGGACAATGTTTAATATATTGTCGGTCCACATTTATTCTATCAATCTCCCACTTGGACCACATATATATTACAAACAATGTTCATGATAGTACTTTATTGAGCTCATCTTTGCTATCTTATTCAAAATATCCTTAAACAATCCGGTCTACTAATTATGCTAACATAGGATTAAAGCGGCCTTCGTTAATCATAATTATAACTTGACCTATCATCAATCACAACATTAACCAAATTAGCAACATGGATCAAGTATGGATGTGTAGCATGGAAATTACATAGAATATGATCTTTAATATGTCTATTTCCAATTGGTCCTATTTTATGACTAAAAGATAGTCAAATAACACTTTCAACACTTGATGCTAAACTGCTTCTGAAAGTCATCATTTCAATTCAGAGTGTTCAAATACAATAGTCTTTAAAATCAAGGTCTGTACAGATAACACAACATAATATCACATCAAGAGAATAAACACAAAATCTAAATACAAACTCCCACTATTCTGACACATCATCAATGTGTACAACACCCATATGTGTGACGTGCTCATGATATACTTTGGGTGGCAAACCCTTAGTGAGTGGATCAGCAATCATGGAGTTTGTACTTATGTGTTCAATCGATACTTGAAGACTCTGAACTCTCTCTTTCACAACCAAGAACTTGATGTCAATGTGTTTGGACTTTGACGAACTTCGGTTGTTCTTAGAATATAATTCTGCGGCCTTATTATCACAGTTGATTCTCAATGGTTTCTCAATCCCATCAACTATTCGTAACTGAGTGACAAAATTTCGTAGCCATATCCCATGGTTTGATGCTTCGTAACAGGCTATGAATTCTGCCTCCATGGTAGAAGAAGCAACAAGTGTTTGTTTAACACTTTTCCATGAAACTGCTCCTCCAGCTAACATGAAGATGTAGCCTGAAGTGGATCTCCTACTATCAAGACATCCCGCGAAATCGGAATCCGAATATCCCACGATCTCTAAGTGACTTGATCTACGGTATGTGAGCATGTAATCTTTAGTTCTTTGTAAATACCGCATAACCCGTTTTGCCTTTTTCCAATGATCCATACCTGGGTTACTTAAATATCTGCCTAACATTCCAACAATGTACGCAATATCCGGACGCGTACAAACTTGTGCATACATGAGACTTCCTACTGCCGAGGCATAGGGAAATCTCTCCATATCTTTCTTCTCAAGTTCATTTTTCGGACATTGGTGCAAACTAAACTTATCGCCTTTTGCTACAGGCGTGTCTCCTGGTGCACAATTGCTCATGCCAAATCTACTCAACACTTTATCGATGTAGGCCTTTTGTGATAACCCAAGTATACCTCTTGAACGATCCCTATGGATCTGTATACCCAGCACAAAAGATGCATTACCAAGATCCTTCATGTCAAATTTACTAGACAGAAATCGCTTGGTTTCATGCAAAAGTCCCACATCACTGCTTGCAAGTAGAATATCATCAACATATAACACCAAGATAATGAATTTGCTCCCACTGAACTTAAGGTATATGCATTGATCAACAGTGTTCTCTTTAAAACCAAATGAAGTAATCACTTGATCAAACTTTCGGTACCATTGTCGGGATGCTTGCTTTAAACCATATATGGACCTTTTTAATCTGCATACAAGTTGCTTTGAATCTTTAGACTCAAAGTTCTCCGGTTGCACCATGTATATTGTCTCATCAATGTTGCCATTAAGAAACGCAGTTTTAACGTCCATTTGATGTAGCTCTAAATCATAATGAGCTACAAGTGCCATGATGATTCTAAAGGAGTCCTTTGATGAAACTGGTGAAAATGTCTCCTTATAATCAATGTCTTCCTTTTGAGTGAAACCTTTTGCAACTAGGCGTGCCTTATACCTAACAATATTGCCTTTTGAATCCCGCTTGGTTTTAAAAATCCATTTACAACCAATCGGTTTTACACCTTTAGGCAACTCTACTAGGTCCCAAACACCATTGTCTTTCATTGATTTCATCTCATCCTTCATGGCTTCTATCCACTTTTCAGAATTAGAACTTTGTTTGACTTGACTTACTGAAATTGGATCGTCTTCCAGACCCATGTCAAACTCATGTTCTTGGAGATATACAACATAATCATCTGAAATTGTACTTCTCCTTTCTCTAGTGGATCTCCTTAGTGGCACTTGTACATGAGGTTCTTGAGGTTGTTGAGTTACCTCTTGATGAACTTGAATCGGTTCTATAACTTGAGTAGGAGGAATCTCAGGTGTGTCTTGAATCCCTGTTATCGACTGTACATTCTGAATAGTGTCATTAAACATAATATGACCATGTCCAGTCGTAATAATAGGAATATTAACAAATTCCTCTTCAAAGACCACCTTTCTTAATGGCTCTCTCCCACTTAACTCAACATCCTCAATGAACTTAGCATTGCCCGTTTCAAAGAAGGATCTAGTTGAGGGATCATAAAATTTGAAACCTCTTGACCTTTCAGAATACCCTACAAAGTAGCAGCTCACTGTTCTGGAGTCCAATTTCTTTTTATTTGGCTTGTAAGGCCTAGCTTCAGCTGGACAACCCCAGACATGCAAGTGCCTAATACTAGGTTTCTTGCTAGTCCATAACTCATATGGGGTTTTGGCTACTGCTTTGCTTGGTACTCTATTCAAAATATAAACTGCAGTTTTTATGGCTTCGCCCCAAAGTGATTCTGGTAAGGTGGAATGACTAATCATACTTCTTACCATATCCTTAAGAGTACGGTTTCGCCTCTCTGCTACACCATTTTGGCTCGGAGTCCCTGGCATGGTGTATTGAGGAACGATACCACACTCCATTAAATATTTGGCGAATGGCCCTGGACGTTGTTCTCCGGATCCGTCATATCTACCATAATATTCACCTCCACGGTCAGATCTGACGGCTTTTATTTTCTTGCTTAGTTGGTTCTCAACTTCAGCTTTGAAATTCTTGAACACATCCAATGACTGAGACTTTTCATGAATCAAATAAAGATAGCCATAACGCGAGTAATCGTCAATGAAAGTGATAAAATATTGTTGTCCATTCCATAAAGGGGTAGGAAATGGACCACAAATGTCTGTATGTATCAATTCCAAGACGTCACTGCACCTATTGGCATTCTTTTTCCTCATATTTGTTTGTTTTCCCTTAATGCACTCTATACAGACTTGAAAGTCTGAGAAATCAAGTGGATCAAGAATTCCTTCTGACACAAGCCTTTGAATTCGTTGATTTGAAATATGACACAAACGCTTGTGCCATAACATTGATGAATTCTCATTCATTAATTTTCGCTTAATGCCATAATTACTTGAATGCAAGGTTTCATTTCCATTAGTGGCCTTTATGTTCAATTTATATAGTTTGTCTGTTAGACTACCTGTACCAATAATATTTGAATTTAGATAAAGACTAACCATTCCATTTCCAAATGAACAACAATATCCAAATTTGTCCAAACATGAAACAGAAATTAAATTTCGTCTAAACGACGGTACTACAAAAATCTCTTCCAAATCCAATGTACATCCAGAGTCTAACTGTAATCTGAAAAGACCAATAGCCTTGACTGCAGCCTTGTTGCCATTTCCCACATAGATGTATCTTTCACCATCAGTTGGCATTCGGCTCCTTAGGCAACCCTGCATAGTGACACTTATGTGAGTAGTTGCACCCGTATCTATCCACCAAGTGTCAGTAGGCACTACAGCTAAATTAATTTCTGAACAAACAAAGTTGAGAAGTGTACCTTTCTTTTCACGCCAAGCAGCGTATTTGGTACATGTCTTCTTCATATGACCAGCCTTCTTGCAAAAGAAACAAGTGATCTCCTTATCTTGTTTCTTTTGCTCCTTTTGCTCCTTTTGCTTTGATGTCCCAGAAACTGCAGTTTGTTTTCCTTTATTGTCCCTCTTTCTTTTCTTGTTGGTACCAAATCCCTGAGATGTGGAAGCCAAGTGAGCACTTTCTATCTTTTCTTGCTTCAATCTCTCTTCCTCTTGCACACATTGAGCAATAAGCTCATTCAAAGTCCATTTTTCTTTTTGTGTATTATAACTGATTTTGAATGGACTGAATTGTGTAGGCAGAGAGATCAAGACCAAGTGCACGAGTATGTCTTCTGACAACTCTAACTTTAGTGCCTTGAGTCTCGTCACAAGATTAGACATTTCCATAATGTACTCCCTGATATTCTCTTTCCCTTTATACCGCATAGAGACAAGCTTACTAAGAATAGTGCTTGTCTCAACCTTTTCGTTTGCAGCGAATCGGTTTGCTATTTGGTCCAAGAATGCCTTGGCTTGTGTTTCCTCAGGTATTGCACCCCTTATTGCTTCTGGAATTGAGTGCTTCATAATCATTAGACTCATGCGATTGGATCGCTCCCATTTTTCCATAGTAGACCTTTGCTCAGCAGTGCTGGCACTAGTAAGATCTGAAGGGCGATCCTCCCTTAATGCAAAGTCTAAATCCATGCACCCGAGCACAATTATAACGTGCTCTTTCCATTTCTTGAAGTTTGTGCCATTAAGCACAGGAATGTTATTAACATTTGCAGATATAGAAGATGCTGAATTCATAATAATAAAGCTCACAATTAGTCACATAAGCATCATACATACATGAATAAATATACATCATACAAGATACCTAGCACAAACATTAATATTCAGTCTTTGGACAAAAATATTAACTTGTAATTGATATCCTCATACAAAATTAATTCATAAATATTGACAATAAAACTGAAAAACAATATGTTTGTCTTTGGACTAACATATCGAATGCAAGATAAACATTATATGTCATATATTTATGATTTCTTTATTTATTATCATATAAAAAATAATCTTCCTTTGGGCCAATTATTTTATACAATAATACCATGTTTCATACTTCAAAATGAATAAAATTGTGTAATATAAGTCACTTTGGCAACAAATATATAGATAATCTATTCAATTTGAAGCATTAAACATAAACGCAACAAGAAATAATAAATTCTAGAAAAAGAATACAAAAAATTCATCAAAACTATAGTTATATAATAGTACAAAATTCAAAAAGAACATAAAAGGTCTCATAGCCTAGTTGGTCAAGCACAAGGTTGAAAACCTTGTGGCTGTGGGTTCGAGACCCACTGGTGTCCTTTTTTTTTTTTTTTTTTTTTTTTTTTTTTTTTTTTTTTTTTTAAACAAAAAACGCCATTCATGGCGTTGGCCTCCAACAGCAGTGCGCCCTAAATGGCGGTGGAGACGATGCTGGAAGTGGAGCCTCAGAGTACGACCCCGGAACGGCGTCAGAGGCCACCCCTGCAGCGCACCTGAATGGCGCACCACCAGCGCCTGAATGGCGCACCACCAGCGCCTGAAGCGCCCCCCCCGGAACGGAGTCGGAGGCCGCGCCTGCAGCGCGCACGCAGCGCGCACCCAGCGCGCACAATGGCTCCCAATGGCGCCCTTCGCCGGAGACAGCGCCTGAAGGTGCGCCTCCAGCGTGCCACCAGCGTTGCAGCGGATCTGGCGACGCCTCCAACAGCGCTGCAGATAGCGCTTGAACGCTGCATCAAAGAGTGCCTGAACGGCGCTCCTAATGGCGCCTGAACGGCGTCAGGAATGACACCGAAGTAGCGCCCTGAACGGTGCCTGCAGCGTGCCTCCAAGGTGCATGAACAGCGCCTTCAATGTTCAAATTATTATTATTATTTTGTTTAGGATCCATTAAAGGGTCCTGGATCTGTTTGATTCCCGTTTTGAAAACTTGAATATGGTTTTGGGGAAAATGGAACCTGAATCCATTTTGACGCTTTTGATGAAGACGGTATGGATCTTCTAAGGCTGATGGAGGGCACCACCTTTCTCTGAATTCTCTCAGGCAATGGGAGCGGAAGAGAGAGCGGTTTTGTTCTTTCAAAAGGATGTGATTCTTTCAAAAGACACAAGCCAAATCCTTTTTATACCCTCCTGCCTTAGGGACCATACCCATTGGTTATTGGGCCTCACGGGCCTTAGGCCCATCATCTAAAGTCCGTGATGGTATTGGGCTCTACACATTAGGTGGCCCATACTCAAGATTAAATCATACATTGCATGCGAAAAGATAGATTAATCCTGGACAATGTTTAATATATTGTCGGTCCACATTTATTCTATCATAGCATACCGCAGCTCGAGCTTTCCACATAACCCAAATGACCCTAGAAATTCCTTTTCAACATTGGGCCCAATGGATGAAGCTTGCACCTTCTTTTTATGGAAAAAGTCGGGGGCAGGGACTATAAAACATATTTGTGGAAACATGAATTTTGTCAACGAAATGTTTTGTGTTTCAAATGGATGGGTTTTTCTATTGGACTTTGAGGTTGAAAAAGGAAAGCAGATACTATGGAAGATGCAAAATTTACACAGGCTAGAACTAGAACTTCAGTGCTCTAGAAAGATCAGGTTCTTCACATCCCTCCATTCGAAGCTGCAGCAGCTTTCATTCAACTCTGTTATTTTTTCATGTAGCAGCTAAATGATAAATACAAGCATTCCAACACTACAAAATCCATAGCTTTCCCAATACTAGTATTTGCCAGTTCTGGTAATAACCGTTCACCCATGGATTATATAACCAGCATACCGACCCTTCCACCAACTCCAAAGCAGCAGGTCAAGAGGGTTGCCATAAAAAATTGGGACGTAATTATCATCATGCTAAGAGGAGAGTGGAAAATTAGAACAGGACTAGATAATGCTACCCCAACATTCAGTCAGTCCAGGGGATAGTAACTATTACTCGACAACTATAATAGATTATCAGAGGAGAATGAACAAGTAACAAAGAGAAAGGCAGAGCAAAATGTAAAAGAAACAAGAGCAGCTGATCCAAACTAAGAGGATAGATTTGATGTGCTAACTGTGGACAACACACCTTCCTCACCGGCCATTTGGCTCGGCAAGCCTGGGTCTGCATCCCATCTGCTCAATAAATCTGGTAAGGCGCAAGTGCTTTGCACTCCACTGCTCAGCCAACTTCTGCTCCTTGGATTCTGCATCCCTCCTTAGTCCTGCTAACTGTTCCCTGTATTCAGCCTCAATCCTATCCAGTGTAGCCTTCTGTTCTTCCCTAAGAGCCTTCACCTTTGATTCTATCTCTTCCATTTTTTCCCTCCTTCGGCATGCTTTCTCCGATTCCAGTTGCAGCTCAACCCTTCTTAACCTCCAGGCTGCCTCCTTCTTATGTGCTGCCCAAGCTCGGTGCCCTTCTTCCAACTCCCTGCAGCACTCCACTAGCTCTGAAATCAGTAAGTTCTCTCCAGACGTGGGGACTGCCCCATGGGGTGGCAAGTTGCCCAAAACAAGCGGGGTGGCGTCTGGCCCTCTCTCTGGCTGCAGCCATGGAATTGTCGGTGAGGTTGCAACTGTTGAGGGACAGAGACTTAAGGTGACAGAAGGGGAGGGTGGCCTAACAGTGGAGGTGCAGTTGGAATTGGAAAGCCAAGGAGGAAGTAGAGTTGGTGGGGGAGGAGCAGGTGGATCAGGATGAAGAAAGTTTCCGTTTGAAGTAGCCATCAGAAATGCTGGGGCAGGACGCTCTTTCACTAACTTCTCTGCAAAAGTCTCTAGAATCCGATCGTACTTGCCCTCCTCAATGGGGTCCACAACCTTGTTGTTCTCTTTCTGCTCTCTCTGCTGCTTCTCTTTGAACACTTCCCACCACTTCCCCAATCTCTTAGCAGTACGTCCAGGGACTTCAGCTGCAATTTTCTTCCATTTGTTGCCGTGTTTGGCCTGAAGACGAATTACAAGACGTTGCTCCTCTTCAGTGAGGGATCCTTTCTTAATTCCAGGTCTGAGGTAATTCTTCCACCTTTCTAGGCAAGATTTGGCATCCCTACCAAGGGGCGTGTTCATACGCTGTGACACAAGGTTCCATTCCCTCGGGCCATATTGTCTCACATAAGCACGTAATAGAGCGTCCTCTTCAGCCCTCCAACGCTGCCTCTCCTTCATTTCCAGATGCAAATGCCACTGCCCATTGCCTCAATTTCAAACTCTTCATAATGTATCTGAAAATTTTACAAGGGAGTAAGATATTAATCTGCTCAAATTGTGAAAAGCTAATATTGTTAATTATAAATTATCCAAAGGGTTGACACTTTACTAGCATGGAAACGAAACACATAAAGCAGTGGAAAATATCAAATGGCAGGGGAAGCTTAAATGGTAATGATAAAGCTAAAACCCAACTAAACTGCACAGAAAAATGAACATCTTTTCAAGAATAAGGTAAAAGACAACTAAAACTCAAAAACCTTCACCAGCAGCATCTCGTGTTACCCTAGCTCAACCAGCCTCAAAATCATCTTTTCATATATAGACACAAATTAAAAAAAACTGTCTTATCAGGAGGAATACGTTGGGGTTACAGATTATTCTTGTAATAGAGGAATTCGGACAGTTTTAAGCAATTCTATAGATTTCTAGTCATTTCAATATTTCCTCCAGCATAACTAACACTGAACAAGAAAAAAAAAGGCAGGTGATCACCTACTGTACCACAACTGAGGTGGTACCCAAGTATGACAATGAATAGGGGATTTAACAACTCAACTGCTAAGTGTGATTGGATTTTATCAAATGCTATCAATAAATTCGGTATAGACTAAAGAAAGGACTCTGATTTTAGAAGTCAGCAAAATTCATTACCCACGAGAGAAAATGCCACTTCTTTAGTTTTAACTGACAATCCAATACCACTACTATTGAATCCGCATCAAAACCCAGTAAACCAAAATTAGAGTGCACAAAATGGTTTAAAGTATAAAACAACCAACAAATCAAAATTAGAGTGCATACAACGGTTTTAAATATAAACTTGCCATGATACAGGCACTATAAGTCAGAAACTAGGACAATTGGGCACTATTTACGATATACGCAGCCTGTTACACTGCACATAAAAATAAATTTTTTTTGAAAAAAAAGGCCCGGAAATAAGAAACCAACATAGAGCAGACATTTAATGGCTGAATAAGACACCACAGTTAGATTGTGCTATGCACCAGTAAGCGGTGCATTAGCAATCAATAGGATGCTCCCGAATTGGGTGACAACAATACACATTACTAAGTACTAACAATAAGATATCATCTAGCACTCAGAAATTTTGTATGTATTAGATCTGTACCAACTCAACCTGGCCATGAGACCCATGGAGACTGACCAAAGTGCCCACCAGAAACTCCAATAGCATGTTTAAAACAAAACTTGATACATAAACGGGCAATTTTTTCTCCAAGAGCAAGATTCAATAACTATTATTTCAGTTTTATTAGTTCCAGCATCTGTTGTATTAAAATGGGGATATATTTTTACAAAAGTTGATCATTTTTGCACGGTTAGGTTGCCGACAGAACAGGCAAAACTAAAACAAAAACAAAAGAAAATTTTTGAGGCCTATATTTTCTGCTTCTTGAACTCAACTCAACTGAACCACAAAGTATAACAAATCTTAGTGAACCGAGTTTCGCTTTCACAGTTGCTATACTAAGGACTAAGGAGACATAGCTTCAAAGCGTCAATTTATTTTCTTTTCCTACATTCTTTTTCAGCTACCAATCGAAGCATCAGGACAACAAGACCGATGATTGAAACCGCAGTAAGGCCAAAACAAAATCTAAAAAAATCGTAGATTGCAAAATTAAACTCTTCAGTGACACATTGTTTAGTATGCAAAATCGAAATCAGTTCAAAACCAATTGAAAAAGAAGTACGAACCGAAGATCAGAGAGAGAGGGCTAGACAGCGGAGGTTCTTCTTCGACGCATCTCCTGCTTCAGTAGGCCGAAATCAAAGGGAATCAGAATCAAAAGGACAATGGGTGAAGAATGAAACCCTAGAGCGAGAGAGAGAGAAGGGAGAAGCTAGTTAGAGAGAGGAGGGGAAATGTGAGAGCTTCAAAAAGAAGAAAAGAATGGAGATTAGACTAGAGAGAGGGAGGTGACAGGGGCGAAAAAGGAGGGCACGCGAATGGGAGGAGAAAAGGCAGGTCGAGATTCAAGGTCCGTGATGACGTATTTTAGGGAATGTGCTATCGTAAGCTCCCCTTCTGCTTCCAGCTCGCAAGCCCTTTTACCGAGTGCGGGAAAGAAAGAGGGAGAGAGAAACCGCACCAGCAGAATGGCAGCACAGGAAGAGAGAGAGGAGGAGGAGGAGAGACAAGGAGAGTGTCTTTACATTAATGGGAAATGGCGTACGCTCGATTTCAGCGCTTAAAATGCGCCACCTTCCGTCATTTCGCGGTTTCAGTTGGCCCTTTTACTCTCTCAGAGTATCGCGGGCGTGAGTAAATATACACTCGACTAACTCCGTTGCTTGGAACATCTACAATCAAATGGCTGTGACTTTGGGCAAACGACGGTCGAATCTCGTCCACGAGTGAATCCGAAATACAACCGTTCAAAGTTTGATTGTTTGGATGTAGGTGTGGGCGCGTCATTTAAGCGCTTTATTTGATGCCGCCGGGGTAATGAGATGAGTCCTGCACGTGGCAGTACTGGGTTAGCCAGTTCTGAGTCTTCTGACAATAGTTGAGACCACCGTGGTCCCCTAGACCTCTTCGCATCGGAGTTAAAATGTTGAGGTACATGGACCACCACAATCGCATACAAGTTTAAATTAAATTACTTTTTAAATTCTCAGATAAAATTAATTTGGTCACAATCTAAAAATTCATTTTCAAAATCAAAGCCGGCCAACTTTCGAAAGATTCAAATAATTGGAGCTTTTCTGGAATGGTTAGACAAATGATCGTACGGGCAATTTGATTACGGTTTATAAAGCCAACAAATATAACGGTATAATTTAAATTATTTTATAATAATTTACTAGATGCCGCAAAACAGAGGGAGGCATGGGCTGATGGGAAGAAGTGGATGAAAAGATATGGTGGGTGGCTGACTGGTGACTGGTGGGGTGTTTTAGAAATGAGAAGCTGCTGTTTGGTCAACCGGCGAAATTGAGGCGTCCATTAGCATAAACCTTGAAAGTTGAAACTTTGATCGACTGGGCAAAATGATATATCACTGCGCTTTTCCTCTTTCTCCAACTTTTTTGTATTATTAAGAAAAGGAAAGGGAATTGAGCCAAAACTCCCTCTACAACTGTGTCGACGTGACTAGAGAGAGAAGTGGAGATCACATAGATGGTATGGCAGAGCAGTGCAGTACAGTGCAGTGTGCAATTTTCTTTCTGGGAATGGGAAGTATCTAACCGTCCGTTATAAAAAGTTGTTTGGACTGTGTCGATCATATGCTTAGCTGCTCTTCCGTCTATGCGACTCATACCGTAGTCACCTCACCTGGAGTAGTGCTCAATTGGAGGTGAGAATTATAAAGTGGGCCCACGGGGTGGGTGTGAAAGGGATCTTCTAGGGCCGGTGATGATTAGGAAGGGCGGTTCCCGAGAGGCAAGGATCGCCACGTGGATGTGGACCCAGTTTAGGACTGCCATGGGAGGGATGGGGGGGACTGTAGTCCGGGTTTCGCGGCACAATGAGACGAGTCCGATAGAGACGTTTCCTTCTGATGCCTGTCTCAGATTGTCAGCGATACGTTACGTCGGTTTTTCCTTTCCTCTCTTTTTTGCCTTTTTTTTCTTTTACTACCTCTTATTTTGGTAGGCCCTCTCTTTAATTCTAGGCTCCAAAAGTACAGCAAAAACCCCCCATCAGTCCACTCCCACTTGAACGACTTCTCTCTCCTGTACCCGTACACACCCTCTTATTTGCTTATTATTTACTTTATCAGGTTCCTTAATGTGCTTTCCTTTGTGAGCCCCATCTATCCTTTTAGTATAAACCGTAAATAAAAAAAGAGGGGGAAGGCGATAATGAAATAGAGAGGGGAGAACTGACAGACAATGAGGAAGGGGAGAAGGGCATCTTTGGAATGTGGGAAAACTGATTTGACATATCGAACATATTGTAAAATTGAGGGAGATCCGCCCTAATCTCCAGTGTGACCCCACTTCTGAAAAAGCAAAGGTGTTGTGGGTAGGGAAGGGAGGGGAATTGCAGGCACACTGTTTTCCTATGCGGTACATCCACCTCATTATTTAACGCCAATAGATGGTTGGGAAATGGCAAATAATAAATAAAAAAAGAGTGGAGGGCGTCGAAGCAGCGCGAGTAAAGGCATGGGCTGTAGAATTATGATTTGGTTTCCTTTAGGCTTTTTGGTTTGGGGTGGGGGAGTCATTATTTTGAACAGGAAAAGACAGTACGACGAAAGGCTGCAGATCTTATTGGGATCGGTGAGAGAAATGTGGGGAGTGGGTTTGAGCTTGAGGGAAGGTGCGGTGGTGGGGGTGGAAATCGAAATCAAAAATCCCACACCGCCTTCTCCATTCTCCACCAGCCTCTCTTGTCTCAGTCTGACCTTGTTCGCCCAAAAGGAAACCTCTTTCCTAAAATTCCTTCCTTGTTAACGCAACTGGATTTCCCCTGCCTCCTCAAAGTATCAACTTCACCTCCATTTGGATTCACAACGTCACCCTTTTTTTTTTTCGTTTCTCTTTTTTTTTTTTAAACGCTTTAAAGATATTTCCAGCTGGTTTGATTAAAAAATGGTTTTTTGTTTTTCAAAATAACAACTATTTTAAACTTTTATCATTATTTATCGATTATTTTCTATAAAAAAAAATTAATAAAGTGGAATTTTTAAAAAATAAGTAAAATTTATTTTCATATGTTGGCAAAAACTTAACCATTACAAAGTATGAAAATAATAATAATTTTAAATATAAAAACTAAATAAAATAAAACACAACCATTTTCTTCCATTCAAATTTTTCAAATATGATTTGTCTTTTAATTACACTATTCTTATAAAAAAATTAATTTATTTTAAATTTTTCATTAATCATAGACTTGATTTACTAATTTTAAAAAATAATTTAAACTACATCACTCATTCAATTTAGTATTAGAAATTAAAAAATCATAAAAAATTTCATGATTAAATATGTGTATTCAATAAAAAAAATGACTTATTTACATTTTAAAAAAATCTCCTTGTTTTTAACTCATTTAAATGAATTATTGTTTTTAATTAAAATCACTTTTTATTTTTTATAATATTTTAATTAAATTTAAATGATATTAATTAATTGAATTTAAATTTTTTATATGGTATCAAAATAGAATAACTAATTTTAAAATGACTCAAATTTATTCATTTAAATATCTTTTTATACTAATAAGTGTTTTTTAAAACATATTGACAAATTCTGTTATTTTTATAAATTTTTAGAAAATGTCAAAAAAATAAAATTTATTATTTAACTTTAAAATAATATTTAAAAAATAAAAAATAGAGTACATGTCTATCTTGCATTCCCACTCATTTTTCTTGCACTCGTTTTATTTATTTATTTATTTTTATATCTATGGAAGTGTTTATGTTTTCAAACACAAAAACTGTTTAAATAAAATTTGAAATCTTGATATTCAATATACCATTTAAGATAAATTATAAAGAGCATTAATATTTTCACCTGCATTCCTATTTATCCCTTGTGTAGTGATTATGAGTTTTCATTCAAATAAATATTAATTTTGTAATAAAATAGTCATGTAATATATACACACACGTGCGCGCTTTTGTTTTTATATATTTTAATATTTAAAAAATAAATCAGAAAAACAAAGGGAGAAGAATAAGGGAAATGAAGAAAATAAAAAGGGAGGAGAAAAAAAAACATTAGGTTTCGAGAAGGAGATAATGGGATTCAAAATGGAGGTATTTTAGATATTATATATATACATAATTTCAAAAACAAGTAAATTTCATTGATATTATTTTATGTTTAAATTAAATATATTTTAGTAGATATTTGATAAATCAACTTAATAACTTAATTTAAGTCATTCAATAAATTAAGTATAATTAGTGAAATAATTCAATAATATGATTTAAAATAAAAAATAATTTTAAGTAATAAGTATAAATAATTAATTTATTCTTAAGTTCATGTATTTATTTTATTTTTTTATATTAATTTGCCTTAATTATTTATATGATCTATTTTGATACTTCATAATTTATATTGTTATTTGTTACCCTTTACCCATATTATAATTTACGATGATAAATATATCAATTTAATTATTTAAAATAAAATTTAAAATAATTTTATCAAATAATCTTAATATTTAAAATAATAAATGTAAAATCAATTATTCAAATATAATTTAACTTATAATAAACTTAAATCATTAAGTAATAAATATTCAATTTTACCAAATATCTATTTAGTCATTATCTATTTGAAATTTTATTTATTTTTATTTTTTAAAGGTCGATGAAAATGATAAATAAGAAGAAAAGAGAAGGTATTTGATAAAATTTAAAATTAAAGATGGTTAAACCAAACCTCGACCAAGGTAACCTTTTAAAAAAGTTACTTATTAGTGTAAACATATATTTGATGAAAGTGTTATAAATTTGTCATCCCACAAATCCTGAAATCAAGGAAGATGTAAATTGAAAGCTACAATGGGTGAGAAGGGACTGGATCTGCTTCGGACCTGGGCCTAACAATGTGACGCTCAATTGGGCCCTTCTGCACATTGCAAAACCCATACGGACTTAGTCATGAGAAAGTGTTACGTGAAAGGGACAAACGCACGGTGGAGACCATCCCAACACCACAAACCCGGGATTGGAAACCAAAAGCTACTGGCTACATGGACAAAATCCTAACACCACAAATATCCTTTCGGGGAATTTTTTAATTTTTTAATTTTTTTTTTATATAAGATTGTTTAATGAAACTTCCTTTATTAGTAAAATTATTCTTCTGAGATCGTGAATTATTCTAATCAAAACAAGAGTCACACCTTTTAAATGGCGCCTAAATATTCCCATTACCGTTGCCAACATTCTCTTTCTTTTCTTTTTAAATCTTCTTGCACGTTGGATTATTGTTTTAAAAAACCAGCTAAAATAAGTAGGACTGTGGAGGAAAATAGAAGGTGGGGGAGTGCTGGAATTGAAAGAGAAGTAGAGGAAAAAGTGACACACGGTAACAGTGGGGAAGGGTGTGCCGAGACCATTTCAACGGCCAAGAAACACAGCAACCAAAATTGACACCCTCAAACACGAGGCACACTGAGTTGGGTTGTTGAAGCTTATCCCGTTAAACATTTAATTCAACCAAAAATAACACCAAACTTTCAATACACACACCCCAACACCACCCCACCCCACCCCCAAAAAAAAAAAAAAAAAAAAAAAAACAAGGAAGCTGGAAAAGCAAGTCAACGCTCAACAAAGTCCTTCTCTTGTACCCCTTCTCGCAATCTTCAACAAGATCATCCAAAATATCAATACCCCCAATCATCCATACTAAAGTTGCAGTTGCCAGGTAATCTGATTTTCAATTTGTTTTTGTTTTTTTTTAATTAAAATATTTAAAATTTATGCCTGAGTTGGTTTTCCCGGCAAGTTGTGGATTGACACCCGGTTCTTTTACGCAGGAAAGAAAGGTAGGATTCTCTTTTTGATACCGGATCTGGGTTGTTCTCTCGAAGAACCTTGTTGGGTTGTGTCGAAGTTTTGTCATTCTGGAGTTCTCTGAATCTGAAAGCTTAGGATTTTGTGGGCTGTTGAGGGAGATGGGGGCTTGCTGCAGCAATCGAATCAAGGCTGAGAGTCCAGTTCATACAGGTTCTTTTCCTTATTTATTTGTTCATTTAATGTTCATTTGATCATTAATGGTTAAATTTAATTTTCCGATAATCTTCTATCTTCAGAGCTTAGCTGGATTTCATTTTGATTTGGCATTTTTTTTTGGGCTTTTTAGATATAATATGATCATCTTCCCTGTTTGGAGTTTTATGACTGCCCTTGTGAGAGTTTGAGCACAATTTTTTGGAACCGAACTTTTATTGGTAGTTTTGATTACTTGCAAGACAGTATACCTCTGGTAGATATTATTGCCTTTTTGTACCAATTCAGGCATTTTTTTTCTGTCCTATTGTAATTTGATTTGGTGAAATTTACCTTTTGAGGTTCTGGGTTCTTAGGAAAACTTCTGTAAATCCGAAGAAAGGTTTTGTGGGATATTTTATGCAATATCCCCTCAAATGTTAGCTAAACAGTAACTTTTATGAGCATTGATGTGATATTGCAATAGTATATTTGTTTGGAAATATAATTGGATCATTTTGAGGCTGTAGACATTTTGTATTTGAATTGAGCTTAGTTATGAACCATTGGAAGTCCTCCAAACAAAAGATATTCAAATTAATTAGAAATGTCCTGGATTGGTTTGTGTAGGGGCGAGCTCGAAAAATGTCAGCAAAGATGAGAATGATCTGAGTAGGTCAAGTAGCAAGTTCTCATCCACTTCCATTCCCCAAACTCCACGTACTGAGGGCGAGATATTGCAGGCCTCCAATTTAAAGAGCTTTGGTTTCAGTGAGCTCAGAACAGCGACTAGAAACTTCCGTCCTGATAGTGTATTAGGAGAAGGTGGTTTTGGTTCTGTTTTTAAGGGGTGGATTGACGAGAATTCGCTCATGGCTACAAGACCTGGGGCAGGCATGGTGGTTGCTGTGAAGAGGCTTAACCAAGAAGGGTTTCAGGGTCACAGGGAATGGTTGGTCAGTATATAATTTGACATCCTTTGAAATTCTATTCCATTTGGGTGTTTCATTCATTTTCCTGCTTTGAGATATTGTATGTTTAATCCTTGTAGATCACAATTGCAAATCTCTCTGTAGAGTAGGTGGAGTTGTGCTTACAATAATATCTTATGAAGTGGGTATTTTTATTTGACATTTAATATTGCCTTCCAATGGTTGAACTTGTGTGGGCAGCTAATACGGTTGATGTTGCTTATGCTGTTTATAACTTTGTATGTAAATTGTTAGTATTGGCAAACTTACTACTTCTAGAGGGCAATAGGGCATACATCATTTTTTGAGGAGCAAATGGTTAATTCCTATTGTATGTTTTGACATACAGGCAGAAATAAACTATCTCGGGCAGTTGCAGCATCCTAATCTTGTGAAATTAATTGGTTACTGTTTAGAAGATGATCACCGGCTTTTGGTATATGAGTTCATGCCCAAGGGTAGCATGGAGAATCATTTATTCAGGAGTGAGTTCCTATACTCTTTTATTGGTTACTATTTTGAATTTTGAAATTGGAAGGGAAGCATTTTACAATCCTCATTCTCATCAGCTCTATTTTGTAACTGAGGCATAGTTTACTGTCGAATCAGGAGGATCTTATTTCCAGCCGCTTTCTTGGAGTGTTCGAATGGAAGTTGCCATTGGTGCTGCAAGGGGGCTTGCCTTTCTTCACAATGCTGAAACACAAGTCATCTATCGGGACTTCAAGACTTCTAATATACTGCTTGACTCGGTATTTACCTCCTGCAGCCTATTTTGATTATCTGTAGTATGGTCAAATTTGATGAGCTTTAAATTTCATGCAAACTTATTGGTTATCCCACTCGCTTCTTACTTAAAATCCACAGAACTACAATGCAAAACTTTCTGATTTTGGGTTGGCCAGGGATGGGCCAACTGGAGATAAGAGCCATGTCTCGACCAGAGTTATGGGGACCTATGGATATGCTGCTCCGGAGTACCTATCTACAGGTATTGTCACCACATGCTTTCCTCACAAAAACCCTTGATCTAAATGAATCTGTTAGGCAGCAACTTAATGGCTTTTTCTTCTTCATTTCTTTCATATAAACCAAATATGGTAATCTTAGCATATTGGTAATGCTAATTGTACATTTAATGATGCCTAACACTATACCAAAACTGCATTATTACGGTTAAGTTTATCTGAGCTTAGTCATCTTGATGGTAGAAATCAGGACTTTTGATTGGCTATCAACCATTATCAAAAGTTCATATAGACCTTTAACTGACCATATTATCTTTAGCTGTTGATGCTAAATATCCAACCTCTTATTCCTATATTAAAGTTTTCCATGAAAAGCGGAAAAAGGAAATGGTCACCAAACTCACAATTCTATTCATACTGGGTTCATGACCATGGTGATCTCTAGTAAATTGTTTAAAACTTGCTGATGGGTCTTCTCATGACCATGGGGAGACAAAACATCAGCTCTCATCATTGCATGTTATCTTTGTTTGGTTAATTATCTAATGTCATTGCTTGAAAAGAGAGACGGCAAAAAAGAAAAAAAGAAAAGGTGATTCATCAAATGTATTATTATTTATTGATTTGTATCTTACAAAAGGGTAGTATCAGATTCTAATCTTTAGCTGTATCTTTTGGTGAAGGTCATCTAACAACCAAGAGTGATGTATATAGTTTTGGAGTAGTTCTTCTAGAAATGTTATCTGGTCGCCGAGCAGTAGACAAGAATAGGCCATCTGGAGAGCACAACCTGGTGGAGTGGGCAAAACCTTACCTGACTAGCAAGCGTAAAATTTTTCGTGTTATTGATACCCGTCTTGAAGGTCAATACTCGCTAGATCGGGCCCAAAAGGCAGCTATGCTTGCACTTCAATGCCTATTAACAGAGCCCAGGGCCAGACCAAACATGGATGAGGTGGTAACAGCCTTGGAACAGATTTGCGAACCAAAAGACAAGTTGAGAAGTACTACAAAAGAGCAGCATTCGAATCATCAGAGCCGACCCAATGATCGACCTAGATATCACAGAAGAAGTGCGGATGCAAGTTCTTATCCCAAGCCTTCTGTTGCCATACTTTAGACTTACAAGTGAAATTTTTTTTATTTTTATGTTGCAGTATCTTCTTTTTCTGATCTGAATGATTCTCAGCACCAGCCGAACAGGGTTTCTGCAGCTGGGACATGCATGTAGTATACTTATGTTAGTTTGAGCATTGTATAGTTGGTGTTTTGGCTAATGTATTTAAAATCAACCTTCTCAGTTTCTGGGGTTTGTGGAGAGCTTATAATGGTCGGCAAGAGTTTGGGAAATGATGATTTTGCCCATTTTCCCCCTTCTGTCAATCTTTAGATTTGTTTCATTCATGAACCCAAATGCATATGAGTAGGTTCACCGTTCACAGAAAGGCTCCTCATGATACTATTTTCCTTGGAAATCAAACGTGAGAGTATAAAATTCTCTAATTTTCCCAACTGCGTAAACCTTGCCCTGCCATTGTCTCCATTTGCGTCATCTTGCCCTTCCATTCTCTATACTTAGGCCCTCTTTTTAGTATAATTCTGTTGTCTCTTAGAAACATCCTGCTGTTTTGCCCATTCACCCTTAAGGGTAAAGAGCCACCCTCATCTTCAAAATTCAAAACCAGAAATTAATTTCCAATGCTTAAGGTTGGGAAGAAAAGGAATTGAGCCTAACAAGATTCAACATGACAAAGCTTCTGACCTGTCTAGGAATTTAGGGAGAGAATTCAAAGATAATTAAGAAAGGATATGCCAAATTCAAGATCTACATTAGCCAATGGAGTTGGAGTAATGTAAGTTCAGACATTAATTTTTACTTGTGAGAATTTACAAGTATGGGTTGTTTTACTACCATATTATCTTGTTAATGAGAATTCACAATATTTCAACAAACACCAAAATTTTTCTATCATTTCTTTGTGCAAAATTAAAAAGGTAATAACAATTAGCAGCAATAAGTAAATAAACTCATAAAACAAAAAAATAAATCAAACACCATAATTTTTACGTGGAAAACCCCCAAAGGGAAAAATAAGGGGACTTTGTTCGGTTCAAATTTTCACTATCAATAATAATGTGTTACACCTATCTTCTCCAAAATAATCTTTGGAGGTTACCAAATATATCAGAAGCACATGTAGCCTTGGATTATACAATTTCTTTTGGCAAAAGAAACAAAGAAAAATTAGAGAAAGTATACCCCAAAAACGCTTTTACTCTTCATGAGTAGAAAAACGCTTTTACTGTTCACGGATAGTAACATTAGTTCCCGAGCTCAAAATCTGATCTCCACAGTTCAGATTGTAGCTACTCGAGTTTCAAACCTCTCCTCCAAATTTGAACTCAATCGGATCAACTTGTTGATGAAATCTGATACATTTTTTTCCCTATCTCTTCTTTCTCTGTTTTTTTTTTTTTTTTTGTTTAACGTAACCGACTTGGCCTCCAAGCATTTGGGGCCCACTCCGTCAATTACGAGGGAGCCCAACAATTATCATATGCATGATGGAACATTTCTTCTCTTGGAAGTTTCTAGACGAGTTGACAGACATCAAGGTTGCACCAGTCAATAGCATTTTAAGCATTTAGTATGGCATTCTTAGATATTGATCATGAATATCAAAACGTGTTTATATAATTTTTTTAAATGGATATGAAGGCACCTCTTATATTGTTTTTATTTCTTCATACGAAATTATATGACTGTTTCCTGAATTGCAACCATGACTTCCAAAAAAGGGGATTTCGTGTCAAATTATCCTACAATTTCCGTCTCATTGAGACAGCCAACGCAGAGTTGCCCATTGCGTAGACGACTTTTGCCGTGGGAACGGTTTTACAGAAATGAAGGATATTACAAAAACTATTCAAACCCCACTAGGGGAGGGGCCATGACCTCGTCCCAAGTTAGAAGCTTCCATTACGGATTAGCACCATAAAAAGTCGTCTGCCACATATTTTCATCTCTTCCTGTGAAGGAGACAGAGAGATGGAGGGGGAGATGGCAAATGGCACATTGGAGGTCCTGCTGATCAATGCCCGACGCCTCAAGGACAAGAATTTTCTTGGTAAATTTGTTACTTCTACCTTTTTTTTTCCAATTTGAATCTCTGGGTAACTGGGATTGCTCAAACTTTCAAGCTTATCAATGGAAGCTTTTGCAGTTAAGATGGATCCGTACGTTTTGATCCAATACGGAAACCAAGTAAGGTGGAGCGGCGTTGCTAAAGGTCAGCCATTACGGTGAACATAAATAATGGCCGTTGTAATGGATGATTTTATTTATTTTGAGGCTTCTAACAAGTATATTGCTGGGAACAGGAAGAAACCCAGAATGGAACGAGAAATTTACATTCAATGCGGAGTACCCGGGCGGCGAACACCACAAGTATAAGCTCATCCTCCGAATCATGGACAAGCACAAGCTCTCTTGCATCGACGACTTCATCGGCCAGACTACGTAAAACCTTAACCAAAACCACTCTTCTTTACCACGAATTAATTTTTAATCTTGTAGTTAAAGTTTTAGTATGAATGTTTTCATGTGAAACAGGATCTACGTAAAGGATTTGGTGTCAATGGGGGTGGAGATGGGACAGGCCCACCTTCGACCCACTAAATACAGGGTTGTTCTTCCCAACCAGAGCTATGCCGGAGAGATTTCCGTTGCTGTTGCTTTCACCCTTGATGTATAGCACGCATTACACCATCTACACCATAATAATTCTGTGGAGAGAAAATTTTATTTGTATGTAATGTATCTAAAGCATTTATATTATGCTTGTGTTTTAGTTTTTAAATTCAGATGAAATGAAATGAAAATTGTCATGTCAATTTGTTTGACTAGTTGTGATGTCCCACGTTGAAAACAATCTTCTTTAGTGCATTGTTTTCTTTTTTAGTACTTTCCAAAAATAGAACATAGCATTAATTTTTTTAAAAATTAAACATGAGTGTGACAATTATAAAAATAATTCGATGTTAAGATTTTCTAACATTTTAAAATATTAAAACTAGGATAAATGAGTGTACAAAATTTTAATTTTTTCGATTGAAGGGCAAATTATAACCTATGAAGCAAAAATAACATGATAACAAAGCATATTTTTTTTTGCTGCCTTATGCTACCTCGATGTTATATATATATATAATTAAATTAAAATTTTATTTTTATATTTTTTCATACATATAAATAAAAAATTAATTCTCATAATAATAAGCTATAAAACGTTATAACAATTACAAATTATATTTATTTATAATATAATTAATTTTTTAAGAAATGGCGCGGGCAGTATTGCTACAAACTGGGCTCATTACTAGCCTGCACTGGCCCGGGTCTACAACTTACAAAGACAATTGGGCTTCGACTCAGGAAATAGTAGGCCCAGATTCATTGATTTTAGTTATTATTTAACTTATGTGTCCACCTTATTTCAACAGCCGTCTTAGCTCAGCCGGTAGAGCGCGTGGCTTTTAACCACGTGGTCGTGGGTTCGATTCCCACAGACGGCGTTTTTCATTTATTTATTTCCAATTTTTTAAAAACCTCTTCCTTTTGCGTTTTTATTTTTATTTTTTTAGTTTTTTTATTTTTCCCCTTCATTTGTTGACATATTCTTTTTGCCTTTTAATTTATTCGTTAAAATTCCAAAGTCAAATATGCTCTTTTGCCAATTCTACCCCGGACTCAAATCAGTGAAAGTAGGACGATAAAAATTAAAAACACACAGAACATCAAGAATTCAGCTGCAAATTGACGAAAGGGTAGTCCGTTGGGTTAGATTCCCACAAATTATGATAGACCCAGTGTGGATCAAACGTTTCAACACATACACACTCTTCAAAAGCATCCCCCATTTGCTTAGATTCCCAAATTCAACAAATAAACTACTGTTGGTATATATGCAAATTCCGTTACCCTCTCATCCTCTAAGCCTCACCAAACCCATTTGCAAAAAGGCACTACCAGTCACCAGTCCTTGCCAAAGAAGATATTGAGGATAACCTAAGAATGACCTTTACTTTTACTTTTACTTTTACTTTTACTTCATGTAGGATAAATAAACCGACCAACCCAAAAGCAGGGCTTGGACATCACAAAAACTAAATGGTAGCATCCTCATTTATATGCCATCGGTCTTTTATTCAATTCTCAAGTGGACCATTCCTTTTCATACCCAAAGGTTTTTTTGTTCATAACATATAGTTATGATAAGGGTATCAATGCTATTCCTTCTTTAGAAATATTACCTACACACCGCCCCTGTTATTTTACCTTTTGACACAAGACCGTCCGGTCAATTTCGAATCAACAACCAAGTGTCAACATGTATATGATTCTTGATCAAAAGTGATGCCAGTGGTGGAGATTTTGTTTTGGTTTGTAATGTTGGTACAAATTCTGAAGCTTTTTGGCTCTGGTGCCAAAGCGACCCAGAGTGGTCTCCCTAGGATTCGAACTTGGGTCCTATAGGCCTTAAGGCTTAGGACGTTGTCCTCTTGATACCATCTGAACTACTAGCCCAATCAAATTACTTGATTTGATTTGGGCGGTTTTGCCGTTTGGATCCCAGCAAAAGTGGCACTCGAAGCTGGTGACCAACTATGCAAACCAGACTAGCTAGCCTTTTTCTTTTTTGGATCCACCCAAAACGCAGGCCTATCATGTAAGAAATAGGTGTCAAGTTTCAACGAGCCCAAGATTGCCCTGTGGAGAGAAGGATGAAAGCTATTATATCGGGCATATATGCATCACCCACTTGAGAATGAATTGTGTTTTCTGAGGGAATGATGTCTTACGAGGCTTTACAAGTGGTAGTTCATATGCCCATTAACAAGATATCAGCCACCATCCTTCAATAGAATACAAACGTATGATTGATTCAAATAACACAAACATATATTTATAATTCATAGTGATTTAGAGATACATAAATATTATCGAAGCTGCGGGCTACATGTTTTTGCTTTGCAGCCACTTCAGCCCCAACGCTTTGCCTTTTTTTTTGTTTTTTTTTTTTGCCGGTTTTCACTTTCACCCGAAACAGCCCCACTGACAACAGACCATCAAAGTCAAAAAGGAAATAAAATTATAAAAGTGAAAAAAGAAAAGAACAAAGAAAACAGTTACAACTTAGCACACACTCACTTCACTTAGTCACTTTCCTACCCTATCATTTTCCTTGGTCTTTTGCGCTAATCCTACCAAAACCCAAACCCCAATTATGCTTTTACCAACCCGCTACGTTCAATTTTCCCGGGAAAATAAAGGAAAACTGAAGGCGGGAATTTCTTTTAAAATGTCGGAGCAAGACTTAGATCCGGAAGTTCCTGCCGGAGAAAGTTTGACCGAACTGCCAGTTAGCGGGGGCGACGTTCCAGGAGGTGGAGGTGCGGCGGTCACTTCCGGTGACTCTGAAGGAGAGTGATTGGCCCACCAGAACGGCGTTGGACTGCCAGTTCTGTCCCCAGTTGCGGCTCATGCTCATCCACCCGGTTTTGGATCCTTTGATGCTCACCCGCACGATATCCCCTGCACCCGCGACGTTGGTGACCAGAACCAGGTTGAAGTAGCGGAAACCGTTGACGGTGAATCTGATTCCTCCACTCTTTCGGCAGGATACCCTGAGTACAATATAAAAAATTATCATCATAAGGATGAAGGTAGGCATTCCCGGTATTTATGGTAGGCGGGGTCATCAGAAAATGGACTTTTCACATTGATGGATATGAGGCCCGGGGCATGGGACAACGTGTGAGCTGTGTTTCTATCAGGCCAGTCCTGAGTTCGAAGACAAAGTGGACCACCCGTAATTACTAAACCACCCCCCACTTCATGCTCTGTGAAATCAAACGAATTTACAGTGTTGCCCCTTTGGTCTGCTCAGATTAGGCCCATTAGGGGTGAATTACGTAATATCCTGGTTTGTCCTACGGTCGAAACTGTTTGCTCAGTATCAGGTAGACGGATTCTCAACAAACACTCGAGGGGTTCTGTTAGTTAGGTTCACTTTGATTCCCGAGAAAGCTGAAGGTAAGATGCAAGGGAATCTGATAATTTCACTTTTTTCTCTGGCGAACCTAACGGAGGTGTAAAATGTAATTAAGACAACAGAGAGGGGCATTTGAGTCCAGGGAAAAAACAATAGTAGCTGAGATGTGACTAACCACTGAGGGAAGTGAGACGCGCATCAGAAAGACAGAGCGGGAAAAGAAAGCGAGAGGGACACTCACCGACGGAAAGCAACGGGGACAATTCCGGCGCGGTACTCGGCGATCTTGAGAAACATGGGCATGGCAAGGTCGAAGTGGGGACGAGGAGGGTTACACCAGCCGCCATTGTCGCTGGGAAGAGCGTAGTTAGGTGGGCAGAAGTTGGTGGCGGTGACGAAGATGGAGGGGCTGCCGGAGTGGCACCACTTGGGGTCGTTGGCGCACTTGATCTCAAAGCAAGCGCCACAGCTGAGCCCGCTGTTGAACAGTGCGGTGCTCAGTGCTGCCGTGTTGACTCCGTAGCCCTGGCTGTAGAGATTCCCATACCCACAAGCACCCCCTGCACACACAAAGCCATTAGCCATCCATACTCGTTTAAAACCCGCTTGCTCTGTTTTTGCTGCAAAAACAGAGCTCCACCATGGTCTCCGGAAAAATGCAGGCCATGGGTCGAGGAATGTGATGCAGCAGAATTGGAATGCCTCGTCATAGGTTAGCAGCAGAATAAGTGAGTAAAGCGTAGAATCCTAAAGCATATACAGATCAGTTGTAGATTAGGAAGAGACTACGTACCCATAGTACCGGAGGCATCGCTGCCACCGTAGAATGTGGCATGAGCACTCTCCCACGGCCCACTGGTGTAAACGCCGGGGATTCGAGCATGAACCAGGGTAAGAAAGGAGAGGAGTGAAGCAAGGGAAAGAAGAGTGAGAAGAGCCATTGAGAGAGAGAGAGAGAGAGAGAGATGGGCTTTGGGTTGGGAGTGTGGGGGTGAAAGGAAATGGGGAGGAAGGTGGGGTACTTATGGTATCACAAATCAAAGGGGTGGGCCTGTGAAATTATTACCCTCTCATTAATGCTCTTTCCCACTCTCTTACTCAGATCTATTCTCTTCCGATTAACCATTTAACCCCCCTCCCCTCCCCTCCGCTCTCTTATTTCCCTTTAAGCTTGACTTGAGTAGGGTACACGTGCCCCACCTCCAACCACAGTGACTTACTTCCCTCACACCTGCAGCTTAAACGTTTCAATCCCCTCTTTATCATTCTTTAAACATATTTAAATCTCCATTATTTTTCTCTATCTCTTTCTCATTACAATCAGGTTAGCAGTCAATGAAATTCTGATGTTTTATATTACAAATGATTGGTTGAAGGTGAATTTGGATGGGACCACAAGCCATGGGAAGTTGGGAACACCCCAAGTCTAACAAAAAAAGGCACGCTACTCGGAAGCAAGGTAAAGCCGCTTTGCTTTACTTGCAAGCTGAGGCTGCGGTTGTGTTTTTCACTGCGCTCCTCACTTTCCTAATTTTATTTGGCCCGAAATTAAATTCCAAAAGAAAATGAAAATAGACCAGGAAGAATCCGAAGCCGCAGGGGGCAGCGCCTGTGAGTACGTGACATATTATGGATGTAAAATAATTAAATAAATAAAGAGAAGATGACAATAAAAAAGGAAAAGAAAAAGTGGGAGAAATGCGCGTAGAAGGTGGGACCAATGTCTCCAAATGGGGTATTGGCGGTACATGGGACCGCTCTCGAGCCCCACCCTCACTCCTCTTACATTTCTCCACTCCACAGCCCACAGGGCGTAGAAGCGTGTGCGTGTGGGTGACTCCCTGTCTTTTGCCCCTCTTCCTCCCCCTCTGGCTGCTACCTATCACATTTCCTCTCCTCTTTTCACTAAAGACAATTCATTCATCATCCTATACCTAATCTAGGGATTTTATAACCGTTCCGTTTTTTTCCTCTTCCTCATTATGGGTGCATCACACCCTCAATATATCATTGCAAAAACTTGTAGGGGCCATTCCCTAGGAACAGAAAATTCAGAAGAAAAGGGTCTGTTTGTCAGGACAAGGGCTTTTTATTTTTATTTTTAGTATTTCAAAATCACTCGCAGATACATGAACTGAATTGAATAAATACATGAATTGGAGTCTACACTATGGTATCCTCTTCTGACCATATATTTATGCCATGTTTCTCCATCTGTGACTTTTGTTGATGGTTTTTGACCACACTATAAAGACCAGAGAAAGGGAAGAAGACGATTAAGATAAAGGAAGCAACGTATAAATAGGAATATGGCAAATCAATTTTGAGTTGATACTTGATATAATTAATTTCTTTATAAGTAGCAGTAAATACTAAATAGCAAGTGTTGTAGACATAGTAAGGCCACCGTCGTATGCATAGCAACGTCACATCAATGGCCTTTCGAGCCATGTGGGCATCACCCCCATGGCTACGAGGGGAAGGAGGGACTTTCATGCTTCAAGAACTCCAGTCCACCCAAAAAAGCCCAACTCCCATGTGAACCGAATAATTGATTTGGTTGCTTCTTTCTTCATCCATAGTCCATACTAACCCACCGCCATGTGCCTTCACTAATTGCCTCCTTTTTCTCCCTACTCCTTTTCTCTCAAAGTTCCCTTTTTCCTTCTCCATCTTCTAATACACAAAATTTCTATGACTTATCTTATGTTTCATGTTCAAATATGTGACAAGGAATTAGTTTCCATACAGGGCCCTTTTCTTTTTCTAATAAACTTAATGCCTACTATTTCCTCTCTTTCTCAATCAAAATTTTTGGTGTCATCCACGGGTGGTGCGCGTCTTTATATAACCCTTGTACTCATGCTGAATATGATGAAAAATGTAGGCATAGAAATATTACAGACTTGATGTGTGGGCGCTTAATACAGTTATGTGCATCAGTGATGAGTCTTTTATGTTGCTTCTCCATTAATCAAAGGTGGGGTTATACGGTTAGAGCGAGCCTGGTACGTGAAGGTGCAGATTAAGCAGTGAGGAAAAGGGAGTGAAATATAAAGTCAGAAAAGTGCATGTCCCACTCATCCACCGACCAACCAGATCTGGGAGATCAGCCACGTCTACGAGTATTCAAGTGTTATTCAACAACACAGCACCAACCATGGCAAGACATGTGAACGTGCCACCAAGATCCCTCCAACCCCTCCCCTACCCCCCCCACCTCCACGCTCTACCTCCACCTTTGTGTTTGCATGTGATTATGTGATTTTCTCCTTTTATCCGCTTCAAGCCCTCCATCCCTCACCTCATCACCCCCACATGAAACCCCACCATTTTTCACCTACGCCCTACGTCAAATGAGATATGTAAAGGAACGCATTTCTGTAAGTGTTATAATCATATTCTGTAAACAAGAGTCTCAATCTCAAGCCAACCTAAACCATGAGCTGGATATTAATTAAACTTATGTTTATTACATGTAATTTCAACCGTTTCTAACAACCATAATAATAACCATTGTAAGAATTGTTTCAATACGCTATTTAAAGCAGCAGATTGGGCCATAACTCCTGCATGAAGACCCTCACAACAACCAAAATTCGTGATAAATAACATGGCACAAAACCCTTTTCAATAAAGTACTTTCATTCAGCTCTAACAGCTAGCCTGGATGGTGAGAGATTCACTTTTAAGGGTTTTAACTTTGTGATGCATATGTACGGGGAGTACACGGTTCTTGGGAACTAACCTCACATGCCTTCTATGATCATCTTTTGTTGTAGTGTCTCGAGCAATTTTCTTATGGTTTGGATAGAGGGTTTTCGAGGATGTACCATGAGACCTCAACTAATGTATTCAATTTTATATCCAAAACGTGGATGCTTCTCATACATAATTATAATATATACTCACAAATTGTGTAATGTAACAAAGGTCGGTTGGGGTTGCAATTTAATAAAGCTAGGGTTTTATTCATGATGCTTATTTAAATGGCTTAGGGCCACGAAAAATGTTCTACTATAATGTATATCATGATAATAGTCTTTGTTTCATCGTCGAATCAGTAATGAGAAGTACTTAGATTGATTATTTTCTAAGCAATAGGCGATTTCTTAGATTCCATGTGTTTCATACTGCTACGTGATTAGCATTGGGTTTCTGGTGGCATTGCATATAACCTAGATCATAGGTCATTTGGCCGCTGAATTTGAGCTTCATTTCTTTAACTGTTCGTCACTCATTATGTGGTTCGATTTGACTTTGTGATTTTTTATTAAATTAGAAGGCAGGAGGGGTGAATTTGTTCAATCTGAAGTTGCTGTTAAGAAACTATGATATATACCACAAGGGAACACAATGAGAAAGCATGATGGCCCATGATTTAAATAAACAAATGATTTAGTTTGCAAATGATCAAATCTCTCTCTTGAGTGTGTTCCGGATAAGGATGTCCCAATTTGAAGCATTCAACTCAAATTCCCTAAGATTCAAATGGGACCTTTCTTATGTTTTTTCTTTTTTCGTTAAATGTGTTTGTCTTATCCATACTGAGGGATTTTATCTATGGATTTGGTTTTGTTTCAGGCTCTGTCTCCGTCCCTGTCACGGCTAAGAGCTAATATCTACTTTGTACAAATCTTGAACAGCCAATTGGAGTGGTGGAATGGAAGGTGTTTGGAAGCCACATATATAGGAGACAGGGGGAGAGACAGAGGTTTCAATGAGAAGTAGGAACAAAGGGTATGGGGGCTTGACAAAAGCACAACACAAGCATGTGGGTTGGATGTTGGTAAAGGGGACAGCAAAACCAAATGTGGGTTCATATTTTTCTGACCCATACACTAGGCACCATCCACCACATTGCTTTTGAATCCTTTTCTCCCATGGGTATTTCTCCATTTCTGTGCACCACTTGGAAATTTGTTAAATTTTTTGTGAGTGTTTGGGCCCCCATCTCAACCCCATGATCCAAATGGGAAAGCGTTTATCATCACTGCCAAATTATTTTGACAGGTAGATAGATGGTTTATATCTCATTCAACTGTATGCCTTCAATGGCCGCATTTCCAATTTGCTAACCATTACTACCACATTTCTAAAAGAAGAGACACATTCTGGCAATTCTCAAAAGTGCTCAGCTTTGGGTTAGGTTCCTTTAATCAATACCCCCCACCCCAACAAAAAAAAAAAGGAAAAAAAATCTTACCCTTGACCTCAATGCAATCCAACTCAAAAGTTTGCCGACTAGTAACAAGTAGCAGCTTTAGCAATTACTAAGACACCATGGAATACCCGGAGCCACAGGCATGAACATGCTTTAAATGAGCTCAGATCAAGCTTCTATGTGGTCCTCAACAAATGTGCATTTACTGAAGGTTTGGCCATCGACCACCACTGTTGGTTCTTTAAATGGGTAAGTTCATTTTCAGGTGCACGTGTTACTAATGCTTAGGTACCCCAATTTTACTCCTTCAATCTTATTATTTCTATGGCCCAATCGAGAGCCTTTCTACTGCCTTATTTTGTTAACCTGATATAAGCCTTGTAGTGATTAGGTACCCAAACACTATGGCAAGAGGAACAAGTTTACTGTGGACCATGGAGCAAGGTACACATAATCATTGAGTTTGATGGACAGGGGACCAAATGCTAAATGCTGCATCTGGCTTTTGATGTGATCCACATAAATGGATGTAAGGTGCTTAAGAGACCTGGGAGTGGACATACATGCACACCAATTTGGTTCCAATTGAATGGATTGATTGAAAATTCAACATCATGTTTTTTTACCATCTCTGCTGAAAATTCATCCATCCTTAGAATTCAGGCGTTTGAATTATTCCAAGGAAAAATGAAAATAAAAGAAAAGAAACACACGCCATAATGCGAAGGGCTAGCATGGTGGGACACCAAAGCTGAATTCAATGGTAGGCTGATGGGGCGCAGTTCCTAGCGACATGGTGCATGTGCTGCCTGTTCGTGTATGGCATTCTTTTGTTTTGTGTTGGGGAGATAAGGAAAGAATGTTAGTTCGTTGAGCAAGGCAATTCGGTGAAGGTGAAATCTGATGTGGAATCAATACTTCATTGCACCTTTCTAGTTTTCTCTTTCTTTTCGGTCCTTGCTGAAAAAGCCAACTGCTGAGGGGATGTTCCGAGGACCATGAGGCATGAGGGATAACCAAGGAGTGGGGGTGGGGGGGTCCACCCTCTGAGAGCACTCTCCCAGTAGGTAGCTACTCGAGAGTCGAGACTAATAAGCAACTACCACAACAACCGGCCTAACTAACTTTAAACGATTCCCACGAGGACCCAAACAGGTAGCCTCACAAGCAAGGTACGGTGTCAAGTGGCCATTGGGGGTCATGTTTGTACACTAATTGCTAGAAATAATTGCAAGCACACACCGCAAGGCACCACGCGTGATGAAGACAAACCCCTAACACCCCCATACCATCTATTGTACCTTCCAACATTTGGAGCCTAAATCATGTGAAACCCCCGGAGACTCTCACTAGATTTGTCTCTCATGCAGGAACTTGTCTCTTCTGTGAGGTGAAGAGTAGTGAATCGAGATTTGCAATTTTCTGGTGTCATTTCCCCGGTCCTATAGTCTAACCATCACCATTCCGCCCCAATCCCTATTTCTCACTCCCTCACACATGGACAGACTATGTGTTTTAAGAGAGAATGAAACCGGTCGATGTTCACACATTCAAAGTTTATTTGTTTAAATACAAGAAAAAAAAAGCGTCAGGTGAGGCTGGCAAATATTATTAGTCAGGGAAGAGATAACATGTGCAACCGAGTTCCCTGTCCAAGCCCAGAAAAAATGGATTAAGCCAAACATGTGCAGGCCTCTTTACACCAGAATTTACCACCTTCAGTCAAAAAACCTGTCAAGTCCCCTCACCATTAATTGTCATACCAGCATTGGATACAGACATTTGTGGTTTCATTTCCACAAAAGAATAGGGAATTTCCTTCCAACATGTCCTGTCGTGAGCCTTTTTGTTTGACCTAACTGTTTGTTCCTTGAGTAGAAAAAAGGGTAGGGTCCATCGTAGTTGACAGGAACAGCTGAATGTCATAGGATGCTTAAAATGACCCTCCCCATGGGCTTATATAGGAGGTGAGAAGCTTCTAGAGACCCTTGGAGACATCCACACTTAGCCACTAGTGGGAAGAGTGTGGAAGGTTCTAGAAATGCCTAGAGAAGTCCACACAACTCTACACTATGGTAGAAGGCATGAGAAGGGTCCAAAGCTTTCTAGAGAAATCTAGAAGTCTCTTGAATATTCTAGAATAGTGTAGGACATTCTAGAAGTCTCTTGAATATTCTAGAATAGTGTAGGACATTCTAGAAGTCTCTTGAATATTCTAGAATAGTGTAGGACATTCTAGAATATTCATGAATTGTAAGGAACCCTCCAAGGTTCTAGAGAGTTCCATTGGTGTCTATAAATAGGTGAGGGCCTCATTTGGCCAAGGCACCAAGCAAGTGAGCATCCAAGCACTTGTAAAGGCTTTCTTGAGATAATAAAGCTTCCATTCTTTAAGGAGTTGCCTACTAAGCTCTTTAGCTTTCGAGTCGCGAGCGTCTTAGCCGAGCAAGCTAAGCATTGGGGATCAAGGCTGACTTAGCAAGATCAAGCGTCTTGACTTGCCTAAGTGCCGCACGAGCTTAGTGAACGACTAAGTCCGTGACAAGTGGTATCAGAGCGCGGTTACGAGGTGGGCATAGCAAAGGAAGCATGTCGGGTTCCAACGTGGAGGAGACTAGCGAGCAAACCCGTGGGAGGGAGACCGAGCCTACTGCACGGGGCAGGGGCAGAGGTAAGAAGGATACATCTCGTGATGTTGTTGCCAACATGGAGGCAAGGTTAGCCAAGGTGGAGCTAGCCATGGCAGACACCCGGGAAGGGGTGGACTTGATCGAGCAAGGCATGGAGAAAGGCTTAGAGGATCTAAGGGAGCAGATCCAAGACCTTCGCGAGGGGGTGCTGGTCTCGCAAGTTCAGCCGGTGTCACACGAGGAGTTCATGTCCTTCCAAGACAAGGTCATGAGCATGTTCGCTAGTGTGGAGTCAAGGATGGAGGCCTTGACTGCACGAGTGGAGGCCCGAGACCAAGAGATTCGACAAGAGTTGGCCATCTATAAGACCGCTGTATCAGCTCGGTTCATGGCCACACAGGAGGCATCTAGGGTGGAGGTGCCGAAGCCACATGGGTTTAGTGGCAAGCGGGATGCCAAGGAGTTGGATAACTTCTTATGGCATATGGAGCGATACTTCGAAGCTATTGCATTGACGGATGAGGCGGCTAAGGTGAGAACTGCGACCCTCTACCTTACTGACACAGCTACTCTATGGTGGCGTCGAAGGTTTGCCGATATGGAGAAAGGCATTTGCACCATAGAGACGTGGGAGGACTTCAGGAGGGAGATCAAGAGGCAGTTCTACCCGGAGGACGTGGCTTACCTGGCTAGGAAAAACATGCGGCGTCTTAAGCACACAGGCTCAATACGCGACTATGTCAAGGAATTCTCTTCGCTCATGCTTGAGATTCCTAACATGACTCAGGAGGAGTTGCTATTCAACTTCATGGATAACCTGCAAGGGTGGGCCGAGCAGGAATTAAGGCGCCGGGGCGTTCAAGACTTAGCCACTGCTATGGCAATAGCAGAATCTTTAGCGGATTATAAGAGGGGAGACTCCTCCAAGATTGAGTCTTTGGAGGATAGCCACGTCATGGGTGGGGGAGACGAGGATCTAATGGACCACAATGCTCCTAAAAAGGGATCAAGCAAGACGCCTAATGTCCAAGAAAGAAGGGGTAAGGCGGCAAGGAAGGAGTTCACGCCTAAAATCAAATGCTTCCTATGTGACGGACCACATTGGGCACGGGATTGTCCAAAGAGGAAGGCGCTTAGTGCCATGATCGAGGAGAGGGAGCAGGAGGACGAAGCACATATGGGCTCAATGCAGCTACTAGGTGCCCTCCAATTCAACCCGAAGCCTAGTACGCCTGAGACCTCCTTACTAGCAGGGGTACAAGTAAAGGAGGAAAAAGGGGAGCGAGCTGAGGTAGGCCGCACACGCATGGAAGAAGTCACCAAGGGAAAGGTGAACTCAATGGGTAAAAGGAAGCAGCACTCTAAGCATCGAAAGCGCATGGGTCTGCATCCATCTGAGGCCTCACGGGAGAAGGAGGTGAAGAATATCCTAGCTGAACGGGTCACTAGGAGACAAGGGGTCCCTCCTGTGATAGGGTATCTAGTCCGATGGAAAGGACTACCTAAGAGGCCGGTAAGCTGGGAACATGCGGATGCCTTGAGAAAATTCTGGAAACACATCGAGAGGTTTCAGAATGAGGCAACGATGAGGACGTCGACGGCATCGGTGGGGGAGAGTGTCACAGGATGCTTAAAATGACCCTCCCCATGGGCTTATATAGGAGGTGAGAAGCTTCTAGAGACCCTTGGAGACATCCACACTTAGCCACTAGTGGGAAGAGTGTGGAAGGTTCTAGAAATGCCTAGAGAAGTCCACACAACTCTACACTATGGTAGAAGGCATGAGAAGGGTCCAAAGCTTTCTAGAGAAATCTAGAAGTCTCTTGAATATTCTAGAATAGTGTAGGACATTCTAGAAGTCTCTTGAATATTCTAGAATAGTGTAGGACATTCTAGAAGTCTCTTGAATATTCTAGAATAGTGTAGGACATTCTAGAAGTCTCTTGAATATTCTAGAATGGTGTAGGACATTCTAGAAGTCTCTTGAATATTCTAGAATAGTGTAGGACATTCTAGAATATTCATGAATTGTAAGGAACCCTCCAAGGTTCTAGAGAGTTCCATTGGTGCCTATAAATAGGTGAGGGCCTCATTTGGCCAAGGCACCAAGCAAGTGAGCATCCAAGCACTTGTAAAGGCTTTCTTGAGATAATAAAGCTTCCATTCTTTAAGGAGTTGCCTACTAAGCTCTTTAGCTTTCGAGTCGCGAGCGTCTTAGCCGAGCAAGCTAAGCATTGGGGATCAAGGCTGACTTAGCAAGATCAAGCGTCTTGACTTGCCTAAGTGCCGCACGAGCTTAGTGAACGACTAAGTCCGTGACATGAAGCTGCAGCTTCCATCAGCGTAAACATATCTCCTCTTACCAGTATTGTTTCTACTCCAAATCGTTCATGCAATAAGGACAAATAAAAAGTGGGGTGAAAATTTGTTTCAGACTTTAAATGATTTGTTTATAATTTTTTTTTTTATTATTTATTTCTTCAATTTTTTTATTGAATAAAAAAACTAAAATATTTAATTTTAAATATTAAAAATAACTTTTTTAAAACAATCAAAATAAAATGGGATCCTCATCTTATTAATACTAAATAATTAATAAATAAATTAACATTTAATACTATTAAATTATATTTAAAATTAAATTAAATTCAAATAAAAAAACAAACACCACCTTCATATTCACAACAGCATCCAAGAAGACATTCAGTAAATGAAGAAAATTCACCATCGTAAGTTCTTAAACCAAGACAACATGATAGCCAAACCTTCCCACCAAAATGACATTTTTTTTAAGATGTGGATGCTGGTCTTATCCTCCCCTGAAAACTCACCACCCATGTGGAAATTTCAAGCTTCATAGCCTCCTCCAAAACCTCTATCACTATGTCCCATCAAATTACAGACTCTGATTTATTGGCTTAGCATCTCACTTCTAAACCACACATATTATCACTCCAGTACTCAAATCATCATATCAACTATTTGAAGTTGACTTCCGTTTTTTTAACAAGTAAATCTTTTGTTTCCATTAATCTAGAAGGATTACTTGAAGTTCACCACTTGGATTCCTTTTTAACACTCAGCTCCTCTTATGGGTTATTCCCTGTAAGATCGAAGACCATATGTTCCCACATTCTATTTTGCAATGCCTTCAACTTGGATCAAAATATCCTTCACTTGTAAAGCATATTTTCCACCACCTATTTATGCTAAACCCCTTAGCTTGTAAAGCATGTCACAATTACGCATTATTAATCATGATTTTACTAATTGTACAACTATGAAAAACCAAATATTACAAAGCATTTCACATCATATTCCACGCCATTAGCAGTCGAATTAACCAACATATACCATGAGGCTATTCAAACATGCCCAGTCAGTTCATCTTACAAGAGAAACATACTCAGATCCCTGATGAAAGCCATTTTGTGATGGGAAGACGAATAAACATTAAATAGAAAAAATATATATAATTTCACTACAATAAATTATTTGTCAAGTAACATAGATCCACTATAAACGATATACATGAGACCCAGAGAATGATACCTCCTAGAACGACTGATAATGAAGGAAGAAGAAGAAATGAGGTACAAGAAGACAGGTCCAAAAGAATGCCTGATAATGAAGATGACCATTAACCACATTAACAAAATTGAGCAAGCCCTAAAACCAACTCCTGCTAGTGAGACTTCCATTTTTACAAAGGCTGCTTTGGAAAATGGTGATGTTTGTAAAGATTCTCCTCGTGCAATTGTACTCGTCTGTTTTGAAGTATTTATTCCTTCAGGCCTTGAAAGGTTGCTCTAGTTGTGATGCTTTAAAATATTTTCTCAAACACTTGATCTAGGATCGTGTCAATGAGAATTCACTTCCCCAAGATCACAAATAAGTCACAGGCTAATTTTGGGTCAGTTGACTTGGAAATAGAATGCTTTATGATTACCCATTGAATAAATCATAGCAGCATCCACGCAGAATGTGTGTGATAAACTCCTTTAAAAGATCCTGATTATATCTCAAGTAACCTCTTTAAGAGAAAGAACATCATCACGCGGATGGGCTTCTTCCACCTTAACTTCAACTTCATCTCCAATCTGTTTTCCCAGAGACACCCACGCAGAAGCCTGAAGTCCCACCTGCAAAATTTGAAGTACAGACTTGTCACTTCAATGGCTGCACAATAATCCAGCAATAACCTCAGCAATGACAGATAAAAAAGCTCCAAATTCAAAATAAAGGAAAGAGATAGAAGGATATATCAAATAAGAATACTAGGAATATAAGACTTGATACAGATTACCCATTACGTGTCCAACTAATAGGATAGAGCTTTTAAAAACATAACATGATATAATAAACTTTTAGATTTTATTATTTATTAATAAAGTTCCAATTCACTTTTATACATCCCATTTCCATTCATTATACCCTGTAAGCATTCTAGTCTGCATATTTTGCATTGTACGTAACTTAGGTGCATTAGAAGTTGCATAAATTATCCAAGTCATAGGTTCTTTGCAAGTAGATGACTTGTTTACAGTTAGTTCATGGACCTAGGCAACCCATTAGAGGTTATAGTGCACTATCTCCTAATTGGAGTAATGATTAGTCTTGGCCATCGGGATAGTTTTCCTATAGTGAATGCATCGGTTTATATGGTTACACATTAGATATGACGTATAGTGAGTCATAACATAAGACTATCAAGTAATCATGACTTCACTAAGCCGCTTCATTATGTAATCTCTCAATCTTGAAAAAATATTGAGCTTGTACTAAAGTTAGCAGTGACTTTGACCTACAGATGAGATTATAAGCTGATCATATATTCCTTATGAATTGGGTCACTGTTGATGGAAGTAGATAGTGAAAGGTATTCTTAATAGAGACACCATAATATCTTATGAAATTGAAATAAAGTGTCCATTGGGTGATTTTAAATGTATTCAAATAAACTATGGTCATAATAGTTCCTTAAATGAAATTTGACATAAGCTCTTGAAAAGTTAAGATATATTAGTTTAACACATAATAGGGGGATCTATAACTCAAGGATAGTAGAGGTAGTCTTGAAAGGCTGATAGTTTTCACCTTGTTAGACTACGAACGCCAATTCATGAGGAGATTGAACTCAATGGATGGTAAGTCATGGACCTAAGCACTTACTGTCTCGTTGTTATTTACATAGGGTACTAGAGTGCAATTGATTCTCCGTAGTGAGATATAGAATCAACTTTGGAATTGGATTTTGAGCGAGCCAGTATTGTCCAATGAGTCATAGTGGTCCCCACTTGAGCTCATATATCTTTGATGACATGGTGTATGAGGTTGGATGGACTCTAAGTTCACTTTTATACACAAGGGCATTTTAATAATTACGCAAGGTTGCATAGGGGTTAGTAAACAAAGTCTCTGGATTGGGCTAATTGATTGATTAAAAGGTCCTATAGGATTAAATAATCATTTAGGCCATTTTAGGCTAGATTAAGTAACTTAAGCCCTTGATGAGCTCAAATCACTTAAGTCCAATTAGGAAACCCTATAAATACTCCCTTAGGGGGTAGGATTTTAAGTTAGTCAACTTCCACTATTTAGAGAGAAGAGTGTCATAACCTCCATGCTCCCATACCTCCCTACCAGTTGTGTGCCAAGATTGAGTTAGACTTATTGGATGGAAGAACTTGGGTGTACATTTTCTATTACACTTTAATCTAGATCTGTATTGTTTAAAAATGTATGGTTTGCTTCCGTTGTTTAGGATCTACAGGCCTAGAAATTTTTGCATGCACCTAACCTGATTCTGTAATAAGGAATAGAGAGATCTGGGTTTCCCAACACTACCATCACATGCTAGAAAAATATTATAGGTCATATAGCATCATTGGAAAAAAATTCAAAGCAGCATCATTTTAGGAGTATAGAAATCACAGCCAACATCATTTGCAATGTAATCATCAAACCCTTACCTCCATCAGTAGCAAGGCTGCAATCCGATCTTTAATAAATCTAAGGACTAGGGCACGAAACTTTTTCTCTTTTGGTTGCCTTCTAATAAATTCTAATATCCAATACCGAAGACTGCTGCTACAGAGCCTCTTGGCTAATCTAGCATGCATATTCACACTTGCTGCCATCCCTTCCATCTGACCAGCAGAGAAAGGAGGAGAATCACCTCTAAGAAATGCTTTTACCTGCATAAACATATCAATATTAAAAAATGTTTAAGAACAATAGCAGATGATATTTTATCTTTTTTTTTTTTGTTCTTTCCATTGTTTTTTTTGGGAGGGTGGGGGGCGACAGCTAGATAGTATATTACGGCCCATGCTCATAATGACATGTCAAGCAATCAGTGATATAGCATGTTCAATTTATAAAAACCAGCTAAGGAACAAGGAAGGTGTATTGCTCCAATGGCAAACTAAAACCATGAGAAGTATATGTATGAAATATACATAATTTTCCAATCCACAGTGACCTACAAAAAGGGGAAAAAGATAAAGGAAAAAAGGTTTTCACTGACCCAATGCTACACTACACGAGTGACCAAGCTAAATTGCATGTGAATAATGTAACCGTTGCACGATATGAAAGACGACCTTTATTCCTTTTGCCCCAAGGAAAGCCCCATTATGCTTTGCCTGATTATGCGACTTGTCTGGTGGCAACAGGCACAGATACTAACCACACATAGTGGCATTGTTTGCAGCACAATTTTCATTTGCTTTGTTAATTTGGAAACCAGTTAATTGAATTGTGGATAGTGAAGTTCTCAGATAACATTCAAAAACACATTGATATGTAATCTATTACCCTATCATATCAGCATGGCCAGAAGAAACTCACCTGATAATGAGCAAGAAGATCCATATATCTACGGATGGGAGATGTAAACTGAACATAACCAGGCAGTCCTAAAACCCCATGGCGTATAGGCTTCCTAAAATCCATTTCAGCAGCACGCAATATTTTAACAAGAGCAGAGCTCCTAACAGGTCCTTCTGGAAGATGTGCAAATGCGGATGTGTCGACATTTGATTGGGGCTGTCCTCTGTAGGGTAAAGGAATGTTATTGCAAGAACCATAAGTGGCTACAGCTTCCCCACAGAGTATCATCATCTCAGTGACAAGTCGCATTGCAGGATCAGCCTGGTCTTCAACATAAAGATTTATTGATGGCTCTGGATCATCTGGATTAGCCACCTTGATACGTGTTTCTAATGTGGATGTGTCAATTGCACCCTAGGAATGTATAAATAGTTCATTTCACAAAGTGTTCGTGGCTAACAGATAAATCATGTCTTACAATATTAAACTTAACTAGAGATGAGAGATCTAACCTGACATGTATATACAGACACAAGCACACATAAGTGCGCACAATAAATAAAGAAAATTCAAAATTTACCGAATCTAATATCAACTCAATTAAGCATATTTGAGCAGCTAGTTAATATCACACCATGATGCCTGATACATGTCCATTTTGGTGGACTAATATCCTATATACCATGCATGCTAAACTGTTTCTAGCAAAAAAGTTGGTAAACTTGATGAGATTTTTGGACACATGGCAAGCCTATATATATCACCAACCTTTTAATGATATAAAGCAGCTTATATGGTACATGGTTAAGTTGGTTTTGCCATTATTTCATGATTTAGCACATTTCTAAGTAAAGCTTATCAATGTCATTCTAAGCCATAACAATGTTTGTTTCACTTTTTATTTTTTGTGAAGTTTTGGAATTTTTAGTAGTTGCGTATTTTTAGCCAAAATCATAACACAGCACCACTAGCTGATCTCATCAAGATCTACTGACATCATTTTTCAAATCATGAGAAAAGGATGTCCATAAAAGATTAATCACAGGTCCAGGAAGATATAAAACCATGGGCAATAAGGCAAAATTTGCTAACTAGACCTAAACACATTTGAAAATCTAAAATGTGTTACCATTTGATTAGGTTAAGCCAAACCTGATTTCGACGCCATCGCAACCGGAGAGCTGCAGCCTCAGATAGAATTTTCAGTTCAACCTCCTCTTCCAAGTTCAAATGAAGAAGTTCAGATGCACTCTCATATGTCAGCATATAGGTTGGTTTGATGATGGAGTTATCTACTGTGCATTCTGCAATGCTATATATAGTACCCATATAGGGTATAAAATTGTTGTTAAGAGAATATTCTGTTCATGAACCTTGTAACAAGCTCCAGTATATAAGTAAATCTATAGTCTGACTAGCATTAAAAGATAGGGTGCCTTTGTGCATACTAGAATGGTCTAATAAACAAATCATGACGAACCACAAGCGATGGCACTAGGAAGGAATATTGTATGTCCAAATTCAAAATGATGAAATGATGTTGCCCTATGCTTGTCACATTTATATACCATGTTGCACATGTCTGAAATAATAAAAAGAAACTCTAAGGGGTGTAGTTGGTGTTTGGATGTTGAAAATCATATTAGTCATTGAGTCCATTTTGTCCTAATTGGCATTCTAACCCCAAAATAAAAATGTATAGCTTCTTTAAATTTCTAAAATGACCTTGTATGAGCAAGTGCTAGTTTACAAAAAGATTCATCAAGTGCTATCAAAAACTAAAGTTGACTCATTTCAGAGTCTACATACAACACAAAAAGCCATTTCAATTTCTATGGATCTCATATGCCGCATAAATTACTCCGACAAGAAGATCTCTAGGTGAGAATCAGTTGCCCACAGATCAGAATTTCCTTCCCCAAATCCTAAAGTTCCATTAAGGAACTTAATTTTTAACGCAATGATCTTAAATCTCACAAAAAATACAAACAATAGATTTCCATGTTACCTGCCATCAGAATGCAGTACAACAGATACAGTAACAGCATTGCAAAGCTCTCCTTGTTTCAAGCTCATTCCCTCCATGGCAAGTTTCTCAGGGAACATAGGATAAGTGGCAGTAGGCAAGAAAATAGAAGTTCCTCTTTTCATTGCTTCCCTATACAGCATAAAACTATGTAAAAAATGCTGGAGATGGCAAACCCATTTTACTATATCTCACACAAAATTATGTACGTTGAAGGCTTCAAACATACTTTTTGATTAGCTCATTGTATTTTTGGAAGGATTCCTCATCCTTCTTTTGTATTTCTTTTTTTGATAACAAGGAACCTTCCATTGTCAAGTCCTAAGGACCTCCATGGGGACCCAAACCTTGGGGTGCTGATTGCGCCCACAACAACCAGCATCAGGTACTTCTTTTGTATTTCTTTATCCTTAATTTAATACATTTGTTACCTATGATTAAAAAAAAAAAAAATCTCCCATGGAATTTCAAAAATTACCTGTCTACTATGCTTCCAGGTTGAATGAGGCTAGTTGGATCTGCTACATGTATCCAAACTTTAATCCGCCCATCTAGCAACCTTGTTGCACTCAGGGCGTCATCAAGCTGTGCATATTCTTGATCAATTAGAAATTCAAGAGTGAACGCTCCCAAAGCAAATGAATAAAAACTACAAGGTCATTGAAGAATTTCAAGCAGCATGACTTTCCAAATAATTGCATATGAGTGTCAAAAGTCAAATTTACCTCATCAGCCTCATCAACATCTATGGCATAAACCTTCAAGTGAGTAAGATCCTTTCTGTCAACCTAGATACAAGGAAGGATGAAAATAATAGTTTTTATAGATATATCGGTAATTAGATTTCACAGGTTTATAAGGATATATCAACAGAAATTTTGACAAAAAATATTGATAAGACAAAAATTGATGAAGACTCATAATATTGGGAAAATTTCAAAGAAAATGATAGAAGAAACAATAATACACATATGAAAGTTGTTTTGTGGAAAAAAAATAATACATGTATAATTTTTGTGATATTCAAAAATAATGTATAGAACTTTAAAACATATTCTATTGAGGTCTATCTAATTTGGATGTATTAAAAAATATAAAGGAAATTATTATAATTGTATGATTTTTTAAAAATATTTATAATTTTATTTTCAAATTTATATTTTTTTTATTTAATTAATGTATGAAAGAAATAAAAAAAGACTTATTAAAAAAATTATGATCTTGGTTTTTATATTTCAATAACTAGTGAAAAAGAGATTTGAATATAAGATAATTAAAATTAAATTATTATTAAAATTTTATTTTAATATTTTTTATTTTGTAGGAATGTATTAAAGAGTATATTCAGTTCTAGAGAATCTTTTTTATTAGAGAATACAACTTTAGTATATATAAAATGTTAGCAAGTATGTTACCAAATGAAAAGCTAGCCCATCTGATATATGTTGTTTTTGTTAGCCTTGAGGTAAAGCACTCGAGTCCTAACAATGTTTTGGGAAATTTTTGAAGTTCGATCATCATTGACCAACCAAAAAATCGAAAATCAGGGAAAATTCCAAAATATCGGGAAGATGAATAAAAATCAACAAAATAGATATTTCCATTTGAAATATCTATCAGTCCCCAACAAGTAATAACAATAAACACATAGCAATAACAGTTCCAAAAGAAGTAATAAAAATTATCACAAATATCAAGTGTGTAAATTTTCATTTCCATTCTTTAGGAGGAAAAGGGATCGTGGCTAGAAGGAGAGCAAATATCCTAAGTCCAAGCCCCCTACATAGGTCATGTGAGCAAACATATCCCTCTACATTAAAACAATAATCTGTAATAAACAGATCATTTCCCACATGAATTATATCCATTGAACCCGTGTTTGATTTCTACTGATACTAACATGCCGAACACTGAAAACAATCAGAAAATGAAGCTGAGTTTTAGTGCATGTGGATATGTTTATACAGACTCTTGCTTTTGGTTTGAGAAAGAAAAATCTGAAAGGAAATTGGAGAAGTATCCCAGTGAAAATAGAAAATCAACTGGATGAAGAACTATTTCCAAACAAAAAAGGAAGCCAAAACCTAATAAAAAACCAGCATCACCTGTGTCCTAGACTCCTAGTTGAAATCAGCATCCTTAGATATCTCTATGAGGGAATATGCTGAAATATATATATATATATATTCCATTTTTCCTCTTGTTCTTCAAGAAAATATAGGTCTAAAATTTTTTCATGAATTATTACTAAAAAACTAAATAACAACATAAAAATAACTTAATGTGGATAAAAAATTAATCTAAAATAAATCCACAAAATTCCAAAATCAAAACCAAAATTCTACCATGTGCAACCAATATTTTTATCTCATGATTCATCTAATTCTCAGCAAAATTCAATTTCATGAATTTTTGTAGATTCCTCATTAAAACTGAAAATAAGCAACACTAAAAATCATAAAACTTAGATTATAAATAAATTTACAAGTAGTTTTCAAAATTCAACCTCTTACCCTACAACAAACCAAAATAAACTAATAGTCATCAATTCCAATGGAATTTTTTTGAATTAGCAAAAAATAATTTACACTCTTCTAAACATCCACTAGAATCAGTAATTTTAATTAATTTTAAAAAATAAAAAGTTAAAATTTGATACTCTTTCCCTAATAAAAATCTGAAAATAAATTAATTAATTCAACAATATAACACATATTTCAATCATAAATCCATAACTCTGAAAAAACATCACATAAAAACAAGCATTACTTAGAAAATTTCAAACATTTTCTTAACAACCAAGCATAATTAAAAATCCTAATTATTATTCAAATATCAATTCCTACTAATTACATAATTAATCATTATAAGTTTTTTATTATGGTAATAAATTCTTATATATTTTGAGATATTTAGAACTACATTAAATTATTATTTTTTAAAAATTATTGTTTTCAAGTTAAAATAAGAAATAACAATTAATTTTATAGATGTTTTTAATTTGTAAAAATAAATAGATTTTAACACTTAAAAATACTCAGACGTTAATAAAGAGTTAAAAACAAACAATTTAACACTTAACAGCATTTAGATTCTAATAAAAAACAAACAACCTAAACGCTCACCTAACACTTAATGACATTCAACTTTATTCAGATTTTCTACCACAAAGAAAAAGACAAACACTGCCTACATATACAACACACACAGCAATATAAAAATACTAAGTTGAAATCTAAGTAAGAAGCTTATGATTATTATTTTCCTTTTTCAGTGTGTTGGGGTAGGGGCACCCCAAGCATCAGAACTTCTTCCAGATTATTTTGTATAAAATATCTTTTATGATAAGTAATCAACCAAAACTTCCATCTTTTAATGCCTTGCAAAAAAAATCAAGACTTTTCACTAAGAAAAGTAGGCTTACCTCATCTGGGTCAAAGGGCTCAGACAGAAGATTTTCAGCAGCTGATATAACCTCATCTGGATAATCAACCCGGATGTTGAACTTTAACAGATCGAGATTGACATGTACAGGAAAATACCCAACATCTATGAGGAGATTTAATGCTGAAGATGCTGTTTTGACCAGTCCCATTGCCCTAAGAATCTGATAAGAAGAAAATATATATTATATAGAAAGTAACAAACTGATTAAGCAGTTGGACACACACACAAGGATCATGCAACTATCATCATAAGGTCATTTCTCCACCCCACCCAAAACCCCAAAAAGGAAAAGAAAGCCTTCTAGATCAATTTGTCAAAAACTGATTTCTAACAGCCCCCAGTTTAGGTTAGAATTATATCCAACACCAAAAAAAACGTTAGTCAAGTTGGATTCGACAACTTACCATCCCAGCTGTTTTCTTTTGGTCATCATTTGTGCATGCATCAATGGCATAAGCTTCAAGTGACTCAATTTTATGCTGGATTTTCTCTTCTGCCTTCCAGGAAGACTTGGGGGGTTTAGCATGTGAAGGCATCAACTTTGCAGATTTCAGTAACTGTACAAACTCCTGAAGTTCCCTTTCTGCAGCCTCCTTTGCAAGCTTCCTGCGTAGAAGTTCTTCTACCTAAGTTTTCCAAGCAAATGGAATTCCAACTTAAATATCATTAAAAGAAAGAAATGAAGTTTACCAAACAAAATTGCATAAACAGTATCATCTCATACCTAAAGAAATAAAAACAGGATATACTTTAAAGAATCACTAATGTTTTTCTATAAGCAATAAAGCAGCATTAACTTGATATAAAAAACAGTATAGACATTAAAGAATCACTAATGTTTTTCTTTAGCAGTAAATGATCATTAACTTGATACAGAAACAAAAACAAAAACAAGACAAGTGGCATATTTAAAGCATCACAAGCTTTTTTCTGATAAACAATAAAGTATCACTAAGAAGATCCCACCACATACTGAGCAAGTTAGTCAGAACTCAGAATTGAATAACTAATACTTTATTTTCTGCGAAAAATAAGTGAGTGTTTTAAAAATCTCAACCTGATAAGTATATTCTTAATTATGTTTAAACCTTACTTTGAATGGTTTTTAACATTTCAGATATTTTTCAAAACCTGAACCAATTCTAACACAGCCAAACCCTCACCCATCTATAGAAACATGGCCTGATCTTTTCAAACTAAAACAATCTTGATGGAAGAAGTGTTCCAAATCTGCCAGCAAAATAATAACACACAGCTAAAATCCAGTATGGTCAACCCAGTGGTATAAGGAATTGAAATTTTTTTACTTTAAACCCCAACTTAACAAGGCCCAACATTTTTCTTTTGACTGCTCTGAATGACCACCATAAGACAGCCTCAATTCTTCATTATACGAAGCATGATTATATATTATTCTTTATGGACTAGGCAGCCTCAAGGGCACGCTTAAGATTCCAGCTTCCCCTTATTTTATTGATCATATACACTGGAAGCTATTATAAAAATCATCTGTTAAAATAAAAGATCTTAGCCAGGGAAGTCTTTGGCATCTTTGGAACAACAACCATTCTTCGTAGAAAAACAAAGTTGTTCAACTAACCTACCTTCTGAATTACCATCATACCATTACAATCCACATATTCTAAAAATTCCTGTATATCTTAATGCTATAAACACCATCTAAATAGAACACCAAATCACCTAGCATATGAAACAAGACCATACTCCTTCTCAGGGAAAATCTGAGCATCTAGACTAACAGATTCACAGTATTAGTCCATTGCTCCAACGAACTCAAGATAATGGTGAAGAAACCAAATAATCTACTTTCTTGCTCAACAAAGTCAGCACCATAGATATTCATATCATTAGTTATATGTTTCTACCACAAACCTGCACAGTAGATCGAGGCCCATAAACAGAACGGCAACCTTTCGTCTCCAACACTGTGAAGTAAATTTCATCTTTTGAGAGCAAGAGATGGGCACAATAGCTCTCAAGAGGTTCCGCACAACCAAAAATCATCTGCAGAATTAGCTAAGCTTGTTATAGAATCAATGAGGCAAAAAGCATGACACTTGGAGAGAATAGTACCTCTGCTAATTCTTCTGCAGTTACTGACTTGTTCGTTTCGAGAAGCTCGTTCCAAGCAAACTCAAGCAGTGTTGGGTCCTACACCAAATTCAAAAATCACTGACTTTGAGAAACTACCAAACATAAAAACCAAACACTTGTCACTATACATTATTCAAGTAAGAAGAACTAACCAAGTTATCTTGAGCTTTCTGTATAAAGTTGGAAATCTCTGTCTGGTCAAAATTATCAATACCCGGAACAATATAAGTAACTTGTTGTGGTTTAATGGAGGATGTGACTCCATTCTGAATCAGGAAAACCAAGAGAACAGTCAAGAGCAGACAAAACTTGCAAAATCTTAACCCCTCTTTGTTCATAAGAAATAAATTTATCAAACCATAAAATAAGGGAAAATACAAGGACGAGATGTCCTGCAAACCTAAAAAGCAAGAACACAAATTCTTAAGCATTGCAGGAATAAAAAATGCGAGTTCCAACACCTAGTGACCTATTCAACATGCCACATTAGTTGTTTCTACTAGAACCTGATCGAACACCATCCAGTTCTTTTTGCCATCAGCTTTCTGAGCGACTGCCAGCAATACCCTTTCAGAATCTTTCCTGAACTCCAGAAGCAAACCTTTTTGTAGTACTTGATTTTTCAGCTTATCTTCAAGAAGCTGTCCACTGCTAGTTAATCCCATTCTGAAAAGTAAAATTAGTTACATTAAAAACTAAACCCAAAAATTGACAAAATAATTCTTAGAATTATGATCTTCTGGTGAATGCTTAGACATCAAACTTGGAAAATTAGTTTGATATGTAGGATCCTATCCCCAATTAGAGTCCATCTACTCCCCCCATCCTCTCTCTGTTTGACCATGTTTTAATGGTTTTTTGGGAAATTAGCTACAATGGCAAATCAGTGATAGGAGGAGGTTTTCAAACAAGTATTGGTATCAGCAACTATATCAGTATGCCTGTGTATGATCTGGTCAGCAATACACAATGGTATCAGCTAACATACTATGAAACTCAATGCCTAAAAAAATAAAAAACAAATAAACATTTAAACATGAATTGAAATAATCAAGTTGCAAAATGTACTGTTTACATTTTCTCCATAAAGTCCTACTACAAATCTCTGTGCAAAAAAGTTGCTTTGTGTTTTCCAGCAAAAGAATTTTGGGCTCCTGAGCTGTCCTCCAGGTTAATTTGTTAGTTTTGGAGGTGATATGGGAGAAAGTTCTCATGATTGATCATCTAATTACAAAAGCTTGGACTAGTGTAAATGGGTGTTTTCATTGTAAGCAAGCAAGAAGATATGGGCCAAACATATTCTCAAACAAATTGTGAGGAGGCATCCAATATATGGTTTTTAGCAGTTTCTTTTCTTGGGATAGCTTGGGATCTTCCTAAAGAGGTTAGAGACATTTAGTTTAGATGGCAAGAGAGTTTTGTGGGTTAAATGAGAAAGGTAGTTTGGAAGATGACCCTCTTATGCTTGTTTAAGACTATTTGCAAGGAGAGAGGTAAAAAGTTCTTTTAGGGGTCAGACTGTACGATATTGGCAGTGAAAGATCTATTCTTGGGGGATCCTAATCACTCCTTGCTGGATTTTGTTGAGAGTCTGTGTATCAGGTAGGCAAGGGTGGGATTGTTTAGCTCTTTCTTGTTTTCCTGTTGGCCTTGATGTGCCTTATATACTTCCTGTGCACTAGGGTTGTGGCCCATTTTTGTTAGAAACTTCTATTCTATGTATCAAAAATATATATATGTGCAATATGATGAAAAATCCACAGGTATGATACTTCTGGTTCCATTGGCTCAAGTGGTAAAGGGTTGTAGGGTTTGTGGGAGGTTCTAGGTTCAAATCCCAATGGGGACAAAAATGTACCTATAAAAAAAGGCCTTTTGGTTCCATGAAATTCAAATAAGATTCAGATATTATATATCTGATAGTATGCCAAAAGCATCCACCACCAGTATAAGAAATCACAAATTTGCTTTCTCCTTCACTATTAATTGATAGTATGTTCATTAAAATCAACTTGCATATATATTTCAAGAGAATAATAGCAAGAAAATAATTAATGTTTTCATAAAGAGATTAGAATCAAATAATTATTGGATTCAGAAAATCAATCATATCTCCATGTGCTACTTTGTCAAAACTTTTCATGGATTTATGTATCAACTAATGGTAGGGCTATTATAGTCAATATATGTGTAGGGGTATCATATTTATGCCAATTGATGCATCATGCTTACCAATGTATATCAGTAGTACATCACTGACTGATAACTGAACCATGGTGGTTTCTCTTGATAACAGAAAAAGAGGAATTCTCCCTCAAACTTGGGCTTATTGAGCTGTGGAAAATAGAGAAGAAGAATAAGGTTTATCCACTCATTCCATCTCACTACTTTTAAAGGAATTTAGTACTTCAGGTCACTCTATCTCACTACTTTTAAAGGAATTTAGTACTTCACGTGGAAGGCATTTTATTTACACATTTGTGAAAGTTATGCTATTGGGAGCAAATTGTACTTGGGCTCTTCTAATAGTATTAGAACCTCAAGGAAGGTGAAAATATAAAGGAGTATCACAGCTATCTTGTGTTGACTAATGGACTTTGTTGATGTCTCTTAAATTTTCACCTTCCAAAGAAAAATTTTCTGCATAAACTGGTAAGTGTTATGGTAGCTTTTCTCATGGTTTAGCTGTGGGGCATTTATGTTGTTTATTTCTTTTAAGTTTTATTGTTCTCATGACAGATTCATGTTGTTTATTTCCTTTCACTGAGTTCTATCCTTCTTGGAGATTTGTGTTGTTTATTTCTCAGTTTTATCCATGTCCCAAGTTATTCAAGACCTTTACTTTTCTGAGATTATCAATTGGATTGCTGCATACATGATACATGATGGTATAGGATGTAGGCAAATGCACAGACACGAAGATGCCAAGGCAAAACAAAGGCCCAAATGATAAAAATTTCAGTTTCTTTCTTCTTTTTTTTAGATTTTTCTAATAGCAATAGTGTATTTTTTTCTGAGTGTTGCGTCTTCTTCTTTCTTTAGTGTCTCTTGTACGACTTGTCTACGTAGGATGGTGCGCCCCTTTTGTTAGGCGGTTTATATATACGAATTTCTGTTTGCCAATCAAAGAAAATAGTATACACTAATTTCTACGAAAGAAGCATTAAAGATGACAAAACCTACTTGGTGGAAGCATAAATTCTCTTTCGTTTGCGTGAGGCGTGGAGCTCCTCCATAACGCTTTCGACGAGACTGTAAACGGAACAGCTTTGGACACCGCCATGACTGAGAAAAACTCGATCGGTGCGACATATCGGAAAATGAAGCCCTAAATTGGGGTAACTCTTACACTGAAAGGCCCCGAAATGGTGTAGACGACATCGGAAGGGATAGAGAGGAGGGGACGAAGTAGAGCGAAAGATGGAGCAGGTATTTACGGCTCGAACCGCCATCGCCATCTACAAGAGGACGTGAAGGAAAGTTGCAGACCTCATGCAGTGAGAAGAAACCCTAAAATGATGTTGATTGAGAGTGAAGAGTATGGAAGATAGGAGAAAACTGATATGATGATTTGAGGCAGTGCGGGAGGAAGATTGTGGCACTGTGGCTCAGAGTTACCCAAAATGCCTCCATCGGTGTGACGTGGATTCCCAGCCCAGCAAATCAAAAAAAAATTCGGATGAGGCGCCCCGCCCCGCATTTACTGAAATATTTGTGTTTATATTTGATCGAACTTCCGAAGGTAAGGAAAAAAATTAAAACTGCCATCTTCTTTTTGGTGTGATTTAAAAAAATAAATAAAAATGTTTTAAAAAATCAAAAAATTACTTTTAAAAATGTATGGTATTATTCTATAGTTGTTTTTTGAAAATATTTTATTAATAAGGTGGGTATTCTTTCTAATGAGGATGAACTATATTTTCTTTGTACCAATAATAAATTAATTATTCAATTGCTAAAATTTTACAAATTACAAAATCTCTCTCGCCCTTTTTAAAAATAAAAGAACCTTGATTTTAAAATTAGAAACAATATGTTTCTTTTAAACATGCTTTAATATTTTGTACCAAATAAAATGCTGCCCAATAACACTGCTAGACCCACCACCCAATCCCAGTTTTCACACGAGCCTCATAGACCAATAGGTTCACAAACAGGGTCAGTTTAAAGTAGGATGATTGAAAGTAGTTTTCTCATGAATGTTCATCTGTGTTTTAAGGCACAAATATATTCTCAAATTCCCAAATAGACCCAGAAAAATGTCTATTAAGTAGATCCCAAAGTGGAGATGCATATCAAATAAATATTGTTTCCATGGTCAATTTACAGAATATTTTTTCACAAACCGTGTAGATTGAAAGGCAACAATATAACAACATTGTAAAATGTTCCACACTGATGAAGCCGTATGATCCTAGCAGTCCATACCATCTTCCATCTGTCTCTCGTCCAAATCAATTACAGAGCTGAGAACATAGCCCCTGGATCTGGGAACTGGTTGGATCTGCCAATAGATATATACTGGACTTACCATTGCTCGAGCATGTCAGGTTGAGTTGGTTGCCTATCTGGTTGGACTGCAACAGGGCAATCAGTTCATGCACATTAAATTCATGGATGTAACACCATATATAATACATGTCAAAGATGCATTGGTTAAAAGCCTAAAAACATGTTCAATAAATGAATAAATCTTGATTATTGGTAATGTCGATCCATTCAACAATGAATTGAACTCATGGAACTTTTCCTATCTGATTAAAGTCCAAAAAGAGCCTCAGCTAAACACATGCTTCTACTCCCTTGATTATGCGATGCCCTGTCTTCTAGCCGGCAAGTATTGCATATTTTTTCTTTAGCTAATATAGTGCAGGATGGTTTGGATGGTCAAACCATTCAATCATAAGCAAATTTCTTACTTGGTCAACAGGCTATCCAGGTTTAAAAATATCGGTTTAGCTTTGAAAGGAGGGGACTAACATCTTGACATGTACATGAAGGAAAAAAGGAAGTGTCAGCATTAGTTACCAGACAGTATGCAGGCTCTGTCTTGCAGCTCCATTTTGAAGTAGGGACGCAGGACAAATAATGGCACCAAGAACAGCGATCATTTGCATCAACCCCTCGCAGGAGCATAACCAGACCTAGGGTAAGCCTGTAAAATTAGATTAGCTCAAATCAAACAGCATCCACATTCAATTGTGCTAAATACATGATTGAAGCTCATGATTTAAAGGAAAAACAAAGAAAAATGATAATCCAGATGCAAATTTGCTGATCATGATCCTACATTTTACATGCTATAGATATCCAGTATTTATCTCTTGGTGCAATGGCGAAGCTTCAAAAGCATCTATATTACTTCATCAGTGGGATTTGATCATATTCTCTGCATTTGAGTGACATATTTGGTCAAAACAACCTCAGTCCATTCAGGAAGCCATTGTACACAAATAGGAACCAACTCTCTACCAGTGTTTCCAGGCAGAATAAAAAAAGGAGAGTCTATTGTTCCACCATTTGAACGTAAACATGATTTGAGCAAGACTTGGACAGGAAAGCAGCAGAGATCAAAGCTTCAAAAGAGTCGCAGATCTTGCCAAATGGAGAAAACAGGAAACCATCTAGAGGTAAAAGTGGCTACTGGAGGATCTTAGTTACCATGATCAAGTAAACAAGGGCATGGGCATTTCATTTGTATGAGCTTGTGGAATTGTGTGAAGAAAATTACTTTTGGTTTCTCGTGCCACTTTTAGTCAGTTTTCAGTCATCAATTTCAGTACTGTTTTAAATTTGGTTTTTTTCTGAAGTGGTATCTATTATCTAATCAGAGAAAGGGGGTCAGATTGCACAAAAACAGATTTCAGAGGCTCACCCAATGATTAGAAGGATCACAGAAGCCACCCATAGTATGCATTGATATGTCTTGAATTTAGGTTTGGGTGAAGTTGAATGCTCGGGAGAAGCATATATTTGGCTAACCCAACCAAACTGGGGCCGGATTAGAAACACAAATCCAAGAAGAAAACCTGACAGAAATCCTCCAATATGAGCAAAGTTGTCCACATGTGGAAGGATTCCCACTGCTAAGTTGATTGCAATGATGATCACGAGGGTCAAGAATGCTGCCAGCTGAACACACTCAATAAATTGTAAGATAAACGGGTTCAAAAATAAAACTAGCTAGAGATTCACGATTAAGTCATCTGAGAACCACTCATAAGTACCTTATTAGCATATATTGACCAATTAGTAATGAGCTCAGAAAGCATGCCTCCAAGTAATCCAAAGAGTGCACCGGAGGCACCAACAGAGATGTTCTCCTGGATGAAAAGGCCTGACAACAGACTACCACCAAATCCAGAGATGACATAGAGCAATCCAACCTTTACTGTAAGACAACCACACAAAAATTGGGAAGGGATTATAAGCTAAAACAACTCAAATATCAGCAGAAACAAATAATGAAGCCTTTGTATGTGCAAACAGATTTCCAACCAAAATAAATAATAGTTCTTAAATATCATCCTGGACCCATCAAGCATGACATAAAGGAAACTTAGGGCAACTGCAATGAATCCAACTGTTTCAAATGATTTCAAGATTTTTCAGTCTGTGACCTTGAAACTCGTATTGGAATTGAACAAGATCTGAAAATTTGATACAAGCATCAATTCAATACGACAAAGAAGAACCGTAGAAAAACTTAAAACACCCCCAATGAGGGGAATCAAAATGAAACCATCTGAACTCCAATTAAGCCCATGAAGTATTTAGCTCTCAAGAAAAGAAAAGAATACAGGTTTGATTTTACAAAAAAAACAAAAAACAGAAAGAAGTAAAAGAATTAAGGCATATTGATAATGAGATTTTGTTCATCCTCCACCATACACTTTCATAAAGCCACATCAATTCCAGAGGATAGCTCCCATTACTTCTGCAGCATCATGATGCCGGTCCAGTTATTGCATTTTTTTTTTTCTAATGTTCTTGCATTATGCCAGGGGTCTTTGGGAGGTAATCACTAAAAATGTTTGGATGCACATTTCAATCTTTTGAACATGAGATCCATAGCCTCCATTAAGAACATTCGATGCTAATGCTTAAAATCAGGAGTAGATTTTCAGAATGTGTTGAGATCAATACTCAAATTGATGATAGTATGAGTTTTGAATACATACCAAAACCAAATTCTTGCTCAAGCCGAATCCCAATAACCAAAAGACTCAACATATTGGCCAGTAAATGGAAAACTCCACCATGTAACCAAATGCAAGTGATAAGGCGCCATCCCTGGTGTCTGTCAACCACTCTACTTACGTCTAGGGCGCCCATCTTCTGTAGCCTAAAGAAATCGCATTTTCTCAGATAAATACAACCAGTCCGTATCAATATTCACTGTCTATGGAAAAGGAAAATCGCAGGTCACAGGCTCACAGCTTAATTGATTAAGTGACACAGAATTTCAAATTAATCCTAATTTTAGTGTCAAAGACTCCATCAGCTAAATCCCATTTAATTAGGATTGCCCATCAAAAATTAAAAGGTGTGAATATCTCGTTCGAGTTTCTGCCCCTTTCATTTCCCTAATTTTTCCCAGAAACCAAACAGAGGGTAATAATTAAAAGAGCCCAGAAGACCATACTGAAGCATTTAGAGAAGGAAAAAAATAAAATCAGATTAAATCTAAACAAGTCAACAAAACTCACGTCGATGATGAAGGCCCAAGAAGAGGGTTCTCCTTAAACGGTTGAAAGGAGAACCTGCCCAAGAAATCGGCAATGCAGGAAATGGAGTTCTTGGGACAATTGTTGACGTACATGGTGATTCCAAACATAATAATATTGGCCACAACAAATGAAGGTATCAACCATGGAACCCATTTCTTGAAATGCTTGATTTCTCTGTAGACCACCGGCACCGGCCCTGGACTCGGAGATGGCAATAGTGGAGGTGTGTCAACTTCAACCGGGTGGATCACATTACTGCCCCGCTTTGAAAGAACCCGAATTTCAATGCTTGATGAAGGATCTCTCGCCATTGCAAACAACTTGCAGAAGTTGGGATTAATGGGATTCAAGGTTTATACAAATCATAGGTATCAGACAAAGTCAAAACATTTTACCAGCTCAGTAGGCGGATGACGGCTGCCTATCGCCAGACGTTACTTTTCCTTGTTTTTTGCCTTGGTTTTTTTCATGTGGGCCAAATGATGACGGCGGGACGGTCAGTTTGGTGGCCCTCCGTCGCTGAATACGGTTAAGGTTAGGTTAAGCTGACAAGCTCTTCCATGTCTTAATTGTGAAATTTTTATTAACAGTTTAAAATACTCCAAGTATGGATTAGTTGATCTGATCAATCCAATTCATTCACATATTAGAAAAATGTAAAAGAAAAAAACATAAGGGTTGAATTTTTCATAGCCATGGCCCTATTTCTTAGATTTCACGACGCAAATCCTATAGACTTTGGCCACCTGCCCACATGGGAAAATTATAATAAGGAGAATCTCAATTCAAAGGCACATGCCCAGCAGATTAAGTCAAAGTTCGCACGCTCATTACTCATGGGTTCAATCAGGATTGGCCATGCCTTCAGTGGAGCAAGGGAAAAGGGTAGAATTTAAGTCACATTTATCTTACCCGACCAACAAAAAAATGCTTCCGGAGTGACGAGGAAGAGGGGCACACCCGCAGCCTCGGCTTGTGGCCCTTTTAGTGGTAAGTAATAATTGTTGCTTGTTAGGGAATGAAACCCAGACTCCAGAGTAGAGCGACAGGCAAACCACATCGTTGACTTCGGCATGCTCAATGGCCCACCATGCTAGTATGCTACAAAAGAGAAAGACAGTTGTTAAACGCCCTATCTAAAAAATTTATGGACCATTTTTTAAAATTTGAAAAACTACTTGTAAGGTGAAACATCGCTTATAATGATTTCCAAACAAATTTTTGATAGATAATTCTTCCACAAGCATTTACAAATAAATCATTTTTATTATAAATACTTCAAGTAAAATTTTTATTAACGTACTCTTAATAAAATCATTAATCTCATTAAATAATAAATTAATAAATTATTAATTAAAATATTAATTTTAATTAATTTTAGGAGTTGTTTGATTGCTCAAATATAACATATGATAGGATAACATATCTCATATTTGTAGGATAATGTCATTGGATAAGTGAAGCTCGTATATTCAATAACATAATATAATTTTTTTTATTTATAAATTTAAAATATTTCAATAATAAATATGTTAATAAATCAAAATATATATTTATTAAATTTTGAATTATTGAACAATTTCTAAATCATAGTAAACATAAGATAAGTTTTATATCTTTTAATAGCAAATATTGTAATACAATGTATTTTTTATTTTAAATAGGTACAAAAAAAATAATATGTATTTCATTTTTTTTATTTTACAAATTAAATAAAAATATGACATAAACATGTCCCATTATAACATATTTTATTATATATAATATCTTAAGATATTATATTTATTGAATATGATATCCAATAATATCATTTATTATTAGAAATTATATTATCGAATATTAATAAGAAATGATATCCTTGAATATTAATACTATGATATCATAAAATACAGATATCGGATTTTGATCTCAACCACCAAGGATAGCCGAAGAGTATTATTTTATAAAAGTTTTATTATACCCATACACCAATAATTATTCATCTTAAAAGTTGTTAATATTGCACCTTTTAAACACCATTAGTATGATATTCTACCTAAGGATGCCTCGAGGATTTATAACGGTTCCAATAAATTTGTTTCAAAGTTAAAATATTTAATAAATTTAAAAATCAAAAGACATAATTTTTTTTTTCAAATCTAAAACTTGTAATAAATAAAAATTTAAAAAATAAATTTAAAATTATTTAAATTATAAATTTTAAGTATTATATGTATATATATAACTCCTATAATGACTTGCGAAACCACTCATATAAATCAAGTTTCATGATACTATGAATCAAATAGAATCTCATAGTTAGTAATTCTTTTTTATTATTCATAAGTGTAAAGACTCCTCTCCCTGATGACACGTGGCGCGCCTTGCTATCCAGAGCGACTCCATCCGGACTCCCCAAAGAGGGACACGTGGCGCGCTCCCCTATCCGGACTTCCTCAGGGAGAAGCACACGACCCTCACAAACATCACATCCGGACGATAGCATATCCTATCCGAATATGTTGTCTGGATCGTTGACTAAAGTGAGCAAGTCTTACTACGTCGTTCCGACAGCCTGCCACAACCCACATTCTGCCACCTACAAAGCGAAAGGACAGAAATAATGACAAGTCACCTCCCACGATCTTTGACAGCCGCCCGTAGGGTGATGATGGCCCTGCCACCACCTAGAGGCATTATGACGAGCCAAAAAGTCTCCCTACCATTAAAGAGGAAGGCAGAGTTTCTAATAGTATATATAAGGACCTTCACACAATGAGGAAGGTAAGCTTGCTATACCTAGAAAAAGGCCAACTGCTTAATCTCTTTAACCATGGCTAACAAAACCATCGGAGGGTGTGTCCGGACACCTTGTCCGGACATCTTTTACAGGGACAACTAAACCAGAACTCAATCTTGATTGAAAACGTGCGTCCACTTGGCAGCTATGTGGATCATCAGGACGCAAGGCCTCAACAATAAGGACTTGCAATTTTGAAGTGTGTGCATATATAATGTGAATATGACATGTCACACATGAAGTTTCTAACATTGTACAACATGTAGTATAGTTTATTTTAGCTATATAAACAATACAGACAATAGTTGTATGCGATGAAGCTACATGTGATATATTTCTTTTAACTATATAAACAACACAAACAATATCAACGTGGGATGAAGTGAGTGGTTCCCATCCATCCTCACCGCTCGACGCATTCACACCTCCTCACTATATGACACATGCACACCCATCACACCGCCACAATTGTTTACCTTTTGTTTTTTGAAATTTTCCACATTTACAAACATTTTTTCAAACCCAAATCACTTCTCGTAGTTTAATAAGATGATTAAAGTGTAGGCATACCAAATACTTTGTAAAACATGTATAAAAACCCTTCAAAAATAATTCAAAATTTACGTATTATGGATTTAAAAATATTATATAAGATGATCAAAGTATCTATATTATTAAAAAGTACAACCTTGATGATAAAAAATAGTAGTTTTAACCCAAAAATATTTGTCATTTTAGTTATTTTTAGATACTCGTATAAATATATGTATCAAAACATGTTTTTTTTTCAATTGCTTTTATGGCTTTTTCTATTTGAGAAAAATATATATATATATAATTTATAAAAATAAATATGAAGGGAAAGGGAAAAATAAAAAAAGTGACAATCGTATTATCCACAAACTCCCTATTCACCGAACCCGTTGCATTTTGAGTAATTCGAAGGATTAAAATTGGAAATATTATTTTGGAATGGAAAAAAATGTTTTTAATTGAACTTTTGGAGAATTAAAGTCACAAGTGACTTTTTTAAATATTGTCAAATGGACTTTTAATTGAAATGAAAGTTTGAGAAACCCTTGAAATGTAAATAATGTTTTTTTTTCGAAGTTTTCTTAATAAAAATGTTTTATTTTAAAAGTTTTTTATAAGGTTGAAATTGTTTGTTGTTTATAAGGTTAAGTACTTATGTACAATATGAGATATCACAAATATCCTCTATAGAAACACAATATCCTTGTTGTGTCTCATAGGATTGTGAGGTCAAATAGATAAATATTCCTTACAAGACAAAACAAGCCTATTTTGATATTATTTGTAATGATTTGTATTCAATCGTGTAGGTATTACCTACTTTTAGACCAAATGAACAAATGAAAATTGAGCTTTTAGAGAAAGAAAATCAAAAAACCTTTTAAAAGCTATCATAAAATAGGTTTAGATTGATAGTTATCTAATGTTGATGTTCTATATTTTGTTCTAATTTTCAAGAAACTATCCAATGAAAAAATGTTAGAAAAATTATTTTATATGTTTGATTTTATTATGAAACACATAAAAAAAAAAAAACAATTATAAGTAGTTAAAAATTTATATATTTTTATTCAATAGTTAAAATAAATAAAATATATTTAAAGTAATATATAAAAATTATTTTTTTAAAACCTATTTTTCTTTACATTTTCTTTTTTCTATTTTTTATTCTTTCTCCGCAATTTTTTTATAACCAAACATAATATTAAAAAAAATCATTAGACTTATAAAATATTTCTAATTTATATAAAGTTTTTTTAAAAATGATTTTATAAAATATTTCTAATTTTTCTAATTTTTAATTTTTAAAATAAAAATAAATAAATATTAAAAAATTAAAGGGATAACGATTAAAAAGGATAAAATTCTTTCAATATTGCAAAACTAACCCCCCACTTTTAATAGCCTAAAAAATTACCTAACTCGAACACAAATACCCTTCAACTATTTCAGTCCCCTTTTCCTTCTTATTCTAATTTTATTTCACTCTCTTCATATTTTTTTATTCTTTCTTTTATCACAAATACTCGTATATCTTCCTCGTCAAGCCAAACCATTACTTGACACTTGAGACCACCACCAGATTCTTTCTAGGCCATATAGAACATAGCATGGGGTTCATCACTTCTCTCTTGATTTCCAATTTGGTACAATGCACTTCTTCTTTTCTTGTTAAGTCTTTTTCCTTTTTTTATTTCATTAGATTCACTTTGTTTGCTAAGAAACCATACGTCTTCTCTTTTTTTGGCGTTCAAATCAAATTAAAAAATGCAACACCTAGAGTTGATTTTATGTTCTTTTCCTTAGTTTTTTGGGCAACCAAACAAAGCGTTGATGTTGCAATAGTAGAAGATGGGGCCAAATTGTCATTATATGTGCCAAGAAACAAGGAGATCTTGAGTTTTTCCTCTTGTGTCAATATTAGAAACTTCTCATGTTGTTTTGGTGAAAATGAGGTTCAAGTAGTTGATTTTGCTTTTTCAAGTATCTCTAGGAATACTACTCAAAATTTGGTCGCATGCGTTTGTTCATGTAAATTAAGAGCCAAATCTTACTTGATCATAATAACATGAAGCAAAATCTTGGTGAGTCTGTGCTTTAATATTGAAATCGATGATTGAATGGATTAGTGTCTCTGTAAATTTGATATAAAGCCATTGTTGTTCACTAACAGAAAAAAGTATGAGAGTTTTGAGATTCCATTAAAGTCTACATATATTGGGGCCTATCTTTGGCAAAATTCAAATATGGGCATGAGTCATCAGAAGGCTTTTACTTAGCAATAGTGCTTAATGGAGAAATGGTTCTACTTCTCAGGGATATGAGGAAATAAGCATTTAAAAAAAGACTAATGTCACCTTTGGTTTTTACAATGTCATATTCATTACAAAGAAAATACACATTTTTGGAAAAAAAAAAGTTGCATGACACTAAGGCTCAATTTCAGGACAATGGCCAAAATCATAATCTATCAATTGAGTATGACACAATCGGTGTAGACAACCTCTTTCTCGCCATCCGCATAGATAGTAAGATGGTAATACAGGTGAAGCACTTCCGATGGAAGTTTTTGGGAAATCAAACCATTTTGATTGATAGGCTCCTGGTATAAGTTTTATGAGATGTCCATAATTGGTCGTTTGGTCTAACTATTGGAATGCAATTTTCATATTCCAAACCTGTTCCTCAACTGATAAATTGTTTGACATTTTGTTATCGATTTTAATTTTTTGTAATAATGAATCTCATGGTCTTGGTTATTTATTCATGCATGTTAATTGTATTCTTTGTGGCAAGATGGATTAAACATGATGGGAAATTGAACCAATTTAAATTACCAAAGAATGACATTTTTATTAATTATGCTAATGTAGTTGGACATTGTGATATATATAGTTAGACATGTTGACATATGTAGTTAACTTGGACAATTTGATATATGTCAATATAAATTTAAATGTAGCTTCATGATTGTAGATTTCTAATTGAATGACAAGGTTATTACAAAGTTATTAATAATATTACTATGGACTTTCTAGGCAACATTATTTGTGGACACACTTGAAAGAAGTTGTGTCTATTTTAAATTTATCAAACTTAATATGGATTTAACAGGTATCAAGTTGATTTTGTATAAAATTATTGGAAGTTATGTCCACGACCGACAATTTAAACTTAACTTAATTTTCATCAAGTAATTTTGTGCACAAACTCGAAGGTAATTAAGTTTATACTATTTACAAAATACTTGAATGTAACTACCATCTAATTAACTATGAACAAACTTAAAAATTGTTAAGTCTAAGTCTATTATAGAGTATCATATTTAATTTGGACTTAACAATTATCAAGTTGATTTTATATAGACTTATACGAAGTTATGTATGCAATTAACATTTTAATTTGAACTTAATTATTGTCAAGTTGTTTTGTGTACAAATTTGAAAATAGTTAAGTTCATAGTCTTCACAGAACACCTAAACATAATTACTATTGAGTTAACTGTGAACAAACTTGAAATATGTTAAATTCAAGTTTATTACACAGTTATCATATTGAATCTTAACTTAATAGGTATCAAGTTCATTTTGTATAAATGCATTGGTATCGAGTTTATTTGAACGTTTCCTTCTTTTAACTAATTTTTTCATAGCTGTAAATGATATTAAAAAATTAAAACAATTTCAAACTTATTTAAATATTTATTACATATCGTTAAAGGTTTGAAAATATTCAATAAATAAGAAAATAAAAGAAAAATATATGAAAAAAATAAACATATACTATTTATCCAATTATAACTTTAAACACTTTAAATTGAAAATTTTTGAAGAGAATCTATGTAAAATTTGAAAAAAAACATGCTAAAAAAAAAGAAAAATTGGACTAATCAAAGAAATTGGGTTGAAATAATAGTTGAAGGAAAAATGTGTTAAAAAAAGTACACTTTTTAATTTAAATTTGAAAGAATCGATCTCCTTTGAATTTTATATTAAACTTTTGATATATGAGTCAAAGTACTAATCCAAGGAAATATAATATTAAAAAAATAAAGAAAGCCCTGAAACAACTTGTAGCATGGATCTAGCTCTTTGTAATATTTTGAATCATTCATGAACATCACGACAAATATGAATAAAATATTTATAGATCTAATCGGAGAAAATGTGTTAAACAAGAATAAAAAAAGGTAAATGGGGGAAAGTAATAATAGAAGGGAAAATGGATCGGACCAAGGGTATTCTTGTCTTAAATAGGTTACTTTTGAGACTATTAAAAGAGAGAGATTACTTTTACAATTATAAGAAAATTTTGTCCCTCCTAAACATTATCCCAAAATTAGAACGCTTTCTAAGCTCCTATCAAATCTATTCTATCGTTCTAAGTTCTAAGTTCTAACACAACGCGTGGAAGCAATCGTTCTTGACTCTTCTCCGTCAACCTTTCATTCTGATTTTCCAATTTCTTCTCGGAGACCGTTTTGGAGATTATTTGGACCAGCATCTTCTAGATCTTAGTTTGAAGAATGGTGTGGAAGTAGTAGATTGCATATGGAAATAGAATTTCTTCTCCTCCGTTTTGCTTTTTCCCTTTTTCAATTCAATGACCATTCAAAGCCGCTGTAAAGGGTGTTTTCTCCGCCTGTTCTCATGAACCAGGAGGATTTCTCCTCCCACCGCGCCTTTTCCGCGCGTGACGTTTCAACAAGAATATTTATCAAATAGAAAATATAAAAAATTGGAGTTTCATTTTTCAAGAGACATAAAAAAAAAGGAAAATCATGAAAAATAGTAAAGAATTTATTTTAGTTAAAAAAAACATGAAAAATAATTTTTAAGAAAATAAAGAGAATAAAATAGATGAATAAATATAGATAAGATGTTTTAAAAAGTAATATTGAATTAATATGATGCGTAAAATTATAATTATAATTTGAAGATAGGAAGGATTTTTCCATTTAAGATGATAGAACATATGAAATTACCTTATATATTTTAATTTTTTTTGAAATTTAAATTATTATTTTTAAAAATATATATAATCCATTGGGTTTTTTTCTTTTTTCTTTTAAACAGAAAATGATTTAAGAAAAAAAAAAAAGAGTTGACCCAAAACCAAACTCATGATAATTCAAAATTGAAAACAATTGAAATAGAATTTGTTGAGTGCTACGCAGATTACTAATATTCCACTGCCTCCGGCAGACGCGTGGCGTGGATCTATGAATCCAATCAAAAGAAATATCGAATATCATCAGAAATTGTCTTCAAACGAGAGGAGCGCCAACCAGCCTCCAGCCTTGCTGCTCTTCTGCCTATAAAGATTTCTAAATCATTCCTTTCCCACTCGATCATCGTCTTCAATTCTTCCATCAACGCCCATCTCTGCGATTTCCGACCTTTTAATTTGTTCAATAGTTTTCCTGAGAAGCTAGAGTGTCTGAGATGGCTCCCAAGGATGATAAGAAGCAAGGCGGTGGATTCTTGGCCTCCATCGTTTCGAGCTTTGCGAATTTGGGCAATGTTGTCAATGGGTACGACGGTTTGGGTCTGCTTTTGATTTCCATACCTTTCTAATCGTTCTAACTTCATTCACTGTTGAAATTAGTGGTGATGTTTCCTGAGGAAAAATTTGTTTTGTATGCCTGATTTGTCGAATTATGTGCTGCTGAACAAATTGTTAATGGGTTCCATGGTGTTTTTCTTGTTCAGTTTGATGGGTTACGAAGGGCTGGAAGTAGTAAACCCCGAAGGAGGCACTGAAGATGCTGAAGCGGAAGCCCAGAGAGGAAGGTGGAGACAGGAGGTGCATTTCTCTTTACCCACCTCTTTTCTGTCATTTCTAATATGATCTTTTACCCTTATACTAATATATTTATATAGTTAAACAAAATTTTACCAAATTCAATCATGCAAATTGTTCCTAAAATTCAGCCTTTAGGGTTTTGGTGATGCTACCAAGACCTATGATGGAAATTTCTATTTTGATGCATCTTCTTTCTGAAATGTTGGAAGACGAATTTAACCTGTAAAAGTTTATTGATTTATTCCCTTAGTTAAAACTTAACTACCCGAAGGAGCTTGTGCAGTGTGATGGAGTGATAAATTGGGGGAAAAAGAAAAGAAGGCTTCTCTGTATATTTTTACATATGGTTATTGATGCTCATTTTTTGGGTTAATTTTTTTTTTCCAGGACCGGGACAGTTACTGGAAGATGATGCACAAGTATATAGGCTCTGATGTCACATCAATGGTGACACTTCCTGTTATGATTTTTGAGCCGTTGACTATACTGCAGAGAATGGCAGAGGTTTTTTCATTTTTGTGTTTAAACTGTATTGCAGTAATGTTAGGGCTGCTCAAGGCAGTTCAGCTGATTGAATGTTACTAACTGTATGATACCTGTTACAGTTGATGGAATACTCCCACTTGTTAGACCTGGCAGATGAATGCGAGGATCCCTACCTGCGATTGGTGTATACTTGTAAGCGTTCCCCTTCTATCTCTCTATTGAATTATCCGTTCTGGACCTCACACTTGTCTGTTGCAGCATCATGGGCTATATCAATGTATTACGCCTGTCAACGTACCTGGAAGCCTTTTAATCCAATTCTTGGTGAGACTTATGAATTGACCAATCATGGTGGCATTAAATTTATAGCAGAGCAGGTGAGCTTTTAAGGACCTTGTTTTCATTTGGGTCTTATTTTTTTTTTTCTGTTCTTCCTTGTCCCTTTTGATGATGCTTTTGACTGTAATTGAGAAGCAACTATTCTTTCTCCAGTTGCATTTCATATTAGTTTAATTTAAATTTTAAGTGGTACTTATACAATCAGCCTTTGGAACTGTAATATCCAGTATATCTGTATGATTTTTCAGTATCCAATCACACTTCTACATAGTAGTACCTAATTCTGCAATCCTTCACAAATTCCTGCTCCTTTCAGATTAGTCATCACCCTCCAATCAGTGCTGCACATGCTGAAAATGAGCATTTCGCTTATGATATCACATCAAAGTTGAAGACCAAATTTTTAGGAAACTCGCTTGACGTTTATCCTCTCGGAAGGTAAAACATTTATTTATCTTGGTTTGTCAGTTTAAATGGCTTCATTTTGTTTCCTCACCAAACTCAAGTGATTGCTGAGATTCACATGGGAACATATGCTTCTAATTTTTGAGGGATAGCGAAGTAAGCAATCAAAGGGCTGACAGTAATAAGCTAATAGGCTAGCTAATTTGCACATTATGCACTTTTCATGCAGTCAGAGATGGTATCCATGTTCATACTTTATTTAGAACTCGAAAGGTTTTCCCAGTTTTTAATTGCCATGAAGCTGAAAATGTGGATCTTGTTGTGTGAAATAGTAGCTTTAAAAAACCTTTTAATAACTTCTATTTCTACTTTTCGCTAGGAAATAGCTTTTTGAGTGCTTTGACATACCATACTTGGTAGCTGGTTCTATGACTCGGATCTCAGTTTGTTGCTTGTTCTCTTATTGTTTTAGTTCATAGACAATTTTAGAAACTACGTGCTGTCTTATTTCCTTTTTAATGAATCCATATGCAGGACACGTGTGACGCTCAAAAGAGATGGTGTAGTCCTAGATTTGGTGCCCCCTGCTACAAAAGTTAACAACCTCATATTTGGACGTACTTGGGTTGATTCACCAGGGGAGATGATCATGACAAACTTGACCACTGGGGACAAAGTCGTATTATATTTTCAACCATGTGGCTGGTTCGGGTATGGGCTTCTTTTATTTTTGGTGGTGTTAATTGCTGTGGCTAGTGCATGAGCAAATTACATGCCTTTCATTCCTGATGGGCACAATCTTTTTTGTGGCATTTTGGTCGTTTAAACAAGGCATTAGATGTAGAAATGAGCCTTATTTGTCATGTCTAAACTACCCACCTGCCAACCTCATAGGACTAATGATGGGGTTATGGGACGATGGTCCTAAGAAATTATTGTCAAGAAGTTCTTCTTTGCCAAGAGATATCTTGTTGACTTTTCTTTCAGTATCTGTTGCCTGTATATAGTTTCAATATATATATATATATATTCTACTTAAGCTTATGTATGCATTGGTATTTTACTGCAGAGCTGGTCGTTATGAAGTGGATGGATATGTATATAATGCTGCTGAGGAACCCAAAATTTTGATAACTGGGAAATGGAATGAGTCAATGAATTATCAACCTTGTGACTTGGAAGGAGAGCCCCTTCCTGGCAGTGAACAAAAGGAGGTTAGTCTTTGCATTCATCATGGCTATTGCATCTTTTTAGCTGCTGATATGGGCCCCTGGTTTTGATATATAGCACACACCTTTCAGTGCATTATTTCTTGACAAGAATGCAGAAACTATTTTTCACTTTCAAAGCTCCCGTAGTTTTATAGAGACATAGGCATCTTTGGCTTCTCCTTTCTGTTATGAAGGATTAAAACAGGGTTTCAGCAAATCTGTGTCATCTTGTCTTTGAAATGAAGAATGAAAAAGGATCAGTGATCTTTGAGCAATGTTTACAAAATTAAAATTTCATTTTACATTGCTTATTGATTTTAGGGAATTTGGTTTGCACCTATAATTTCATATGTAAATATATGTGTGTGTGTGTAGGGGTGGCAATGCGTGTGTATGTGTAGGGGTGGCAATTTGTGTTGATGGGTCGTGTTTGTGTTGTGTCAAAGCTTAGGTATTCTATTACATAAGTCAACCTAAACCCAACACGAATGATAATCGTGTCAAAAACATAAACCTAAATACTACCAAGTTATTAAACAGGTAATAAGTCGTGTAACCCATTTAACCTATTTAATAATCAAGTCCTCTTATTTAATAATTAGGTTGAGTTAGGTCTTGTATAAGTTTATATGATTAATGTCTCAACCAAATATGTTATGACTCAATTGACCTATTTATTTAAAAAAAAATTTAAAATGAGTCAAATATATGTTAAATAGTTTAAAGTTATAATCAGGTCAATCAACGGAATTATTAAATAGGTTAATTTGGGTCAAATTTGTGTTATGCAAGTTGACCCAAATTTGACCCAAACCCAATTATACTCAACCCAAACCTGCGAAAGCGAGTTATGTAGGCGAATCGTATCAAACTTTGCCACCCCTATGTGTGTGTTGATAGGCAACTTATATAACAAATGCTGCCAATGAGACAGGAAAAACAAATGTACACAGGAGTGTACAAAGCATGGTCAAGGCATTGAGACTTAAGAACGAGAAAAAAGAAACAAACAATAGGTGTGCACACCATAATCCCTCCTCAAGCTATCTATGAAAATGAGATAGGAGTTTTTTATTTTATTTTATTTTATTTATTAATTTTTATCTCTTATAGGACCTTAGGACATCCAAATGACTAGAATTTTTATGAATTAGACATCCCTGGCAATGGGATATCATTTTACTCCTTTAAAGAAATTCAGCATGGATTCCCCTCGTTGGCAGAAGAATTGAATTTTTTACAGAAAATTCATGTTGAAAAATTTGGTTGGAAGATGATGCTTATGTTGCATTTCTTACATTTACCATTTTTTTGGAGGACATGGAGAGGCTCCTATTGCCTCTTTACATTTGAAAATGTTGTCTATATGAACCTGGCATGGGAACCATGAAACAAAATTTAGATCTTGCATCAAGAGTTAATGCATGTTGTAAAGCCTTTAAAAAGTATTCTCTATGCATAAAAACAATTACTTCTCGCCTGGTCTAATATGAAAATCTATTGCCCTAAAGCAATGAATAACTTAAATTTCCAGAACTCACGAGATATCCTTTCATCCATGCCATTATTCTTAATTGGGGCAAATCATTATTAGTTTTAACTTTCTGGCATGTTGTAGGACCTATATCCCTTCAAGAACCTTGTACTCTTTACATTGATGCAAATAGAATAATTTCCTCAGGGGTTAGGATTTAGAACATGAACATTTTATGATGCCACTATGTAAGAAGACCTGCAAGATGATTATGATTTCTAGCTTTATAATGCCTTGCAGTTTTAATCCAGGCATCTGATAATTCCAATATAAACTAAACTGATTGGAACTTATTCTGTTTTGGCCATCCTTCAGGTTTGGAAAGTTGCTGATGTTCCGGAAAATGATAAATTCCAGTTCACATATTTTGCACACAAGATAAACAGCTTTGAAACTGCTCCCAGGAAGTTGTTGGCATCAGATTCTCGTTTGCGTCCTGATAGATATGCACTTGAGAAGGGTGATCTATCCAAATCTAGTTCTGAAAAGAGCAGGTTTCTTCTCTCTCTCTCTCTCTCTCTCTATACACACACACACACACACGCACACACACACACACACACACACATATACGTATACATATACATATATATGTATATGCATATGCATGTGTGTGTTTGTGTGGAGTACAATTCATAATTGGTGACATGAAGATTAGGACTAGTGAATGTGAAGGATCTATCATGGCTTGTGCCACATTCATGATGCATGGTGCATTTTTGGGTGCTGTTATCAATTGTTTCACCTACATTAACTTTAGCATAAATAGCTCTGTTTGCTTCCCTCAAAACATGCCTAGTTTTCATCCCGTGAAATGTGAAGTTTTCTAACATTTTGAACCAACATCCACAATATTCAATCACATCTGCTTTCCCCTAATGCTGTCAATGTTTCTAATATTTTGAATAATGTCCATCGTATTTAAGGACATCTGTTTTCTCCCTATGCTGTCAATGATTCATTGACTACTTCAGATTTTATTCTCTGCTGGTGTCTGGCCTAGGTGTATGGACAGACTGAAACTTGCTAGTCCTTTCTAGTATTTTTGCATATCGTGTGATCTTTGATTTTCTTCTGCTGGTGCACCTAACCTGATGTCTTTCAGCCTTTTTTTTATGTGCTACTGAATTTAATAGCTGGGTGAGGGATGTAGGTATCCAAGTAGATTTGATTTTCCTAAAGGTTTGGTAAGTCATGACCAGTCCAATCTCTTTTTTTTTTATATGGGAAGCTCAGATTTTCATCTATGCATAAAAATTTGGTTGTGCCTATCCTAACCTCATTATGAGAATGATCTAGTTGAAAAGGACAGACTACAAATGCTGCTTTACACAAACAACTCTGAATTGATTTTTTTAAGACATAACTGTCCCCCCTAAGATTACAAAAATGTCATACAATTTGAATCTGGGAAACAAGTTCTAGTAACCATAAAATAGAAATAATATCAGCTTGCTTAAAGACATAACTGCCCAAAGCTTGGGTTTTCTTTCAGGAAATGGCATCCATGATGTCTTTGTCGTTGAGTTGAATTTATTATGTATCATATCAAGTGCCTTTTGTATCATGCAACTGGGGAGATAGATAATGACTTTTAACATATCTGCCTTGTGATTCTAGACTGGAGGAGAAGCAGAGAGCTGAAAAGAGAAACCGAGAGGCTCAAGGCCATCAATTTACTCCTAGATGGTTTGACATAACCAGTGAGATTTCTCCAACGCCTTGGGGTGACTTGGAAGTATGTCGCTACAATGGAAAATACTCTGAATATCGAGCTTCTGTAGATAGCTCAGACAGCATTGAAGAAGTCGATGTCAGCTCAACAGAGTTCAACCCCTGGCAGTAAATTCGGTTTCTGAATAAGGCATATCACATATGTTTATACATTTATATGCTTTCTCTTAATCATTGTGGCATTGTACTCTGTTATTTTGTTAGCTTTACATATAATTTTATGTACACAAATTTTTGCCCTTTTATTGCTTTTATCAGATCCAGTATTGGAGTTAAAATTTAATTTGATCCTTTGATCACCATTATAGGAGGAAGAAATACATAGACCTAAATCATACATGGCAAAATGACAATATACTATTTGCACAGGAGTTGAGTTGAGAGGTAGACTTTAGAATGTAAAATTTTCAGACATATCGTAATTTCAGACTTCAGAAATTTTAGTCTCTAGAAGTATTCTTGTAAAAAGGTTTTAATTAATGGAAGTTGTAGATGTGTCATGAAGAGGCCATGTTACAGTTTGAGATGAGTTATGAATGGACCTTCCTGTTTGAAGAGGGGCAAATTTTCGTTTGCCTAGTTATGAAGTTGGATAAAGAAAACAACATGAATTTCGCCAAATTGTTGTAGCTTATGTTGGAATTGCCAAAGCATGCCATTGTGTAGTATGGAGCTGTTAATTGTGAAAACAAGTTAAAACAATCTTGGGTAAGTAGTGAATTGGGAACCCGGTTTTTTTGGGTACCCGCCTTGTCATTCTCCTATTGGGAAATAAATAGGTTAGGGGTAGATTTGACTTTTTTAAAAAAAAAAACTTGTGACGGGGTCGGGTATTAACTTTGCTTTGCTTTGCTTTTCTCCTATTTTTTTTGGAAGAGATTAACTCAATTTAAAAACAAATTGAATGGGTTTTTGAATCATTAGATGCTTTTACAAATATTTTCATGCGGTTAGTACATCTAAATCTAACAACATTTTGATAAAAGAAATTCATCTTTAGTCATGATGGATCCTCCATGATGCACGATCTATCAAATCCACCAAAAGAATATGAAATATCTTGGGGAGTTGAACTTCATTGTATAACCATACCTATTCAATCTTTCTAACTTAATTTCACCATTGAAACGGTGACGTTTCAGAGGGAAATTTTCATCGAATGGACTGGGCTAAGTGCTTCAGCCTCAAAATTGGGCCGATCCGGGCCCAATTCAAGATTTTGCCCTGCAACACCCTTTCTCCGTCCACCAATCACCCTACACCTCTCCCTAAACCCCACTAGAACCCTTTCTCTCCTGTTTTTGGGGTTTCTGAATCTTCTTCCTCTTCATCAAGGGATTAACACGCTGACTTGAGAGGGGGGCAAGATGAGTATTGTAGCAGGGTCATATGAGAAATTCATATGGGGATTCAAACTCAAAAGCCTAAAGAAATCCCAAACCCTAACCTTAACCCCACTCTTCTCCTACCCCTCCCACCTCTCCCCCATCAAGTCTGTTGCTGTTGCTGGACCCGTTGCGGCCTCCGGCGGCACTGATGACTCCGTTAAGGTCTACGACCTCTCCTCCTGCTCCGAGATCGGAACCCTAACCGATCACTCTGGCGCTGTCACCTCCCTCTCCTTCTTTTCTCCCTCCTCTCTCTCCTTTCCCCGCAACCTCCTGTCCGCCTCCGATGACGGCTCCGTTTGCATCTACGACGCCGACCCCTTCGTCCACCTCAAGACCATCGCCGCCCACAAGAAGGGGGTGAACGACCTCTCCATCCACCCCTCGGGCAAGTTAGCCTTGACTGTGGGGAGGGACTCGTGCTTGGCCATGTTGAATCTCGTGAGAGGGAGGAGGAGTTTTTACTGCAGATTGGGTAAGGAGGCGAGTTTGGTGAAATTTGATTTGAGCGGTGACAAGTTCTATATGGTTATGGAGGAGAAGGTGTGTGTTCATGAGGCAGAGGATGCGAAATTGGTCTTCGAAATGGAGAACCCGAAACGGGTTCTTTGTGCAGCACCTGGCTCGGTTAGTTCGTTTTCTTTGCCCACTAGTTGGTTTTAATTTTGGGTGTTTTGACTGACAATGCATACGTTGTTGCTGTTTGAATACTTCGGAAAAGGAACCTGTAATTTCAACGTTTTATTGGGTTGGGTATGAAGTAGTTCTGGCAAGCTTGAAAGTTTTCTTTTGTCTTATCATGAATAAGTGACAATCACAACAGAGCATGAAAATATAACCTTTTTTTTTTCCAAGATTTATTTGGTTCTTATTAACTTTGATGTTTTTGGGCAACTCACTTGAAGAAAAGATGTTTTTTTTTTTTTTTCACTTACATGTCTTATGAAGGATGCTTAACAGGCTATTTTTGGGGATGGAAGTTTGAACTCAATGGATTCAATTATCATATAACACTAAGCATTGCCTACAGGATTAAGTGTTCTTTTTGTACATAATATAATTCTGAGATGTGCTGCCATTTGGACAGTGAACTTTTTATGTTGAAAATGATGAACTTACCTTATCAAAAAAATGGATGGATGTATGAATCTTTGACACCAGAGTATTTAATGGGAATTGTTTGATGTAAGTGAAAAGGTTTCTTATGGGATTTATTTCCATGTGGAAAGATATATGCAATTTTTTGAGGATAATTGTATTTGATCAAGCACCTAACAAAAAGGGGGTCCAACCTGTGTACACACAACAGAAAAGAAACTAACCAACCTTTAGCATTAACAAGCTAACCAATCCTCATATATCAACAAAGTCTGAGAAGGGCCAAGTAGTTAAGCCCAAACCTATGGCATGTAAAAGATTAATCCTAATGAATTTTTTGCTTGTTTGAATTATAAATCGATACGAGCATAAGGCACCCTTGTTTCTTCCTAGGCGGACAGATGCCAAGCTATCCAAACTTTTGGTTTCTTTTGTAATTTTATTCTTACTATTGATCTTGAATGATGACAGAATGGACTTCTATTTACTGGTGGTGAGGACCGGAATATTACTGCATGGGACACAGCTAGTGGGAAGGTTGCATACTGTATCGAGGATGCACATTCAGCCCGTGTGAAAGGTATTGTTGTGCTGTCTAGGAATGATAGTGGCACTGCTGATGATGATCCGTACATGGTGGCATCTGCATCATCAGACGGGGTTATTCGTGTTTGGGATATTCGCATGGCCAACAGGGAGAAGCCGAATCCACTAGCAGAGGCTAATACGAAATCAAGGCTGACTTGTCTTGCTGGATCCTCCCTAAAATGTGAGTGTGGTGTTTGCTTGATTTAAAATTTTCTTCTTAGTACACCTCAATGCATGTTGTTCCATCATTTGACTTCTTTTCTGATCGATGTAATTGTTGAGTTAGCTGTTTTTTTTCTTTTGGTTGGGGTCTTGCTGTGTCTTGATGAATTAGTTGTGGCTATTATTGGATGTGGGTTTTTCATTTCATACATATGCTTGTCAGGGGCACATACATTTTTGAAAATGATGGAAATATTTTGTCTTCACTCTTTGAATTTGTTGATATGGGATTTTCATTAAAATCCATCTTTTGGATGTTGTTGGCCTGATTGGGTTGGAATATGTATGCATGGGCCTGTATTCTTATATAGGTGTGCATGTGTATGTGTGTGTAACATGTGGCCTTCAACCTGGTTTATATACCCAAATCAGACCTGTTAAGCTCCTACTGGATTCTTAAGACCTGAACACCAGAACTCCCCTAGTTGATATGCAACAATATGTTAGTGGGCTTTGGTGGGCTGGTATAGATTGAAGTCTCTTTTATTAGGATGAATGAAAGTTAAAATTAGGAAATGCATAATTGCATAGTTAAGGTTTTAGGGAAACACCACCAACTCTCTGATTTAATGTTACAAAGAGCTGCATTATAGAAATTTGCTTTGTCTTTCAATTTTCATTGCTTTATATTTTTGTTTGCATCATCACTATTGAGCTTCACTTGTGGATGTGGTCTTCATCTCAACTAATCTTGCTCCACTGTCCTCTATAAATGTGATTAAATTTTGCTATTTTTTTTGTCCCCTTCCCCCTCAGCTTTCAAAGGGCCACAGGTTGTGAGCAATGCCCCAAAAAAAGAGCAGGATGCAGTGATGGAAGGTTCATGATATATCCATGTAATGCTGATGGAGGAAGCTCCCGCATAAGCTTATTGCAGTCAGCTGTTGTGCACGTGTCTCTAGGGGTTGCTGAGAAACTCACCGCTTTGGCCCAGTTGGGTCAACAGTTCAATTTTGACATTCTGAAGTTGTGTTCATATGTGATTTCTAGGTTATATAAAAGTGCATCATTTGATTTACGGCCGTACTTTATTAAAGATTATGGTTGATTATGACTTCATCACTCTACTCGCCAAATTTCCTGTATTTATGTATGAAAACTTCCATCAATTGGCTTTGACAAACCGTTCGTGAAATTGTTATGAATGGAAGAATGGAAATGAGGAGAGGAGTACAGGTGTGGGAAGGGGAAGGTGGTTTAGAGTGTTACTGGCAAACCGACTTCCTAGACAAAACAAACGCCTTATGACGGGTTAACGGCTTTGCACTTCTCATCTGCCACCTGCCACCTGCCACCTGGGGGTCGCCTTCCTGGGTCCTGTCCTGTTCTCAGTCCTCCCTCTTTTGACGCCTTCAAATTAACCGCTTTCATCGGCCTTTATCCCTATGTTCATGCCTGCTCCTCCCTTTCCCACCTCTTCAACTCTCTGCCTCGTGACACTCCTCTTTTTCTGAATTTAACCCTGCAACGCTCATTTTTTTTATTTCCCAAAATATTAATTTAGGGTTACTTGATTGGAAGGGGAGAAATAATCCCTCAGTCGCAAATTTAATCCTTTATTTTTTCCGTTAATTTTAAAAATACCTATTTTTAATAAAAATTTTATTATTATTTTTAAAGAAATTTATATATAAATAATTAAAATATTGAAGGATATTTATGATAAAAATGAGTTATTCTTCACTTAATAAATTTATAAATTTATTAATTAATTCATTAATTTATGACTCTTCATAATTCCTCATTTTTCATACCAAAAATCAAATCCAATTACACTGACAATGCGAATGAAGTTGTATATATAGCTCATAGTTAAACTACCTCTTCATTTAGTTTACATTCTGAATCGACTCATTTTATTGGTTTGTGACCTTTCCACCCTTCAGTATTTTCAGACGAAGTAACTCAAATACCCTCCGTGGCTGCCCTGAATTGTACTTTCGCAGACACAGGTTGAGAAAACAGATAAGATAAAACCACATGGGGGTAATAACGAGGGTTCCACGTGGCGAAGAAGGAAGTGAGAGGGAGAGACCCCAAACGGAGGAAGTGGTCCAAGTAGTTTGGGGGTGACCGGCTGCAGCGGGTAAACTACTGTAATATTACCGGTTGGTCCAGTTATAACAGATGGGTCAAAAGCCTCAAAGGTATAAGACTTGTTGGGTGGAGGGGAGGTTTAAGGGAGAATGAGAGAGAAGAGGGAGAGAAAGAGGGTGGTCTTTCGGGTGGGGGGTTTTGATGATCAGATGACATGCTGCTCTGTCTTTTCATTTGTCATGTTTGCTTTCCTTGACACTCTTTCTTCAAACACATGCACGCTGGGATGAATTATATTTGACAATTCTCCCCCAACAAAAATTTTCACCACTCCTGCAGGTTCATTTCTTTAATTTCCCTGCATTTTTTCATTTTCATCCTTTTAATTTTTTTCATAATTGTTCTCCATTCCATTTGAATTGTATCGCTTCTTTGTCTTCTGTTTAAGAGACATTCTAGTCTCTTCCTCTATGCATACTTGAGATGATCCGTCGAGGTTTTTTTTTTTGTTTTTTTGTTTTGTATGTAGAGAAGATATTCTTCTTCTTCTTCTTATTATTTTGGTCGGAATTCACAGAGTCTGAAGACAGATGCTTTAGATTCATCTATTCTTGAATTTTTCGCCATTTATGGGGTGAATGCCCAGGGTAGAGTTCCTACTTGCCCATTTCAATGTGAGTGCCCTTGTCGTGAAGTATTTTTCCCATTATTGTTGCTTTCTGGACCTCTTAGTGAGACGAGTTTATATATTTGTGCACTTTTATTCTTTAGTGAAATTTTGTTTGCTTTTGAGTAAGAATTCTGTCAAATTCAAATTTTGGGTTTTTGGGGACTTTTTTTCTGTCAACTTGAGGTTCATCCAATTTAATTCCATTCCAATTCCTTTCTTATTATATTATATCATGCAACATCAAACTGCGAATTTGAAAATGTTGCCTTAGTACCAACTCAAGGCCTTAATTCTATGCAATGTACCGCAGTGGTAAGGGTTTTAACCAAAACCTATAGAGTTGGTGGTAGGCTGATCCATTGTTTAATGTTCAAAAAAAGGGGAAAAATAAAAACAAGGGTTTTGTAAATGTGACTTGGGTTTTGAATGTTTTCTATATTTTAATCCTTTTCTTGAGCATGATGCAAAAATATTTGGTTTGGCTTTTGAAATTCAAACTGAGAAAATCAGCGGTGTCTGTGCCTGTAGTTTATTTCCTATAAAAGTGATGTTGAAAATGTTGTTCTTGCTGAAGTTCCAAATCCTGAATGTTATTCATTGACTAGTTCCAGTGCTTTTGCTTCTTCGAAAACAAAAATGCATATAAGGACATGCTTGTTTACCAATTCCTGCTATGTTTTTAACTCCATAAACAGTCATCTGTTATTTTGAGTGGGTAGAAAATTTAAGCCATCGTTCTTATGCAAATATGCCATTGTGTGGGATTTAATATACATATTGCCTTTAATCTGGTCATCATCCCTGATCTTTGTTTGTTGACAGGCTCATCCTCTTGGGATATGTAAACTCAAGAAAGCTGTTTTATGTCTTCTTACTATGAATGTCTGAGATATGGTGTTGCAGAAGAGGTTAGATTATGGATTCAGTGGCTACCAGGTCCCCTGGGTCCCTCGGGCTTCTAGATCACCTAGGGTAAATAAATGCTTCCATTTCTTTATTGCCTATTGAAATATTTTTTTTCCTTGTAAAGGAATACTCTTCCAATCTGTAATTCTTATTGCTGGTTTTAGGGGAGGGGGTCCTCCAAGAAGAAACTTGAGGATGATCGGATATATGCATTTGAAGTTTTGGCTTCTCTAGCTGGAAAATTATTACAGGAAAGAGAAACTTCTGCTTCAATCAGTGATGCTAGCAGAAAAAATCAGCATACTGTTGTTAAATGTGAGACCCATGACAAAGGACATCAGATAAAACTGGAACCCCGTGATGAGAATACCTTAGCTTATGTTCCTCATGCAAATGATGATTTGAGCTTGAAAATAAGTTCAACGATTAATTCTGATCTGCCAGAGAATGTATGCTTTTCTGATAAGTTGGATGTTGACTGTAGGCAAAAAGCACGTGGAAGCTCTCCCAGCAAAGTAGCAGGAGATTTCCCTTGCTGTGGGATATTTTTTGAAGGAAATGTAGACAGTGTAATTGAAAAAAATTTGGAAGTAGAGCCACAGGAAATTAGAGGCATGGTTAGCAAAACGCATCCTAAGAAAGGAAGTTCAAAAGATCTAGGAGAGTTGGACAGGGCAACTCTTGCACCCGTCCATTTAGACAACAATGCAAAGGCATCTTTGTTTAGTGATCACATGAATTGTGGTCCTTCTCCTAGGTGTCAAGAAAATATGGAAGTAGTTAGTGGGGATGATGACGAAAACTCTTCGGGGTGCTCTCAACCTGGCACCATAATGAAAACCTATACACCAAGACGACATATTGGAAATCAAAGAATAAGGAAATTATCAGCTTCCAGATGTTGGGGAGGAACTCCAAATCTGAAGGATGGAGGATTTTTAAACACTGGTAAATGTGTATTTTATGGTTTGGTAATTGTTGGTCTTGTGCCCTTTTGTGCATGTCATTTTTCATATCAGGAATTAGATTGTTGAATTCCACTACTGTGCATCATCTATTTGGTTAAGTTGAAGGTTTAATCTTCCAATTGATTGTAGATCGAAAAAGAAAGCCAGTTTACTGGACCTGGAAAACTTGTTACCCACGTCGAAGATCTCAGAGGATCTCTCCTTTTAAGAGGAGGAAGTTGCTTGATCAAAACCCAGAATCTACATCTGACAGAGGGTTGAGAAGGAAGTTGCTTGATCAAAACCCAGAATCTACATCTGACAGAGGGTTGAGGAGGAAGTTGCACAATCAAAACCTAGAATCTGCATTTGACAGAGGGTTCAGCTGTGCAGGCATGTATAATTCCCATAATAAGGGAAAAAAGAGTGAGAACAGTAGTGCAGGTGCAACATCTTGAGGTTTCCTGCTTCCATTTTTCTTTTCTTCTTCTTGTTGTTTTTTTTTTTGGTTTATATTAGTGTTTAAGGATAAATTCAATTTACGCTGACTCTTACAAGCAGCAGGTGGAGCATCATCTTCAGTAGCAGGCCAACAAGCACCTTCCCACTCCCGGGATTGTAATGGTAGGAAAACCTTTGATGAGATGATGTGTATATTCTGATTCTACTTGAACTTTTCTTTATTTTAATTTATTTTTTGGGGAGATTCTTATGCATGGTTCTTTTCATTACTCAGTAAAGCTTAGCATCAAGTCCTTCAGGGTGCCAGAGCTGTTTGTGGAGATTCCTGCAACTGCAACTGTTGGTTCACTGAAGGTATTTGATTTTTTCTTCTTTCCTATTGTTTTTAGTCAAAAAAGTAAAATAAAGTTAGAAGGTGGGATGGTTGAAGGAAAGTATAGGCATACCTTCTAAAAATCCACGTGAACGTTAAGCGGAGTTTGTTAAATAAAATAGTAGCAGTGAAGCTGCTATTTAGCTCTTTTGGTCTATATCTTGGACATTGTAAGTGTAAAAAAACATGTTATTGATGATAAAGTGATAGTATTTTTATTTTTTGGATGTAACCAGGTAGTTAAATGGTATGTTCTATGTATTCTGGTTAATATTTTTGCTCAGCTCATGCATCTCTATGAGAGCCCATTTGGGAGTGATTTTGAGAGGGCTAGAAATACTTTGTAATGATTGGAAGCTTTTCCTTATAAAAATTATGTGTTTGACAAACTTTTGAAAATCATTCTTAAAAATCTAGAGGATCGCTAGAAGTCATTCCTGGACAGTCACTTCCTTAGTGGTTCTTCCAAAAATAACTTTTTTTTTTGTTATCTACCAAAAACATTATTAAAGCAGCTTTTTTGTTTATATCCAAACATTTAGTGCTTATCATTTAAAGCATTTCTAATGGAAGTGCTGCTAAAAGAAGTTACAAACTAAAAGGGCCTTACTCAGAATCATTACCAAATGGGCTCTATATCCTTTTTGTAGTGAATGTCTTTGTGATGTAGGACGATGGAAGCACCTTTTTAATATAGAAGAGAAATTGGGATAAGAAAGAAATTAGATGAGAGGAAAGACAAATTGGACGAGAAATTATGAGAGAACAAGGAAAGAAAGAAAGATGCAAATTTTCTAAACATTACTCAAAATAATAGTAATTCTAATCCTAGTTAAAATACTAAGCTAAAGTGATAAAAATTGGAACTAAATTAAGAAGCTAACTTTAATAAGAATAGAAATCCTAATTTTAAGGCAAATAGGAATCTAATTTGAGTACAAACAGGAATCTTTATCATCCTCTATGACTTGTCTTCATCACCATCACTTCGGTTGTATTTACATTTTTTTTTTCTTTGAGGCAAATGTTCTTTGTAATTTATAGTTGCAAAATTGAACTGGACAAACAAGCCTAATCTTTTTTAACCTAACTTACTTTGACATGTGTTTTTTTCTCCCCTATTTTATGTATTGCTTATAAATTTTGTTTGGTATTGGGAAAAAGTAGATCCAGGACTGTTGCCTTGTTGATAAACAAAGTTAAAATTTTTATAGCATACTGACATTAAAATCATAATGCTACTTATGTTGTATAAGAGCATTGATGCATTCTTTATCCCTGATTTCATTTTCTGTTGAAAAATGGAGCTTTGGTTTCTTTTACAATTTTTAGGACTACCATTAGTGACAAATGACTATTCTCTTTAGTAATTTGAGGAATTCTTCGGATTTTGGAAAACTAGTAGTTTCACTTGGTCCTTATAAACATTCTAGATCTATGGTTGTGCATTATGGTGATTTTTGGTTCTTATAAACATTCTAGAGGACAGTTATGGAGGCAGTGACCGCTGTACTTGGAGGTGGACTACATGTTGGCATACTTCTTCAGGGAAAGAAGGTTGGAGATGACAGTAAAACTCTACTTCAGAGTGGAATTTCTCAAGGTGACAAGCTTCGTACTTTGGGTTTTATGTTGGAACCTAGATGCACACAAATTCCACCATCTCTGTGTGCTGAAGACCCGGCTGTTTTCCTTCATGGCTGCACACCTCAACATTTAACTAGGTACATATTGTAACTGCTATTTGTCAAATAGAGTCTTGTTTTTTCTTCTGGTGTCTCTGAGCCCCACTTTTCTGTTCTCCGAGCTCTATTTGGGAGTGTGGATGTGTTAATTCAATGACCTTATACCAGTTTTTCTGTTACTAGTTTTTCTACAACCCCCACTTCAGGGCCAGGGACCTCCAAAATTTCCCCAGATCCTCCTGTTACAAATTTGAGCAAGTGTGTCCAAAGAAACCATGATACAGCTCCTTCTCATACTGACATTTCAACTGACAAAACCATACCAGAGTCCAGAGCTCTGCTTGCAGTCCCTAGTGTAAGCTTGAAGCCACTGGCTATGGTTCCCTTTCATCAGAAATCTAGGCGTCCTGAGTTTGTACAGCGCCGAATCAGGAGACCTTTCTCTGTTTCAGAAGTAGAAGCACTGGTTCAGGCCGTTGAGAATCTCGGAACTGGCAGGTCTGTTCAGTGGTTCCGCTTTCTTCTTTGGTTTGTGGAATTTCAAAGTTGCAGCATTTGTAATGTCAGTGTTTTGCTGATTTGCAGGTGGCGTGATGTTAAACTCTGTGCTTTTGATGGTGCAAAGCATCGAACTTACGTGGACTTGAAGGTAAAAGTTTATTTTCTAGTTCCTCTTTCTGTCATGTCCTATTGTTTTTTATGCTGGAGAGAATTTTCTTAACTTGTGGGGTTCTCCAAACTGTTGACATTCTTTTCACCTATCCTTTATTTTCTGCATTGCATTTTTTGGCCCCAATTCTGTCACTTTATGAGGTTTTATTCATTCATTTTGGGACTCTCTGATTCACCTACAGTTTCTTGTGATGGGGGAAAGAAATTTTTATTGTTGACACACAAGAGGACGTCGTGTGATTAACTTCAGTCTCTGTTATGCAGAATTAACATTTTCTTTTATTTTATTTTTGTTTGCTTTTAATGAAGCTTAATCCAAATGAGTCCTAAGAATTTGTGGTTGTTATGATTATGGGCTGCAAGTAGGGATTGTTCTTTTCCTTTCTGTTGGGCACATATACAATAATATCACAAATTCAACCATGACCTTACTCCCAGCCCTTTGTCACCTGGGCCAAATCCCAGGAGTTTGAGGTGAGTAAAATGCCTATTTCTTAATGCTACCCCCATCCATTCCCCCCCTTTTTCTATGTCAAATGGCAATGTTTTCCAGAGTGATATATGCATGGTACCATGTATATAGTTCTTGACTTTTAAGCATCATGTAGGTCTGAATATGCCATCTGGCCTTTTTATGCAAAATGACTATCTTAGTCTGTCTAAATATTACACAGGCTGTGTTGACATTGATGAGTTAACATGTTATTGGCGTAATAGTCAACAGGAATGGTGCAGGATAAATGGAAGACATTGGTGCACACAGCAAAAATCTCCCCTCAGCAAAGGAGGGGGGAGCCTGTCCCTCAGGAGCTTCTAGACAGGGTTCTAGCTGCCCATGCCTACTGGTCTCAACAGCAGGTAAAAGTAGAGGTCTGAGGCTTTCCCTCCTCTGTGAAAAAATACAGGGGAGGTAGAGATGTAAGGCCCAAGCGTGGATTCTCTATGATGTATCATGTAAATTGGTGAAAGAAGGGAGAAATTATGTAAGAATTTTTTTCATGTATTATGCACATACTCATCTTCACTCATATAGCCCGGCACCTTCATTCCTCATGAGGAGTTGGGTGATCCACAACCTATTGATTCAAAGAAGAGCAGCATACTGACAGAATCACTCAATCCGGTGCCGAATTTCAACAACTTGTTGTCTTTACTCCTGACAAAGAAAACTAACATGTAGTCCAATAGGTTTAAGTGTATTAGTCTCTAATTTATTTCCATGTTATTGTTTATGTAATTATTCTTGTAATTTCGAAGGAGATATATTATCAGTTGTGGGGAAGGGAGCTGCATATTTTGATTTACTTTCTTTGATAAATTCCAATAGCATATTATGATACATGGATACCTAAGTTTTATTGGAGGAAATAGTGCCCCAAAGATGGAACAATTTATCCAAGAATATGATAACAACGCATATTGTGCAGAGATTGATATGCATCTGGGTGATGTTGCTTCCTTTTCACAAGTATGGTGGATTTAAGAAAGTGGGCATGGCATGACAGCGCAGGGGCGTCCAAAGCATGAGGCGCTACTGGGTTTCCCCAAGTCAAAAGCGCATTTCATGGAAAGGGTCTCCATTACTACCCCGCAGCTACAAGAACAGGGTTACCCACGTGAAAACACAAAGGGTAAAGAAAAAAAGGTAGTACGTGCTCCTCCTACCGACATACCAATGAATGTCATGGTCAAATATTTAAAATAACAAGTACATAAGTTTAATATGATTTTCTGCCATGGAAGTCGAATTCATATTTATGTTTTAATTTTCTTCATATCCTTTGTTTTATTTTTCACATATTTTTTGATAAAATAAGAAAAAATTTAGAAGAATTGTTCACAAGTAAACGTGTTGAAATGTTGATAAGAATAGATGCTACCCAATAGAAAACGGCAATGATCGTTATGCCAAGATAAGGAAGAGAATCTATGGGAAAGGCTTATTATTGAACAGCCCAAGTCACTGAGTGGTGGCCATGCGGTGCCTAAAACTGTTGTTGGTGTTGGGCGTCCTTTGGGAAAAAGGTCCATAACCAAAGAATAGTTTCACAGCACGATAGCATTATGTAATATGAATGTAAAGACCACCACGGAAGTCCAGGTTCCATGCTCAGCTCCATAGTGGGTCTTCTTCCTCATTATGGGCACAATTTGGCTGGACCTTTCCACAATATGACAGGAATTTGGAAGGGCAGTGGCAAAAACCAAGGCATCGGCAGTCAACCCAAGTCTAAAACGGGGACTGGGACCAGGACTAGGATGTGTCCGATGACTGTCGGAATCAGAAATTCGTCTTCGCCCTCCATGTCTTTACGCGCTTTCAGGATAGTGGGCCACGCCCTCCACCACCACCTGCACCACATGCGTCGACACTGGGACGGACTACTGAGAGGGGGCGTTTTCACTTTTCAGTGACAAAAAAATATTATTTATTAATTATCAAAAGCCTATCCGCGTGGCGTCCTGTCCATCCGTCCGTCATAGGCTAGGTCTTAATTTAGAGGAAGACAATTTTCATCGGTTCCATCCACTCCCTTGAACAATTGAAACCAACCCACTTGGGTAAAATCAACGGTTCTCACTGCTTCACCCTCAATGGAGGCACTTCTCCAGTTTTAAGAGTGGTATCTCTCACCAGCTTTTTCACGCTCATTTCACTTCCTCTCTTTATCTCTCTCTCTCTCTCTCTCCTAGGGTTTCCCTCAGGTACGCCTCTCTTCATTCATCGCACAAGTTCATCATTCTCTAGGGTTCTTCAAGTGATTAAACCACAATTTTCATCTTTATTTTTAGTTTATGGTTGAATTGACAAATCTGGTGGAAGCCAGTTGTAACTTGTAATAGCATCTGCTGATTCCTTTTCTTTATTATGATATTCATATATTAACGCAACTGTGAAAATCGTTATTATTTATATGTAATTGAGTGGCTCTAGAGTTTCGAGCAAGCTTCATTTGTTGAACACAAAAAAAATTAATATTCCAAGTCAAACCCCATCTGACTTTCAAATCCTGTAGGTTGAGGTTTCAATTGAGGCATTCTGTTCCAGCTTTGATAGCGGTAATTGCGGAGTAGATGATAATGGATCCCAGTCGTAGAGGATTCTCCAGTTCCGTCAATGGAATTCAATTGGGAAATCGACCTTTCTCCATTCTTTCGGATCACAACCTAGTTGCGGGAGCCAAATTTGAGAACTCATTGTTTGATCGCAGTTTTAGGGAGGTTCGCTACCTTAAGCCAGATCCAGCTTCTGCTAATACGGCCTCAGATGGTTTGAGCGTGAGCCCAGAGGAAGATGACTGTGATTTCTCTGATGAGGTTTTGAAGTACATAAACCAGATGCTTATGGAGGAAGACATGGAGGACCAGACTTATATGCTTCAGCAGTCATTGGATCTTCAAGCTGCTGAGAAATCCTTCTATGAAGTCCTCGGCAAGAAGTATCCTCCGTCCCCTGACCACAACCTCAGTTTTGCTGATCAAAGTTACGAGAGCCCTGATGATAATTTCCCTGGAAATAACAGTAATTATATCAGCAGTAGCGGTACCAGTAGTGGCAACTTAGCTGATAATTGCTGGATTCAGAGTCCAAGCGATTGTAATACCTCTCAGGTACAAGCATCGCCTTTTAGCTCTTCAAATAGTGTGGTTAGTACCATGGATGGGTTAGTGGACTCTCCAAATAGTACTCTTCAACTTCCTGATTTATACAATGAGAGCCAATCCGTGTGGCAGTTCCAAAAGGGGGTTGAGGAGGCTAGTAAGTTCCTTCCCTCTGGTAATGAATTGTTTTTTAATTTGGAGGTGAAAGCATCGTTACCTCAGGGGCTGAAGGGAGGGAATAACGAGGTGGTGGTCAAGTCGGAGCTAAAGGATGAGGAAGAGCACTCACCCAGTGGGTCAAGAGTGAGGAAGAATCCTCAAAGGGAGGATATCGGATTGGAAGAGGAGAGGAGTACTAAGCAGGCAGCTGTTTATACTGAATCCACTTTGAGGTCAGAAATGTTTGACATGGTGTTGCTATGTAATAGGAATAATTGCAAGCCCCATTCGTCCACACCCCATGAAGCCTTGCAAAATGAAACAAGCAGTAATTTGCAGCAGCAAAATGGGCAAGTGAAAGGATCCAATGGTGGAAAGGGCCGGGGTAAAAAACAAAGTGGGAAAAAGGAAGTGGTGGATTTGAGAACTCTTTTGATTCAGTGTGCACAAGCTGTTGCAGCGGATGATAGGAGGAGTGCAAATGAATTGCTCAAGCAGGTCAGGCAGCATTCTTCTCCTTTTGGGGATGGGAATCAAAGACTGGCTCATTGTTTTGCTGATGGTCTTGAGGCACGCTTGGCTGGTACCGGTAGCCAGATTTATAAAGGCCTTATAAGCAAGGGGAGATCTGCTGCCGATATTTTGAAAGCCTACCATCTATATGTTTCTGTATGCCCATTCAGGAAGATGTCAAATTTCTTCTCAAACAGATCAATTATGATACGAGCAGAGAAAGCAACAAGACTCCACATCATAGATTTTGGTATCCTCTATGGTTTCCAATGGCCCACCTTTATCCAACGCCTCTCATCAAGACCTGGTGGACCCCCAAAGCTGCGTATTACTGGCATAGAATTCCCCCAGCCTGGATTCCGGCCAGCAGAACGAATTGAGGAGACAGGGCGCCGCCTAGCGAATTACGCTGCAAGTTTCAATGTGCCATTTGAATACAATGCCATAGCAAAGAAATGGGAAACCATTCAACTTGAGGAACTCCAGATCGACAGGGATGAGCTGCTTGTTGTCAACTGTTTGTATCGGTTTGAGACCTTGCTTGATGAGACTGTAGCAGTGGACAGTCCAAGAAATATTGTTCTTAACATGATAAAGAAGATAAGGCCAGATATTTTCATTCAGGGGATTGTTAATGGGTCCTATAATGCCCCTTTTTTTGTTACCAGGTTTCGAGAGGCTCTGTTCCACTTCTCTGCCCAGTTTGATATGCTTGAGACTACTGTACTCCGTGAGAATTGGGAGAGGATGCTGATTGAGAGAGAGATTTTTGGGAGGGAGGCCTTGAATGTCATAGCTTGTGAAGGCTGGGAGAGAGTTGAGAGGCCAGAAACATACAAGCAGTGGCAACTCCGAAACCTAAGGGCTGGGTTTGTGCAGCTGCCTTTGAATCGGGAGACGATGAAAAGGGCAACAGAAAGGGTGACAACAAACTACCACAAAGATTTTGTGATTGATGAAGATAGCCAGTGGATGTTGCAAGGATGGAAGGGGCGAATCATCTATGCTCTTTCTGCTTGGAAACCTGCATAGAGAAGTTGAAATGCATGCTATGCTCATCAGTACCCTGGTCTGTCAGCAGATCTCTTAGGCATCCAACAGCCCAGGATCCAGGGTGAGAGGTTTTTGCCTTGCTTTCTAACAGCACCCCAACCACTGGGTGTGGTTGTGAAAAGTGTCCATATAATTTTGTTCCCTCTTCTATCAAAGTTACTAATTTTCTAACTCAGCAGATGAATTTGGGTGCAGGTTTTTATGGTGAAATCGCTTACGGGTCATCCTAAGGAAAGGGCAATGCCATATTCAGGGTAGTGTTGGTCCAGTAGATGTTTTGATAGGTCATCTTATGCTCACGATCTTGTCTTAGATCTAACATGTAAAGGAAGAAACTGTGCAACACAATCTAATGTTAATTACAATTCCCACTGTTTCTTATGTTGCCTGCATCTCTCGCCACTTGTGCCCGCATTAACTTGCCTTTGTATTATGTTCACCATGCCCCATTCTTTCCAAGTAGAAAGAGCTGGCCACGAGATATGGAATGGAGGCTTTTGCTTCTTGTTTCATCTGCGTTTCCTCTTAAGTTCCAATACTCGCCAAGGAACGTTATAACAGCCATGGGCCACCCCATGTGGTTCCAAGTTTATTCAAAGGTTAATGAACATGAGCCAATTGTGAATATTGATGACAATCAAATGTAGCATTTGAGAATGTTACATGAGAGCATTGTTCACTGCTCCATTTGATGCTCTACTAGTCTTACAGATTAATTGCTCCCCCCACACCGGGACCCAAAGAATAAAGGTAAAAAAAGGAACCAACATGGGTTGGCTATATTTCTTGAATTGGATATGGATGTTCTTTAAAGTTTTGACAACCATATTCTTATGCGCTGCTGCCCAAGGATGGGATCAGGAACTTGCTCCTTCAGCATTTTATATTACGCAGAGATGTGTTATGATTTTATCTTTTCAATTTTGAAGCAAGCAAGATATTTTATATTTACACAACAATGTGGAAAGAGAGGAGCCAATAGCGTATCATACAACCACGAGAGAGTGCTCAGTGGGGATAGGGATGGCAATAGGGCGGGTTCGGGATGGATCGTCCTCATCCCAAGTCCTGTCCCATTTATTCAAAATAATTTCTATTATCATCTCATTTAAAAAAATTAACCGGACAAAATAGGTATGAGATTTTTTTATACCCATCTCATTTATTTATTTTTTTTGTGAAATTTTTTAAATTTTTTCTAAAACAATTACTTCAAATTTTTTTAATTACATTAAAATAAATATATTTTATAAATAATTAAATTATTATATTTTTTATAACTTATTTTATTAAAAAATATTTTATTATTATTTATATATTAAATATAGTAAAATAAAATTTAAATTAATTTTAAAAATAAATTTTATATATAATTGGGATGGGATGGGGTGAGACAAGGTAATACCCGAACCCGTCCCGGGTTTTAAAAAAATTCCCAAACCCGTTTTAAACCGTTTAGTTAAAATTAAACCCCGTAGGCGCCACTAATAAAATTTTGCAACAGCACATTTCTGGAACTTTTACTTTCATTAACTTGGGAATACAATATTTGAAACTGTTGCAAAACCAATCACTTAATGCTTAAAGTGCCTCAAGTATTGCAACTATCATCCCACCAAACGGCTACCCAGGAAATATAGATTTGTTTTATTGTTTAATAATAGTTTTCTCTCCAAAAGTGCTCATCCTTTCCGGTTTCGGAGGCATATGGAAGTGGTGGTCCTTGATGGACACGTCACTTGTATTGAGGTGAACTCCCACCATATCTTGAATCGATGAGTAGGGTAAAGAAGACCAATGATACAGGCGTAGGCTAAGGTGCTTTTTCCATGGGGACCGCAACAAGCAATCCGATTTTTTTTCAGTTACGCTGATGCGATTGGTTCTTTCTTAAAAGATAGCGCCAAAAGCATAAAATAAAATCTGATGCTCTACTGCGCAAGATCGAGTTTCCCCAATAAATTTTGTATTGAGAAAGCTATGTTCATGAAAATGATGCGTCTTTATGTTTTCTTTTTCAATTTTTAGTTAGAATGTGCTTCCAACCGTGGCTTTTTTTAAAGAGGGGCCAAGATTTAAAAAAAAGAACAAAAGAAAAAAGGAAAAACCCAACTCTTGAACAAATATGGATAGACCAGCCAAAAGGGGCTGCATTTAATTATGGAAAGCACATCGTATTTGATTGAATAATACAAAAGTTAAAAATACAATATGTTACATGGTTTTCTAATGTCCCCATGATGCCTAATCCCATGTTCGGACAACGGTCCTCATTCCCCTTCAAAAAGAGAAAAGAGAACGGATGACAATGCCCTCCACTTTAACATATGCATATCATGGCAACTAAAACCCACATGGAAGGTCAGTAGGCATTTGGAAAAATCAAGATATGATGACAGGGCCTCCATGAATTCAGACGGTGATGTGCCACTCAACTAATGGTTCTTAAAATGGGCCAAGAGATGTGATGTTGAATGTCATAATCAATTTAACCTACTCTTATTGAACACCAATCGATTTTGAGATAAGATAGCTGAAGTCCATTCCAAGCTTCCCTTGGTGGTTGGGCCTAATTCTTAATTGAATGCACATCCGACTGCAGCAATGGAAGTTTCGAAAAATGTCAAAGAATTAAAAAATGAATAAAGAAAAAAAAAAGAAGGAAAAAAAGAACCATTGGATGAGCGCTCTCAGGACTAAGATGTTAATCGGCTTGAGAACTAGTGCGGACCACAACGTGAATTTTAAAGTGATTTAACTCAGATATAAAAAGAGGGCTTCGACCATCCACTTGCACAGCTTCAGACTTCTAATTTGATCAAAACTTGATTACATGCTCATCAACACCTCCTTTCCCATCTCTTCAACAATAAGAAAAAACTTGATTTCATGATCGATGTCTGTAAACCTTGCCTACTTTTCCTCAGATACAGATCATAGAACACGCATGTTACAACTTACATGACTGACCAACAACCTATGACTTGGAAAATATCAGTGGGGTGTCTTAGAGGACCTCATGTTCAATACTTCAGGAGGGGTTGGGATAGGGATTGGGCATGTTTCCTGATGAAATTATAATGCCCTTGTGCCTGGAAAAGAATGCAATGGTTAAAAAACAGAGGACCCTTAGTTCCTTGGGGCAAGAGCAGAGTCCTAAAAGTGTGAGATTCAAAATTTATTTCACTCATCAATCAAAGGTTATGTTGCCTGCTTGGGACTTCTCATAAAACAGCTCCAATTGACTTGCAATCAGAATCTACTGTCATGTTGTTGATGTCTTATCTTCTTGATATAAGCATAATTAGAATCTGCGTTGCTAACTATTTTAAGGAGATTAATTCATTTGCCGGTGTGCACCAGAACCACATGTCCTGACCTAGATCATACATAAATAATTACAAAGCAATCGATATCAGGACCCTGTGGTCCTTTTAGCTTTTCAATTTCAACTGAAATAAGAAAAAAAAATTCATGTTTCAATATCCAATAGAAAATAAAGAAACAACATATCCTTAATCACGTCTGTAAGGTTTCTTATTTAATTGTCATAATTATAGTAGCACAAACTGCTAAATGTTACCCAGTCAGCCACAAATCATCAGAAGGCAGTGGCAGTGGCAGTATTAGAAACTTACAATAAGATAACGACAGTTCCTGCAGAAACATGACAGATATTCTTCACTTTGATCTTCCAAATAATAATTCACTACATTTTATTTAGCAACAATTTTTCTCTCGTTAGCCTCCTCATCCTCGGCATGTTGATCTTATGCCAGCCTACCTTAATAACATATGGCCTATGTACAAGGTTCTTTGGAACCAACATCTCACCTAATGTGCTCCAATTACATATCTATTTAGGGAATTGCAACAGCCAAGAAGTCATCAACTTCCTTCCATCCCTTTTCCTTAAAACCTCTAGTCAATACCAGCTTCATATAAGTCCTCCATTAGAGCTATACATGTATTTTAACAATTCACCTCTCTCAGCCTGAAATTGCACAAGCGGAATTCTTTTTTGTGATCCAGTCAAAAGATCAAAACATCAATGCATTCTGATCTCCTTGACCAAACCTGGAAAATATATTGGAAACGCTATCCTCACCAAACCGGGGTGAAATTGTACATGAGCATCAAGTTTTTCAGTCTCATGCTCCTGTTGAAGAAATTGAATATTGTGATGCCAATTGTTAGGGATACTTGGTGTTCAATACCTACGCTATTCACTCCCAGGTTCCATCTGCTTCCAAATTCGGCATCTGAAAACAGTCTGGCACTTCTGCTTATCAAAATCATGAAGCAACCACTGCAATATTCTTATCTTCTACTGGACGTCAAAGATGTTCTAAAAATAAGATCACATTTGTGGGAAGAATTTGAATTTCTTTGGGAGCTAGTAACATTCCTTCAAAATTTTCAATGAACCAGGACATCACTCCTGGGGTCCATCATGCTAGTGATATCAATCAATGTATGAATAGGATTCAGTAAGAAAGAAGGTGGCCCTATTCTCATGCGATGTCTGTTCCATTGTGTTTCATATAAACTAATGCACAAATTCATCATCTTAAATTAGTCTATTGAAAAAATAACAGACATCCAACAACACAACTGGCAGTTGAAATTTGAATAATGGAATTTGAGGAGATTCTAAGACTGATCCTGTACCCTCACTTTGGTGATTGCTCAAATTATCTTTATTGTCTTCATTTCAATACAATGCATCTGTATCATCAAGTCATATTCAATGAATTGGAACCATTCATTTCCCAGAGGACAACTACTTTATCCTGGTATCCATATATCATTCAGCTAAAGAAACAAATATTATATTATAGGATATAAAATATTTAGATGAATCAGTAACCACCAAAAACAACAAAAGTTTACCTATTACTTTTGCAGCCACCCCATTGACGTGTCTCATTTTTCTGGTGGAGGCCCCTCATCAAACCATCGTGGAGGGTCAAATCCAGACCCACCTGGAAAAGAATATAATTGGCTTCATATTTACAGATGCCCATGAGGTGAAATATACTCTTAAGACCGAAAACATACCATAACTAGGTCAGAAAAGAGCACAGAATTTTGTATGGTATTCAAGATTGCAAAAAGAGTAGAAATTGTACCAAGGGGATTACAGCGGCAGAGACGCCAAGTGGTCAAGACGGTGCCCTTTACAACTCCATATTTCTTATAGGCTTCCATGGAATACTCACTACATGTGGGAACGTATCTACAACTATTTGGCAGAAGAGGTGATATCTCCCCTGCTCAAGACCATAAACCATAATTATTTCCAATAATAAAGGCAAAATTTATCCCTAAACCGAAGAAAGATTGAATTAGAAAGACACCCATTTTCTGCATAAAAGTATTAGTATTGTGGGGGAGGAAAATGGGAGAGACTTACTTTTATAGAATCTGAGCATAGACAATGCAGCTTTTACCCCAATATTGTCCACCTCGCTGTCTAAATTCGGAAAATTTTCAGATGAGCAAGATTGGAATAAACGAATTGTATAAATAAATAAATATAAATATAAATATACCTTGAGGAGTAGAGTTGTGGTGGGAGTGTTTGTCGAGGGAGAAACGGGTAGAGCGAGGTAGGGTTTTGAAAGGAGGAGACAAGGTGAGGCTATGCTTTTGAGGGAGTGAATTGAAACTTGGGCTTTGAGGGAAGAAGGGTGTGTGGGAGTTCAGGGAAATCATAATTGCCATATCCTTCTCAATATCCTCCTCAGGGTCACCGGCTCTGACAGAGAGGGTGGGAGCGGGGTGGGTTCTTCTTTCTCGTTCTTATTTTTTATTCCAATAATAACTTATTTATAGGTTCAGAAAAAATAATCATTTTAAAAATTAAGAAGCGCTTTATAAAAATAATCCTCAAAAATAGTTTTTAAAACTTGTTATCTGATTTTTATAGAATAAAAATTTGTTTCAAAACCTAAAATATTTTTAATATTTTTAAATATATTTTAAAAATAATTTTTATATCTAATATTCTATTTTTAATCATTTTACATATTTGTATAATTATTTATTAAAACAGTTTTTTAAAAAACAACTAAAAATAATTAAAAAAACAATTAAAATATATTATTTAAAAATACTCTTTTTTTTATTATAAAAATCAGAAAACAGATTTTAATTATTAAATATGTTTTCTATATTTTTTATTTTGGATAATAGAAAAGAGTTCTAAAAAATAGTTTACCAACGGCTACTTAGTAATTATCAGGTATGAGAAAGAAGTGCCATTCTGCCTCCAATCATAAATCTGTCTTTCAGAATTCAAAACTAATGAAAAATAGTTTTAAAATCCTCAATAATATAAATACTAACAAAATTAGAACATAGCATATGTATGTTGGAATCTCCAAGTCCCCAAGTCCCATGTTATTCCTTGTTGGCGGTGGGAAGCAACATCCAGAAATCTCTCCCTACCAAAAGTTCAAAAACACCACCAGCCCAAGGAATTTCTTTGACGGCAAGCAAACTACTTTTAAGAGTAAAATCGAATGGCTTGGAGAGGGAGAGATTTGTGAGCCTGGATCCATTTGATCCAATTACTCACAGGCCATTGCTGTTGGACATGTTACGAAATTAGATTTAAATGATAACTTTACTTTCATTTTGCAATTACTATTTTGCTCCAACTAGTTACAGGCGTCTAAAAAGACCATATACATTTAAGAATCCAGGTCATATTCTTTGATTCATAAATCACATAAGATAATGGATACATACTGCAAGTCTGCCAGTCGCACTGACTCTTATCTCAAGCATCAATATAACACATACAATTGAAGATAAGTTCATCAATAAGATTTTCAGAGGCATCTGATTATGATATGCTAATTGATAGCACTCAACTTATTCTTGATAAATGCATTGGCTCAAGGCCCATGCACATTCAGATAACTTCTTAGTTCTGCTTCTTGTGTTTCTTTCCTCAAAGCAATATGTGTCTGTTACAGTCCAAAGGTGAATCACAGTCTTAAATTCAAAATGGTCCTCCATTTATAATTATGGCAATTGTTGATTAAAATCGAGTACTGATCTGGGAAAAAAGTGCCTTGAAATCCTTCGTTGGTGTACCAACTCTCTCAGGATTTGAGGCCAGATCAAATGCCTTGAATTTGGCTTCCTCAAACTGGAGTGCCTGGTTAGAGAACATGTAATTTGCAACTCAGTCAAGATGGGGCACAACCAAGAAATCTAACGTTATGTATGAATATATAATGGTAAGCAGAGAAGAACAAGCAAGAATTGAAACAGAAAAAATGCATAATGAACATGCACAAGCCCTTGTAAACTATTACCTGAATGCAAACTTCTGCAACATCATTCCTAGTAATGGTCCTTGTTTCTGTCTTAAGAAGCTCATCATCCTTGCCAACAAGTAATTCCCGGATGCCACCTTCTCTATCTTGTAAGCCTCCAGCCCTGTTTCCGCCATAGAAGTACATGTCATTTGGCTAGTTACAACTTACTAGTTAAACAATGTAGATAAAAATTGATAAATTCATTTAAAATCACTCCTCATTGAAACAAAATAGATAATTATCATAGAATCACGAAAGGTATTAGGGGAAACTCCAGAAAAAGTTCAAGGAATTTGAACCTGAGAAAACCAACTATTGTTACAAAAATTTCATTATTTAAGAAATAGTTATTGGGACAATTTCAGGTAACTAAGGAATTGAATAAATAGAATGGTACAGTTGGAATTGCGTAAGCTTGACAAAATGGTCAGGAACAAAATTTGTAAATATCATTAAATAAAATTATACTTTTGTCACATTGTGTTGTAAAAGGGTGAGAAATTAAAGAGCATAAATGTGTTGCTAGTTGTTCCTACTCCCAGACAGGAATGAGGAGATCATTTTTCTCATGCACCAGCTAGGCTTTAAAGAAGATAGGTTGTCTGTATTTTAAAAGTTATTTTAATGGTTTTTGGGTAAAAGAATATGTTATCCACATAATAACCTAGAGAAAAGTCAACCATGTTGTATCAAGTAACTAACAGTTATTGAGAAACTGGAAATATTAAGTTAGATGTACCTTATAATTGTGTAAGGTATTCCAGAGTCTGCTAAATACTGTTCAGCTTTTCTCTTCCAAACCTGTAAAATGGAATACATAATTTCAAAGAAAATGCCTTGCAATACATTTCCTTGATCAGAATAAATTCACAACACAGGAGGAAAAAACAAAGAAAAGACCTACAATAAGAACATAGGGCACCAAAAATAAAAAACAATGTGAAGAACAACCTGGAAGCTGGAAAATATTTTGTGAAGAGATGTAAACCAGTTACTCATAAGATTCATTTAAGTAACTCACTTGTCATTTAGGTAATTCTTCTCACTTTCCAAATCTAATGCAATCGACCATTTAGACTGGTAAAGAGTTGATGATCCAGATAACAGACAAGGAGTGTAGGGTGTCACTGACCTATTAGAATTGCAAGTAAATGGAGCTTTTGAAAGAAATCATATTTAATCCCTTTCAAGACAGCATCTGAAACATGTATGTTTTTCTTAACACAAGTCATTCCAAGAAATGATCTTTTAGCCATTGTTTACTTTTCTTTGTCTATCAAAATTTTTGTTTTGTATGAATCCATTTCAGATCATAGAACTGTGGCCCTACCATGGCAGGAAAAAATAAAATTGAATCATTTCTTTAGAACGATAATTCCAAGTGCCCTGTATGTAGATTCTTTACCTATTTGAACAATGAAAATAGACCTTTGACCTTTCCATGTTGTCTCAAGTATGAGAGTTTTATGAGCTCATTAAGCTTTCCAGGCTAGTAATAATTCCATGGTGATAAGCCATAGGAACACCAATTTAAGCTTTTAAGAATAACCAAGACAAGGATAATGCAAATAAAAAGCATTCATAAAAATGAGAACTCATTTTCACAAACATGACACCCAAATTGTTAAAGAGAGTAAGTAATTTTCTGAACAAAAATAAAAAAGAATCACAAACCAGGATATTCCCATTTCCCAAGCTGTTCAAGGGATGGTTTAGGTCTGTTCCTCCCATAGACCCAACCAACACAATATGCTTCACTCCTGCAGTTTTTGCTGTAAATATGGATAATATGATTCAGGCCATTCAATACCAAAGCGAACATATTGAAAATAAATACATAACCTGATTAATATGACAGAAAGAAAATCTCACCAACATCTATTTGATTCTTTTGCCCAATCCAGTCAACCTAACATAAAAAAGAAAACTTTCAACATAAGGCAAAAGAAACATGGACAACAGAAATTCTATAATCCTAAAATCAGATAACTAAGTAGTTACCTGCTCAGGAAAGGCTCCTTCTTCAAAATAAAACTCTGGCCTTTGACCTTTAGTTGGATCAAACCCAGGTTTCATCCTAGGCACAGCACTTGTGAGAATTATGAGAGCATCAACACCTTGGATTGCAGGAACAATGCTATCAGCATTCCTTATATCTCCAACCAAAACATCATCGGCTCCTCCAATTTTCTCCTTGCTCTCCTCTGTTCTGACCAAACCTCTGGCAACAAACTGGTCTGCCCTCTCCTTCAATTTCTTATAAACTATTTGGCCTGAAAATTTTAACCGATAAATATCAACCAAATTAAAAAATTCTTGGTCAAAGAGAGAAGGGTAAGATATTTCCCACCCATTTGCACTTACAAAGAGAGTAAACACAAGTCAGGAAATTACTGGCATCTGTCCTAGTTCATATAGAGCAACACAAAGACATTGCATGAAATATTTTCAGGATCTAACAATCAAATCGGTGAAATTCCAAAAGGGCAACACAATAATCAAGAGATCACAATTTCAATGGTAATGTCTTCAGCAGCACAATTGTGATCCTCATGCTGTTTTGGGGAAAGATCCTAACTGTAGATATTTTAATGAAGATGAATTGGACAATGGTAAACAAATGCACTGCCTGTAAAGATGGTGGAAAATCAACTGATCATATCTTGATTTACTGTGAAAACTCAAGAGTGCTATGGACCCTTCTTAGCAGTTTTTGGCTTGAATTGTGTGTTTCCAGCTTTGGTGAGAAATTTCCTCTTTGAATGAAAATTTAAGGGAGTAGATAAGAAGAGAAGAACAGTCTAGCTCTGACTCTCCTTTGTTAGTTTGTTTGTTTTGATGTATGTGGAAAGAATGTAACTGGAGGATTGTCAATGAAAAATAGCTCTCAGATCAAAGGTTGAAAGAGGTCTTCATTAAATTCCTTTTTGGAATGGTCCCATGCTTCTTTGGAAATGGAGAGATTCTCCATGATGGATCTTAGATACCCTTTCCTGTGGATCGTGTGGTGTTTTACAGGCTTTTCCTATTTACTATGCCTTTTTCTGTTTTGGTTGTGCTGTTTTGTGTATGCTTCATGCATAAATTGCGTGCCCCCCTCATTAATAGATGCTCTTTTTGTCTGTCAGGAAACAAAGCCCACCGAAACTATCCTTGGACCCTTGTGGAAATTTAGCTTGATTACATAGACGTCTTCTTTAGATTTTCAATTGGGTTTCTCTATTGTAAATCAGTATTTCTCTTTTATCTGACAAAAAAAAAAGTAGAAATATTTACCAAAAGACAAAAACTATTCTAGGGAAAATCTATGTGTTGTTTCAATAGAAATATCTACTTCCCGAACCACGGATCGCCAATCAAACAGCCTCCGACCATTATAAAATTTGGGTGTTACGAGACGCTCGGACTACAACCCAGAACACAATACAACTGATATGAAATTAAATATGAGTTTTTCCAATTTCACAAACCAAAAGATTTACAATCAATGAAACCCTTATGGGAAAAAGATTCAAACATCACATGCCCAAATTCCCACTGATTCGCCCAAACAATTCCCTAAACCTCCCACCCACCCTACATACAAAGTGGAAATCCCCATAGCCACGTCAAAAACCATTATATTCTTCAGCATACATGCTTGAAAAGAGAAAATTTGGACCGGTGTACCTGTTCTACCGCCGGCACCGGTAACAAGAACTGTGGGCAAATCCGCCATTGCTGCTGAAACTACAACTCCAAGTCTTCTGAAACCCCTCCTGTTAGTTGTTGCAAGAAATGAGGATGAAGAAGAAGAAGAAGAATAACAGAGGGATTTATTAAAGAGCCTGTAACTGCCTGGCTGTCGTCTTAATGGGAATGAAGACTCCACCCAATTCGATTGATGGCAATGTCGGAGTCTTGAAGAGGTGGTTGAGACCAATGGGACACGTGTCGCCGTTGCCATATTTATCCACCACTAGTAGGACGGATCTCTGTCCATTCGGCCGTGGTTAATACCTCCCAGTTCGCGAACCACCCAGAAATGTTCTCCCTTGTCGCCAAAGTAGTCGTTACCTTATCTAACTACGTACAATTGCTAACCCAGTGCGCCTTCTACCACGCGCCGCTCGACGCTCCATCCACACGGTAGTATGGAACCCACGTCTCCCCACCTGAGTAAGCGCGTGGAGAGGGCCGAGTCGACTTCGCTCTTTGATTGCATTTTAGGCCCATGAACTGGGGCTTGGCTTGTACGGGCATATAGGCCAAGATCTTGGAAATGAGCTTTAACAAGGCCGAACAGGAAGAAGCCCAATAAAGCATGTTGGGCCCCCACCGCGTCTCTGCTTTTTTGTTTTTGTTTTTTTTTTTTTAATTTTTCCCCTCCATTTATTTCCCTTTTTCTTTCTTTTGTATTCAACTTTTTGGTAACATCAACTCCGTGGGATTTTGTAATGCAAAATTTCACACAACTGACACATAGACCAATCAAATCCTTTCTCATCATCATAATTGGGCTAAAGATAAGGATATGACGATTGGGTTGAATGAGGTAGCACAAGCTAGGCTTCAATTCCTAATAATGTCTTCTTGGTATGTTTAAAATATAAAATATTCTAATCATGCATGTATATAAAATACCTCATATGATTGGCATGGCCTTCTTTCTTTTGAATCTTTGATGATTAGGACTTGAGTGAGACCAGAAATGAACGAAAGAATTCCAAGGGAGGAAATTTCTGCTTTTATTATAATACTAAACAGAGGACATTTTAACAATAATCACAACAAAACATCTACATCATTTGAACAAGGGGATAGGAATGAGAATGACAAGATCTTGAAAACTCGATTCCTTTCCTTTCCTTTCCTTCCACAGGTAGAGGGTGATGACATAAAATCTAGGCTGTCACAGGTGTCTCCACTGCAACCTGGCCAGCGTAACCAACTTCTGATTTCTTGTCCCCCTCCCACAGCTCTGGTAATGCTTCCCTCATGTTGTGGATGCTCTCTAATGCAAAATCCGCCCCTTTAATTCTCTGAGAGGTGCCAACCTGGGTAGGACGTATAATGAAGAGAGCAAATTATTAGCTATCAGATTACTAGATTGGACCATTTTGCCAGTGGTACAAAGATTGTCAATGACCTACCAGAACTGTGTGGAGTCCCACACGTTTTCCAGACTGTATGTTGCGAGCACTGTCTTCAAAGAACAGCTGAAAGAGTAACAAGTTCCAACAAACACAAAAGCATGAGTACTGAATTAAAATGGGAATTCACAGACAAGACCAGACACCCAAATCATAAAAAGGGATCATCTTACTGTTCTCTGAGGGTTGATGTTGGCTATCCTGAGGGCCCGTTCAATTGCAGCTTCTGATGGTTTGCAGACAATTGGTGTCTTTGGCAAAGCTGTACCCGCATTAGGTTGAGAAAAGTGCCCAATGATATCAAAGATTTCAGTGCTACTAGTAGTTGTAGTAGCAGTAGCGGTATTAGCAGTTAATCTCACAAAGGCAATATCATCCTCATCATCGGACACAGTGCTCTTGTGACTGGGATTCAGGGTCTCAAAGCAGATGACTCCTTCGAAACAGTCTTCTAATCCAAGTCTGCTGAGAGCTTTAGCCGCATGAACTTTGTCTGCATTGGTGAAGATCTAATTTTACAGAGAAAAGAGAGAGATTGTAAAAAAAAAGGCAGCTTCAAACCCATACCCTATACTACAGCATGGTTTTCAGGAGCAGATACTTACAACTTTCCGAATGGGCAAGCTTAGCAAAAGGCTCCTCAAGACAGGGTCTGGTTTTAGATTCTCATAGGGTAGTCTCCCATGGACAAAACTGCAAAACAGGAAAATTAAAAGGTTAAAAACTTTTATCGGATGCAACCCAGCACAGTGAAAGATTGTTATCCTTCTCAAATCAATAGGGGGTTTAAAAAGAGAGAGAGAAAGAGGGCCCCTTCCCTACCTGTGATATTCATCATAGTCAAAATCATATCCAATTGCCTGCAAATAAGAAACCCCATGGACCCAAGTTCATGAATAGGATGTTGTATTAATAATAAAGAAGATACTAAAAAGAAGAATCCAGAATATACCCTGAGACCGGCCATTGTTGTCCCATAATTCTTGTACAGTAGGTTGCCCAAGTCAGCGATTTTGTTCTTCTCTATGCCAAGCTTTTCAACCATATAGTCTAGAAAAAAGCATCATAATAAAGTCAGATACTCGAAAATCCCAAAAAACAAATAGGAGAAGACCAAGGAATAAATAACAACCATGCATATATATACCTTCAATATTGTTGCGGCACGCTTTTGCCAAGCCAGAGCTAAGAGGATACAGGGTATCATCTAGATCTGCAAGTTCAAAGAAATAGTTATTTGCTAATTCCTTTTGAGGATAATCCACTTTGACAACCAGATGTTCTGAAAAGAAAAGCATACCGAACAAAAGGCAATCGTATTTGTTCCTCTGAGCCTGCAGATAGATGTCTCCATACTCCATTTTAATCTAAAAAAACTCAAATAGGCAATGAAAAGATGTGAGAACTAGGCACCAGGACAAATCAAACCCACCCAATTCCATACCAACACGCATTCTAGTTCTCAATCTATATTTCATTCCTTTAAAATGATTAAATCCTTAAACCTCACGGCTTCTTGACTCATATTACAATCATAACAATAGAATAAAAAAAGGGGTCTAGACAGTGGACAATTTGTGGCCAATCCCACGTAGTCGGATTAGATTAGATCGAGGACAGGTGGACCAGTGGATTGAAGGGATTCAAAACATAGCTGTAAATTCTTAAAATATACTACTCAGAAATAAAAAGGTTCTGTTTTAATTAAGAAAATTAGTTGTCCACAAAATAAACAGGAAAGACAGAGAAAAGGCCATGACAACATTGCTTATACAAGGCTCATGTAAGAGACGAGGTCTTTTCCAGGGAGTACCACGACTTTAAATAACCAAAATACAACTCATACAACATATAAGCAAGTCAAAGAAGCAACAAAGAAATAGAAAATCAGGACCTAAATCGAGATGATGCTTGAATAGAGAATACACCATTCCAAAGGATGAAACCCCATGGATTTCTTAGCGTGGAGTTGATTATAGGAAAAGCCTAAAAATAATAGTTGAAAACAAAACAAAAAAGAAAGAATTTAGATTAAAAGGGCCCTCTTCTGTGCCGGCGGAAACAGAATGCGTATTCTGGCCTTAAAACAGCCAATTGACAGACTTTGATTCAACTCTCCAAAAGAGTTAAATATCAAGTCTAAATGAACGAACAAAGTTCAAGTTTAGAGCCACAAATCAAAATTTAAACCCAGAAATTTAGCATTAGATCCGAAAAACAGAACAAAAGCCCCCAAATGCTTTAGCTCCCACCAACGGATCAGGCCATGGTTCAGAGACCCCACTTGTCATATTGTCGAAAGCATAAAAATTTGGATCTAACCAGAGTTTCATCAACATCCATAGGTATGGGATTAGGAGGACCAATCAAGCATAGAGATTTTGCATTTAGTTTACTTAAAAACCAATTGAAACTGCAAACACAGCCAAATGCAAGAAAACTCGAAGGGACTTCAAGAAACAGAACGTACCAGGCTCAAATGGCGAATACGAAGGGGAGAAAGGTTTAGAGAGAGAGAGAGAGAAGGAGAGAGAGGGATAAGAGTAATGATATGGGAATGAATGAAGCAGTGGTGAGCGAGGAGGAAGCGCTGAAGCCAGCGCCTGGGTTTAAATAGACGAAGAACCGTTGCTTCCTTCTCATTTTTAAATTCAATTATTAATTATTTAATTAATTTAACCCACGTTTATTATTCTAAAAAATCAGTCTAAATACTTGAGTTCACACGTTTGGGCTCTCTATTCCAGAGAAATTTCCAGATTGCCACGCTTCCGAACTTTAATGGTCTAATATGTCGCTTCTATTTGACCACGTGGCGCCATGGCAGGCATTATTGAAGAGGCAATTTTAAAATCACAGTCATACCCTTGGGCGATGTGAAGTATGCCAATTGAATTGTAAATCGTAAATTGTAAAGGGGGCTGGCACATGGGCGTTTTGGTCATTAAAATAAGAAAGACATTAGCCACGAGACGTGAGGGTTTGGCTTGGAGATGGAGTATACGGTGGAGCCTCTTCTTCACCATCCATGGGAAAAAGGTCCCATGATTAGAAATTTAGAACTTAGAGAGGAGTAGAGGCCATGTAAAGATTGGATCAATCTGTGAATAACCGTCGTTTTCCATTTCTCCTTTTTTTAAACCTTTTTCATGAAAGAGATCAGACCTCCACTTTCCACGTATTTAAGCTAAAAGGTATAGATCTCTGTGATTGTCAATGTTACCCAAACTTCACTCTACACGTTTATTTGTTTATTTATTTATTTATCTTTGTGATATCCATGTTGGTAAATAATAAATAATTGTTTTTAATTTTATAAATGTGTTTTAAAGTGGTTCGAATATTTTAAATTCGGACCGAGCATATATGTATATAAAAAGAGTGGACTATTAAATTTGTAGTTGAAAATGAAGACAGCTCAAAATGATGCTCGGGTCAAGATCCAGGGCTTTGGCCTCATATAACAGGGGCTGCTATGCTTTTCAAGGATGGGGGAAAATAGCATTTTCAAAGCAGAAACAGAGATGGGAGGATTCGTGAAGAAATTGTATTTGCTTTCATTAAAGTGGGTGCCAACTGCCCTCGTTTGTTTCGAACATTTTAGGGGTTTCTCCATAGCATGTGTAAGTTCCTTGAAATTAACATTTGGGAGTGAAAAGGGAAAAAGACAAAGAAAAAGAAAGGAAACAGTGGAGAGTTGAAGGATTGGGGGATGGGTTCCACCAAGTAGAATATATGATGCATGACAACACTGGATGTTTTGCGAAGATGGGGTTGTTATAGCAAATAATAAACAAATGAGAAGAAGATCTATATAATTGAAGCCTGTGCCGCCACTCATATAAATTGAAAATGACCAACCTTTTTTACGCAGTGTAGACCATGACACAACTCCATAGCCTTTGTTTAATGGAGGGAGGAAATTATTGGACCCCTAGTTTACAAACCTGGGAAAAGTACAAAAAAAGTAGATGAAAAAGGCCTAAAAGAAAAAGAATGGGGGAGTCTTGTTTAGTCATTCTTTCCACTTCAAAATTGCTTAAAGTAAACGTCGTTACGTATTTGAAAAGAACATCGCAGTGGTGGTGTATGAAAATGACCATTTTTAACTCTTTCAATTGAACGCTTCCTTGCCTCAATTATTTCAACTCCCTGGGCTGGCCATGACTATGACCTTTTATTTATTTACTTATAATTGTTTATTAATGCTGTTAATATAATTATTATAATTATTATTTTTATTATTATGATTAGGAGGTTCATAGCTTCCGGTAGGTAAGGTGGGTTGAGTAGGAAAGGTATAGCAATAGAGATCATAAACTATTCTATGACAGTAATCGGATGATTATAAATTATAACATAAGAAAATCTCTTACTATAATGGGTTCATCTACGGACAATGAAATATACTTTTTTTCGATAAGTACCAAAAAGATATCACTAATTAGGAGATCATAAACCATTTTGTGATAGCAATTGAATGATTTTAACATAAGAAGATCTCTCGTTGTAATAGATTCACCTACGATATCGAAATATATTAATTTTTTAATTACGTCTTGAAAAGACATCACCAATTATGCGATGTCATAAATACTTTTTAAAATCTCATTTTTTATACTTTAATCTTATTTATTTATATTATTTTACATCAGTTTCATTTATTTGTATTCAGGTATGAACATGCCTTGGATGGGGTTTTAACATTTTCTAGTCTTACCAATATTTCATTTTTGCCTTGCCAATAAGCTCGGTAGGTGCATCCAGCTATTAGATTCTTGGGTTTTGCTCCCCTTTTTATAATTTGTACTGACTTGGAGAAGCTTTACAGATCAGGTCATACCCATCTCAGTGCCAAGGTAATTGGAAATATGTGGGGAAGCCTAAAGCCCAAAACGTTTTAAAATTTGAGAATAAGGCAGGAATCATGAGATAGGCCCGGTGGTTGAAGTGAATTTTGGAATTATGAGCCCAATAATTGCGTTCCTAAGATATTTTAGTGTTTTTATTTTTTAGTTTTGGTCCTTGGTCAAACAAAATTATTGAAGGTTTTGAAGGGTTGGCTCCACGAGGACACTTCTATAATTATGAATTCAATATCATAATTTTTGTCATTACTAAATGTGTAGGCATGGGCATCCATATGGAGAAGCTTCGCAAGCCAGGACAACAAGTTCAAAGCTTTTACGCTTCTAAATTGGAGTTCCACAAATCTGCTTTTTTACATTAAAAACAAGAGCGTATGTGACATGTGATCCTGCTTACACCAATATTTTTTCTTTTGAACCTTAAGGGTTATCGTTTTGGGCCGTCTAAAATATTTATATTGCGGATGTACAGACTGTACTTGGTGCTTTATACATGAAAGGCATGTCAAAGGAGAAGATACTGATTAAATTAATCTGCAAATCATCAAATCAGGGTTAAGAGAAGAGAGTGGGTGAGTGTTAAACAATATATTCAATTGTATTATTGTTTACTACTAGTGCAGCAGCACAATTTTGTGAAGCGCCGCAATGTGGAGCTGCTAGCGAAGGAGGATCACATCCTTCTAGATTCCAGACCAAAGCTATTATTTGATAAGAACGAAACTTCACTGTTCCCAGGAACTCCACAGATGATTGGGTATGAATTATTTTTCCATGGAGTCGACTTTTGCTTTCCAACAAGGAGGGCATTCATGAATGATGACTATCCCTTTTATCCTCCAAAAGCAACAATGCTTTGTCCAGTATGAAATGCAAGTAGCGCACTTGCTACCATTATCGATCCACAAGCAGATGAAAATGGAGTCCCACCACGGAGAATGAGTCCAAAATGAAGGCCAATCCAATCCCATCAGTGCTCCTCCTATACAAAACACACCATTACTCGGTTCGTCTCCAAGCATATCTAACATTTCCAGTGGAATTCTTCATCAAAAGCCACACGCCCTTCTGTCCCGGGTAAATCTACAGTTTCGGACAACTTACTAGTGTGACTTCCGTCAGAACATCATGTGCCCTGGTGATGTGGGATTTCTAAGACGTCAATTTCTGTGGCGAAGCATCCTGTTTATAATGGTTTCAACTTACATGCGCAACATAACATCACTCAAAAGCCTCTGGTCCATGCTGCCACTACTGCATGACACTTGGCGAAACACTTCCATTTTTTCAAAATGTAATTTGTTTCCACCAAATTTTGAGACCATGAGAGAGAATTGAGGTTGAATGGAAATTTTGAGACCATGAGATAGAATTGAGGTTGAGAGTCCATTCAGATTGCCTTTTGTTTGTACTCCCAGGATTTAAAACAAGAGGTTCCATCATCTTAGAAATCCTTATCTAGGAACGTGACCACGAGCACCACGTATCTTTTGTTTTTATGAGGCCTCCCCTTCCATTGGTCTAGTGCAAAAGCACTGTGAGCGTACAGGCCACCACTTTGGGGGGGGGTCATCCAATGCACTGTCCCCATCCGTCCGGTCTTATCACATAAGCCAAGATCTGAGCTGATGTGGCAAGATCTGAACAATGTACTGGACATCCATAACTGGAGAGGAGCCAAGTTCCTAATTTATGAGCTGTGGAGAGAAATCAGCATCATAGATATGTCTGCAATGGTGAAATATGATCGCAAAGGAACAAACGAGTGGCGGGCAACATTCATCGGCTCGCAACAAGTCCAAAAACTAGAATCATGGCGGATTCAATCATAAAGATGCTTGAAAAGGACTCCGTTAATAAGTTTAAAATATCATCACCGCCCAATTGCTATCACCACAAGGTATCGATTTGGTTTTTAGCAAACATTTCTTCAGAGACTGATATGGCATTAAAAAATACTGGAAAAAAGAAAAACTAAAAAGAAGGTACAAAACCCATGCTGCAATAAAATAGTTTTACGTGCCAATGAAACCCCAAATTTCACAGAGAGTAGTTTGATTGAAAATTCCTGAAAGAGCAGTACAAAAATTTCCACCCATGCTCTTAATAAGAATTCCTCATTTTTTTTTCTAATCCTAAAAGAATGATAAAAGGCATCTAGTATAAGAATTTGATCAGGACATCAACCCAAGAAAATACACAATAAAGAGTAGAGTTGCATAGATAATATTTATTTGTACATGTGATAATTTTTACAGCCTCTTCAACAACTATGTAGGCATTACCTCAGGCTTGAAAGTTGATGACCTGCCAATCTCCACACACTCACTCTCTGTGACCTCTCTATTCTTCTTGTCTCCGTCTTGAAACCATTGCTTAAACCTATCATAATTTGTGGGCTCACTTGTCTTAAATGGGCGCTCACCCAATACTCGAACCAAGTCATCTTGATGAAGAACTTTCTCGAGCGACAGCTCTGCAATCATAGCTACTGGCTCTTTGTGCTCTTCTATCAGCTTTACCGTGCGGTCATATGCCTTAGCCACCCATTCTCTTACTTCATTGTCAATAACTGCACTGGTCTTGCTACTGTAGGGCTTGGTCATCTCAAATGCATCATCCCTTTGAGGGAAAGAAAGAAGTCCTACCTTCTCACTGAAACCATAGACTGCTACTTGGGCATAGATCATCTTTGTCACTTTCTCCAAGTCATTCTGGGCTCCAGTTGAGATCTTCCCCAATAATACCTACTTCCAGATTTTCATTTGAACACCAAATGGATTACGATAGATTCTAATTGCTTTTCTGTTTTCATAACAGATTATTTGTCCAAAATCACATCAAAAGTGAACCTATCTTATCTTCCTAACTGTTAAAAGTTGTGTTGAACTATCACTTCCACCCAAAAGCTTAAACAATTAGAGAAAAGAACAATGTATATCAGGTTAATGCCCTCCCTTGCTGGTTCCTAAACTGCAACCCCACAAAGAAATGGGGGAAAACAGCCATAGAGGTTTAAATCCAAAGCTCTAAGAACCAGAGTTCTAATGCCACCTTAAACTATTAGTTGCCCCTAAAGCTTAAAATTATAGAGGAGGATAAACAATATATATTAGGCTAGAACCTTCCCCACACATAGCACAACTAACTGCTTAAAAGAAAGGTCGCCAATTATAGGAAACAAATTGGGGAAACAAAAAAGAGGTCTGAAATCCAAGACCTTAGAAACCTAAAGCTTTTGAGATAGCTGTCTGATAGATTAACATGATAGCAAAGTATTGGTTTCTTTAAAACCTTTGTCTTTGTCTCTTCACTATTTGTTTGTCTATATTATTGCTTGTTCCTTCACATACAGGTTTGCCTTGCATATGAGGAATGTTATTAGCATAATATACCTGTTGGTTCATTCCCTAATAACTTAAGGTTTCGGAGCAAGTGGTAGTTTAACAATGAGAAACACGAGTTCCTTTTAATAACGCCAAAAGTGATTAATAACTTGGGAGTATTATGCATGTTAGACTGGAATACATTATGAGCTCATATCCAAACATTGTAAGCTTTTTTGCCAAAAATTGGATGCTTAATTTGGTATCAGGGCTATGATCAACTAGAGATCTGTGGTTCATGCATTTCTTCCTGTTTACTCCCCATCTATTTATTTATTATCTCTCTGTGTGCAAATATCAAGGCACACGTGAGGGAGGCTATTATCCTGGCATACATTGTGGCTCCACGTCTTAAGAACTTAGCCATGTGAGGGAGAGTGATAGCCTAGTATACATTTTGAGCCCATAAGCTTTTAGAAAAGTCGGTACCTTAATGACACACCAATTTTCGAGTCTTTAAGAAAGCAATATTCAAGAAGAAAATGTATCATGTTAAGAAACATTTCTGTAATAAAACCTGCCATATTTGGATTTTGTCTATGGATTTTGTTTACTGGTTGGGTTCAAAGTAGAAGAGGGAAGGTTCTTCTTTCTCTAATCTTTTTGCTTGGTGCCCTTTGTCTACTCCATGTATACTCTGGTGCATCTTTGTTGTAGCTCTTTTTGCACACTAATAAAAAAAATAAAAAAATAAAAACTGTGATGTTCTTCTGTTCTTTTATTTAATGCTTTAGCATTTGGAGCATTTGTCTGAGGAAGGGCCCTTTTTCACTAATGTTTCCATTCATCTCACGATTGAAAATTATAGTTGTGTGTATTCATTAATAATTCCATCATGATGTTGAGGGAGAAAAAAAGATGGCATGGGAGGGGTTAGCAGCCATAACTGAAATGGATAACAAGCTAAATTGCAGGCCAGCAGCCTCAAATACCTTTAATATTTAAAAAGAAATCCATTTATGCTCCACCTAATTACCAAGAATGTCAAAAAATGAAAGGGGAACTTGGAACCTTACTAGTGTTAACACTTAACAGCCACTTCAAATCAAACCTATCACAAGATTTCAAGATTCTAAGATCTTGTTTCTTGTCCTATATTTATTATTTACTATGCAATCAAGTAGAGTTTCAGTCCAATGCTACTCTGACACTTTCTGCATTCTACATATGTCAAAAATAAGAGCTGAAGTTTTACTAAGAGACGCATGTAAGAATGTGAAAATTTGGTGAAAAAGGAAATGAAAAAAAGATCAATTTGTAAGAACAATGTTTTGATTAATCATGCAAGTGCCCAAGACACGAGAAATTATAGTGCATAGTAGAGGAGCTAGGAAACTATTCCAAGGGGCCAAAGTGTAAAAGATTTATTTTCTTGAGGGGAGGGGTGTTTTTGGCAAGCACGGGCAAAATTAGAGAGAATAAAAACTTTAGCTTAGTGGCAATGTCATTTTACCATTGTATAAAAGGTAATGTTTTCAAACTTGGACCTAGCCAACCAGCTGAACCGGTTCAACCGTTTGTTCTGCCTTTTTTCAATTCAAGGAATTAACCAATTTAGTGGTAAAACCAGCCGGTTTGGAAAACTCTCCCCTAAAAAGGAATAATAGGGTAACCTGGCAGCCACTAGGCTACACTCAACTTTTATCATATAGATGACTTAGAATAGTTATATAGAGCAATGGTACTTATTTTAATTTTTCACCATTTTGATTATCTAAAAACTTCAAAGTCAATAAAAATATTTACCCTAAATGAGAAACAAGAAAATGCTATAGGTAAATGAACATATTAAATTTTAAAATAATAGAATGATGAAATGTATAGCAATTGAAATGTCAGGAAAGTTCAATAATAAAATTTTCTTTCACTTTTAAATAGATCCTTTAAGCAGTTAAATGTTATACAAGCATTATCTAAGCCAAAGATTAAGAACTCATTTAAGGCATATAAAGAAAGAGACAGTTAAAGTAAGATTTTTATGAGAACTGCCCAACATATAAAACCAAGGCAAAAGTTAATAGGATTATAAGATAGACAGCTATAGATCTCATACTTTAAATAGGAGATACTTTGGGAGATTCCATTAATGCCGCAAAATTGCTGTTTTGAATATAACAAATAAGAAAAAATCACAATTTGCAAGCTCTAGGTGCTTACTTGTATACACTAAGGAGCCTCCACAAACGGGAGTGGTTATGGGGTATTCATAGTAATTTAAATGAGAAGGGTCCAATTATTTCCATGATTATTTTTAGAACACCTCCATTTCTTATATTATAAATCAATAAATCTGACAAACAATATATTTCTTACACCATATTTTTTTTTTGATAAGTAAACACGGAATATATTAACACTCTTACACTCCATATCAATGCATCCAATGAACAATATATGTGAAATAGAGGTACAAAATCACTTTTCACTGAAGGAAAAGGAGTTACAAACAACATACTTTGTAGCTGAAAGTAAACAAAAAGAATATGCAGTATGTGAGAAAAATAAATACTGAAAGTAAACAAAAAGAATATGCAGTATGTGAGAAAAATAAATACTGAAAGAAAATAAAAGGAAGATGCAGTATGAGAGAAAAATAAATACCCTGTTCTTCTTCTCCAGACCACCTATGATCCTGTCTATAGCTGCCTCAAAATGTTCCATCTTCACCTGTGTACTCTCATTCCTTGCGGAAATTAAGGCAGTTTCATTACAAACATGTGCAATGCTGCTCCAGCAAATCCAGGAGTGAGAGCAGCAAGCCTCTGAGAGTAATATGATGGCTCACAATCAAGTTTTATCTTATTCAGATAGATCAGAAATATCTGGTCACGGCCTTTAATATCAGGTTTGTCAATGGTAATTTGACGGTCAAACCGACCAGGTCTCAATAAGGCCTTTGTCTAAAGTATCAGGCCTATTTGTACCAGCAAGTACAACTACTCCAGAAGTTGTTCCAAATCCATCCATTTCCACAAGCAACTGATTGAGAGTACTTTCACGCTCATCATTACCACGTAAAAGGCCTCCATGCCTCCTTGCTCAACCAATTGCATCTATCTCATCAATAAAAATTATGCTAGGTGCACAATGTCTTGCCTCTTGAAACAAATTTATGACCCTGGATGGTCCAACTCCAGCAAACATTTCCATAAAATCTGATCCAGATATAGATAGGAAAAGCACATCAGATTTGCCTGCAGTTGCTTTTGCAAGAAGTGTCTTCCCTGTGCCAGGAGGGCCTACAAGAAGAGCACCTTTTGGAATTTTTGCTCCCAACTCCTCATATTTCTTTGGCTTCTTGAGGAAGTGCACAAACTCCATGATTTCTTGCTTTGCCTCATCACAGCCAGCCAGCTACATCCTTGAAATATACCTGGATTGCCACATAAAAATTCAAAAGCAATTATCCTTGCTGAAGAACTTAGTTTGAATACCATTTCTTTCTTCATAGACCAAAATCTGTGAGATAATCTGAAGTAAATGAAATGCCATGGCTGACCTTGTTTTTAGAGTTCTTATCCAATTTGGCAATATGTGCTTTTCCAATGTTGAATATTCCACGGCCCCTTCCACCAGTACCACCAACACCAAGTCCACCCTGCTGGATTCTTTGCCTCATGTACCAGAGGGATCCTACCAGTAAGGCTAATGGCACAAGCTTAAACAACTCTTGGAACCAATTCATTTCAGATACATATGTTACAGGAACATAATTATGGGGGTCTATTCCTAATGTTTCCTGAGCTTCCTCCAGCTTTTCCTCAAAAGACTCAACACTTCCAATATTAAAATAGTATCTATACTGGCCCATATTTCCTCTAGCAAGGGTTCCATGATTAGGATCCTGAACAGCATCATCATCATCGTGGGTATGATTTGTAATTAGTGATGAGTCCTTGACATACACTTTTGCAACTAATTTATTTGCAACCACAATATAATCCACTAGACGAGGTTCAAGTAGCTTCTTTTTGAACTCTTGGAAACTAATAGGCAGAATCTAAGCAGCTTAGCCCCCTCCCCAGGAGAAAAAAAAGAAGAAAGAATTGGAAAGTAAAATCCAAAAAACAAGCCATCACAAATTGAAGTAGACTCTATTCATATTTGAAAAAGAAAACTCATAAAATGTCAATTTTCAGAACATATAGCCAATGCAAGCCTTGAATTTATGTCTTAGATAGGCATTATTGCAAGTACAATACACAAAAGCAAGGAAAAATGATTCACTGCAATGAAATCTAGCTAAAATGCAGATTACATAATATGAAGAAATTTATGGTGGTGGAATGAGGAGGTTCAGAAAATAGTAGGTGCAAAAGGAGCATGTCACAAATGTTTGGTGTGCATCCAGGAACAAGGGCAGCTTTCAGTAACATAATTTAGCCAATTTAGAAGGTTCGTTATATGATAATCCCAACTTTCCTACAATCCCTAAAACATGACCTACATTGCCTGATGACTTTTTTTTATATACCTTTTTCATTGTGTTTAGAAGGCTTCTTTTAGACATATACAAAAAGAACATCAGGAGACACTCAAATCTAGCCAACCCCATCTTACTCCACCCCTTACCTTAGAGCTCTGACCTGGGGCATTATATGTTTAGAAGAATTTACCAAGAAAATACAGACTTCACATTGAGTAACTACTATAATAACAATTTGTCAATACTTGTTTCCAAATACAGCACTTTTACATATGCTTCTTAGCCAAAGCCACAAAACTCATGAAGCTTCATGTTGGGTAGCATCATCATATCAAGGCCAAAAATAGGCCAGCAAAGTATCTTCAGCTACTACAAGAATGAACACAGGGTATTGAAATCTTAAGTATTGTTTAGTAAAAGAAAATCAAAGTAAGAGAAAGAATGCATATTACTAGACCAATCTATCTCAAATACAGAAAGTCACTAAATGTGGTGACTTACAAGCACCTTAATTGTCTAGCATTAACCAGCAAACCAAGTATTGAAAGTATAGTGAAAGGAATGCCGACCTGCTTATGCTCATAAGAACCTAAAAGATTTGATGAAAGCAAAAACTCAAAGAACACTAAAGAAATGATTATATTGAGAAACTGCTTCATGAAGTTCTCCTGAGAATTCCCATGATCACTTGTACTTGAGTTCTCTAGAGAAGTTAAAAAAGAATTGAAAACCATGAACTCTGACACGAATATTTAGCACAAAAAATAAAACTGAATTCAAAACGAGCAATATATTGTATTAAAAGAAATGACCAGTAAACCATATGACAACATTAAGGCATTTGGATGGTGGAAAGTTTGAGAAAGTGAAGAAAATAAAATAACAAGGAAAACAGAAAGGAAGGAAAAAGTGGAAGAAAATAAACAATAAGTCTATTCAATTAAATAAATATTTTCTCCATCACTTCCAATTGTATTAATCTATTACATAGAGAATTAACAAATTGAAGATGAGGAAGTTTAGTTTTTTTAAATAATTTTCATTTATTTTATTTTATATTTTATGGAAAACCAAATAGCAGAATTTGATATTCCTTCCTTCTGTTTGTTCTGTTTTGTGTAATTGCTCCTTTTTTCAATGAATACTTCCCCTGCAAATGAAATGACAAACGCATTTCTCAAATCGCACTTTTCCAGATAATTTACAAAAGAAACACCAGTCACCCTAATAACATTGTCAGGCACCTCTAGACTTTGATTTCCGATATTTTCCTATGTTTTTCTTACTTCACTTCTTTGGCACTCTGCTAGAAAAAAGACGCCGAAACTTAGGGTTTGCAAGATCGGAGTTGGACTCAGAAGAGTATGTAATAGAAACCAGCTGCTTTCCATGTCCAACAGATGTCATATAACCTATCACAAACCCTAACCCACCATCCACGCGTGCATTGCACGCATTGCCCTGTACCTTCCAGGATTCATTCGATAACAAAGACCTTACGCCATGATTACCGGGAATCACATTCTGTAACCAGAGAATACAAATAAATTAACAACAAAAATAATTCAAATTCAAATATTAATAACAATGACAATAAATTAGAATTAAAAGTTACTTTTTGGAGCGTAGAGCGAACCAAGCGAGAAAGAGAGCGTCCGATTCGCTTGAAAAACATAACTTGGACAATGCGAACATGAATAGTCTGGCGACTGGAAAACCTGGACAGACTCTAGGAATCTGTATGGTCCGATAGAGCGCGAGATGCAAAATTTAGTAGGGTTGTGAGTGGCTGATGTAAAATTTGAGGGAAGGAGGATGGAAAAGGCCGGCAAATGAATGCGGAAAAGACCGAGATGTTGGTTTTCCGGAGTAGAAAACCGCCTAGTGTTGATTTGAAATTCCTTTTGTGTCCTTCAGAATTGGGATTTTTGTGTCTGAATGTATATGCAGTTGGGATGTTCAAGTGGGTTAGTTTTGTCATTACGAAAATTTACCAGATTTAACAAAATAGTTTTTAAAAATAAAATGAAATAAACAACCAATTTAAAAAGAACAAATCTAAGTTATTTTTACTAGTTTTAAAAAATCAAGAGGAAAACATAGAAAATTTTTAAAATAAAAAAATTTAAATTAAATTAAATATAATATTACTCTGTTTCTCTCTTCACGAATTTAAAACATGATCTTCCTTAAAAGAAAAACTTGACTTATTAATATGTTTAAAAAATTAAACTTTACTCATTATTCATTTTAAATAAAATATTATTTTAAATTGTTGTTATTCATTTTCAACAAAAAAAAATTACAAAGATTTTGATATGTGTATGTTTCTAGCATATATTAAAATAATATTTTTTTTATAAAAAAATATCATTTATAATTTTTTTATAATATTATTATTCATGTTTTACTAAAAATTATTTATTTTTAAATTTATTTACAATTACAAAACTATTTCCATTTTTTATAAGACTTTAATTTAATTTAATTTATCTTATCTAAATTGAATTTGCAATGTTTTCACAAAACCAAAACAAAAAAATTATTTTTAAAAACGACTTATCCCAACAAGTTTTTTGTTTTTTTTTTAAATTATTTTTAAAAACAACTTGTCAAACAATCTTATTTTTTTGTTATTTAATTTAAAAACAAGTTTAAGAAAATATATCCAAATAGACCCTAAATTTTTGTGTTGACTATCACTGAGTTTTGAGTTACCAAAATGATTACCCAAGTAACTATGATCTTGAATTTTTTTTCTTCTAGAATATAAAATCATAGTTGATAATATGGTTTTGATTTGTTTAAAAAACATTCAAAACCGTAATGACCAACTATAGTTGTGTGACATGGATATTGTTAGTTTGTATGAAAAACATTAGTTTGAAAATTATTTTGGAAAGATATCTATTTTATGAAATTTCCCTTTTTCAAATAAATTATTATTGTTCAAAACTCAATTATCGCTTGTCTATTAGAGAGAAAAATAAGTCACAATGATATCATAACATCTATATAAACAATATTATTTTAAATAGTAGATGCAACACATGTTTTTCAAATAAATTATTTTTACTCAAAACTTGACTATCGATTATCTAATCTATTATAAGGAGAATATACGATACAAAACATTATCATGTTTGTATAAACAATTTCATTTTAAAACATAGGAACAACACATGCTAGATGTATGTAACATAACATTTGTGTAAAAAATAAATAAATAAATAAATAAAAATGTCATGCTGTAAAATTTGTTATTATTACTGGACATCATGCCATAGTAATTTTTCAATAATAAAAATAAAATTAATATTTAAATATTTAATTCAGAAGTGGGCTTTTGCATCTATTCACCAATGGATTTGAGGAAACAAAGAAAAATCCCCTATGGTGGAACAACTTCAAATTCGAGTAGTCCACACATACCCTCTTTTTATTATTCTTCCTAGGGTAACGATCATATTCATTAAGATATTGAATTTCTTTAATAAATTTGGCTTTAAGATATGGAATTTCTTTGATAAACTTGATTTCTAGGAGCCTCATTATCCCTTGGTTCAAAATCTTTAGCTTGTCTAAAATAGATTTTTATTTTTATTTTTATAACAAGAATATCATATTTATCCACATTCGGTCTATGTGTAGCGGTTTTACAATCTTTTATCGGTATGTTGTTCATGTAAATATATAATGAAACTTCTTTAAAAAGGCAATTAACTCACATTATTTGGACTTGATTAAACTTTTATCTACATGAAAAGTCAAATCTTTATTTCTACCCATTATGTTATTTGCCACATTAACAACTTCAATCTTAAGGACACTTGAGAAATAATCATCTCACTTTCTTGCTATTTCATAGAATTGCTACAATTCTTGACATCTTATTTCCAATTTCTTAATGCTCCTTTTAAAGTTGCAATAACGTTTCCTTAAATTAAGGTGATCATCCAATGTTTCCATGACCCCCCACTTTGTAGAAAAAAGTAGTTTCTAGTGATATGTTGAAGAAACCACTCCCGATTAATGGATCTAGGTTCTTCCAAGTATCATCCATTGTCTACTACAAAAACAGTGACCATTATTGTTCCTTACTCTATGCTAATGGACAATGTTAATGCATATAAAGTATTTATTTATTGATCTATTTCTAAATTCAATGAATACGTTCCTACTAATCCCTATATGTAGTGAGGGCATTCCCTGCCTGTTTAAAGAGGTTAGGAACAATATGTTAGTTGAACTTCTGAAATTAATTAAGATTCTCTTTACTTCATAATTTGACATTGATAACATCACTATCAAAACATTATTGTGTGGTTGGATGATACTATTACTTTGAGCCACATAGAAAAGTAAGAGTGCGTCCCGAAATTAATTAAAATTCTCTTTATCTCATAATTTGAAATTGATAGCTTCACTATCAAACCATTATTGTGTGGTTGGATGATACCATTATCTTGAGCCATATAGAAAATCAAAAGTGTGTTTGATAATATTTTTACTTGAAATATTTTTAATGTAAGTATTTTAATTAAAAGTACTTTAAAAAGAATTATCTATCAAATATTTTTTCAAAAAAATATTATAAGTGATTTTTCAACGTTATAAGTGTTTCTTAAATTTTATCAAATACCTAATTTTTTTTATTTTCAAAAACACTTCTTAAAATAACTGTTAACATACTTTAAATCCTATACCTCAAGTTTAACAATTCCCATAAGGATTGCATTTTTAATGGTACTAATTAATTCGTTGCAAGTCACTCATCCTTCGAGATCTTTGATGAGACCCCAAAAAGAGTGTTCGACAGCTTATCTCCTTGAATGATTGAAATAACCCCATGTTGCACTTCCACAAACAATGCCCATCTCCTTGAATGATTGAAATAACCTCATGTTGCACTTCCAAAAGCAATGCTCTGGACCGATGATACGCATAGTACTTGGTAGGTTACATTTCAATAGGATCTCCCTTTAGGCATCAGGGCTATTAGAAATCTAGCAACTGTGGCAATTCCTTGAAGACTTGTGCATAAGTCACTTTCAATTTGGTATAGATTGTATTTAATTCTTGAGTTTGTGACTTTGTCCTTTTATCGAGGTTTAATGAACTCTTTCATGCATTGTCATTTTCCTCTTTGAAGTCTTCCTCAAGAAAAATACGAAAAGAAAAAAACATGTTAAAAAAAAACAGTTTTTTATTGTCGCATGAAAAATATAATTTTTTTTTAAATATTATTAAAATTTAATTAAATTTTTATATTTTTAAAAATTATTTAATTAAAATAAATAAAATGGGTTTAAAGTGATAAATAAAAATATTTATTGATTTTAAAATAATTTTTTATTTTTACTTTCTATCTATTTTTTTCTCTTTTTTTGTGCATCAAACAATATTGTCCCATTTTTCAAAAAGCCCCCATTAATAACATATTTTGGTTGTGGGATCATCGTAAATTTCAATCTATCTAAACCATTGCTACACTATAAGGTTCCACGTACTCTCGTGTATTCTCTCCCCATCATTTAAACTTGAGAGAGAGAGAGAGAGAGTTTATATCCCTTTGGCATGAAAACACATGTATTGAGAAATTAAAAGAATGCACAACTTTTAGAATGATGAAATGCATCACTTGCAGGTTATGAAACAAAACCAAGGCTAATTTGATAAGAGGTTGTATGATAAAGTAATTTAATGATTTAAAGTGATTTAATAATTTAATTTTAGTTATTAAGTAGATTAAACATGTTTAGTAAAATAACTTAATCTTACAAATTAAAAGTTAAAATGACTTTAACTAGCAAATCAAAATAATTAATTTATTTTTAATCCTTTTTTTTTATCTTATTTACCCACATTTAACAAATATATTTAACAATCATGACTTCATATTCATATTTTATAATAAATATTTTAAAGTTATCTTATAAATATATAATGTTTTAAACATGAATGTTTAATAAACAAATTTATTGTTTGAAATTAATAAAATAAATATTAATTAAATTTTTTATTAATAAACATTAATTACAACTAATGAGGGTAAAGTAGTCAATTTAATACCTTAAAATAAATATTAAATTAATTTTAGTAAACAACTTTAATACTTAAAATAAAGAATAAGTAATAAATTTTAAGTTAACAATTTAAGAATAATAAGTATTAAATTTTACCAAATACATAATAAATCGGTAGAAATATTACATTAGTTAGGGGTTATTTGATAAAACTTAAAACTATACTTAATAACTTAAGTGAACTTCAAGTTAAATTATATTTAAGTTGTTGGCTTAAAATTTATAACTTAATTTTTACCTTGTTTGATAAAATTAACTTAAAATTTATTTTAAATCATCAAATTAATATATTTATCTTCATAAATTATAATTAGAGTAAATGGGGTTGAGTAACAATTGGAGGTCGTGAAGTAGCAAAAGAAATCACGGAGGTAACTAGGAGGGCGTTTGTCTTTTTAGCTTTTTGTTGAAAATAATTTGTTTTTAGATTTTAAGTTGTTTGTTTTTTTTACTTTTTCATGACTTATTATAAATTTTTTTATTGAATAGATAAAGCCAAAATATTTGACTTTTTTTAAATAGAAAAAGTAATATGTTGGTTTTTCTTTTTAATATTTAATAGAAATAAACTATTAAAAATAACAAACAACATTATACTTAATACTATTAAACATTAAAGTTTTATTTAGAATTAAGTAAAAAAACGAATACCACCTAATATAAAATGATGATAAAAAGGTAGAATGAAAATGTAAACTTAAGAATAAGTTAATTATTTTTACTTATTACTTAAAGTTATTTTTAAAATCATAAAATTATTTTACTAAACATACTTAATTTATTTAATAACTTAAATTAAGTTATTATGTCACTTTTAAGTTGTTAAATTGATTTTCAAACACTCGCTTAGTCAACTAAAAGATCATGAATTGATACAAATATTACATTAGATAGTCAGCTTCATTCCCTATCATCTAGCACACTTGGAATTTCAAAAAAATAAATTTGGTTGGGATGTCAGCATCTAGTATATCACTAAGAAATGGATTGTTTACCAGACCCTGAACAATTTGACTTATAAAATAAGGGACTATTTTCCTCTTTATTAATTACATCAACCATGGTTTTCAAATCATCCAACTGCTCTTGCGGTGCACCTTTCTTCTTAAGTTGTCTTTGCAATTGATGCATTGCATGTAATTTTCCTTTTTGGACATCAATAACCATATATCATCTACCAAATTCAGTGGTTAAAAAAGGTAAAAATCAGTTGATCATAATGATTTCAAAGAATCAAAATCTCTAACAATAAATCCATAAATTTTAAGAGGTTGCAGCCCATCACTTGTACGCCACCCGGTAAAGATGCTTCACAGCCAGGTCAAGAACAGGCTCAGTGAACTCAAGCCTGAAGGAGACCCGTGAATGTAGGTTTGCGGACATTTTCACGAGTTTCACGCACACGGTAAAGCATACATATTGCGCAGGAGCATGGAAGAGGGAGAAAAAAATGGAAGTCAAAGAAGAGAGGTTCCTTTGCTTCCCCCTTATATATTCTAGCAAACTCATGCTCAAGAGCAAGTTTTTACAATTTTTGTTCAGGTCAGAAACTCCAGATTAACAAAGACTACTAGTACATATATATAAAACATCCTTCATCTCATGAGCTAAGAGGTGTCGTTTACCTCCAACCAGACAACTTCAGGCCAGGGTCTGGATTCTGGAATGGTAAAACTGATCGATATTAAAATGTACAACAATCTATGACATAATATCTAGCATTATTATTACACCATATCTTATATTTATCTATGTCATTCAGATTAAAGGGGAACCCACTGGGGTTTATTGGGTTTTATACCCCACTGAATGGATTTATTCACCTAATGCTATAGCGTTTACTAATATCGAAGTAGGAAGGAGAATAGCCCAGCGAGCAAGAAGGAGAAGAAGGTGAGTTTGGAGGAGAAGGGTAAGAAGAGGAGGAAGACGTGGAGGAAGTGATGTTGTTTGCTGGATTTCGAATCATGAGAGGCACCATATCTTCCAGCAACCCTTGTGGACCCATTTTCTCGGCGGCGTCCTCCTCCTGGACGTGGGTGAACATGGTTGGGAACGAGCCGTGATCAGCCGTGGGTGGGCTGCCCTGGGTTTCTTGTATTTGTGGGGCGTCGTGGACTTGGTCTTGGCCTTCTTGTAAGCCGATCCTTTTGGGCTTCTTGGATGGTGAAGGGACATTCTGAGGTGGGCTGATAAGGAAGAAAGGGTAGGCGAAGTGGAGGTGGAGCCCTTCATAGGTGATGATCAAGGTGTCCGGGTCCTCACTCGACTTCTCCACCTGTTTTTTGGCGCTGCACCTAGGGTTCGTGCACCTGTAATAGCTCCTGTCACCCAAACAAATGAATTAAGATATTATTTTTCAATTTCAAAACTAAAAAATATGTTACGATTTGGAGAATATAATATAGTAATATAGAGTGGAAACTTTATTGTAATTTCTCTGTCATACAATTACCACTTGTACTTGCAAATTGTGAAGCAATAAAATTAGTGGGGAATGGGATAAGACGGGTTCGACAAGGAAGTAGTTAGGGAAACTGACCTCTTAAATGCAAAGTTGAATGGATTTGGTCCTAATAAACAATGGACTATACCAATTTGTACCAGCTCCTTGAAGCCTAAATAATTTATTAATTATACCAATGACCCCTAGCCTTCTATCTAGTTTCGTTCATTTCCATTTTTCTGTCGGGGTCTTCTCAGACTGATTAGGAATTTCCACACTATGGAGACAAAGTCATCGGTGCCCTCTGCCATCGAGATATTATGTTAGGAACTTGAGAGAAGTAGCATTAATTGGATAAAGAAAATGACCCCATAAATTAAGCTCTGACCCCGAAGTTTCTCGGACCAGTGAAATTGAATGGGGAAGGGTACTTTTGGCAGTTAAAACAGTAATGACTTGGGATGATTTTTCCTCGTGGAAGGAGAACAGGAGACCGTTACCGTTGTCCACTTGTCCAGTAACTTGATTTTGTGGCAAAAATGCCTTTACTAAACAGAACTCCGTTGCCTTTATGGGCTGTACAGGAAAGAATGCGCCTACCATGGTTGGTAATGAAAACCTCTGCAACTTAATTCCAAGCAAAGTTGGAAGGAGGAGAGTAATAACCATGTCATTTTCAGAGGTTTTTTTTTGTAAAGGTAACGTCGTTTATTCATGGGAGAAACTGGATTGACGACCACAAAGAAAAAAGAAAAAGCAAAGAATTTGGAAAAAAATTCACCTTGGATTTGGGCTATTCTTAATGGATTTCTGCCCATACTTCCTCCATTTATAACCATCATCAGCCATCCCATTGCCGCAGCTTTTAATTTTCAGGGTATACTTGTTCTCAATCTTACTTAAATCCCTTTCATGTATTGAGGTTCTGCCACCACAGAAAAGAAATAAATGCATTAAAATAAGCTAGGTCATCATATGTATACACACACACATAACAAGATTTGTATCAAAAGTGAGTCCGAACCTGGCTTGTGAATTCTCTTCTGATTGGCATTTCCCGGTTGTCAGAGATAAAGCACTCTCTATATCTTCAATTGTTGGCCCAGTGTAGGCAGTGGATACCAGCCGACTAATAGCCTGTTCACTTGACGAACTCATCAGTTTGGATTCAACCGTCTCCTGCGGCACCACCAAGAAAGGAGATTCATCATCAAGAAGCTCTCTCACCAGTTCATCTTCCGATCCTTCTGTCCAGGCAGCCATTAGTTCATCCATCACTGACCTCCCTAAGACACAGCAGAATTCAACTGCACATTAATTAGAACTTAGACGAAGATAAGAAGATGAAAGATGAAAATACGATGAGAACTGGGAGTCAGAAGCCCTATGGCAACAAAGGAAAGGAAAGGAAAGGAGAGCCGAGCAGATGAAGAGGGAATTGAGATGTTTACGTGTTTGCCCTCTAATTTAAAAGCAAGAGTTACAGTGAATTAAATTAATAGCAGGGATACTTTGACTTTTAAAGAATTCCATGCAGGTAAACGTCTTCGTTTTGGGAAAATTCCACAATGGAGTCGCCACCTCATTACTCTGGTGGGGCTTCACTCTTTTTACATACCGGGTTAATTGATTGCGTCTAAGCAGCTGCAAACCCAATTCCAAGTAAAAGTATGATGCCTTTGGGGTGCTGTATCGCTGTCAAAACATGGGTTTTTAATCAATTTAAAAGTTCTTCTGTTCCATGGATTATTCATCATGATCCAAGTCTGATTCTAGCTGTAGTACCATTGAGGGCTTAGATGGGTGGATTCGCATCATTCGCCATATGAAGCCGTTACATTTTTCTAGCTAGTAGTACAGTATCCCCTCTCCCATTTTTTGTTGCATTCTCTGGCTTTTCATTAAGTGTTTCTTTTGTCTTGCTATACTGTTTTGATGGGATAGATGCATCAAGGTGGACCATAGCTACCTGAACCATGATCCAAGACCAACCCAAACCCAAAGTCAACCACTAGGGAAAAACAACAATATAAAATTTAGATTTTTAGAGTGGTGGTGTTCTAAATTTTGTGGTGTTAGGAGGAGGTGGAATTCTGAATGGCTGTTAATTAATCAGCATGCATTATTTGATAGGTAATAGCATTAAATCGAAGCCTACCACAATTTTGATGATTTAAATGACCCCATTTGACTACGAAATGGACATGGAAAATGTCATAATCGTTCCCATAGAGAGGACTTTTAGTTTCTGAGGAGACTGTTAGGCCACACGGCAAGAACTCAGGCTAATGGAATATTTTACATCAATTTTGTAGATGAGAAAGGAGGAATGGAAATATGGATCGAGCATAAACTTGGACGTTTTTGTACTTTCTTCTTCATCTCATTAATTAATAGCCATCACGGTGGGATTTTCCATGGTTTCAATAACCTTAAACACCTTGTTTGTCAGCAGCAAGTGATGGATAAAGTCACTTTGCTGGCTCCAATTTCTGGAATGGAAAGAGCTTTAGCTGTCATATAAGATGTATATTTAGCATATTTACTCAAAACAAAAGAGGAAATTAACTTATGAGGCAAAGGACGTGGATGGCAACACAGAATATATGGCTCTAGTGGTGAAGATCTTAGATGATTATTAAAAAAACACAAGCCAATAAGGGAACAACAGACGGGTGATTCCAGTAGCCGGAAATGGACAACAAATAAATTGTCCTCTTAATTGAGGTATCTACCCTAAAATTATGCAACCACCACGGGTGGTGTGGATGGATTGGGTCCTTGGGAGGGCAGTTGCATAAACAACACAAAGTGGTTGCTTCAAAGTGAGGGAAGGTTTGTTCTCATGTGGGTTTGACTTGTGAAATGCGAGTCCTAGAAAACAAGCGCATGCATCAGATGGGTGACCTTACATAAGGACAGAGCGGGGGTTGACTGTCAGAGTGGGGGGTTTAGGTCTTAGCTACCGATGGAGGAGGGAGTGGGCGCAGGTTGAGCTGGAGAGTGAATCTTGGAGGTTTTCCATACAAGTCAACGCCCCCTTCTAGATGTGGGGGCCAAGACTGTGATACATGTTTCCAAGATCACATGTGGAGAAGGGAGCGGTTCGAGCTGTCCCACTCCTCCCCACAAATGGACACCCTAGCAAACCCATCATCCATTCTTCCCCTCCACCCTAGACAATTTCCTACAGCTGAGATGTGGGTCTCTCTTGCCTACGTGGTCGCCTAATCATCCATTCATTCTTCTCCCCTTCCACTGCATGATTGCCTTCCTCATCTCCTGCTCAACCCTATCATCAATCCATCACCCCTTATTCTCTTCTGCTCATGAGACCCGGATCTCCGTGAAGCCACATGCAAAATTATGTCGTATATTTTACTCGTTGGTCAAACGGTATTAATTGATGAGTGAATAATTTGGTTCTTATCTTTCTCATAAATTTAGTCTCGTATGAAAAACATTATAAACAATTATATTTTATTTTAATAATAAACCCACAATAAATTATTCAACCACCAAGTCCCCACAAACAGCCAGCATTTTTCTTGTATTGATTGATTGATTGATATTTTAAGGCTACTTCTTTTTTTGGAAAATACTAACAAAAGAAAAAAAAATGATAAAAAAATAGTTTTTTATGTTTATTTTCATAATGAAAAATATAAAAAAAAATCAAATATAATTAAAATTTGTTAAAAAAATTATATATTTTAAAATTATTTAATTTTTATATAATATAAGAAAATAAGTAAAATAAATTTAAAAATATATATAAAAATAATTTATTGAATTTAAATTTATTTTTTTATTTTTTATTACTTTTTCTTTATATTTTTCCTCAAAATTTTCAAAAACCAAACATATTAATCAAAGCTAGATATTAGCTTTGATTATTGAAATGGAGCTCCTCTATTGAAATGTAAAGCTTGTGTCCCCAAGGCTATAAACCAGGAAAAAACTAATCGACCCATAACGACCATAGTCTCATTGGGAAAGCTGCAGAACGATATGCAAGAACTTGCGAGTATCATTGGAGACATCCGACAGCGTTCACAGCAATCAGATGAATTTAAAATTGTGAGGCAGAAGGCACGTGGGTTGACTTTTGGTATTGCTTGGAAAAACAGAGAGTCAGTTTTCATCCATAATATTCAAGCGAATAGAGACAAACAATTGACTCGGCCGCTGGAGAGAGATTACATGAATGGAAGGCGCAGTGGCTGCAATTAAGTATGATGGGCCACGATGCCCAGGCCCACACCACATGCGTGATTCAAATCCCATCCCTATCAGACTGCCTTGTCGTGTTATAAAGCTATTCAAATATAACATGAACTCTCCATTTTGTTTTCTGGCAATGGAAGCTGTTTTATGCGATGAATAACCCTCAAATTGATCCTCCTTTTTGAGTTTGGTGGCTTTGTAATTTGATGGGCCTAGTTTTTTCCTCCTTGCCCAAAGAGTCATAAGGTGGGCTGCAATCTCCGAAATTGGGCATGGGCCTGTGCACTAGTACCATTGGGCCTGCGTTACGTTTAGTGAGCCATGAAGATAGGGTAGGCCTATTAGATAGATGGACCTATATGTTCCCTGAAGGCCAAGGCATGACTATGGGCTTCAACTACCACTGTTTGGATAGCATGGCCATAATAGTTTCCCTTATTTTGAACCTCTACTCTTCAAGTTACAAGGCCACCTCACTTACCACACAGTTATGCAATTGTTTTTTACTCTTTTTTGCCTCCCCTAAAAATAAATTATTGTTCTTGTCCCCACTCAACTTATTTTCTAACTCCGCCACCGCCTATGCTCCAATATTCATCTTCTCATTTAGACTAATTTTGTGTTTAAGAAAATAATGAATAAATTTAGACTAATAAAGATGAGAGTGTAAGCATCTATGACATTCTTTCAATATATAATCCATTGTCTGATCTCCCAAGTTGATTTTGGTATAAAAGTATAATCACATAATCTTGAATCAAATGTTCTTGAATCAAGTACAATCAAGGAATGGTCGAACTTGAACTCAACTTTATTACAAGTTTGATCTTATCCTATAAAAATTGGGGAATAAAACTTGTTTACTTGATGTTTTGATCTTCTTTCATAGGTTGGTAAAGACAATTGAAACTTGTGAGGAATACTTCAACTTGTTGTAAATCATGTATAACTCTAGCCTCTTCCCTCTTTGAAGTAGAAGAAAAGCTTCTCTAAAGGAAAATTTGTATTTGATATTTTGAAAAAAAAAATTGAATATTTCCATGGTAAGCCTTCTCTCAATGCCAATATACATCACCTAAATAATACATATTGAGATGATTTGGACACATCAAATTTCTTTGCTCACAAGTATCAATATTTCAAGTCCTAACTTCAACATGTGCTTGTTGAAGGTGGGAGTGGAAGATTTTCCATTTTTCTTTTTTAACATGAATAGGAAAACTTCATGTCAAATAAGCTTTTGAAGAAACTTCATTGATTTCTATTAAGATTTTTCTATATTTTCTTTCTTATAGAATCCAAGAAGAAGGTTACATCCAAAAAAATTCTCTCCATTTAAAGTTGGATGTTTTTTTCCCCATATTTGAGACAATATAATTTTTTTCCTTCCTATAGAGGCTTTCTCATGGCTTTTAAACATGGAAGCTTTTTCACCTTCTTTCAAGCTTCCAATAAGAGGTATATCTACTTCTCTCTCACTCCCATTCTCTCTCTATCTCTCTCACTCCCTGTCTTATGTATTAGACAAAAAGAAAAACTTCGCTTTTCTTTGAACATTTTTTTTTCTTTCTTTCCCCATTCCTTTAGACATAGATGGGAAAGAAATAGAAAACAATAATTTTTTTTTAATTAATTCTTCTTTAGATATAGATGACAAAACTTTGGCATAATATCTAGAACTTGATATATACATGATTATGATTGGGACTTTGTTCCTAACTTGACAATTACATGCTTGTGATCGAGAATTAATTGGAATTCATTAGTAAAATATTAATGTTCATTGAATATTAAGATTTAAACAATGTAAATTTAAGTGCTTCACTATAATGATAAAGTCAATTCATTGAAAATCAAACTTACATTTATAAACTTGTAATTGAGACTTTAGTGGGGATCAAATATCAATATTTGTGACCCAAGTAGACTTACCTTGATCCTTAAGTAGAGTGGAAATTTCAATAGTTAATACAAAATGAATTGAATCCGGGTGCAAAATTTGATATCCAATCAATTGACATGACTATGTTGTAGAGGGTGCTAAAATTTTGGTGCTTGATAGAAATTGAGGTGCTAAATTCAACTCCTAACATATTTGTCATGACTCTTGAAGGATGGTGATGTTATAACTTTAGCATTTGATGCACATCTGAATGCATTTGAGTGGTAAATTTGGCATTTAATCGATTAGACATGACCCTGATGTAAAGTGTTATTGAGATTTTAGCATTCCTAAAAATGGGGTGTTACCCTTACTTCTCATCATAGGTTGGTATAATATTTTATAGATATGATATCATGACTTTGACATTATATTGATTTTTTTTTATTTTGCATTTCTATACATTTTTTTTCCAAATATTTTGTTTTTTGTTTTTTTTATTATATATATTTGAGAGAAGACCATACCATTATTGATGATGTAGACAATGAATTTGGTACTCACACAAAATAACATGATGTTGATATAAAACGTTTTCATAGTGCTGAAATCAACATCAAAATAGATTGTCATTTCACTAGTAGGCAACATGCATTTTGGCACCCATGTAGAGTATTTTGGTGTTAATATAGAGTAATGTCAATGGTTTATCACTAATCGTAGAATGGCTCCCCTCCTAATCAATGGGAACTTAGATCTAAAGTTAGAATCAACAAAAGATGAACTTGGCTTTTAACAAAGACTAGTATCGAATTTTAGCATTTATTCCAAATTAGTATTGAAATTGACAACTAACAAGTCTAGAAATATGTTATTCTTTCTTCTAGGGGTCAGTAGATTGTTACAAGCACCTCCATTATTGAAATAAAATTTGATTAGTGCAATATGCTTATTCCGCTAAGTTAGTTCTAGAGAGATAGTCATCATCAATGGTAATCATATCTTAGCTTATAAAGTCACTATGTTCTAAGAGTGTAAGACAAATCACATTTGATGATTTTGGATTGACTTAATTACTCTTGAGGTTAGATAAGATGTCTTAAGGAATAAACAATAAATGAAACCAGTTATGACTTTATTGTGAAATGTAATAAACAATTCATCCATATATAGGATGGAATCTCACATTTAAGGAAGGAATAAGTCTTCATTATCCAAACCCTTGTATTTATTAATGTTGATACCAAGACCTTGGTGACTCTTTGGAATATTTTAGAGATCTAATGCGATGAGCTTGCATGTTTTTCATAGACATGATGGGCATGGGCTTATTAGCTAATGTGATCAATAAATGAAGATCTCATTTGATGTACCTGCAAATAATCTTATTACATTTATCATTTATAGGTGAGAATGAAAATTACTTCAACTACTTTAAAACACTGCATTTTTATGCAGTTTCAAAGATTAAGAATCCACCTATTAAATATTAACTAATTGCAAGAAAACAATGTTCAAAAGTTTTTTAAAATCTAGGTATCAACGGTTTCTTTCTTTCTTTTTTATTTTATTTTATAATAATCTAAGCATTATTTATTACAAGAAAAAGAAAAACCAGATATGAAAGGGTGCTCTCCAAATTATTAGGTATTTATAAAAAAACAACAAAATTCAGAACTTTCTAAGCTGCGATGGAATATTCATTCTCTTGTATTTTCTAATTGACTCTAATATTAGATTTTTTTCTCTTAATAAGACAATAATGTCCTTTTACAGATCTGACCCGGGTGATCAAGGATTTAATCACTATTTATTTACCAAAAAAAAAAAAAAATCTGAAAGTTCTCTTAAATATATGATTAAATATTTATTTGCTTATTCTTTGACGTGGTTGAACTAAAAATTTAATAACCTCTTTTAAAATTTAAAGTGCATTTAGTACTGATTTTAAAAAATGTTTTTCATATTTTTAACACTTGAATTTTTATTTTTATTTTTTAAATATTAAAAACACTTCCTAAAATCATTATCAAACATATTATTAGAATAAAATATTATAGTGTTTTAAAATTATATATTATAATGTTTTTTTTTGTAAACCCAATTAAAAAAATCTAAAAGATTTTCTAAAAATCTAGGATTGAATATTCATTCTCTCTCAACTTTCTATTAGTTAATATAAGAATAATTTCCTTTTCTGCATGTCCCAATTTTTATGATAAAAATTCTAATTATCGATTTTTACAAGAAGATAACATTCAAAACTTTTTTAGAGATGGGTTGTATAAAAGACTAATAAGGATGAATTGACTTTGAGCTTAAATCCGAGTTAAAGGTAAATGATGAGAACTTAAGAATGGTAAGGATCCATGTATGAGGACTGTGTTAAAATATGGACGCACATATATGTAACATATTTCCTGATTATGCTATTCACCTTTTTCAGTATTTGTTTTGTATCAATTTTGTAACATATCACCTTATGTGTAGAGCCCAGTGTCATAATGGGTCTTAGATGATGAGCCTAAGATTCGCGAGACCCAATAGTCTAAAGGGTATAGCCCTTAAGATATAGAGGGCATATATAAAAGGCTAAGTGTATGTTCCTTGGTATCACATCTTTTGAATAAAAACAGAACTCGTTGTCTCTCGCTCCTATTGTCAGAGAGATTACAAATCAATTGTGATAATAAGGTCGCAGAATTGTATTCTAAAAACAACCGAAGTTCATCAAAGTCCAAACATATCGACATTAAGTTCTTGGTTGTGAAAGAAAGAGTTCAGAGTCTTCAAATATCAATTGAACATATAAGCACAAACTCCATGATTGTGGATCCGCTCACTAAAGGTTTGCTACCCAAAGTATATCATGAGCATGTCACACATATGAGTGTTATACACATTGATGATGTGCTAGTATAGTGGGAGTTTGTATTTAGATTTTGTGTTTGTTTTCTTGATGTGATATTATGTTGTGTCATTTGTACAAACCTTGATTTTAAAGACTATTGTATTTGAATACTCTGAATTGAAATGATGACTTTCAGAAACAGTTTAGCATCAAGAGTTGAAAGTGGAATTTGACTATTTTTAGTCATTAAGTAGGACCAATTGGAGATAAACATATTAAATATCACATTTTATGTAATTTCCATGCTACACATCCATATTTGATCCATGATGCTAATTTTGTTAATGTTGTGATCATTGATGGGTCTAGTTATAATTATAATTAACGAAGGTCGCTTTAATCATGTGTTAACATAATTAGTAGACCGGATTGTTTAAGGATATTAAGATAGAAAAGCAAGATAAACTCAATAAAGTATTATCATGAACATTGTTTTGTAATATATGTGGTCCAAATGGGAGATTGTTAAAATATGGATGCACATATATGTAACATATTTCTTGATTATGCTATTCGTCTTTTCTGTATTTGTTATGTATCGGTTTTGTAGAGTATGGGCCACCTTATGTGTAGAGCCTAATGCCATAACGAGTCTTAGATGATGGACCTAAGACTCGCGAGACCTAATAATCCAAAGGGTATGGTCTCTCAGGCATAGAGGGCATATATAAAAGATTAAGTGTCTGTTCCTTGGTATTACATCTTTTGAATAAGAACAGAACTCGTTCTCTCCCACTCACATTGTTAGAGAGATTTTAAAACAATGAATAATTCTCTATAGCTTTAAAAGATCTGTACCTCTTCAACAAAAACAAAATAGATTCAGGTTCATTCCTATACGATGATCAAGGCATGTTGTTGAATATATCTGAATCTGTGTTTGGATGAGAATGGAGAATAAAATATTACAGAATGGTCTTGGCCTCTAGGTGAACTTAAGAGTTGATGGTCTTCATTCAACTTTAATTGCATAGGATGCCACATCTAACTCATTATTAATGGCTCAGCTTTAGGTTAGGTGATCGTCAACTGACAATTGAGAATATTTGCTTTTGATGAGACGTGTGTGTGGTCATGTACGTCTTATTACACTGAGTTATGTAAGTTGGTTTTGACAAATGGAGACTAGTGAGACTTTCGACTTATGGAGGCGTCCACGTTTCATCCTCGCTATAATCCTTGCGAAATTCGTCTCTATTGGGTTGTTGCGTATCAATGGATGATGTCGTGCTTAGGGCTAACCACTCAGCTCGAATACAGTGTTGGATAAGATAGGCGGGCGGTGTGACCTTTGGAGTCCAGGTGGTTTTGTCTGGAAACCGGGCTATGGTGTGTCGGGCCAAATCGAGTTACCGACGTCCGTTTAGTCCGGCCCGGATCGTACTATACGCGGTCCCTCCAGAAATGATGACAGACATTTCAGTAATCAGCAGTTCAGGGAAGAGGATTGCTCCCCTGTAAAATTCATTATTCCAATTATGATAAGTTGGGCCCACTCGGGGGACAGCCATTTCACAAATGGATACACTCTCATTACATCCGTATCTAATCCTTTTGCTCACAGCCCAATCTCCACCGTCACATCGATTAAAGGGACCCACCTCAGATGATCTGGAGCAATTAAAGGACCATCGGGTGGCCCAGATTCAAACGAAAATGGATTCCCGCGCAAATGCCGACCGAGGGAGGAGCCGCCGCTTCGTCTGAAAAGAATGAAAAAAACGCGGATGGAATGAAGGCCACGTGTACACACACGTGGATTAAGCGATGGCGAATATAGCGGTGGGTGACAGCACTTGCTTAGTTGTAATGCATTCTGACCGCACGATCAAATGGGGTTGAGCCATACTTGGGCGGAACAACCCATGTTCCCCTGCTCACTTTCCTCACCCCCTTCGCCGGATTTCGAATTTCAAAAATAAAATTAAAAATTAAAAATTCCTAATTTTTATATATAATATACCCACCCCTGTCCGCTATTCTCATTTCATTTTCAGAATTTTTATATACTCTACGATTTCGTCAAGGGACGCGACCTTCAGCGAATAATGGGCGCCAAGGCTGAGACTCTGTTGGTAGAGAAGGAAGAATGTACGACACCCAAGAGCTCCGAAAGCCGAATACTGCCGCCGACTGTGTGCCCGCCACCGCCGAAGAAGCAGCGGGTGGCGTCCAAGAGGAATCTACCCAAGGAGTACTTCCGCCCACCTGAGCTTGAATCTTTCTTCGCCATGAGCACTCCCAGCAGAAAAGCTTGTGCCTAGACCCCTCCCTCCTTTACTATTTGTTTCGAGTCCATGTTTAAGTTAAATGGAAAGGGGGGTTGTGTTCTGTGAATATCGTTGAGTCCCGTTGGCGGCCCTCCGTCATTAATCTTAGGAATTTTTCTTTTCAGTTTTGGAGTTTGTAATTCTGTAGTTTCTGATTCTCGCGTTCTGCGTTCTACATATGTTGTATTTAGGTCGACAAAGGATATAATATTTCCGTGATCGAGTATGCAATTCTACACAGTGATTATGGTGGCTCTTCACTGATATTTCATTATGAATGATGGTGGGATCCAATGAAGATGGTTTGTGGAATAAGTTGGTAGAATATCAATACGAATGTGACGATATCGTGTGGGGACACTGGCTAGCTACACGGAGTCGTAGTCACCAGTGAGGGTGGCCAAAAAAACCCAGCAATGGAGTTCCGTATGAGTCCCCAGGTGACGTGACAAAGCACAGATCTCGATCAAGGGGCCCTTTTTCAGCAACGTAGGTGGGCTCAGGTGGACACTGTTCTTAGTTCTTTTACGTTTGGGGAGTGGGTGGTGGTGGTGTGTGGACTCTGTCCTGTTTCATTTTTTACTGTTCCATTGCCTGAGCTTGGTGTTGGGATAATGCTTATCCTTTTAGCCTCTTTATTAGTCTGCATGTCAGAGAAACTAACTTAATCACCAAATTGCAAAAATGTTGTCCACACTTGATTACCATGTTTATGCTTGTAATTTAGATGAATTTGCTGGCATAATTTAATTTAATTTACTTTCATGATAAGTATGAAAATATCAAATTTAGGTAGAGGAAAAAAAGGAAGAAAGAAAATAGTACAAAAGTAGAGGTGTGTCCCATGTAACACTTCCTTCTAAAGGTAAATTCAAACACAGGATCGAGACTTGTCTTGGCGTAGCAGGTAGATGACAGGAGGCAACAATCTATCTCTTGACAACGGCCAAGGCTTTTCTTTGAGAGGATGGAAGATGGATGGAGAATAGCCTACAAGGCTACACAGAGAACATCTTAAAAAAGTTGCTTGCTACATAAAGGTGGTTGGTATTTTTTTTTGGGTCTAATAAATCAATAATCCATCAAAAGGATGGAACTTGCCTACTTTTCAGTTCGTGATAATTAGTTGGTTTAACCTCGATTTTGAGTGGAATCTCCTCGATTTGATTCGGAGAAAACACTTGATCCCCTTCAGTACGACTGCAGCTTTTAGCAAAATATTTATTTGAAAAGATTATTGTAATGATGGGGCTTTTATTTAATTATGAAGTATTTTATTTTAATAATAAAGAATAGTGTGGAAAAAATAAAATCACCTTTAATTTGGAGAACCCATACATTACTAAACACGGAGTATAAAATTCTTCAGACTTTAACATGAGATACGTCTTCTGGCTCGAGTTTTCTTGAAAGAGAATCTTATCTATGAATAGATATGAAACTCAACCTATAAAAAGGATCGTAAATGTATTTTTTTTATACATGACAAGTTTTGTTTGGAACTTTGTTTACTGCTGTCGGTAGGCTAAACCTACAGCAGTGTTCTTCAAGTAGTTATCGTCCGCCATCTCTGTATTTTTGGCAGTGGAACTCACTGCCCCAACCCCAACTTCCATTACTTCGTCTTCATAAAACCAAAGGGCGCCTAGTATCAAATGCCACGTACCCAACGGGGTAGAAAGACTTGTTAACTTGTTGCCGAATATGCGTGTCATGTAGACTTGTTTTTTTTTTTTTTCCCTTTTTATCTTTTTGTGTTAAATTGTTGATTGAATTGCTCTGTTACTTATCTGTCTAGCACTTATAGACTGAGGGCGTACAGCTCCGCGGCGATAGCGGTGGGATGACACCTAGATTTGAGTAAGCAAAGGTTGCTTTTCCTTGTGCCAAATGATGTCATTGGAATTTTTAATGATCTGCTTCCCCGTTTGCCTCATTTTCATCTTTTAATGAGTACTTATTGTTTAGTGGTGGACATTATGCTAAACGATCTTTGGTTGATAGGGGTCTAAATTCGTCTCATAATTTTGACCAACTTTTCGGCTTTGACCACACTTTTAGCTTTTTTTTTTTTTTTTTTCATTGCTAATTGATGATATATATATCATGAATCTATGATAAAAGTGAAATAGGCACTAACTCTCATGATACAGATTACTTAAGCTCATGTTAGAAAGTGTTTTGAAAGGTGTTAACTCCCTTTCTACTATCAACACAATTAGGCGCCAGCACTCAATTAGTAGCTTGACATGTCACTTGGCTCCTGTAAGACAATTAAACATACCTCTTTTATTAGAATCATGGTCACATCTTTAAATCTTCTGTTGTGAATCTGAGATTGCATTGGTGTTATTTTTGGACAAAATTAAATTCTAATTAACCAAGTAACCGTAAACTTATTCCATCTGTGATTGCTAACATCAAGTTTGATCAACTTTATTGAAGTTTGAATTTTCAACTCCTTTCATACGAATACTAATTATCTAATATACCTTTTGCCCTCCTTGTTATTAGTTCAGTTACTTCCTAAATCACCATACCGAAAGAAGTATATTTAATGGTCATACACCTAGCTGGCTACTTAGCTATGGCGTTAGGAAATATGGGTCACCCTGAACAATCAAGATAAAAGTGAAATAGCGAGTAAAGGTCCTTGAATATTTTCAATACATAGCTTGTAAAATCAACAATTTATAGCTTGTTTCTGTCCTTTTATGCGACAGGGGAGGGATGAGGTCGTCCCATATGACATAATTTCTTGCGCATAGCTTTCGTCCTTGCGAATAATGGGGCCAGCGGGTTGGTTTACGTAGGATATTTAAGATTGGGATGGCGCATCCTTCTAAGCCCTTCAACTTCACATAAAGGGACTTCACCAACCAAAAACATTTCAGTAGAATGTCTAGTGATATTCATAATTTAGAGTTGTGATGGTTAGATGGCGGTGACAGGTGGTGAATGACATAATTTGCATATATCTATCTATCTATCTATATATATATTAATTTGCTTTCTGAATATAATATTAATATACTATGGGGTTGAAAAATATCTTGTACAATATTACTTAGCTGCAAAGACAAAATTACTAGTGGGAGGAATGGCCACCCAAGGCCCATTAATTGAGAGACAAGAAATTGAGGTAGGAACTCCCTAACGAAGGGGAAGGAAGTGAAAGAGATATTCGTCCCTGCAACCACCCAGCTCCTCCCAGAAGCTGCAGTCGCTTACTGTTTCCGTTTATAGAAAAATAAGCCAAAACTCTCCTCCTTGCAACTACCCAGCTCCTCCAACAAGCTTCAGCACTTTTTGGTGGAGCAGATAAGATAAAACGTCGTAAATGCGTAAGTTAATGGACTTTTCAATCTTACACTACGTTTTAATGATAATTAAGGATCTCGGTCCGTACGATTTGTAATCTCATTATTGCCATCTGTTAATCCACTTTCCATTTTCATCATTTCATCCAGAATTACTGTCGTTATCTAAAATCACCCTAATCAATTTTACAAGCGTCATTCCAATTTTGTATAAATTTATTGAAACACACCCAACACGCCTCCATTAACGAATCAAGAGAGAACATTGCATGCTTCCATTTAGTCTGTTGAAACTGCATACGTGAAGGAGGGGCAAGATGCTTCTACTTCGTAAGCAACTAAGCCTGTGTTCTAGAATCTTGATACATACTGGGTTGCTTAGAAAAGTTTAGTTTAACCTCAAATCATATGGCTAACAAACGGAGTATTAAGATATTTTTTTCTTTAATTCACTAATATAATTAAGAGTGCGTTTGATAATACTTAAAAAAAATATTTTTAGTCTTTTTAAAACATAAAAAATATTATAAATACTTTTTAAAATCCCTATAAAACGCACTCTAATTTTTTTTTGACTCAATTATTTATCTGTAAGAATGCAAGGGATCCTATGTATATTGTTACGACAGGATGTATGTATGTATATCTTTCCGTAATCACTGGGAACTAATAAACCATATTTTGCCTTAATCAGAAATTTGGGTTGTCTACAGGAATACATGGAGTAATTAGTTGTCAAATAAACGAAGTCCTAATGACTATTTGAATTGACTCATATTCAATTTTTGTAGGCTGGACTACAACAGCAGCTAGAGCTCCAAGATTCAAGGAAGTTCCATGGCAATTAAATAAAACACATGGTGTGTTTTAAGCATACCAAGTTTGAGAGGGTGAAGCTGAAAATTTGGCACTCACCCCATAACTCCTGTGAATTCAAAACAGGCAGAAATTTACAAGCAAACTCAAAACTAAATACGCATAACATTGGGCATCTTAGAAGTTAGAATTGTACGAGGTTCATCCAACAATATGGGAAATTGTGTACAAGGATGTTTTGGTAATTTGAAACCCCTCCAACCTTGGTTGAATTGATTAGTTGTTGTTATGGAGCTCAAATATAAGTTAATAAATAAACGTCATTTTAGTAATCAAAGTTTTGACAGTAGAAGAGAAGAAAAATGTTACTTTGTCAACACTCTAAAATTCAGCTTGACCAACAGCGATTCGGAGATGACAAGATGACCATTTCAACAGTGGGCGTTTAATTCCCATCAAACTTGCTTCTTCATCATAATCTTATTACCTAATCCCCTCTATATATTTTGCTTCATTCTGTATCCCACAACTCCATACCCATTAATTTATTTGTGAGCTCCCCTCAGAGAGACAGAGAGACAGAGAGACAGAGAGATGGGTTCTTCTCGTCTTCCTCCATCAGCTTCAATGGCAGCTCTCGTATTTGGTTTCTTGGTTTTATCAGCATTGCCGGAGCTCGCAGCAGGCGTGACCAGGCACTACACATTCAATGTAGGTGCAGTACAGATTTTAAGCATATGCAGGAATGCGTATAGCTAAATTGTGATGAAGTTTTTTTGTTTTTTTTTTTACTTGTTTTCTCAAAGTGATTAATGTGATTTCATGAATTTATGAATGTAAGATTACGTTGCACAATGTGACAAGGCTGTGCCAGACGAAGAGCATTATTAGCGTGAATGGACGTTTCCCAGGTCCTCCCGTTGTAGCAAGGGAAGGTGATAGAGTGGTGGTTAAAGTGGTTAATAAAGTTTCCAACAATGTGACTATTCATTGGTATGGCTCTGTCCACCAAATTTAGTAATTTTAGTACTAGATGATACTATACCATTCATATTATTTATTATCATGTAATCTGAAAACGTGGCCGCATGCATTGGACGAGGGCGCAGGCACGGTGTTCGCCAGCTTCGAAGTGCTTGGGCAGATGGACCGACGTACGTGACACAGTGTCCAATACAGACCGGCCAGACATACACCTACAACTTCACCATCACAGGCCAGAGAGGAACTCTCCTGTGGCATGCTCACATCTCATGGCTGAGAGCTACGCTGTATGGCCCTATCATCATCCTCCCCAGGCGCAATGAATCTTACCCATTCCCAAAGCCCCACAAGGAAGTGACAATTATTTTTGGTAACCTATCATTTTAAACCATTAATGGACATTAAGTTTTCTGGCTGACATATTATTAATATGCTGTGACATGGGATCTGCAGGAGAGTGGTGGAATGCAGACCCAGAGGCAGTGATCAGCCAGGCGCTGCAGAGTGGAGGAGGCCCAAATGTTTCAGATGCGTACACCATCAACGGTCTTCCAGGCCCACTGTACAATTGTTCCTCCAAAGGTGGGCAACTGTTTCAATGGTATTGTTATGGCAGCTTTGCTGCATTTTCATGATTGGAAGTGTAGTGAAGAGCCCTCCAAACAATATTTAAAATTATTTTTAAATAAAAAAATGATTCAATGACACGCAATATAACTTAATGATTTTGCAAAATCAAAATCCCTGCATGCACCAAATGATTTTGAAAAGCAAACAAAAGAAAGATGTGGAGGACAGACGTGGAAAAACACAAAGGGGTTACGAGCAATAAGATTTTGACAGGGTGTTATGGGTTAATTGATTTGCGCAGACACATACAAGCTGAAGGTGAAACCAGGGAAGACCTACCTCCTCCGTTTGATCAACGCTGCACTCAACGACGAACTTTTCTTCAGCATAGCCAACCACACCCTCACCGTGGTTGAAGGCGATGCTACTTATGTCAAACCTTTTGACACCAACGTACTTGTCATCACCCCAGGCCAAACCACCAATGTTCTCCTCAAGACCAAGCCCTACTTCCCCAACTCCACCTTCCTCATGGCCGCAAGGCCCTACTTCACCGGCCAAGGCACCTTTGACAATTCCACAACTGCCGGCATTCTGGAATACGTGAACCCATCAAAGCCCACTTCCTCTCAAAATAAACTTCCCCTCCTCAAACCAACCCTCCCACCTGTCAATCCCAATGCCACCGGCTTCGTCACCAACTTCACCAGGAAATTCCGTAGCTTGGCTACTGCTAAATTCCCTGCCAACGTCCCCCAAACTGTGGACAAGCGATTTTTCTTCACTATTGGACTTGGGTCCAACCCATGTCCTAAAGACATGACATGCCAGGGACCCAATGGCACCAAATTTTCAGCTTCAGTCAACAACATCTCTTTTATACTTCCATCAGTATCTATCATGCAAGCCTATTTCTTTGGGCAGAATGGTGTTTACACCACTGATTTCCCAACATACCCACCAGTGCCCTTCAACTATACGGGAACTCCACCAAACAACACCATGGTGAGCAACGGAACCCGAGTTGTGGTGCTCCCATTCAACACCAGTGTGGAGCTGGTAATGCAGGACACCTCCATTCTCGGTGCTGAGAGTCACCCTTTTCACCTCCATGGTTACAATTTCTATGTGGTCGGCCAAGGGATTGGCAACTATGACCCAAACACGGATCCTGCCAACTTCAATCTAGTCGACCCCGTTGAAAGGAACACCTTTGGAGTTCCGGCCGGTGGTTGGGTTGCCATTCGCTTCCAAGCTGACAACCCAGGTACGTATTACAACAACAATGGCTTGCAATGATCTGTTGGTCAAATAATTCATCAAAAGCACACTGCATAGCGCATACCGTATCCAAAGACGGGCATTTTAGACGTATCACGCCAAAAAAATTTGGAAATGACCTTCCACTCTATATTTTGACTTGATACTTTAATTTTTAGTATATGCGTTTGCATCATATGGTTTAGCGCTCACATGTGAACAGGTGTATGGTTCATGCACTGCCACTTGGATGTCCACACAAGCTGGGGCTTGAGGATGGCATGGATCGTACTGGATGGACAGCAACCCAATCAGAAGTTACCACCCCCACCCTCCGACCTCCCCAAATGTTGACTTTCACCTGTGATGGGTCCGAACTGGGATTGCAAATTTTTTGAGTGTCTCTGTTATCGACATTTTAAATCATAATGGTAATATTTTTTTGCCGTGTGCCTGATCAAGAGCGCATTATCTCTCCCCCTGGTTTGTCAAATTTGTCGGTTGGCTGAAAGGGAGAGTGGAGCAGCTCATGAGAAACTATCCCATGTATAAATTTCATGAATGAAAATCATATGATACGGTTTCACCCACCAAAGTTTGTTCGTCCTATGAATAGTTTTCCTTCCTTTAATCATTTTGTTTCTAACCAAACACATACAGCATTGAGAGCGGGTTGCGTCCCACCGAACAATGGTTGGAGTTTCTTTGAGTGAGTCAGTCTCAAATGTTTCTAGCATACAGATGTCTAGGATTTGATTAGTAAAAAAAATTCAATGTTGTGGATGGTCATGTCCCAAGTTCAGAGCTAATCAGAGTGCAGTTGAAAGTGATACAAAAATACCTGAATGAGGCCAATACAATAATACAAACTTGCGGAAGGATGGACAATGAATACAATCTACTCCAAATCAACAACCACCCTGCAGAAATCAATGATGTATTGGTCAGTAATAAAAGGACAGAATGAATGGGAATAGTAAGCGTTATGACAGATTCATCCCTACTAGCACAGACTTGATGCAGCAAGGTTGGTGGCTGTTGGCATCAAAGATAAAAAGATTCAGTGACCTTTGTTGATAGTGTAAATAAAAATCACCTTTCTTGATAGTGTAAATAAAAATCAACTATGATGGTGATCAGATCTACAAAATCGACTTTTGTATGGAAGAAGCTAGTTTAGTACCCAGTCAATTCCAGATACATACGCGGGAACCTGAAGAAACAGATGCATAAAGAAGGATCAGCAATTAAATCTGTGATGGTGACTAGCATTAACAAAGTACATAAGCAGGATAGGGTAGTTAGCATGGGTGAGACTAAGACCAGATGGATTGAGCATTTTTTCGTTGCAGTTCACAAAATAATAAACTTGAACTAGAAGAATATCAAGCAACATAGGAGATACATTAAAAAGGGAGCAACATAAGTTGTTCACACACACATGTAGAGCTCCTTACCTACGACTTGTCTTCGCAAAGGTTTACTGACCACTTGATTTGTGCCATGTTATTGGAGAGTGCCCAGCAACATTGGGCCATGCAATCAATCAACCCTCATGGACGGTGTTCCAGCAGAATTCCAGAGGCAGGGCACTTGCCAGCATGATAGATAAAGAAAACTCCAATTGAGAACAGTTGAACATCTCGTCAAATTAACAGAGTAATAAAAAGAGAAAATCTAGTCATCTAACCATTAGAATGAGCTAGAAAATAAATAAAAAAATAAAAAAAAGTAAAGGAAACAGATGACCTAATATCTTCAGGAGTCACACACCAAATGAAACATATCCACAGCCTGAAGCATATTCACAGCTTTAGGAGGAAGACACCTGCTCTGAAAAGGGGCAAGGTGGGTTAGTCCTGTGGTTTGAGCCCATGGTATCTAATCTGTTTTGAAGGGGCATCTTTCCGCCCAACCCATGGTCCCCTTAAAACAATACACACACACATGATAGCCCCAAAAACCATTGAAGCAAGACTAGAATCCAAGACAACTCAAGAAAAGGAAAAAGAAAAATAGAAAATTACAGATAAGTCTCTTTTGCACAAGATTATTTGGAACAAAATAGAAGGAAGCTGTGTTAACATTTTGCATGAGTCACAAAATAGTACATACAACACAAGTATGTGAAATATACATTTTTAACTATTCAAATTTAAGAGATTTCTATTACAGCATAAGCATGGAAAAATACTGCTCAAATTCTTGATCAATGGTTGGCTTCCTGGTCCCAATTTGAGCATCTGCATTCAAAAAAACCAGTGTTTCCTATTTAGCAAATGATCGAAAAGAACAGTAGTATGGCACAGAATGAATATAAAAGAGTAGCAACCATGAAGGATAGGGAAAAGATGGGATGGTCTAACCCCACCTTGCACTTGCAAGTCACAAGTGGCATGGCATTTTTTTATCCTCCTCTCTTTGTGCAAATGTGTTCCATGTCATATGTAAATTACCTTGGTTTACACTCCACCTTCCAGATGAAAGAACATAATTATTTGGTTTCATCCCACTGGAGTAGGGCATATCTGCAAGTTCCTTATCCGTGGAGTGCTCAGCCATCCCGTCTCTATATTCTGAGCACATGAAATCTATATCATTCCCAAATTCCAGAAGCTGCTCCTCAAGATTCTGAGATACTAATGGATTATGTTCTCCTGAGAAAAATGTCATCTTGTCTTTGCTAACATCTGGTGTCATCCTTGTGCTTTTCAAAGAATAAAGGTCATCCCTGGAACTGTTGCCCCCCCAGTTAACAGATGAGCTGTAAGGATAATTGTATGGGCATGTTTTTTCACACTCTGGTTCAAATTTAGCTTCACCATATACAGAAATGACAGAATCCGAATATCCAGCAAGGCTATTGCTATCTTTTGCTGAGTCGGGTTCTGATCCATCATCTATGGTCTCTCCATTTGTTTCTTCCTTAACTATTTGTGCATGCAAGTCCTCTATTTCTGTGTCTTCATCAAGTGGGTAGACAATTTGAGAACTAAAGCTTCGTCCACAACATTTATGCTTTGGTAAAGGCAAATCCAATAGCTCAGCCTGTAATTTTCTTTTCTTCTTCAAGTCCATAATATTGGTATTCAGTTCTTTGCAGACATGGGAGCTGAAAATAATTGTGTGGAGGGAAAAACATAAGGCCTACGGGAAAAGCTGCATTGTGCAATGAAAGAAAAAATAGGAAAACAAAAGGTTGGGCAATGCATTTAACTGATCAAACAACATTCCATGGTTGCTAGCCAAAATAAAGGAGAAGAAGAAGATGGAGTACAACAAATTTTTCTAATCCTTTTCAACCCCATCTTAGGTTTGGATTCTTTGGGAAGTTATAATGAACTGGATGAAAAACTGAAACTGATAAATGTCAGTAGAATAAATCTTGATCTATAGAGGCTAAAACTTCAACTGCAACCACCCAAAAGCTATAAAAAGATGATAGACATGGAATACAAATTTAAAGAGCATTAAGAGTACTAGAATCCTCACTGAAACACATTATCTAGAGGTTTAGTTGATAAGGCTTATGATCTTTGGTAAACTTACCACAAATATGTTAAAAAGAAGTTGGCTCCCTTTACCTCATTAACTATTGCAAGAAAATCACATAGGCAACTGAAATGAGCAAATAACGTCCATCATTACCAGTGACTTGAAAGACAGCTTCTGAACCAATGACACCTGCCATGGTTTGTCCAGAATCCTGTGTGTCGGTAACACACTTTTATTGATGTCATCTTTTCTCATATGTTAGCTTAAGAATCTTTAGTTTCCGCATATCCATTGATAATTAAAGAGTTTCAATGACATGCCATGGTAAGGGGGGAGGGGGAAAGATAAAAAAGAAAAACTGATCATGCGTAAACTACTGAGGTGTCGTTTGTGTCATGGAACACAATGAGAAAATTTGTCTAATCATTCATTCCCATTGCATAGACTGCAAACTCCATCCCTGTCATATGGAACTGTGAAAATAGTGCATCTTCATCGTAAAATTCACATTCTTAGGAAATTTTTCTGTTTGTGGAACATTTTATTTTTAGAGTGTTATTTTATGTTTCTGAGTCAGCACCTCTGTTGCAATGTTCATTCCTTCAGGTAATTTAGGCAAATTGAACTTTTTAAGTAACTTTGGTAAATTTCTCATAAAAATGATTTTCTTTGAAGTCAGAGTCTAGGTTTTCTAGGTTATTTTTCTTCCTCGTGTTCTACTTTTAAATCTTCTCCGGAAAAAACTTTTCTTAGACTAGAAATCAGAGTCCAACAACTAGGGCAAAAAACTAAATAGTTGCAAAAACAATTAACCAGAAAAGAAAACGAATCATTTTCACAGATTCAACCAACAGCCAAGGATCATTCTCAGAAGACCAAATTTTATTGCTGCATTTTGCAGTCAATCACTGAGCAATTAAGATGCAGCATGGGACACCATCTTTGGGTTTAAGTATGTTTCACCATTGATGACTTCCCCAATGGTACTTGTAAGCATATTCGTGTGTTGGCAATTCTGGGTCAAATTTCCCATTGTGTTAGATTCATCTTCACTGCTTATGAGTTATGCCAAGTAATAATGAATTATCAATCAAGGAGAAAAGTGAGTTACAATGGTGAGAAAAGGAAAAATAGATAGGATTCAACATAATCATTGGGTCCAGATAGTGCAGCACCCAAAAAGAGATTGTGTAGTTACTGCTTACCTCAAACAGTTACTTGGGACAGAGGCTGTGTTGAGTTGAGTCAGTGAAAATTTTCTTCTGAAAACAATTTCTTCTAACTTTATTTTGAAAATAAGTATTTTTTTTTAAGAACAAATTTATAAATTATGAAGAATACATTAAGGGTGCTATCGGTACGTGGGAATAGGAATGGAAAGGAACGGTGATACCATGTGGAAAAGAGGAATCAAAATACCAGCCAGTACATTTGATTTCCATAATAATGAATTTTTTATTCCTATTTCCATTCTGAAAAACAATCCAAACACGTTAATGAATAGGAGATAAAATTGATTTCTGTTCCAGCATTTCAAGCATGGCCTAAGAATATTATCCACACACTATTCACAGAGAATAAGCCAAGAAAGTGGTCTTCAGTTGTTTTCCATATTTAAGTTCCTCAATAGATTTTATTACTTGTTGCCAAGAGAACTGTTTTCGAAATGTTTCCAGTGGCTGATCAAGCATCAATAACAAGTACTTGGTTCCCACCAAAGCACCCAGGAAAGCAAAACTCACATTAAAAACAGGACCATATTCCGGATCCAGAAGAGAGATCCAACAATCTCCGCTGAAAAAGAGTATATTCAACTTTTTTCTACTGATTTACACCCAAAAAGGAAGAAACGATCCAACTGGAGGAAAAAAAAAAAAAAAAAAAGGAAAGAAAAGAAAAAAAAAAACCCTCCTAATTTAACTGATTTCAAAAGCCTCATTTGATAACAAACATAACACCTGTAGCAACAAACTGTAAGTTGAAATTATCCAAAAAAATGATATACGCAGGGGAAAAATTGAAAACCCAGAAACCAAACCTGTGAAGCTCAGATGGGTTCTTGTTAGTTTCATCCATCTCGACCGAAGAGAACCAAGGAAAATTGCTGCAGTTTCTGTGAAACGGAGCTCCAAACAAGTCCAATTTCTTCACTCCGTACTCGAACAAGCCCAAACCCAAACGGATGAGGATGAAAGATAAATACAAGCAATAGGTCACCGAACCGACGCCTAAAGACTGATCATTCCAGAATCAATTTCACCTCTTTGATGCTATCCGAGAATCTACCCATCACACAAACTCCTACACAGAGGCTCAGCTTTTACTCCTCTCTGTTTTTGGTTTGCTTTGGAGCGTACAAGTCCAAGCGCCATTGAGGAGCGTGTGCGAGCGATCTCAATTATTTGAGGACATTTTTAAGGTATAATGCGAGTAGAACCGTAGAAGCAGCCTTCAACAGTTCAATGATTCAACCAGCAAAGGACCCACCATATTATAGAATTGAGTGGAGCGTGTCTCCCACATTCCTAACTAAGAGGGTGTGATAAGCATATCTCGGTTCTTGTGTTTTACTGACATGGATAGGACCATTTGTTGTCCACCGCTCTTTATCCTGGGTCATTTTTCATTCACTGGAAGCCTCCCTGTAATCTCCCTCTGAAAGCACATTAATCAGTCATCATATCCTTCAAACTTCCAACTTCTACCATCCGGATCGTGTTATTAAATTAAGGGAGAATTACCGAAAAGAGTTGGCCGGTCAAAACAATTACTAGATAGGGTGGTATCTTTTAATAATTATTGAGGAGAACTTTAGTAAGCTTAATATATCAAAACTATCCTTTAACTAAAACTTTTAAAATTCAAAGCATTTAAAGTACTTTATTTTATTTGTCAATACATTTATGATACATGGGTCTCATATTTATTGTAATTATTGATATTTAAATTTTAAATCAAAATTTTAGGTTTAACCCTTACAATTATATATAATTTGTTATTTAAATTTACTATTTAAAACAAAAATACTTTTAAAAAATATTTTCAAAATATCATTTATTGTTTTTTTACCTTTTTTATTTTTATTCTAATTTTTAATTTTATGAAGAAAAAAATAAGTTTTATAATTATATAATAAAAATGATGATTTTTTCATATATATATATATATATATATATATATATATATATATATATATATATATATATATTAATTTTAAATTGATAAATTATGTTTTTGTATTAAATTTAAGGAAGATAAAATGTTTAATTTTTCATTCAGATTCTTTAAAAATAATAAGAAAATAATAGAAAATGTTTAATCATTTTTTATTTTTATAATAAAAAAATTTAAAAAAATTTATATGATTTTTTTTCCTTTGCATAGTGTTTTTTTTTTATATTTAATTTTCATATAAATTTTTTTTCTCAATGTATCGAGTGGATGATGTTAATATATTTGATATGTTGAATATTAATAAGATATAAAAGGTGATCTTTAAGATTATTACTTTTATTATACAATACAAGAACAACAAAAATATGTTATAATTACGATATAAATATACTTACATTACAATACATTATAATAAAACCTAATTAAGAAATTTATGAATTTTTTTTATAAAAATGGTAATTTTGTATGATCATACCATATTTCACAACATACCTATATCATAAATAATTTCTGAAATCAAATGAAATACTAATTTGAATTCACGTAGTTTATATATATATATATACAAAAATTATTAAATAATTTTAAAACACTAAATAAATGTTGTTAATATATTAATACGATGTGTTAATACCAATAGGGTATGAATAAACATTTTTAAAATTATTACTTTTATAATGAAATATAGGTACGACATAAATTCATTATACTTACAATATAAATACATTATCATTACAATATATTATAACATAATTTAATTTATTTTTATTTATTTTTTTCACGTGCTATATTACCCAATGAATAATTGTGAGTTATTCCATTTAATAGGTGTGTGTTAGTCAATTGAATATTTATATATTATTCAATTGATGAGTGCTCGTAAAAAATAATTATTTATTATATTATGATAACAAAGTTTTTAATTGTATGTTTTATATATAAAACGATATAATAACTTTAGGATATGGTTTTTATTTATGAGATATTAAAAATTATTTTTTTACAAGGTTCTTTAAAAAATCTCAATTTTAAAAAAAAAAAAATTTTTAAATAGTTAATTGTTCAAAAGTAATAACAATTTTTTCAAGTTGAAAAATATACCGTTAATTGTCTATCAACATGTACTTATCATCATATATGGGTCCCACATCATTTATCAACTTATACTTATCATCATTTATGAGCCCCACATCATTGACAATCTCAATTTATTTATAAATAATATAAAATACATATTAAAGGGTAAAATTATCTTCTAAAAGAATGAACCTTCATAGTCATTATTTTTTCTAACTCACCCTTTTGGATAATTCCCCCTTAAATTAAAATCACTCGAACTTGGAATTTTCAGTCACCCGTCCTCGCTACTACTCTCCATGTTCCTTTTGTTTTTGTTTTTGTTTTTTTTTTTTAATTTTGAGTCAGAACCTTTTGCCATCACGAACAGGCATCACCGCATGGAGTTGGCTTCTTTCACTAGCCTTTCTGGGCCCACTCTGATGTACTCACTTGTTCTACGTGACAGCCTGGTCCCTTATAAGCTGGAAGATAAGGAGATGCAATCGTAGTCAATGGGTTTCCATGGCTTGTCCTCCCTCAAATTCTTACCGCTGGCATAGAAGGCAGCAAGCAGCCAAATGTCAGCTTCATTTGTTTCGGAAAAGAGAACTCTCTCCATCTGGTGTGGCCCCCGGGTGTGTATATACATAAACCTCGGACTGTCAACATCAAAGCTATTTCCAACTCACAATGCCAGACAAAATAAAGAACAGAAAAAAGAAAGAAAAAAAAAGGGCAAACAAATTGACAAGAAGCATAATATTATTTTGATTCTCTCAAAGTTTACAAGGGCTACACAAATTGTTACATGAAAACTGGACGCTGATCATGTCTTCGACTACAGTTTTTGGTTGGTGTGCTGGGATTTGTGATTCCCTCTTTGTACACAAGGTAACAAATGAAGAAAATGGCTGTAAGCTCTACATCATCCAAAACAACCACAAAAGCACCTGTCCTATGTCTAAATGCTCTAACAACTAGTCAGTTTTGGCTATTGACAATAACCCTCTTAGTATTCAATTCCTCCCATCAAAGCCAATCTATAGCTTTGGAACTTCTTGATTTTGGCTACTGCAGGAGGGGTAACTGGGTAAAAGCTAGGAAACTTTTCATCGAAAGGAACTACTACTAAAGTAGTGCAGACTACAAGCTGGGTAACTTGAAATGGCACCACTGGTGATAAGCACATGATCAGCATTCAATCATCCATTCATAGCCACAGTTAACATATTGATATTGCCAATGCAATGCCATAACGAAGCAACCTTGAACTTCATATCACCATTGATGCACTGGCTGCTCTATCAAAGGTTGTAGGGGAAGCGAAGACCAGAACCAATGTGCTTTGATGTAGGGCATACCCAGCTGAAGATGCTTGGACCCAACACCTGAAGCATTCAAGCAAAACCAATTCATGGGTTATTTATTGAGAACAAGAGAATATGCAAATTTAGCAATGTTTTGGAATCCAATTTGAACTAAATGGTTTAAGCCATCAATGTGTCCCCAAATCTTAGAAAAAGAACAAGTAGGTTGAAACTCAACTGGAGGTGGAGATTTTATGTTATTGCAATTGTTAGTATAAATATATATATAAAGATTAAAACAAATAGATGGTCTTCTCTCCAAGACAATACCAGGACAGAATATTCTTGGCATTGAGATTCCTTACTACCACTACTAAAGGGTGAATGCAGAATCCTGCCTCCAAGATGCACTAAAACTAGAGTTGGGAATCCAGGTGATGAGCAGAAAGCTAGATGGAAAAGCACTAGGGTCTGCAGATGTTCCAGTTTGATTTGATGGAAAAATGACCATAATGGAGATTCATCAAGTAGGTTGAGAGCTGGACTAGAAGCAGAGATAAATTCCAAAAGAGAAATGGTGTAGTGCTTTCTCAACCCTTGCAGCCAAGAAAAGGTGAGAATAAGGGGAAGTGCCGATGTAGCCGGAACATAAGTTATAAGTTTGAAGATGCCACTGAGGTGACAAGGGTTCAGAATGAGGATGGGGGAGGCTCCAAGCTTAGATCCATGTACCCAAACAAAAAAAAAAAGAATAAAAAGAAAGAAGCAAAAATATATTAAAAGCTTGGAGCTGAAGACCCTATAGTGACTTAAATTTTTTCTATAACAAGGAAACCTCTTATTATTATTATTATTATTATTTTTGATAAATAAAAAGTTTGCAGAACAAGGAAACCCATTATTGTAGGACCAAGAAAGACCTTGGATGCACAACCCATCCCACATGACTGTAACCCTGGGAGGTCCTGCTACTGAATGGGAGTGCCTGCCGGTTAAGTATGTTTACCAGAGAAGAAAAGGGTTAAGGAGCAATAGTCTTACTGATGTCAGATTTTCATAGGCACCAAGATCATAAAAATTTTTAGAGACATTCCCTCCTTTCTCTGCAAGATACAAAGCTCTGACACCTTCATGGTACTGCCAAAGAAAGCCCAAGGAAACAGTGAATTGACTTCCAAATCAGATTGGGAAACAAAGGTATGAAAAATGAATTAAAATAATATGTTGAGTTCTAATAACCTCAATTGTTGTCTTGTTTTGCAAAATGAGATAGATATGCCAACCTAAAAGAACCATCAGTGCCACAGATAATGGGACTAGCAACAGTCCAGAAATGACCTGCAAATGGGAACTGATAAATAGATCAACTAACATTCTAGGTTCTAATTCAAACAAAATAGGTTTTCAGTGACATTACATATGCATTTCTGAATGAGCCTCCGCTTTGTTCTTCATCCTTCTCAGCATCATTATAAATACTACCCACAAGCAGGACCTGTAATTTTATATTAAAAATGGTTATGTTCTTGAACCACTCCCTTTAATCATAAAGATCAACCCTGTGTGGCTTCCCAAAAACATAGGGCAGCAAGAATAGCAAAAATACAAGGAAAGGTTCCAGTAGGATAAGGAAATTAAAACAAACAGGTTAGTATATGCATGCAGTCACAGGAGATTAAAACTCTTGACCTAAATTTTGTACATTGTGGAAGGATGTCTCATCCTTCTTGATCTTTTTAATTAATAAAAAAAACTCATTGGGTTTCTAATTGAAACTTTAGGTCTTTTTTAAATTTAAATTGATTCAATTGTGAAATAAAATATCCCACATGTGTATCTAGGGAATTATATATATACACACACACACACACACACACGCATGCAGTCACAGAATGTACATTGAGCAGTAAGAAGTTATAAAGGAAAAAGTCCAATTAAAGTTTTACATAACAAAATTAAGACGTACCAGAGAATAGATGCACCCAAGTACAGCATATAAAACGAAGATGAAGAAGGCCTTATAGTTTGCATGTCCCACACAATTATTTATCCAGATGCAATGATGGTCCTTATAATCAAGAGACAGAATTTTTAACAAATTATCCAGGATATTTGAAATAAGGCAAGAGTGACGATGTAGATCACACATACCATTCGCAAAACACATCTTCTGCAAACACGACAATGGTGTGCACGGGCAGGTTTATAGTGGGCACACTTCTGGCAGTATCTCAGATCTCCACCCTGCAAAAACATCTCAATAGAAAGTCAAACCTTAGAAGCCATACTCATTTTTCTCAGTATTCAGAGCAATTTCAACCTTTTTAGAAAAAACAGGTTCCAACCTCAGATTTTATGCATACTGAACGATTAGCTAATATGAAGTGTGTTAATTTTTCCACAGAAAAATATAGACTAATGTTTATGTGCCACCCAGAATAGAGTAACCATAACATCACATGCTCCCAAGTCCCCTCAAGGCTCCTAAGGGAAACCCTATGCCTAATTATGGTAATTGGAATGGTTCAAACACGGTGCCCAGAGTTGAAGGTCACTGAGGACTATCACACATGTGCTGAGCCTACTTTGACAAAAACTGAGAGAAAATGGAGAGTCTCCATCATTAAAGGCAGATGTCAACCCAAGCATAATACACGAGCAAAGTGGTTGACTTTTTGATACTATCATCTACCACATGAACAACCTTAGGCTCCCAGCTCAAATCCTGCACATGGCAAGACCTATTTTGGCCACAGGCCAACAACTCAACTGGCAAGCATCAACCTACCGCCTAGGGCTCAAATGGCCTTAATTCAAGGAAAGAAGAGCAGAACTTGAAGTTCAACCCCCTCCACACATATGGTTAACCTCCTCCACCTAAGAACCAACTGTAGACAAAGTGTTTCAAGAAAGAGGCCTTTTGAAAACAAAATGCTTTCAATATATTTTAATTCTCTATAAGCCTACTCATATGAACATGATTTACATGCTTACTAGGAAACTCAATTCATAAAATTCCAGAACCAGAAAGTGCCCCAAAGCATTTCCCAAACAACTCAAGGAATTGGGATTTATAAAAAGGCATGGACCATAGCAAATATTATATATATAAAAAAAAAATGTACCATATCAAATATTATCAAGTCCAAAAAGCATGGGGCTGCACCACTACAGAAGTTTCTCAAAAATCCTCTCTGGTCCATGGTCTCAAGGCATATCAAAATGAGAAAAATAAATGGAAGACAGACAAAAAGAAGGCATCATTAGCTTAAGAACATAATTTTGACTGAAAAAAGGGATGTACACCTCTGCCAAAGGGTATCACACTTCAAAAACAATGATCACAAATATAACAATTTATAATGATGTCATATTCTCAATATTTAGTTGATAGTTTTAATTTGAACCTCTTCTAAGAAAAGTTTATTTAGGTTAGTTTCATTTAATTTCATTTCAGTTTTGGTTTGTTCAAAATACTTGGGTTCATGCACCTCCATAAACCAAGTTATTGAAAGAATCCAATACCGACTCACTGAAGATGCTATGGTAATGGATGCTCCTCTAGAAAGGGCTACCATTACAACTACGTCAATTAGTGTTGAATTTACTAAATTCAAATAAAAAAATTCAACAAACTGGATATTTAGAACAAAACAAATTAATTGCAACATATATTCCTTGATTCCAACGGATGGATTAGACGGTTAGGAAGATAAGTTAGCTTCAATTTACATGTGGACTTCATTAAGATTCAGATTTTATCCCCATATGTAGTAGATCCAAGAGCACTTTCGAAATACGACCAATTAAAATCAATTGACATTGTCGACCAGATTCGAGCGCTTCCAAATTACACGTGGAATTCATTAAGATTCAGATTTTATCTGCATACCTAGATCCAAGAGCACTTTCCAGAATACGACCAATTAGGATCGATTGACATTCTTGACCGGATTCGAGCACTTGCCAAATTGGGCAATTGGATTGCTCAAACATATTTCTGTTAGTTGTTTATGATATTCATGTTGGACTTTAAATGCTGCTCCTTGCCCCATTCCACCCCACACCCCACACCACACACCCAACCCCCCACCCCCACCCCCACCCCCCAGTCTTGGAAAAACATACAAGAAATTCCAACACCACCCTAAACACAGCCCACCATTCCTCAGGCTGCTTGCCATTTCAACTGTTTTCACTGAAGCTCTTACGTAGTTTTTCAAGCCCCCAACCAGGGATCTTTAAGTCCCTCAACAAGTTTCAAGCCCCAAACCCTACCCGCATAATTTTGATTTCAGAATTGATGAAACAGCACAAAAAATGAAAAGGAACCCAGATCAAATCAACATGCATGCTAATCCCTAATGTACGAATCAAATTATTGCAAAATCGAAACAAAAAAAAAGACTTACTTGCATCAGACAAGCAAAATTGCCAAACAGAAAACAAAACATTGTGCCAAAACCACGATCTGAGAAACAATACCTAATTTTTCAAATACTAAGCATCACAAAAACCCTAAAGCTAGAAAGCAGACAAAAAACACCAAACAAGCATGCATGAGAAATAGAAAACAACTCTTATCACCTTACGCTTGATCTCGTGAATCGGACTCTGGGAATCCTCAATGTCAGGCATGAATGTGGCGGGAACCCGACCGGGATCGGTGAGGATGGCGACGACGTAGTTGAGGACGCACATGAACGCCACAGCCGTGAAAGCGATAGCGTTCAAGATTCCCGGAGACGTCGTGAGACCGAACCACATGTCAATGAAAATGAAGACGGTGGAGAAGTAAATGTAAGTGATTGCGGAGGCGACAACAAAGACGGGAAGAGAGAATTTGCAGTTGGGAGACATATTGGCCCTGGAACGGTCGGAGGCACCGGCGTTGAAACGACGGCGTCTCCAGCAGCCGCTTTGAAAAAGGGAGGGTTTATCAGGTGAATGTGGGAGTTGTTGGCCTTTCTCTTTGTTTCCTTTTTATCTACGTTACTCTTTCTCCTCGTCTTTTCTCTTCGTTTCTGTTCCCTTCTATTCCGTTCTTGGAAAATTACAAAATCAACGTGTTGGGACGGTGGCCTCAGAACTGAGCTGCTCAGTTCTGAGCAAAACCAAAACCAAAACCAAAACAAAAAAACCTCCCCTTTTCCCCCCTTCTCTGAGAAGTTCATTTATTTTACCACTGGTAGAGGGGCCCAAAATAGTAAAATACCTCCGTACCTGCCACTCATCATCATCGTAACTTCTAATTTTACTTAACAATAATTAAATTTTCTAACATTGGAATCCAAATTATTTGCCATAATATATATGAATAATGATTAAGCCTTTAAGGATGAGTTTTCCTAATTACCAAAATATCTTCCTTTCATATTCGGTTGATACATGAAAGATACTTTCTACCTAAATTTAATTAATATACGTGAAAGATACTAGTGTGAATACCAATGATTAACACATGCCTTGAAGTGGAGCATAACAAATTTACAAATTTGATTGATGATTGTCCACCTACCATCTTCTTTCCTTTTACGAAGCAATATACATATATACACCCAAAAATATCGAATTCCTAAAGAATGGATGACTGATTAATTGGGTTCTTTCCTTCATAGCATGTGTACGGTGTACCAAATTCCCCACCAATTGTTCAGAAATTGGGTGTGTAGAAATAGAATTGAAACAGCAATCATTACAAGCTAAAAGGGTAAAGACCCCCTTTTCTTCACAACTACCCTTATGGGCATCCATGTACGAAAAAGCAAAAGGAGAAGAATTTAAAAATGGGAATTAGGAAAGCAAAAAAAAAAGGTCACTGGTTAAATATCAAATTCAACATTTGGGAAGATCGGAAGGTGGAGGAGGCAGCTTTTGATTGGGACGCTTTCCATCCATGACAGCCCAGCCCATCTTCAGGCCCCAGCTGGTATGGGACCTCCGGATGGCAGTGCATGAACCAAACGCCTGTTCCACACATCAGCCACCAGTTCGCATACGGTTAAGGAAATAAAATTGTGAGGGATATCGTATTAAAATGGAAAACAAATAAGTAAGAGTTATTTGATTAAAAAGAATGAAATAGTTATCAATTTGTAAATTTAATCTTTTTTTATGTTTGATTATCTCATTTTTAATATAAACATCTTTTAATATTTCAATTGTTCATATGTAAATTTTAAAAGAAAAGGTTTTCATTTTATCGATAGATTCATACGTGATCTTTTTACTTTCTTCTCTCTTCTTTTTTTAAAGCTTCAAATAGGAGATGTAGATTTACACAAGAAAAGTGATTACAACAATCTCCTTTTAGAGTTTTTATAAAGCTGGTGGTGGGTTTTGGTTAACTAATTTTTAATATAAATATCCTTCAACATTTCAACTATATATTTATATGTAAATACCAACTTTAGTGAACAAAACAGAGGTCAGTAGCCTCATGTGCAGTCTTTTGAGTTGCAGTAGCCTGGGAATAGGGCCCTATGGAGCGATAGTAGGCAGAACAATGGGGCTTGAAGCCCATTTTTTGGCTCTATATTTGGATCTTTTTCTCTTGATTCAGATGCATGTTTTCCTTATTACAGCTTTTAAAGCCAAAACTTTCCATCTATAGATTGATATCATGTTTCTCACCTTTATTACACCTCCTTGTTTATTAGGAAACATATATCTTGATTTTATAGCCTTGATATGTGTTAGCATGCATGGGTTGCATCTTGATCTTGTTTTTTTTTTACTATTTTTCTCATTATCTTGATTTGATTATCTAGTTTATATATTTTCCCACACACCACTTATCTTGAGTATAGGTGATTTTGTATATGTAGGTAACAAGTATTGGGATATTTCACCGAACTCGAATCCATCATTTAGTTTTTTGTATGTATTTGGAATTATTAGGTTTAGATGAGTGTTATATAAAATCCGAATGAGTGTTTTAATGGGTTTATGTAACTTATGTTTTGTTACAAAATTGTTAAAGAATGGGATAGTTAAGACAATATGCTTTCACTTTTTTTGTTGGCAATTTTGTTCATTTTCATTCTGGCTTAGAACATTTTTAGATAATAACTTACCCTCTATTGAAAACTTGATGTTGTTGTTCATTTAAATGAAATGTCACAAAGGTAAGTCTAAAAAGGCTTGTTAAAGACAAATTAGAATTTGAGAGGGAATGGATTAGGTTAGTTTCTCAAATTTGAGCTAAACATGTTTTATTTTTAAGCTTTGGAGAAATAAGACCACTTATGCGTTGGCCAAAGCGCTTGACATTGAAGCCACCACTCAAGCGATGGCTAAGTCTCTTTCTTTGAAAGATAACACCACTACCTTCGTCCCAGTGTTTATATTGATTGGTGGAGTGTTTATGTAATTGAATTTGAAGGGAGGTTAGCTCGGAAATCGGTGGTATACATGCCCTTGGACTTTCCGAAGAATTGAACTAGAAAAAATGTTGTGTAACACATTGTTGATGGCAGTTGCTACCCTCATGTTGTTGAGTACTGGGTGTTGGTGCTCAACCTTCCTAGATACTGTGATCCATTGACTATTAGGGTTACTAACCAACTTCTAAGTATCATCCATTCTATCGATGGGTGTCTTAGCTATTCAAGACCAGAATCTATTTTTTCTCTTGTTCTTCATTTTTTTTTATAGGCTTTCCAAGCCCACTCTTGATTGGCTAGGTGAGTCAGCTTTTTTCTAGTGAAGTGGCATGTCGAGAATCAAACGTTGGAGACCATTTTCCGCTTATAATTGGTTGGGCAGATCTATGTTAAGCGGCATGTGGTTGAACCCCCTGGTGTCCTCTACTAATGTGATAAGACAAAGTTCATTTTCAAAATTCATTCATCATACATGTCTTGTCATAACCCTTGGTGTCTGTGCCATGTGAGCCATGCGGGTAGTGGAGTACTTTCTTCCCGGTACCCCCATGTTAAGCTCTTCTAGGCTTGACCAAGGTGAGTTCTTGGGCAACTTCAGGCGTAAGCAGACTTAGAAGTTTTCACACTCAAGAGAACTTGCTCAAATGATGTGATTCTATACTTCTTCTCGATATATGTTTTGGTTCCTGCCAAGAGGCATCAATTGTAGCAAAATTTACCACCTGACTTGAACAGGTGGACGAACCCACAGGTTGGCCATCTTATATGCCTGGTACCTTCAATGCCCTATTTTGTGACCAAGTGAGTTGAGTACAACTTAGACAAGAAACCTTTGTACTGTTGTCCCATAGGGAGATAGTTAGTCACACACACGTCACTTGAATGGTTATGACACTTGGGAATTTGCATGAGACGACACAATGATGGCAGGTGTCTGGCTTGGTTGTTGCGTTGCATTCAATGTGTCTATAACATTTCTCATTCTGTTGATAAGAGAAGTGTTTGGACCTCAAAGCGTATTTTTTGCTTTGCATTGCTTCACCAACATGGTTTTTTCTATTAAACGCATTTTGAGTGCCTTGAACTTTGTTGTGTTGTGGTCTTGGTACTGCGCTCAAGGTGAGTTTTTTTTTTTGCTTTTATGTGTCATCCCCACTAATGAAAGTGGTTGGGGTTGGGGTTTTTTAAGGAGCACTGGTCAAAACTCTATGGGTGGCAGGGTTGCATTCTTGGGTTTGTGTGGAATGTCTACTTTTCTTGGGCGTACGTGCGCAAGAGTGGGGTAGTGTTGTCTTTTCTCTTGGCTTTGGCTAGGTTAGCATTCCTCAGTAGTGGTCTTACAGTGTGGTGTGATGATAAGTAGTTCTAGAGCTTTCGAGAATGTCATCGGAGTCTGAGAGCTAGGTGAATGAGGAACAACCCTTGATTAATCGTTGACTATGAATGACCTTGTTGGGCACGATTGCCCGCAAGCGTTGTAGGATGGTGTTAAGTGCAAAACTATCTAAGGTTAAGATTGAGTCATTGATAGAAAAGTTTCACACTCGGTATACTATACCGGATGATGTGTAAGTTGTTTTCTCGACGAACCTCAATGACCTCGATCGACAGTGAATTCCTCATTTGAGGAAATCTTCCTTACTTGAAAGCAATTTCGAGCGAACCTTCGGTTACCATTGTCTTTCTTGGTGAGGCAATTCTTGTACCACAAAGGGATACATCCGGTGCATATGCACTCAAACACTATGCACATACTTAGAGGTTGCGCGATGTTGAACAGGCTTTACGCGTTGGACCTCTTGGAACTTGAGGTATTGTTTATGTACATTATTCGACTAAGGGCAACTAAAAGGTTTACTCTATCAACACAATGTTGTGTTTTTCAATTTGTTACAAAATTAACGAATTCCAATAAGGGTTGAGTGAAAGGAAATGTACTTGTCTCCGGGGCTTGGGAAATGCCCGTGGGTAACCTTAACAAGGATATCCGGGTGAACCGGTCAATTGTGTATCTGGGTACTAACATTTGGTTTGTCTTTTTTTTTTCAACATTTTTTTAATAGCGAATTTGTTGCAGATTAGGAGAAACAAGGATGCCTCACTGAGTGGGTCAAGAAGACATCTTTTGACCATATCTACCAGCTGCTGAACATTGAGACGACTCAAATGAGTTACCAGATTCTACTAACTACTATGAATTTACTTGATGTTTAGTAACACCCAAAATGATTCATATGACTCATTTTACTTAAAAAAAACACCTCGTTTAGCATTGTTAAGGGAACATTTTGTGCCAAATGATATAAAGCGTTACGATGAAGCTCGCACATAAGAATTTGAAGCGTACCAAAGACTAATAACAAATAGGGATCAAAAGTGACAAGAGGGCATGCTTCGACAAATACAAACCCAACAAACTACTTACATAAAGTCATTTCAGTGAGCTTCTGAATTTGTCCGAGTGGCACAATCATCGAGCAAGGTAGCATCGTCTCACTTGGCTAGCTCAACGTATACATGATGGAGTTAGGTTCTTTACTCACTAAGACAGATGAACAAAAAAAAAAAAAAAAGACTTCTTGCCTCATGAAGGTTCGTTAGGACCCTAGGGTGACACTCCCAAGGATAGCTCCCTACCCTATCTGGTAATCGAGATATCAAACTCTCCCCACCGGTCTAAAGAAATTCATCAAACTAATCTGACCATTGTAGCATTAGCAGTTGAGAACCCTATTGTGCAGGTCCAGCCAAGTTTCTCTTTAGGCATGCTCGTGACAACTTATGTCATGAAGACTCTTTCTTTAGGATGTGCTTATTACCATGCTGCAATTTTCTACCTAAGAGTTGGGTGTGCTGGTAAGAAGTTCATCGTTGTTATTTGGTGTGTTTGAGGGCAAATTTAGTTTTTCCATATTTTTACGTTTTTCTTTCTTATTTTTGTTTTGTTTTTTTTTTGTTTTTTTTTTTTTTTTTCATTTTTAGATGAAGTATGACATCGAAGATTTCGGGTATGAGAGCAAGCTTCGCGGTTGTATTGTTGACATTGATTGATTAAGGTGTTGCACAAGAAAATGTGGACAATCACGCTCAGGATCTCACTGATAAGCTTCATGTGAGAAAAACTGGGAAACTAAAAATAAAACAAATGTTGGAGGAAGAAAACTAGAAATATTAGTCTGAACTGGACAAATCTCGATAGGAACGCACTTGGCTAGAGAAATGGGTGGTAGGGCTTCGTGAGAAACTAGAGAATACATCGTAACAATTGAGAGAACTTATTTCCCAGTACATTGTGAATATGACTTGAGCTATAAAAGGTATTTGAAGAAGCATAACATTCAAAATGACTAGAACACCAACAATAAGGATAATGTTAGGGATGCTAGAGCTAATGAAGAGGTGGTGGTCGTGCCGGAGTGGGGGCTTCCAAGCCTAGTGGGGAAATGTGATTTTGGACTTTGTTTTCTTTTGTGCTCGCTACTATGCAATTTTTTCTTTAAACTGATTCCCATTTTTTTTTTGCTACTAAGACATGGTTTTGTATATTTTGCTATTTTTCTTTTTAGGATACCTTGATTGCATTATAATTTGACATGACTATCTTAATTGTATTTCAAAGTTTGTTTTTTTAATTGTATTATGGTAGGCCTAGTTGGGTGTTTCTTGGAGCCTAAGGCTTGTTGAGGCTTGACTGGGTGCCTTTTGGCACCTAAGTGTCACAGGATGCTTCAAATAAGCCTCTCCATGGGCTTATATAGGAGGAGGGAAGCTTCTGGAGACTCCTGGAGCCATCTACACTAAGTCATTGGTGGGAAGAGTGTAGAAGGTTCTAGAGATGCCTAGAGATGTCCACACATCTCTACACTATGGTGGAAGGCATGAGAGGAGTCCAAGGCTTTCTAGAAGATTCTAAAGATCTCTTGCATATTCTTGTAACATAGGGTTGTACATAGATTAGTGTAGGGAGTTCTAGAATATTCTTGATTTGTAAGGAAACCTCCAAGGTTCTAGATAGTTTCATTGGTGCTTATAAATAGGTGAGGCCTTCATTTGACCAAGGCACCACCCAAATCACTTCCTAACCAAGCAAGTGAGTCTTCAAAGCACTTGTAAAGGCTTCTTTGAGTAATAAGAGCTTCCATTCTCTAAGAGTTGCCTACTAAGCTTCTTAATCTTTCGAGTCGCGAACGTCTTAGCCTAGCAAGCTAAGCATTGGGAGCAAGGCTGACTTAACAAGATCAAGCGTCTTGACTTGCCTAAGTGCCGCACGAGCTTAGTGAACGACTAAGTCCGTGACATAAGGCTTTCTAAGGCATTAGGCTTGGTGAGATGTTTCTTAGCACCTAAGGCTTATTAAGGCTTAGTTAAGTGTTTTTTGGCACATGAGGTTTTTTTGGGCACCAGGCTTGGTCAAGTGTTTTTTTGGCACCTAAGGCTTATTGAGGCTTGGTCGGGTGCTTTTTAGTACCTAAGGTTTTTTTGGAGCGTTAGGCCTAGCCTGATATTTCTTGCCCTATTGGGCTCTACATGTGTTACCTGGTAAGGCTCTTTCCAGTTAGGGCTGAGTTTGTCATCGTCAAACTCTTTCATATTTTTAAAAACATGTCAAACGACTTCCTTGAGAGAAAACTTCCTACTATGGACCTTCATGTTATACTATTTCATGACCCGTTGATGATAAACAATCATTTGAATGGTGGCCTCATCCTATCTCTTATCAACAAGGTCCAAGGAAAACTCGATTGAGGACAAGTGGGCATCTTCGTTTGCTAGAATTGTCCATTCTATAGGTAAACCAATTTCGGTTAGAATGACAACCTCCATCCTAAAGACTAGGGAGAAAGATGATTCTCATGTTGGTTTCCCCAACATTGTTCGGTAGGCTCAAAGGACACTTAGGAGCTCTTCGAGCAACTTGCCTTTGGCTTTTTCCATTCGTTTTTTCAGACAACCTAATGTGGTATTATTAGTGGTCTTAGCTTGGTCATTGCTTTGCGAGAAGTGTGGTGTAGAATAGAAGTTCCTAATATTGAGGTCAGTGCAAAATTTCCAGAAAATGTGGTTGTTGAACTAGATGTCGTTATCAACTAATGCTTGGAGGATGTCGAATCTACACATTATTGTTTGTCATACGAAGTTCCATACGTCAATATCCTTGATGGTGGCATAAGTTTTTGCATCGGCCTATTTTGAGAAGTAGTTTGTAGCTATCAAGAGAAATTGTTTTCGTGTAGAATCCATAGGTACAGTGGGCCAACGATGTCAAGTCCCCATTGAGCGAATGACCAAGGGCTCATAATAGATGTAAGTTGTTTCGCTAGGAGGTGACATACTGGTGTATACTGTTAGCATTTGTCGTATTTTTGAATGTCCGCAATAGTGTCCTTGTGAATGGTGGGCCAAAAGTATTAGGATAGTATTTTATGCGCCAATGATTTCCCATTATTGTGGTTGTCGTATTGATTTTCATAAATTTCAACAAGTACTTGGTCTCATAATTTCGTACACATTTAAGGTATGACTGATTAAAGCCAAAATATGTGCTTTAATGACACAAATTCAATATGACTTGTGCACCAAAGAACATTCAAATCACCCAATTTGACCTAAATAAATGCTAAGGCCCTAGCCATAAATTTAACTTGTACTTTGGAGACTTATCTTATGTTTAAGGGAAGAAAAGGGTGTCAGTTGAATCACTTTAGATTTTTAAAGATAAAAAATGGCTAAATGGGAAAATAAGTGAGTCAAGACTTATGGACCATGATAAAAAGAAAGACGAGGATATCATGAGTTTGAAAGATGAGAAATGACCATTATGGAGTAAGAAAGAAGGCAAGAAAACATGAGAAATGAGGCATGAAGTAAGATTCAACTACATGGAAATTTGGAACTCAAAATTTGGAGGTAACATGTACTCTAACTTTGAGGACAAATTTGGAGTACTTCCCAAAGTCCATTTAGACATACTACATATATCGTTTCGAAGCTCGAGAAGTCAGGAGTCCAATGCTTCAAACGATGTACAAATCAAAATTGAAATGAATAAGTTATGGTCATTTGAAGACAACTATGCAAAGTTGAAGGGTCATTTCGAAATGATTTCGAAATTCAACTTATGAATTCGAAATGACCCCAATTCGAATTCACCTGCTTCCACTTTGATGTTTCACCTCCTCTACCTCATGAATTGCATCTAGGGCACTTCATCCGCCCTAAGTGGGCCTCACACAGCTAGAAATCACCATTTTATTATTTTTTAATCATTTTTAGATAATTATTTTGTTAATAAGTGGCCAATGAGAGTGTGCCACATGTTAGGTAATTGAGAGTATTATATAAACTCTCTTAGTTCTAGGTTTTAAGGAACTTGGATATTTATTTTTTTTCGGAGAGTTTGACATTGAAAGTGGAAGAATATGAGAACTTTGGTTTATTTACTTATTTATTAAATATATTGTTTTTAGTTTCTTTTGATTCAAATTATAGATTTTTACCTTATTATGGATTGTAAACGTGACGTCACACCCATGAGAGGCTAAGAAGTCAACTTGGGGCTTGAAGCATGAAAACCTAAGGGGTAGGAAATCTATAGGGATAATGGGTAAATTATTGTAATAATGAGATTAATTATTGGTTTGGTAACAATTTATCATTTTTTTTATCCTATCCTTGTGAGTTAGTTTAAGGAGCGATACGGTAGATTATTACACGATACTAGTGATTCTTGGTAATTATTGATCATTAGTTATCCTCGTCTTCCCTATCGTTATTTGCCCCAAAATAAAGCTATAAGGAGTAAGAATGGTTAAAAAGCCAAATCTTAAACTGGTAATCAATCTCATTCATTTGATAGCATTAAGAATCTATTTTAAAAAGCAAAAATTAAGTTTTAGATGTAATTTTGAGTTCTTGATTGCGAACGACCAAGAATCCCAAAACCCTAATATCATATTACTTAAAATTAGGTTGGATTGTGGAAAACCCCAAACTTGAATCAATATCACATTATTCACATATTGTTTTTCACTTTAGGATTTAAACAAAATCAATTCATTTATTCTAATATTGACAATTTCCATAAACCAGTCATTGAGGACGATACCCAGAGTACTACAAAAGTTATAGTAACTATTTCTCTAGTTTTTCTCAACCAAAGTTACTACGTAAAAGGGCTAAGTATTTTGGTACAATAGAAAAGTTTGGTAAATGACCCACCATACGAGTGTCTGTTTAAGTGGTTATTGATCAAGCAAAAGTGAACGGCATTTACCGGAGTTTATGAGCTTTCTTTTCATCATTTGAGACCATGTCATTCCTCAAATACTTGATATGTGGGTCCATTTATGAGCTAGCAGGAGTGTTGAAGACATTTACCAATTCTTTCATCCCCATAAAAGAGAGTTCCTTTAAAAACTCAATCGACAATGCTCAACTCTGCTTGCTTAGATAGGAGAGCCTAAATTAGCGAGATGACTATCCTAGTCGTTCTCCTCTCACGACACTAATATGAAACTGACATAATCGAACCAAGAAGTTTTCCTATTTATGACATCTAAGTATTTGGCCATTCTTTCGTCGTATGTTTCATAGCGTCATTCTACTTGATTGACAATGAGTTAGGAGTCACTGTGAACATCAAGCCTCTTTACCTTCAATTGTCAGGCCATCCTTAATTCTGCCAACAACTCTTCATTGTTGGATGTCAGAAACCTTAATTTGATGGATTGTTGTAGCTCATCTCCAATAGGGGACCCAAGGAAAACTCCAACTCCTCATCTTTTTTAAGAGTCATCCACATAGATAATCCATGTTTCACTGGTCTTGTTATTCCTATCTTTAAGCTTTGGGTTCTCATCTCTGACAATCTCAATGATGAAATCTGCTAATACTTGGTCTTTGAGGCTTTGACACAATCTATATTCAATCTCGAACTCACCTAGCTTGATGACCTACTTGATCAACTGACTAGATAGATCTAGCATGTGTAACACTGACCGCACGGGTTGATCTATGAGAATGATAATGGCATGCGCCTAACAGTATGACCTAAGTTTCTTAGTTGCAGTGTGTAGTGCAAGGGCCATTTTTTAGAGCTTAGAGTATTGCGTTTCAATGTTAAGAAAAGTCTTGTTGACGAAGTAAACGGGTCATTGGACACCTTGCTCATCTGTCCGAATCAAAGTTGAGCTCATGACTACACTTGTGGCTGTTAGATACACATAAAGCTTTTCACCTTCACGTGTGGTTGAGGATGCGGGAATGCCAAATAGGTTTTGATGGCCCTAAACGCTCAGTTGCACTACTTATTTCATTTGAACTTATTTTTCTTTCTAAGCACTTCAAAATAAATGTTGCAGCTTATTAAATGACTATGAGATGAACTAGTTAAGGGCTGTTAGCCTTCCTATTAGCCGTTGGACCTGATTGACTGTTGTTGAGGGGATAATTTCCTACAGGGCTTTGATCTGCTACAGGTTAGCCTTTATTCATTGCTTCATTACCAAGTAACTGAGAAATTTGCTAGCTTATACTCCTAATGCACGTTTTTCTAGATTCAACATTATGTCATAGTTGTGAAGCAAAACGAAAACTTCTACAAGGTCTTAGAGGTGGTTTTACTTCAATCTACTTTTGATCAGTATTGTTGGGTACCCTGGATTACTCCGTTCCCATGCCCTGGATCATGTAGGGTGCATGCAAATTTATCATAGACTCTCTAAATCTATCATAGTGGATAAACATGTATTCAAAAACAATATAGATACCATAGAAAACATAGATCTAGAGAATAAAGTCATATACCTTTAATCCAGATGTTCCCGGATCAATTCCAATCGATGTAGATAACTCTAAAGTCATAATAGATCTCATAAACACCATGATCTTCTGCTCGATGACTATTCCTTGTATCTAAGCACTAAGATAGTGAATATCTCAAGGGTGAAGGCTAAGGTTCTTTCTCTAGACTGAAATGAGAGACTAACAAGACCTGAAAACCCTAACCCCTAAAGAGGTATTTTTAAGCTTCTTATTTGACTTAAGTGACTTAAGCCCACCATGGGCTTAGGTTACTTAATCTAGCTTAAAAAAGTTGCTAATTGATTAATACCACTCACTTATCCTTATGCAACCTTACGTAATTATCAAAACGCCTTCATGCATAAAAGTGAAATTAAAAACTCATCCAACCCTCATAAGTCGTGCCAACAAGGTATATAAGCTTAGAGTGAGGACTACTAGGACCCATAGGAGTATTGGATCCCTCATAATCAAATTCTGAAATTGACTCAACATCTCACTATAGAGAGTTAACTACACCCTAGTACCCTATGTATATTACAATGGGATACCAAGTGTTCAAGTTTGTGACCTACTATCCATTGCATGCAGACTTCCCATGAATTGGTGTTCATAATCTAACAAGATAATACTATCACCTATCAAGATTACCTCTCAAATCCTTGAATTACAGATCTCACTTATTATGTAATCAAATGACATACTCTAATTTTAAAGAGCATATGTCAAATTCCATTAAAAAAAATTATTGTGACCATAGATTTTATGATCACATGCCCTTTGGATCACCCAATAGGACACACTGTCTCAATCTCATAAGATATCATGGTGCATTTATTGAGAATACCTATTATCATCAGTCTCTATCAACAGTGACCCAATCTATAGGGAAATATGACAACTTTAGGGTCTCACCCATAAGTCAAAGTCTCTTGTTGATTTTGACACAAACTCAATATTTTCTCAAGGTTGAGAGTCCATGTAGTATAGTAGCTTTATGAATCATGACAATTGATAGTCTTGTGTCATGATTCACCGTAGGTCTTGTCTAGTGTGCATCACATATACTAGTACACTCACCATGTGAAACTCATTCCGACAGGTAAGACAAGTCATCCATCTAATTAGGAAATAGTGCATTGCAATCTTTATTGGATTGCTTAAATCCATGAACCAACTGTAAGCAACTTATCTACTTATAAGGAACTCATGACTTGTATATCCTATGCAACTTTTAATGCATGTACAATGTAAGAGACATGAGTTGAATGCCCATATGAATGTCAATACACCAAATGGATAAGAGATATTTAAGTCTAACTTTGTTATATCATGTCTTGCAGGGACTCAATCCTAACAAGTATATTGTCAATATAGACTTCTACGTTTTTTTTCGAATAAGGGTTGAAATAGTTTCGTCACTAGTCATCAATAAATTGCTCTAGTGTTCCTCAAACCAAACGACATTATATTGTAAACCCGAATAAGGCTAGTAATGAAAGTCATCTTCTTCGCATCTGGTGCGTATAATGGTATTTGATTATACCTGAGAAAAACGTCCAAAACTGAGAACTTGTGGTTTGTCGTGGAATCAACTATTTGGTCTATTTGAGGAAAAGGAAAACTGTCATTCAATGACGTCTCGTTGAGATATGTGAAGTCAACGCACACATACTATTTACTATCTTTTTTTTCAAGACCACAACCACATTCACCAACCATTTCGGGTACTGCATAACCACTTAATGAATTCAAATGAATTCAACCTTAAGCAATCGGTTCACTTCTTCTGCAATGATCTTGTATTACTCTTTATGGAACTTGCATAGTTTCTACCTTACTAGACACTACCTTTTCTTAACATTCAGGTGGTAGCAAGCTACAGAGAGGTGAATCTCCTTCAAGTCTGCATGCTTCCATGCGAAAACATTTGTGTTTTCCTCCCAGCAACTGAGTAAATTTTTTCTTTTCTTTGTATGATAACATTTTTCCCAGAAACACTTTTTGATTGGAGTCATCATTGAACAAATCGACGGCTACTAATGGCTCAATGATCAATAATTCTCACTCGTCCGATCTAGGGTAGGAATCCTTCTGTAATTGTTATTTTTTCTCATAAAGACTTCATTCTCTAATGTTTGTGTTGAAAACTGGAAACGTTGACACTTGATAGCATCATTGCAAGGACATCTAATCTCTAAAGATTACTATTTTTGTTCCCAAATGGTCAGATAACTTACTTTTTGGTGGTAAGTTGATGGTATGATTTTCATGTCATGGATCAAAGCTCTACCAAGAATCACATTATATGAAAAATGCTTGAACATCATGTTAACAAGTCCTACAAACACAGAAAGCATGATGTCGCCTAAGAAAATGGTGATTGAGATGTTGAAGCCCATCAACGCCTTCCTGGGACTTTCTAGCACATTCATTGAGATGTTCATCTACTTGTAGGCGAATATATGCAAAAAATTCACGAAACTCCCTTGGTTGACTAGTAAAGAATACACATTATATTCGACAACATTCAATGTTAATATGAGGGAATCTTCATGCGATTGAGTGATATGTAATAAGTCTGCTTCGAAAAATACAATAGTCTCGTCTATTGGAATGAGGCTCTTGGGAACAAACACATTCCTTACATTGAAGACCTCATACATGTTCTATATTTTTCATCAAGGTCTTCACATGTTGTTTATTCCTTCATTGGCTATCGATCGACCCCCCATGTATGACATAGATCACCTGTTTAGGCTCGATACCAATTTTGAGGGTTAATTAGCAAAGGATAGCAGGTTCTGTTCGACTGTGGAAATACTTGTTAAGTAGACCGTCTCACACAATCTGCTCGACCTGGTAATGGAGGTGGCAACACCTTTTAATGGTATGGATCTTGTCTTTATGGAACTCGTAAAAGCAATTCTAATATATTTGACTCACTTCTTCCACATGGGGTTTGGCCAACAGAAGCCATCTAGACTCTGTACCACCGACAATAGTTGGTTGTAACTGAGCATGAGCTTCATGAACTGGAGTGTTGACTTATCTTCTCAGTTTTAGGCTTTAAGATTCCCTCTTAGTTGGCTTCCCCTACCTCCTTTGTCGTTTGATGCATTTGTTGGGTCGGTTGCTCTTGTTTTTTTAAGATAGTCTCCTTTGTTGGGTCGGTTGCTCTAGTTTTGTTAAGAGAGTCTCTTGGGATGCCGTAATAATTTATTGGAACACTGCTCTGAGATCATCTTCAAGCATGACGTACTTGTTGACTTTGCGAGAAAAAAAAATCATCCATTGTTTCTAGTGGTTTCTTCGAAATAGGCTCAAAGAAGAGGTTTCTAGGATGATACTTCCTTTAAAGGCCTGCATAATCGCATCGGTGGTACATGGATCCATTTGGATCAAGATTTGCCCAAATCTCTGCATGAAATCTTAGAAGGACTTAGATTCCTACTTCTACCTGACAAATCATAAGTGATATGCTACAAATACTTCCAATAGCTCTCTGAACTCTGAAGTCATTGATTGAATTGCTTGGGAGTTGGTGAAACCAGGTAAGGGTAGATATATGGAGACTAGCTGGGAACACCTTGCATAGAAGTGCGTCGTCGCCCACATCCAGGGTCATCACTTGGCGATAGTGCATGAAGTGGTCGAAGGGGTTTCTGGTACCATCATACATAATGAACTTTAGTACCGCGAACCCTAGAGGATGTCTTTGCTATACGATATAGAAAGCTAAAGACATCGACAACATATCATCAAGAATGCAAGAGGTAGTCTTGAGAGGTGCTTTCTAGGGGGAGGAGGCCTCGCACGAATACACCACAAGTCATGTCCACGATTAGTTGGTGTCTTTTGGGTAGCACCTCTTGGTTCTCCCTTGAGTGGGTGTTGGTGGCTACTACTTAGGGCATTCTTCTCTCAAGGCTTGGTGGTCACGCATCCCAACTTTAGGATTTTTGCTTCCAAACGGATCAACCCATTTGGTAGGCCCAAGAAATTTTTTTTAATAGCTTCACTAGTGCTTCTTCACCTACTGATAACACCTGGGTAATTGCGTTAAGCTGGCTGTTAAGATCATATTCTTTCTTTTCAACTAATTAGTGGTTTTTCTTAGTTCATCCAACTACCTTTGGTACTTAGTCAACTAGAGTTTAAGTACTCATTGTTGCTGCTCATCAGTTATTGGGGTGACAAATGTATCATTAGCATGGTTAGTTGCTTGTGTAATCACCATGGTTGGCTTTTTGTTTTTATACCATGGACGATGCCAATTGTTGGTGTTTAACCATCCTAGATGCGATAATCCATTGACTATTTGAGTCACTAGGCAATTTCTAATTATCACCCCCATCTATTGATGGGTGTTTTGGCTATTCAGGACCAGGATATAACTTTTCTTTTCCAACTGACCAAGTGTCTGGTGCATCAGTGTGCCTTCCCCGCACTGATGTGAGCCCATGCCATGTCTAGGTGCCCATGGCCTGAGCGTGTTGCTTGCTTCCACTATTAGGTCCAACTCCATAGCAACGAGCCATGGCATTGCGCCCATGGCTGATCCCTCTTGGTGCACAGGACATTGCGCCCCTGTGTTGTACGTAGGCATCATGGGTGCGAGTCAGTTGTTGTCTAAGTGCCCCATCAGGCCATGGCATTGCGCCCATGGTTTCCTCAGCTGGCTCACCGCACAAGGTTTAGGTGCCCTCGTGTGAAATAATACAAGTTGGGAAATGTTTCCCATAATCGTTTATGTCCATTTTACTTTGTTTTTCTGGAAGCTGGGAAAGAAGGTTGGCTAAATAAGGGTCCTTAGCACCGCACACTCGTGAAAAAATTATTTTTCATTTTTCTTTATAGGTTTTCCAAGCCAACTCCTAATTGGCTGGGTGAGTCAACTTTTTTCTAAGGAAGTGGCATGTCGGGAGTTAAACGTTAGAGATTGTGTGGTGCTTATGATTAATTGAGTATATCTGAGTTAAACGGTGCATGGTTGACCCCTCTGACACCCTCTATTGATATGACAGGATAAGGTTCCCTTTGAGACTCATTCCTCGTACGTTTCTTGTCACAACCCTCAATATCTACACCATGTGAGACACATGAGCAATCTAATACTTTTTTCTCAATGCCCCCATGTTGAGTTCTCCTAAGCTCGACCAAGGTGAGCTCTCGAACAATTTCAAGTATAAGAAACCCATAAGCTTTCACGCTTAGGAGGACTTGCTTGGACGATGTGGTATTGGGCATAGAAGACGACCAATCCGATTTTTATAGGGATGACAACCTCCATCACATAAGCTAGCATGAACGAAATTGCTTTTATTGGTTTTCACATGGTTGTCCTATACGATCATAAAACTCCCGAAAACTCTTCCACCTATTTTCCTTTAGCTTATTCCAATATATTTTTTAACATCCCAAGCAAAGTCTTTGGGCTTGCTTTTAATTAGAGATGAAGGATAAGGAGCATATTGAGTTGTTGTTGGCAAACTCCATGTTAGAAGATGAACTAAAATCCCTTAGTGCTAAGACCATGTCCTCTCCTTGACATGTTTGTTTGAGATCTAAGTTTTATTACCTCATAAGGGAGTGATAGGTTAAAGGGAAGGTTGAATGTTTCAGAAGCCTGGAGAAGGGTTTCATGTGCTTTTTTATTTTCTTCCTATTGCTTGCCTAGTTTATTCATGAGCTACAACAATCTTTCTTTTGTTGAGATCTTAATATCAATAGTTTGTTTTTCAAATGTCATCCCTCAATTATAGATTTTTTCTTTCTATTTCCCATGGACGACACCTAATATTATGTCTCTAAAAATACTTTAATTTAATATTTCAAGTATCTAGTAGAAGGTTACTAAAAAAAATTATGTGTTTTATAAGAGTTGAACCTCGTATTTGCTTGTATGCGAGAATCACTTTGGGAGAAAGTCAAGTCTCGTATTCCCAAAAGAACGAATTTTGTGCCACAATACCAAGTTAGAATAAATCAAGTTACCAATGCACGAGTTTTCCATGCCCCTTTCAAATGACAAGAAGATTTTGTAGACAAAAAATAGACTATGTTTTGTTCATTTAGAAAAACCAAACACTTTTATACCAACTACCTTATCCTCGCGTAATTGGAATGATCCATTTCTTAATCATCCATAGCTCATTAAAATTCAAAATAAAAAAAAAATCATAATGCAAAGATGAGCTAACAAAATATAATACCTACATTATGGAAAAAAAAAATCAAAATAAAAGAATTTTTTAAGGAAAAAACATATAAAAATTATAATGGATTCAAAGATAAAAAAATCAACAAATAAAATAATACCACCACATTTAGACTGTTTCAACAATAACAACTTGATTCTCTCCAAAAATCAATTATTTGGCTGTCATTCTCACTCTCACTCCCAAAAATCAGTTAGGAGGATTAATTATTTGATATTTCCAAAAATGATAATTTCAAGAACTTATGAAAAAATTATAGTAAGTAAAATTCAAGAATCCAAATTTTTTTTAATAATTTAATATAAGAAAACATATATTACCTTCACATTCTTTCATAAAACAAAACCTCTTTACACCAACGTCTTATCTGGTCCTAAAATTGGATTGATTCATATATTATTGTTCATAGCATTATTCAGAAATGGAAAGTGTTCAACAGCCCAAAACAAAATTATTAGAAAGAAAATATCTATACGAATTCAACAAAAAACTAAAATCCAAATTTATTGAAAAAGAAAATATACTACCTCTGTTCAAGTCACAAATAACCACAACAAGAAGATTCCATAGACAAAATATAGCCAACGTTTGTATCTTTCTAGGAAACCAAACACTTTCGTAAGAAAATGCTACTCTAATTTAGACAAAATATCCAAGTTTTTGATCAATGCCTTCGAAAATGCTACTTTAATTTAGAAAATTAAAAAGGTTAATGATTATTCAATTCTTTGATGCAAAAATTCAGCATTTTGATCTTTTTGAGTCAAGAATAACTGGGTACCAAAAAGAATCAAGAATATTTCGTGAAAGACATCGTACGACACAAACTCAAAACATAGGCATCAAGAAGAGGTCAGCTTCTGCTATGTTAGTAAATCAAGTACATATAGAAGCATCCTACACAATCATATCCAACCAAGAAAGAAAAACGAGGATCTGTCTGTTTATTCACCCTGCAACTAGTAAAGAGAAGCACACGAGTGAATTTATTCCGTGTATCCTATCCCATTAGAATTGAGTATTGAAAAGATTCCAACCACGAAAGCGTGTAACTTCCACCAATCAATAACCAGAAATCATTAATAAAGGTTCCAGGTTCCCAATTCATTCAGGTTCTCTAATTGAACCATCTGTATAATGATAAAATTCTGAAAACTGTTCCTGTACTTCCCAAATTTGTCCTGAGTCCTTCGTTTAACTAGGCATGTGCAGCAATTTTTTCAAGATATTTAGAACTATCCAGAGTCCCAGTGAATGATTCATGAATTATTACTGAACTTCTTAGATGTTTCTGAAAAGTTACTAACTTGAAAAAACATCTTACACACTTTGCTAATAAGGCCTAGCTTTTTCATATTCATAAATTCTCTGAGTTGTTCCCTACATTTTCCTGAATAACTCCGAGAACCTGATGCTGAAATTTCCCAAATCCCAACCATGCTATGAACACGAGGAATTACCCAAAGGAAAAAAAAAAAAAGAGAGAGAAATTATGGTTTTATTGTTCATCATCATAAGTATATAAAGCTGAAAAAAACTTCAAAATGATCGGACAGTAAGGCACAAGTCATAGATGGTCCACTGATCTACAATTTCCAAATAAACAAAGCTTTAAATCTATAAAACCATAGTCAAAACAAATTCATACAATCAAAACACTCAAATCTTATAGTAGAAATTCCTCATTCTAACAGATTAAGAAACACAACACCAAGGCAAAACAACAAAAAAATTTCACTATAAGAAGGCCTAAAAATTCAGGCCAACCAAAGAGCCCAGTTCAATTATTGCAAGTTTCATTCCTATAAAACATCCACATCCCACAAAGATTCACAAAAAGTTGCGGAATAAAGGAAAAAATATTATCAGTTTGGTCGTTGAGAAAAGGTAGGAAAACAAAAGAAATCCAAATCTTGAAGCTTAGATTTGGGAATCACCGTTCAACTGAGCCTAATACAGCCCTATGACTCTGTTTAAGTGTGTTTCCATTTCTTAGAAACCAGACAACACAAAACACCACTAAAACAATTTTCCTTCATCTTCCCTTGCTTTCCCAACAACCAAATAGGACCAGAATGAATAGAAGACAGAAATGGATTAAACAAACTTACAGCCATTTTCATGGGCATATTGTTTGTATCATTGTTTGTGTGTATATATATATATGTATGTATGATGTGTTGAGACAGAAAGATCACCATTGTTTCATGCCACAGACAAACCAAACTACATGTTCCATGATCAAATGCATGTTCAACTCATAAGATGTTTTGAGTATTCCAAAACCTATCTGCACAAGGGCCCGAGGGAGATATCCAGGGTGTGACTCTCTAATAGTTTGCATGCACTTGAAATCCCCAAGCTCTTTGAGGACGTAGTAAATTTAACATAAAAGCAACAGTCATGACAAGCAGTATGATCAAGGTTGAAAACTTGCATCACAACATTGCAACATTGCAGCCATATCAAACATAAATTAAGTTATATACATATATTGTAGGGGCAAGTATTAAACACAAAGTTCCTAGTATACGGTTACCCATTCAACAGGATGGGCAAAGGTAAGCAAATTCACTGATTGAATTTGATGTTACAGAGTAATTAAATGCAGGTACCTCATACGTTATAACATGACATACAAGAAAACTTTAGACACAAAGATTTCAACAAGAACCAGCATATAGCACCACATAAATAAAAGGATACCAAAATGTTGAAAAAGATCTTAAAACATTTTATAGAGGTGAAGTGCACCCTTTTTTGATAGATAAAGAAAATGTATTATAGATAAAAGAAGGTATACACTATGTATACAAGATAGCCACAAGACCTAAAAGGAAGCGCGAAGATAAATATTATGGAAGCCCCATTCATACCGTATAGCTGCCCAAAATATTAACTAATTAGGAGTCAAGATCCATTCTGTTATTTTTTCCACCAAACCATTAAAAAGAACAGACGAATCTTTGCTAACCCATTGCTGGCAAAGAAAACCGAGGAAAAGAAAGAAGAAAAGAAAATAGAATTCTGAACCATGTAATCTATGTTACTTTTGTTTTTGGATAAATAAAAAACTAAACTCAACCTGCGAAATATTTCCGTTAGGTTCAATTAGATGGATGTCTTGCTTTTTCAGATCCCAGAAATTTTCTTGGAGGTCAAACGGTTGTAACGAAGCCCCCACAATAACTGGCAATCATCTTATGGTGCAGATGATGTCAATTTTCTAGAGAAAAATGACAAGAAAAAAATCAAGACTAAATATGCGAGTACCATTTTCCTGATCCATAAAAGCTGAACCTGGTTAAATTATTTCTTTTAGCAATCAAGAATCAATCTCTCAGACAGCAAAAAAATAAAAATAAATAAATAAATAAAATCAAAAGAAGATAAGACAATCAAGAACAAAAAGAGTGGAGTTACCATCTCGTGGATCTGTAATAGCCGAAGCTTGCAAGGTGATGAACGCCGAGAACACAATTATAATGAAAAGCAACCGCAGATGTCGTTTCGTCATTTGAAAAAGCAGAGTAGTCAGCGATCTCAAGCAGTGGAACATGAGCATGCCTTTTCTCCCTGGAGATATGCAAAGAAAACAATCAAATCTAAAGAAGACAGAAATTAGGGAGAAAACATACAAGAGCAGCTGTTTGGCTGCCAAGAAAACTCATGAAAATAAAAGAATGAGAAAACCTTGAAAAAGAGAGCAGCGTATATGAAAAAACAACCAAATCTAAAGAAGACGGAGATATCATGAAGAAAACATATAACAGCAGTTGTTTGGCTGCCGAGAAAACTCATGAAAATTAAAAGAAAGAACGGAAGATCTAGAAAAAGAGAACATCGTATATGCAAAAAATCTTTTGTATAGGAAAAAACCAATAAAAGTAGTTTTCAAGAACTCAAAATGAGTTTTTCCGAGAGAATTCATTGTTGAAAAAACAGAGTAAATTCTTAAAAGAAAAGTGTGTAAAACTCAAGAAAAGTTAGAACTAGGGTTTTGAACTTGGCTCTGAGAGAGAGAGAGAGAGAGAGAGAGAGAGAGAGAGAGCGCATGAGAGAGGTCTAGACAGGACTCCGAGCAGGGCTCTTGAATTGCTTTTATAGGTAAATACTGCCAGCTCAACATACCCTCAATTCTTGAAGCCGTTAAGCCTGCACGTGCCATGCGAGTTCTTGAACTATTTGAATATTTACGACACGGGCAGGGGTTCTTGATCTGCTTTTATAGGTAGATATTGCCAGCTCAGCATATTTAAGCCGTTATGCCCGCACGTGCCATGTGATTTCTTGAATTATTTGAATATTTACGACACCCACGCAAACTCTTTTTTTTTTTTTTTTTTTAATTTGAATATTAAATAAGAGTTTTAATATTTCCAATCTAGAGTATTTCAACATATAATAAGTTTTTAAATTAAAAATAAAAAATATATATTTTAATGTTTTATAAATAATAGCTTTTGAGTGTTCTAATAAAAGAAAAAATATATTCATTCAAATCTTTTTAGACTTCGAAAATGTTGTTAAACAAAATATAAAATTTTTAAAAAACAAGGCAATTGGGGAAGAGTAAAAAATGTCTAAGGAATTGTTTAATTTTTTATAAAATAAAATATATAGGAGTTTGCCAATAAATCATATTTTTAAAGCTTCAAATGACTTGATGTATAAAATAAGTTTGGTCAAGTTAAATAAGTTTTTTAATTCATATTTTTAAAGATTGATTACGTATAAAAATAAAAGTGTTAAAATTTTAAAAAAATTTGTTAAGTTGTTTTATTTTATTCTTTATGATAGTTGAATAAGAAAAGTAAAATTTTTAGTGATATTATTTCACCTCATCCCTAGAGTCAAATGTTCATTTTGGTTTTAGAGAAGCTGGAGAAGACAAAATCAAAAGCTGGAAAATTTTCTATACATATCTAAACGAACAAAAAACAGAAGATACAAATATGGTTGCTTCTTTCAATAATTGAATTAGTGTTACAAGCCTAATAACAAACTTCAAAAACCCCACTTTACGTTTCCAAGTGGGCATAGAAAAAACGCGACGCAAAACCATCATTATATGCCGAAAGCAATGGAAGACTCTTCTTCATCCTTGCCCGGCAGACATAAGGGAAAAAATGCAGAAAATAATGAAATAATAACAGGAATTTGAAGGAAATAATAAAAAGCAACTGAGTTGAAAAACAAAGTTAACATTTGGGAAGATCGGAGGGCGGAGGAGGCAGTTTTTGATTGGGACGCTTCCCATCCGTGACAACCCAGGCCATCTTCAATCCCCAGCTGGTGTGGACTTCCAGGTGGCAGTGCATAAACCAAACCCCTGTTCACCACATGGAAAAAAAATAAAAAAAATCATTATAAGAGCCACCCAAGTGCGGCAGTTTCTGTCTTGACCCATTACTAATTGGTGTATTAAATTGAGTTGTTCACCTACCAGGATTGTCTGCGCGGAAACGAATGGCCACCCAACCGCCGGAAGGCACCCCCACGGTGTTTCTCTCTATGGGATCGACCAAGTTGAAATTGGCAGGATCCTTCTTGGGATCAAAGTTTCCGAATCCCTGTCCCACCACATAGAAATTAAAGCCGTGCAGATGAAGTGGGTGGCTCTCTGCACCTATGATACTAGTGTCCTGCAACACCAACTCCACTCTTGTATTGAAGGGTAGCACCACCACCTTGGTCCCACTGTTTACAAGAATGTTGCTTGGGGGAGTACCCGTGTAGTTGAATTTGAAGGTTGGGTTTGCTGGGAAATCAGTGGTGTAGACGCCCTTGGACTTTCCGAAGAAATGAGCTTGAAGAAGGGCTGTGCTTGGCTGCACAAATGACACATTGTTGATGGCAGCTGCTACCATGGTGTTGTTGGGTCCTGGGCACGCTTGGTTCCGTGAGCATTGGATTAGCCCCAGTCCCACCGTGAAGAAGAAGCGTCTATTCACTGTTTGTGGGACTTTTGCTGGAAATTTGTTAGAGGCTAAGCTGCGTAATTTCTTGCTGAATTTCATGGCAAAAATTGTGTCATTGAACATGGGAAGGGCTGGTTTGAGAACAGAGGGCTTTCTGTTCTTAGTGTTTGACACGGACGATTTGTGCTCATATTCTAAAATTCCAGCTGTTGTAGAATTGTCAAAAGCAGCAGGACCGGTGGCGTAAGACCTGGCCGCCATGAGGAAGGTGGCGTTAGGGGAGTGAGATTTGGTCTTGAGAAGGATATTGGTAGTCTGTCCAGGGGTGATGACAAGAGTGTTGGTTTTAAATGGTTTCACATAGACTGCATCAACTTCAACCACGGTGACAGTATGGTTGGCTATGCTGAAGAAGAGCTCGTCATTGAGTGCTGCATTGATCAGCCGGAGGAGATAAGTCTTCCCCGGTTTCACCTTCAGCCTAAATGCATCTGCAACAAATATAATCTTTATTTAAATGCACCTATTCTGAGGCCATATTAAGTGCCCTTTAATTAAATTGAAGCAGAACAAAATACCCTTAGCTGAGCAGTTATACAAGGGCCCGGGAAGACCATTCATGGTGTAAGCGTCGGAGACATTTGGGGCTCCTCCTGTTTGCATTGCTTGGTTAATCATGGTCTCTATGTCAGCTTTCCACCACTCGCCTGCAATATTAGAAAAAAGGCCCAACTCATGCAACTTAGATCAAGTACTGGAAGAAGGTAGTATATGATTTATTTGTAGAAATTTAAATTACCAAAGATGATGGGGACTTCTTTGAAGGGTTGGGGAAATGGGTAAGGGACACCTCGCTTAGGGAGGATGACAAGGGATCCATAGACAGTAGCTCTCAGCCATGAGATGTGAGCATGCCAAAATAAGGTCCCTCTCTGTCCAGTGATAGTGAAGTTGTACACATAGCTCTGACCTGTCTGAATTGGGCACTGTGTGATGTAGGCAGGTCCATCCGCCCATCCGCTTCTTAGCTGCCGGATCCCATGCCTGTTCCTCTCAATTCAAGTACACATGTCAATAAATGCAACAGGGGATGAATACTAACCAGAGGAAGAACAACAATAAGAATAATAATAAAAGGAGGTTGCATACCAGTGGATTGTGATATTGTTTTGGACATGGTTAACTACTTTAATGATGACCCGATCACCTTCTCTTGCTATGATCCTAGGGCCTGGGAATTGTCCATTGACGGTAACAATACTTTTTGTTTGGCATAATCTCGTCACTGTCTGCAGCTTAATCTGTAAAAAGACCATATGAAATCAGAATGTAATTTCACTAGCAAGTGGAGATGCAGAAAGATGTTTCACATGATGAGCATGAGATGCAGTACGTACATCAAACTTGTAGTGCCTGGTTGTGCCTGCGTGCTTTGCAAATACCAGCTCAGGCAAAACCCAGAAAGCACAAAATGCAAATAGCATAACCCTCACAAAGCCAGAACCCATCTCAGCGTTTTTTTGTTTTTTTTTTTTTGTCTCTTCTGGTTAGGAGTAGTTTTGTTTGATGGACAAGACCAAGCGGGTACAGAGAAAGAACGAAGTGTGGGTGTTTATATAGGAGAAGAATGGTTGCGTTTGGTTAAATTAGGTGATGAGAAATGAGATTAACGTACAGATAGAAGATAGCCCGCGACCTTCCTCAACAAATTAGACTTTGATCCGACAGCCTAGCTGCTGGCCAAGCTTTATCTTAGAGTGCTGTCAAAGTCATAGATTATATTATTTCAATTTATTCTTAACGGTTTCTATCAAAGTCCCCAAAGTATCCTCCTTGGCATTCATGGACCTATATTCAGGGCATGTTGGCCAGGGCTACTGTCCCATTTTTTACTCTGCTGGCCATCTCTAAGTAGCAATAAATTTTTTTGTTCTCTCTGCACTTTCCCACTACTATAAATAAAGAATTCATACCTATCATCTAAGAAACTCTCAGGCAAATGATATAAAACCTCAATTTAATTAATTAAATTGTAGTCTAAATATTTAGGTATTAATTTTCTCTGCACGTGTTCAATAATCTTCTCATTCTTTATCTTCGTATTATTAAAAAAATAAAAAACACGCCATTGTCATTCATTCAAGGACTGTTGGGCATGGGAGCCTGCTGGCCTTCACCCTCCGACTGTTGGAACTTGCTAATCAAACCACACCATCTCGTTGGTTGCCGCTTCTTCCTTAATCCATTACAAATAATAAAAAACTTTTGTCTAATCAAACAGAAGGGTATTTATTTAACAAGTTCCATCTATGTTGGGTGTACATGCTCTATCTGATGTCTTCTTTTCGTAACGGACAACCATGGAAGAAAATCATCACTCCACACATACAAGAAAAACCCTTTTAACTTCATCTATTCGTTTGTTGGGTGTACATGCTCTATCTGATGTCTTCTTTTCGTAACGGACAACCATGGAAGTAAATCATCACTCCACACATACAAGAAAAACCCTTTGACTTCATCTATTCGTTTGGTTAGTTGCTGCATAGCAAAACGTCATAGCAACCATAGCATTTTGTGATTTGAGGATGTGATTTACTTTTTCTGAAAGTTCAGATTGAAGGATACGGACTGCATTTTTACAATTGCAAATAAAAATCTTGAACTAGGATGAATACTCGTTTTCCTATTGCAAGATTAGGGTTCTAGTCAATTTAATTTGAGGATTGAGACTTTCAATTTTCAAGTCCTAGTTCTATTTTGATGCATCAGAATACTACATTTATAGTCTAATATATTTAATGAAGGGTAATAAGGACATTTTATCAATATTATTAACCCCTTTAGTTGATAATGTCTTGTATAATTTCAAAAAACTGAGGGACTGCCAATGTAATTGACAATAATCTCCTAGAGTTGTCCATGCAATTTTTCCATAAAAAAAATAAAAATAAATTCTAAACCTATTAATGCTTCCTCTACTATTTATGAAATAATCTAACCCTTTATTCCTAATAAGAATTGTGGGAGAGATTTAAATATTTAGAGGCGAGTTTAAGAATTTTTTTAATATCGAAGGTGGTTCAAAGTTGCCTATCATGTATAAAATTAAATAAAAATAATAATTTATTTATTTTATTTCATTTTCAAGTGACCCATGCCTCAAACCCCTTGTTAACATTTATGGTCAAACGTAAGACTTGGAACCCTTTTTTTAGGTGTTGTTGTGCTCCTCTAACCTTGCACCCAATGGGACAAGTTTGGAAGAAGCTTAAATGGATTAGAAGGAGGTTTAATTTTTTTTTAAAAACTTAGGTTGAGTTCCCGTAAGTTTAGATATTTGTCTTGTCAAACATTACTTTACCTTGATTATATATAAATAAAAATAAATAAATTTTCTTTTCTTTTTTTAACATATATAAAATAAATTACAAAAAAATTATAATGTTTATTTATTTATAAATTATATTTATTTTTAATATTATTTAAATGTTATAAAATGAAAATTTTGAAAAATAATAAAAATAAGTTAAATGAGGTAAAGGAGGATGAAGATTAAATTAAATATTTTAGTTTAATATTTAAAGTTAAAAACAATTTTAAATTGAGATGTCAAGTTATTTTATCAAATATGCTTAATGAGTAAGTCAAATTAAGTTATTAATTAATTGATTTATCAAAAACTCTTTAAAAATTGCTCAATTTCAAGAAATCTCTTTATTTTATATAATTTTTAAAAATATTATTTACTTTTCAAATAAAACTATAGATTTAAAGACATAAATTTAATAATATGTTTTTTATCTTTTAAGTTTTTATGTAATTAAATATAAAAAAATTAAATTTCTTATCATCTTTTTAATACACCATCCTAAATTCAAACAAAGAAGTCAGTTTGGCTTTAGGAAATCATAAAACTTGACATAGTGTTCTCTGCATTGGATGGACAGGTGAATGTCTTCCTTTAGAGAAATACTTATATATAAACAACAAAAGATAATTGATTATCAATACAAATATGGCTTCTAGAGCAACAAGCCCATTACCATATATCAAAGCCCTAGTGTGGGTGTACCAAAAATGGGACTAAATACACAATCTCCAGAAGCTGAAACGAATTCCAGACGCTCTTCCTTCTTACCCATTTTGGGCAGGTGCAAAGCAGCAGAAACAATTGAGCTGAATATCAAAGTCTAGCATTTGGGAAGATCGGCGGGCGGAGGAGGCAGCTTTTGATTGGGACGCTTTCCATCCATGACAACCCAGGCCATCTTCAACCCCCAGCTGGTGTGGACTTCCAGGTGGCAGTGCATAAACCAAACCCCTGTTCAACACGTGGAAAAAAAAAATAGTATGAGAACCACCCAAGTGACGCAGTTTTCTATCTGATTTCGATCTTGGCGCATTACTAATTGGTATATTGAATTGAGTTCTATACACACCTGGATTGTCTGCGCGAAAACGAATGGCCACCCAACCGCCGGAAGGCACCCCCACGGTGTTTCTCTCTATGGGATCAACCAAGTTGAAATTGGATGGATCCTTCTTAGGATCAAAGTTTCCGAATCCCTGCCCCACCACATGGAAGTTAAAGCCGTGCAAGTGAAGAGGGTGGCTCTCTGCACCTATGATACTAGTGTCCTGCAACACCAACTCCACTCTTGTATTGAAGGGTAGCACCACTACCTTGGTCCCACTGTTTACAAGAATGTTGCTTGGGGGAGTGCCCGTGTAATTGAATTTAAAGGGTGGGTTTGCTGGGAAATCAGTGGTGTAGACGCCCTTGGACTTTCCGAAGAAATGAGCTTGAAGAAGGGCTGTGCTTGGCTGCACAAATGACACATTGTTGATGGCAGCTGCCACCATGGTGTTGTTGGGTCCTGGGCACGCTTGGTTCCGTGAGCATTGGATTAGCCCCAGTCCAACTGTGAAGAAGAAGCGTCTACTGACTGTTTGTGGGACTTTTGCCGGGAATTTGGTAGTGGCCAAGCTGCGTAATTTCTTGCTGAAGCTCATCGCAAACAATGTGTCATTGAATGTGGGAAGTGCCGGTCTGTGGACAGAGGGCCTTTTGTTCTTTGTGTTTGACATGGACGACATATGCTCGTATTCTAGGATTCCAGCTGTTGTGGAATTGTCAAAAGCAGCAGGACCGGTGGCGTAAGACCTGGCCGCCATGAGGAAGGTGGCGTTAGGGGAGTGAGATTTGGTCTTGAGAAGGATATTGGTAGTCTGTCCAGGGGTGATGACAAGAGTGTTGGTTTTAAATGGTTTCACATAGACTGCATCAACTTCAACTACGGTGACAGTATGGTTGGCTATGCTGAAGAAGAGCTCGTCATTGAGTGCAGCATTGATTAGCCGGAGGAGATAGGTCTTTCCCGGTTTCACCTTCAGCCTAAATGTATCTGCCACAAATATAATCTTTATTTAAATGAACCTATTCCTAGGCCAAATTAAGTGTCATTAAATTGAATTGAAGCAGTACAAAATACCCTTAGCGGAACAGTTATACAAAGGCCCGGGAAGACCATTAATGGTGTAAGCGTCGGAGACATTTGGGGCCCCTCCTGTTTGCATTGCCTGGTTAATCATAGTCTCTGTGTCAGCTTTCCACCACTCTCCTGCAATATTTTTTTTTTAAAAAAAAGCCCAACTCATACAACTTAGATCACGTACTAGAAGAAGGCAGTATATGATTTAAACGTATAAATTTAAGTTACCAAAGATGATGGGGACTTCTTTAAAGGGTTGAGGAAATGGGTAAGGGACACCTCGCTTAGGTAGGATGACAAGGGGTCCATAAAGAGTTGCTCTCAGCCATGAGATGTGGGCATGCCAGAATAAGGTCCCTCTCTGCCCTGTGATCGTGAAGTTGTACACATAGCTCTGTCCCGTCTGAATTGGGCACTGTGTGACGTAGGCAGGTCCATCTGCCCATCCGCTTCTTAGTTGCCGGATTCCATGCCTGTTTCTCTCAATTTAAGCATACATGCAGCAATCTTTTATCACTAAATGCAACTGGAGATGAGTACTAAGGACAGGAACAACAATAAAAATAAAAGGAGGGCTGCATACCAGTGAATTGTGATATTGTTCTGAACATTGTTAACCACCTTAATTAAGACCCGATCACCTTCTCTCGCTATGATCCGAGGCCCTGGGAATTGCCCATTGACTGTGACAATACTTTTTGTTTGACATAATCTGGTCACTTTCTGCAGTTTAATCTGCAAAAGACCAATAGAAAGCATAATGTTATTTCACAAGGAAGTCAGCAATGCAGCATGGTATGTCAAATGTTGCGCATGTCAAGTAATACTTACATCGAAGTTGTAGTGTCTGGTAATGCCAGCATGCTTTGCAAGTACCAGCTCAGGCAAATTCCACAATGCACAAAGTGCAAATAGCATAACCCTCAGAAAGCAGGAACTCATCTCAACTTGTTTTTCCTTTTCTAGGCACGTAGATTTTAATCTGTTTGATGGACAAAGGCCGGTTGGATGCAGAGAAAGAATCAAGTGTGGGTGCTTATATAGGAGGAGAATAAAGGGTGTGTTTGGTTAATTAGGTGATAAGAATTGAGATATCCTACAAACAGCTAGCCCATGGCCTGGGCAACAACTTGGACACTGATCCAACAAGCTGCTGGTCAAGGCTTGCGTTAGAGTGCTGTCAAAGTCTATATTATCTCATTTCCATTCATTCTAACGGTTTCTCTGGAGTTCCTGAAATGCCCCCTCGGTCATTCATGGACATATCTCCAGTGCTTTTTGGACAGGCTCACCTCCTATTTTTACCCAGCTGGTTATTTCTAATGAGCAGTAGCCAGTAGGCGTGCACTATCAGCATTTTTTTGTTAGGAAAAAAGAATTCATATGATAATTTGATAATAAAATTCTGTCTAATTAACTAAATTTGAGTTGCACAATTTGCACATTATTTTTGTCAAGGCCTAAAAGTTGATCGGAACCCTGGCTAAAGTTCTTTATTTAAACTGACATTTTTCATAATTAATCAAGCTTCTTAACGGAATCATTACTAGCAAATCATTTATCGTAGCTCTCCGGTGTGAGAATCATGGGGTAAAAATGGCATTTTCGTTTAAAGTTATGAACAGTATTCTGAGGGCATTTCTGTCCTGACTCCATGAGAGCAACTCTGTGGGTGGAGTAGAAAATGGACAACATTCACAGTAGGCATGATCTACTAAAGGAAAAGGATTGATTTATGAAAGAGGGGCAATGGGCATGGTTGCCTGGTAGCCTTCAAGCTCCTACCGTTGACACTTGGTAATCAAGCCAAGGCGTTACACCATCCTTTTAGTTGCCGGCTGTTTCTCATTTTACAACCATTAAAATAAAAAGGATATTTATTAGAAGAATATGGGTACTAGTTTTTCCTTTCTCCTTTAATTAATAAAAATTGTTATTATTGTTAATTTAATTCTAACTTAATAAAAAATACAAGATAAATTTCTTCAGCCATTCCATAGTATTATAAGCATAAAATCTCATTGGCAATAACTATCATATCATTATAATAAAATATTCACCTTAGATTTAGATTATGTTTTGTCCTCAAATAATAAAAATATTAAATTAAATTAAATTATTTTATCATATTTATTGGTTTTATCTAAAATATCAAATATAACTAAAATTAGTTAGAAATTCATATATTTCTAAATTATTTAATATTAAAATATTAAATTAAGTTAATTGAGTTTGAGGTAACATATAAGAATAATTTATTAATTTAATTTTTTTTTTCTTTTACTTTTTTTGTACTTCTTCTTTTCTTCTTTATTTTTATTTTCTTACATTTTTCTTCAATTTTTTTGGAAACTAAATATAGTATTAATGTAATTGAGTAATAGGGAAATTTTTTGTCACTAATATAATGTAAATTTATTTATACTAATAGAAAATTGAGTGATATTTTTAAAGTATTTAATACAATTTCTTGTATATTATCTTTTGTAGCATTATACAAATTTTATATAAAATATAAAACATTTATTCAACTAGGCAATGTAACATTTCAGAGTTCATGATATCACTCAATAATAATATTATAAAAGTTTTTGATACGTTTTAATATGATTTTACTCAATATTATTTGACTAATTATATGTCAAATGTCAATTTTTTTCTTTATTGATTTTTTTAAAGAAAATATTATTAGCATAAAAAATAAAGTGGACAACTAGGAAAAAAAATAATTTATTTTAATACGTTGATAAGACACTTTGAAATTATTTTGTAACATTGGTGATTATAGTTAGTGAGTAACTACTTGGCAATTCTAATTCAAATGAAATATTCGAGTATTAAAACTATCTTGAGATTTACTCAATTTATTAAAAATTAATTGATTAAAAGAGATGAAATAATTTTTATATTTGAAGTGTAACTCATTTTTTTTTTATATATAAATACCCTTGATTATTTTAAGTATTTACATGAATGCTTTAAAAAAAATAATTATTTTTATAAGAAAAAATGAAAGTGTTTTTGTTAAAATGATGTCAAAAAAAATAATGAAGGGTTAAATTTCCAAAATTGGGTTTTCAATAACCCTTTAATCAAATAACTCATTTACCAATGCTATATTTGATTTATGAATATTAGAGAGAAAAAAAACTAAATAAATTTAAGGTTAATAAATTACTTTTGCATAGTTCTTTTAATTCATTTTTTTTAATATATAAAGATTATATAATTTCAAAATATATAAATATTTAGCTAATTTTTAATTGCAACCGATTCTCTTTTATGTTTTTTATGATAAAAATAGGGAATAAATAAATAAATTTTCTTAATAATTTTTTGGGACCAAATATAATCTAAACGAAGGTTTAGTATCTACTAAAAACAAGTTTACTTATATATGAAAAATTAGATTATATCATAGTTAAATAACATAAAACAAAAATCATAGACCATTCAATGAAAGACTAATAGATCACATCTCAAGGATGGTCAATCACCCAACCGGGCTAAAATGAATTTTAATTAATCACTTAATAAATAAATTAGTATTTAATGTCACTTGTCATTGTATAAAATAAAAAATAATGACTAATTTTATTAAGAGTATTAAGAAATTGATAAAATGTATAATTTAATGGTGATAATGATTTTAAAATCTTAAAGATATTATTTATGTTTTCTCATTTATTTGATGGACAGTCAGTCAAATTAATTGGCACCTAAAAACAAAAATGTTATAACCATCCAATAATTTGAGAAAAATTGTAAAAATGGAGAACCAGACCAAAGTACCTCCCTTGCTTTATACTTCCTGCTAATATTATCATGGTATTGCTTTCTTATGTTGTCTTTTTCCTCTTCCTACTCTCTATAAACAACCAATTAAAAGAAAATTTGAGTGTTGATAGATGATTCTTTCATTGAATAATTCAATTAGAATTACAAACCTATGCATATAAAAAATCCCCCTCTTGTTTGGGAGTGTGGGTATAGAATTTGAATCAATAAAAGGCAATCATCAAACCGATACCCATTCTGGGCGATGCAAGAAGAAAAAACAAAAAAACAAAAAACAGAGGAGAAAAAGCAAAGCAACTTGTTGAGTATCAAACTCAACATTTGGGAAGATCCGATGGAGGAGGAGGTAGCTTTTGATTAGGACGCTTTCCATCCATGACAACCCAGGCCATCTTCAACCCCCAGCTGGTGTGGACTTCCAGGTGGCAATGCATAAACCAAACACCTGCTCCACAAATTTCAGAGTGATAACAAATCAGACCATATAAGCTACGAAATTCAACCGAGTAATATCTAGAATCTAGTGGTAATTAATGTAAATATCGTCATATTAATGTCATCACTTGTACGCACCTGGATTGTCTGCGTGGAAACGGATGGCCACCCAACCGCCTGAAGGCACCCCCACGGTGTTTCTCTCTATGGGATCGACCAAGTTGAAATTGGCAGGATCCTTCTTAGGATCAAAGTTTCCGAATCCCTGTCCCACCACATAGAAGTTAAAGCCGTGCAGATGAAGAGGGTGGCTCTCTGCACCTATGATACTAGTGTCCTGCAACACCAACTCCACTCTTGTATTGAAGGGTAGCACCACCACCTTGGTCCCACTGTTTACAAGAATGTTGCTTGGGGGAGTGCCCGTGTAGTTGAATTTGAAGGGTGGGTTTGCTGGGAAATCAGTGGTGTAGACGCCCTTGGACTTTCCAAAGAAATGAGCTTGAAGAAGGGCTGTGCTTGGCTGCACAAATGACACATTGTTGATGGCAGCTGCTACCATGGTGTTGTTGGGTCCTGGGCACGCTTGGTTCCGTGAGCATTGGATTAGCCCCAGTCCCACCGTGAAGAAGAAGCGTCTATTCACTGTTTGTGGGACTTTTGCTGGAAATTTGTTAGAGGCTAAGCTGCGTAATTTCTTGCTGAATTTCATGGCAAAAATTGTGTCATTGAACATGGGAAGGGCTGGTTTGAGAACAGAGGGCTTTCTGTTCTTAGTGTTTGACACGGACGATTTGTGCTCATATTCTAAAATTCCAGCTGTTGTAGAATTGTCAAAAGCAGCAGGACCGGTGGCGTAAGACCTGGCCGCCATGAGGAAGGTGGCGTTAGGGGAGTGAGATTTGGTCTTGAGAAGGATATTGGTAGTCTGTCCAGGGGTGATGACAAGAGTGTTGATTTTAAATGGTTTCACATAGACTGCATCAACTTCAACCACGGTGACAGTATGGTTGGCTATGCTGAAGAAGAGCTCGTCATTGAGTGCTGCATTGATCAGCCGGAGGAGATAAGTCTTCCCCGGTTTCACCTTCAGCCTAAATGTATCTGCAACAAATATAATCTTTATTTAAATGCACCTATTCTGAGGCCATATTAAGTGCCCTTTAATTAAATTGAAGCAGAACAAAATACCCTTAGCTGAGCAGTTATACAAGGGCCCGGGAAGACCATTCATGGTGTAAGCGTCGGAGACGTTTGGGGCTCCTCCTGTTTGCATTGCTTGGTTAATCATGGTCTCTATGTCAGCTTTCCACCACTCGCCTGCAATATTAAGAAAAAAGGCCCAACTCATGCAACTTAGATCGAGTACTAGAAGAAGGTAGTATATGATTTATTTGTAGAAATTTAAATTACCAAAGATGATGGGGACTTCTTTGAAGGGTTGGGGAAATGGGTAAGGGACACCTCGCTTAGGGAGGATGACAAGGGATCCATAGACGGTAGCCCTCAGCCATGAGATGTGAGCATGCCAGAATAAGGTCCCTCTCTGCCCAGTGATGGTGAAGTTGTATAAATAACTCTGGCCTGTCTGAATTGGGCATTGTGTAATGTAGGCAGGTCCATCTGCCCATCCGCTTCTTAGCTGCCGGATCCCATGCCTGTTCCTCTCAATTCAAGCATACATGTAGCAATCATTGATCAGCAAATGCAATTGGTAATGGATACCATCAACTACAGCATATTATAAAAGGAGGGTTGCATACCAATGAATTGTAATATTGTTCTGAACATGGTTAACCACCTTAATGATGACCCGATCACCTTCTCTTGCTATAATCCGAGGCCCTGGGAACTGCCCGTTGACAGTAACAATATTTTTGGATTGGCATAATCTCGTCACTTTCTGCAACTTAATCTGAAAAGGACCAATAGAAAGAAGACTGTTATTCCAGTAGGAAGTGGCAATGCAGCAAGATGTTTCACATAATGAGAATAAGATGAAGTGCGTACATCAAACTTGTAGTGCCTGGTACTTCCAGCATGCTTTGCAAGTACCAGGTCAGGCAAAAACCACATTGCACAAACTGCAAACATGATAATCCTCATAATGCAAGAGCCCATCTCTGCCCTCTTTCTCTTCTAGCTAGCTGTTGTCTTTGATAGGCAATTTCGCTGTGTTGAGAGACAACAGAATGTGGTGATTTATACAGGCAGAGCAGTGCGTTTGGTTTATTAGGTAACAATGAGAAATTAATTAATGAGATTGATCCTCCGGCATGAGACAGTCCATGGCCTTCAGCAACAAATTTGACGTTGATTCATCCCACTACCTAGCAGCTGGCCAAGCTTAACAGTAGAGTACTGTCCAAGTCAGATCATCTTATTTGAATAAATTCTAACGGTTTCTCTTAGAAGTTCTCAAAATGCCCTTGTCTCTGGCCTCTTACCAATTTCTCTTACAGACCTGGTTATCTCTAATAAGCCATGAAAGTTACTGGTAATGAGGGCATTGGTGGGAGCAGTGTCATCATCATCATCCCAATGAGAAAGCAATTTGTGTAGTTTGAGTAGAAAATAGAAAACAACATCCCACTAATTCAAAGAAAAGGATTGGTTTACATGGGCACGGTTGCCTAGTAGCCTTCAACCTCCTACCTCGATACTTACTAATCAAGCCAAGGTGTTACACCATCTTGTTAGTTGTCGGTTGTTCCTTGCTCTGACTATTAAAATCTCCTTCTGCTCTTATCCACGTTTTTCATCCTTTGTTACTGATCAACAATGTCATAAAAGAAAATCCCCCATCTGATTTGTTTCCTACTTTGTTATTTAAATTAATTCTTATTTTTATCTATTTATTTCTGTTAGTTCAGTATTCTCTGGAAAAGAAAATCATAAAGAAAATATTGTCTAGTCTTTTATTTCCTCTTTCGACTTATTCCAAACGGATAAACATACCTATAAGTCCAAATTCACGCGCTCAACAACAAAAACCGACGAAAATACAAAAATACAGATATTTGGATCAGGGATTGGACTCATGGGAGTGAATTCATAACCAAGCCAAAGTCAACATGTGGGAAGATCAGACGGTGGAGGAGGCAACTTTTGATTGGGAAGCTTTCCCTCTAAGACGATCCAAACCATTTTCAAACCCCAGCTTGTGTGGACTTCCAGGTGGCAATGCATGAACCATACACCTGTCCACATGCATTGTCATCAATAGTTCGTTAGCACCAAACGTCAATATAGTAAAATGATTGAAATTATTTAATTTAACTTAGCTTATGTTTGGTTTAAAAAATAATTAAGGAAAGAAAAAATAATTAAGAAAAATGATTTTCTTATATTTGATTTTATGGTAAAAATATATAAAAAATAATCCAATATAATTAAAATTAATGAAATATATATATATATATATATATATATATTTAATTTATTTAATCTTTATATAACAAAATTAAATAAGTAAAATGAGTTTAAAATAAAAAATAAAAATAATTTTTTTGACTTTAAGTTTATTTATTATTATCTCTCACGGTTTTTTTTTTCCATTTTTCCTTTTTATTTTTTTCCTTTACATTTTCTCATCTCAAATTCTCTTGAATCAATAGTAACATTAGAAATGTTTAACTGATTTTGATTCGATGAAAAATTTTGAATTTTTATTTAGAGGCTTCTCTCTCTCTCTTTGTTTTTTTATATAACTTTCTTAATTCATATCTTTGTTGAAAAATTTTCTTTTATAATTCCTATGGTTTAGAAAATACATATTCCCAGTTATACAAACAAATTGTTAATAGAACTCTAAAATTGTACATCCTTTTATCTCTTTTTTTTCTTATCATTCAAAACAGAAAGACAAAAATTTAAAACAGAAAGACAAAAATTTCAAGATAGTAAATATTCTCTAGAATTTCTCTAATAACTTCTCTCAATCTTGTGTAATTTTGATAAGTGTCAATTCACCATAAATTAGAAAGATTGTTATATAAAAAAAGTCAAATATTATAATTTTTTTAATAAATTATTATTCAAAAACAAAACCATCAACGTAAAATAGCTTTATTTGAACAATAAATTAATAAAAATTAAATACTTATGATTTTAAAACGAAATTCAACTATACATAACAATTATTTTGTTTCATAATTCATCCAATTTTCATCGAAATCAAATTCCATAAATTGCTATAGATTTTTCACTTAAAAATAAAATTATTTTGAATTAAAAAATAATTTACTACAAAATTTCAAATTTTAATATTTTATCATCCAACAAAATCAAAATAAACTATCATTAATTCCAATAAATTTTTTTAATTAGAACATAAAATGAAATTTACAATTATATGATATTCACTACACTAAATAATTTCAATTGATTTTGAAAAACAAAAGTTAGAATTTAGAATTTTATCCCAAATTAAAAATCTAAAAATTCATAAATTAATAATAATGAAATAAATATTCTAACTTCAAATCCATAATCCAAAGATACACTCCATAAAAACAAGTTTTAACTTAAAAAAAATTGTATGAGATTTTTTTACCAACCAACTATAATTAAAACCCCTATTTATCATCCAACTATTTAACTAATTTTATAATTAATTATTATAAATTTTTTATAATGATAATAAATTCTAATGTTTTTAAAGATATTATTTTTTGAACGGGTAAGTTTTAAATAAAAATAAAAATATATATAATAATAAGTTTTATAGATGTTTAATCTGTATTCATATTTTAAAACAAACATTACTTTAAATAAAATTTTAAAATAAAAATTATCAAAACATATTGTAATATGATATTAAACTTGGATAAATTTTTAAAATAAAATTATCAAAACCTATCCTAATATAATATTAAAACAATATGTTTTAAATAGGTGAGAAGTTCCAAATTAAATAATTTTAATAAATTCAATTATGCATCGTATGAGTTTTAAGAAGACGAAGGTTATATTGGGTTTCAAAAAGTACTTAAAAAAAAACAAAAAAATATTTAAAAAAAATGATTTTCTTATATTTTATTGCTTCAATAAAAAAACAAAAAAAAATAAATATAATCAAAATTAGTTAGGAATTTATGTATTTTCAAATTATTTATTTTTGATATCAACTAATCAAAATAAGTGAAATAAGGTTAAAGTAATATATAAAACAAATTTATTAAATTTAACTCTATTTTTTATTTTCTTTAGCTTTTAGCCTTTTTCTTCTTTTTTTTTTCTACATTTTCTTTCTACTTTTGTTCCCTCCATTTTCCTTCCCTTAAATTTGTTCGTGAACCAAACATGACCAAAAAGAAAAAAAAGAAAAGTGTTGTTTATTACGCACCTGGGTTGTCCGCTAGAAACCGAATGGCAACCCAACCGCCGGAAGGCACACCCACAGTGTTCCTTTCTATGGGATCCACAAGATTGAATTTTGCGGGGTCCTTATTTGGATCATAGTTGCCGAAACCTTGGCCAACAACAAAGAAATTAAAGCCATGCAGGTGGAGAGGGTGGCTCTCCGCCCCAAGGATGCTCGTGTCCTGCATCACCAGCTCCACACTAGTATTATACGGTAGAACCACTGCTTTGGTTCCATTACTCACCATGGTGTTGTTTGGTGGGTTGCCCGTATAGTTAAATGGAGTTATGGGATTGTTGGGAAAGTCGGTTGTGTACACCCCATTTGATTGCCCAAAGAAGTAGGCTTGGAGAATGGCAGTGGTTGGAAGTACAAAAGATACGTTATTGATGGAAGCTGAGAATTTGGTTCTATTATTGGGTCCTTGGCAGGTTTGGTTGCGCGGGCATGGGTTTGTTCCTAGGCCTACTGTGAAGAAGAATCGCCTCTCCACTTTCTGGGGAACTTTAGCTGGGAATTGAGCGCTAGCTAAGCTACGGATTTTTCTGGAGAAATTGGAAGCAAATGAAGTGTCATTAAAAGGAGGCAATGCCGGTTTGAAGAAAGGAAGATTCTTAGTTGAGGTGGAATTGAAAGGTGAAAAGTTTGATAACTCATATTCAAGGATCCCGGCCACAGTGGAGTTGTCAAAGGTGCCTTGCCCTGTTGCATATGGCCTAGCATACATGAAGAAATTGGCCTTTGGGAAGTAGGGTTTGGTCTTGAGCAGAACATTTGTCGTCTGTCCAGGGGTGATGAGAAGCGTGTCGGTGTCAAAGGGTTTAACGTAAACCGCATCCACTTCTACCACTGTGATGGTGTGGTTTGCGATACTGAAGAAGAGCTCATCATCCACAGCTGCATTGATCAAACGGAGAAGGTAAGTCTTAGCAGGCTTCACCTTCAGTTTGAATGTATCTGCCAAGACCCATTACACAAAATCAAGTTTAGCATCTGCAGTATAAATAATTACACGTACTTATTCCCAAAAAATACAATACTACCATACCTTTGGCAGAGCAGTTATACAGTGGCCCTGGAAGGCCGTTGATGGTGTAAGCATCAGAGACATTTGGGCCTGCACCAGTTTGCAGTGCCTGGCTGATGACTGCCTCAGGATCTACATTCCACCACTCTCCTGCAATAGTACGTAACACTAAAGTTTTATGGAAACTGTCAACCCAGGAAAGAGACGTTGATCACAAATGAACAATTGTCAATGGTTGATTACCGAAGATGATTGGAACTTCCTTATAAGGATTGCCGAATGGATAAGGGACATTAGGTTTGGGGAGAATGATTAAGGGACCATGGACAGTGGCTCTTATCCACGATATATGGGCATGCCAGAAGAGAGTCCCTCTTTGGCCACTAACTGTGAAGTTGTACATATATCTCTGCCCAGTTCGAATGGGGCACTGAGTTATGTATGCAGGACCATCAGCCCACCCACTTCGAAGCTGTCTAATGCCATGCCTGATTCCAAGAAAACATATACACTTGCAAATTAGATAATGGTGTTTGATTTATTCAAGGAACCATTGCATATTCGTAACTACCTATTATTTGGGTGAAGGTCCATACCAGTGGATACTGATGTTATTTTGAACATGGTTAACAACTTCAACCAGAAGATTGTCACCTTCCCGAACTGTGACTAGAGGACCAGGAAACTTCCCATTTACAGTAATGACGCCCTTTGTGTGGCACAGTCGCGTCATTCTTACCAACTTGATCTACAAAATATTCTGAAAATATTAGAGAAATTAAAAGGAAGAAAACTAAAATCTAAAAATCAATTAATATTTGTCACAGCATTAATTCAGCAATTTTAGTGCCACAACCATATGATACACACATCAAACTTGTAGCGCCTGGTTATGCCTGCATCCTTGGCAAGTGCGAGCTCAGGAAGGAGACTCGATGTTATCAATGCGAAGAGAAAAACCCCCACAATAGCTGGAGATGAAAAAGGAAAAACGCCCATTATGTCTCTATATTTTGAAAAGATGGTCATAAGAGCCTGACGCATGAGCCTCAATCTGGTTATGAGTGGATTCATCAAAGCTTCGGAGATTAATTTTATATAGAGAGGGAAAGAAAAGGGTGTTTCGAGGATTAGGTGAAACAATATAATTTAACTGAAAACAACTTTCTCAGCTAGTCAGCCCCATATGTCTCTACTCTAGTCTTAGTTCCTATTGTAGAATAACTTTGGAGTGTAATCAAAGAAAATCTACTTTTTGACCTTCTTTCTCTTCCTATTAAGTGTTCATTATAATAAAATAATACTGACGATGCCATAATTCACAAAAAAACAATAGGATGTGATTTTGAGCTACTTACTTTTGCCAGTGCATGCTATCAAGGGTTTCCTCTTATTTATTTATTTATAAATTAATCATAGGGTGTATTTAAGGTTTTGCTATATTCTCAGGTTTTTTATTTATTTATTTTTTTTCCCCTGAGGATTGCAGCTAACTTCTTCCTCATCTCAAACTACATACTGATTAATTTCCTTCAATATCAGCTCCATGGCTTTGGAGTACTTTTTTAAATCTTGGAGACTATGGTGATTAGGTTGTGTTTGGACTTTGGAACAAATATTGAGAATGAAAGATTCCTCGGGATGAATAAATTTCTGCAAAGCTCGCTGTTCCGGGGGAAAAGGACGTATGCACTACTAATGAATAAGGGAAAATGGTGTTGCATTTGTTTTCTAGAAGTATAAGGCCCCCTCCTCCCCCCATTGACCTTCATGTGATTCAGAATGATTAAGCGGCAATGGCATTCTACCCTTTGATTTAGAGAGAGGGGCTGGAAAGTTTACATTTCTGCCATGAGCGAATGCATGGTAATGGAAGTGGTTTTGCAGACCAGAATGGAGACGGAGGGTTTATCATGAAGAGTTATTAAAACCAGAGACATAAAAATAAAGGGGAAATCTCCATCAGAAAAACCATATTAATCTAGCAGCATGGGAACAAGAACACATTATAAGATCCACAAACGGTCATTTGGATTGAAACTCAAAAAGGAAATAATATATATTACATAGATGACTATATTATTTCTGATTTTGCAGAAGGAAATTGGAATGCGTGCAGCAGTGCTTACAGAGTGAAAATAACATCCCATGGAAGTTAAGGCCCGATTTTTCCTTCATGAGTGAAACAAGTCTCAACAGACGCAAGTATCTTCAAAAGTTATACTTGGACTAAAAGCAAATAAAAGGGTTTGTTATCATGCAATTGTTTTCCAGTATGACCAAGGAAAAAGAAGCAGTTGTTGGGGGCTGCTGTCCCCTTACGCAAGCAATCAAGGGGAGGATGTATGGACATTTTGACTCCATTCTCTCCAGCAAATTTGCCTTTTTGCATACAAACAAAAACTAACTACTTTTCCTTGTCTATGAAGAAATTAATAATACAACCTGCTTTTTTTGTTTATGAGAGCGAAGAAGAAGGGCTTTCATTTTGATGTATGTGCATTCATGTAGCCAGCCGTGTGGCTCACAAATCCGCGTGTAGGTACAGCACCCTCCCTCTCCCTCTACACAAATATTTCCAGTTCCATTACGGTAACTCTTCCTCAAGTTCTTACACAAAATTATCTTATTCTTAACAAAGGCAGCCTTCCAAGTTCCACCATGTTTAGTTGCATGAAATTACAAAAGGAGGGAAAACATTTTTAAAAGAAAACAATTTTCTCATTTGATTTTAATATAAAAAGAGTTAAAATAAGTGAATTGAGTTTGAAATAATATATATATATATATATATATATATTTTAATTTTTTCTTTTCTTTTCATTTTATTTCTTTAATGTTTTCTTTCAAATTTTTCATTAACCAAACACAGCCTTTTGGTTTCAAACTTTTTCCACTTTGAAATGATTTGCTTATTGCCACATTTATACTCTAAGGCTATGTTTGGCTTTAGAAAATGAATAAAGAAGAAAAACACAAAAAAAAAAAAAAAAAAAAAAAAGTGAAAAAGAGATTAGAAATAAATTTAAAATCAATAAATTATTTTTATATATTATTTTAAATTCATTTCTCTTATGTTATCTTTTCTATATACAAATTAATACAAGGAAAAAAAAAAGATAAAGTAGAAGAATTTAAAAAAAAAAATAAAGTTAATTAATTATTTTTATTTATTACTTTAAACTCATTTAACTTATTTTAAATTTTCTATATAAAAATTAAATAATTAAAAAATATATAAGCATTTAACTAATTTTAATTATATTTTATTTTTTTAATTTAGTATTTTTCATAAAATCAAATATAAAAAAATTGTGTACTTCTCTCATACCAAACCTAGCATAAAGTTTTTTTCATCAATCCATAAATAAATATTCTACACATTTAACACTTGACATTTACACTGAATAAAATCTAAGAATAATTATAACAAGTTTGAATTTATATATGTTCTTGGTCCTACATTTCTTAATGTCATTTATACACGTTTTGGATGAGTAGAACCACTATGCTTTGTTTTTTCTTTTTTTCTTTTTTTTCTTTTTCCAACTTCTAAATTCAAAATAGTAAGTAGATTTTTATTCAATTAAAATGTGATAAATGACTTGGTATTTTTATAATTTATGCTATTAATCACTTCTGAAAATTGAACAGGTTTGAATATTCTTGAATTTGGTTTTGAAAAAGCCTATAAATCAGTCAACATGAGTGGCCCTGGTGAACGATATGGGCCTCTATGAACAGAAAGACTCCGATTGGGCCGTGGATTATAAAAATAAAGAGCAATGGGTCAAAAGATTCTGTGGGCCGAACATGATAAAACATCATACGTGAAGTGGACGAGTTGGGATCTCGTCTTGTCTGAGATGAGGTTCGCCTCCCAGTGAACACGATCTTCCCAGCTCACTAGAAGACGAAGATTCATATCCAAGTGAACACGAAAGAAACCAGTTCTCAGCATATATTCTTTCTGTTATCAATTTGCCAATGAGGGAAAAAATGTTCCTTTATAAGAAATCAAATGAGGAACAAGAGAATTTTTAGAGACACAATAACATGGTTTAAGAAAATGGCATTAAAGAGAAAGAGGCGGCTTTTTAGGTGCCAATACCATGCTTTTAATTGAATAATTCGTCCAGGTGGAATTGTCTCTATCAGAAAAAAAAAGAGTGAGAGACAAGGAATAGGAAGGGAGAGTTTTAAGCCAATCCCAAGTGGACGTATCTCCGAGCTAATGTCATGCGGTGCCCCATTAATCGCCAGCCCTTCGGTGCGGTTAGCGAAATTGGCTAAGGGCTACTCTTTCTTGGACGGTCGGTTCGGTTGTTGATGTTGACCAAGTTTCACTCTTCTACTTAATTGTGCTACAAAATAAAGTACCAAAATCAGAGTCACCTGGGATTCCGTTGAAAAGAAAAAAGTGTTTCACCGTCAAAATCGCATAAGTTTTGCATGGCACTTCCCATATGTTTTGTCCCCCAAAAGCACTCTCACCGAAAAGTAGTCAAGGTTGCTTGAACAAAAAAAACGGCCCACCAAAAGGGGATAATGTGAGCAGCATGTTCAATGATAAAAATATGGATCAAGGTTTCAGATGGGATGTTCTCTGAAGAAAAAAGGGGAGCGTGGGCTTGTCAAGGTAAGAAGAATGGGAGCTTTCACCGTGGGGGCCATGCCATTAAGATTTCAACCAACATGGGCTTATGCAATTGGGTTTTTTTTTACCAACATGCCATTAAGATTCACGTGCTGCCACAACAATATTCATGGACACACCAGTGGCCTTGGACCATCCATCTGTTTAGACTTGCGTTGTGATTCGTGAGGGCCAATCCACTAAAAAATATCTCCTTGTAAAAATTCTTCTCGTATTCGGTTTCGAGTCTTTGGAATACACAATGACGCTTGTATCATCGAATCTAAATAGCTTTTATGAAAATAAAATTTTTATTTGAGAATATATAAAGGAAGATTTGAAAAGGAATCATGAAATCGAGAATCAAGATTCGTGTACCTCCCTTGGCATAGGAGGAAATGAGATAGTATAGCTTTTTAAGAGGGTTTGATTTGATGTTGCCTTCATCATTTATGGTGGAGGAATACCATGTGTTCCGAAAATGGTATGTGTATTCCCATGCCATATAGTGAAAACAAAATTGGTTGGACCATCCCATCAACTGAATATAACTACCATAACACACTAAAAAAATTATTAATTCATTATATAAAGAGGAAAATAGCGTGGTTTTGTGACTTTTGTAAAGGTAATAATAATCTATTGCGTGGACAGAAAGAAAGATCCGATGTACAATGTGGAAGAAAAGAACATCTCCCCTGCGTCTCTATAACCCTTTTGGCATCGACGGATCACCACTTCTATGGGTTACATATGAAACCAAGAGGGTGGACTGTCAATCCGACGATGTCCAACCAAGGGCCACTGTAATATCATAACTAAAACCAGAATCAATGACACGAGCCAAGGATCAAGCGTGTCCATTACATGCCCCCTAGAGACCCACACCAAATCTCTGGCCAGCCAAATCACACTGTACCTGAGCAAAGCCAATTCTAGACTTTTCAAGATCGAATTCCATCCACACGTTCTGCTGATGATGGTGTCCAATTACGTACGCCTCCACAGCTAAAAGATCCGAGTTCCCAAATGTGAAGCAATACACCGAATCACTTCCCCTCACTTCACCCGGTACCCGATACAACAACCGGTCACCCGAAACCTTCATCTCCGCCCCGCGAAACATCAGACTCACTGTCGGTAACCAGGGCAGACTCGTTTGACTCAGTGGAACCCGGTAGCACAGATCCATGCCACCCTGGAAAACGTAATTGGGATCCTCCAGGACACGCAGGATCTGTGATGTTTGATTTAGAAACTCGTTCCTCAACGCGCTGTACACCGGGCCTAGTAGAAACGTGAACTGAGTTCCCGAATCCACCATGGTCTGACCTGCACCCGTGTGGTCCGGCACGAACACTGATTTGGGCAACGGAAGCAACTTAGACGAAACTTTAATCCCTTCCAGCTGAACCGTGTATGCCACTCGGTCAAAGTAAGGTAATGGGGTTGAGATTTGGATCAGTGGGGTGTAATTTAACGGCATCAGCCAAGAAAAATTAGCGTCCCCAAGCAATAACACGCCCGAGAAATCGGAGTCGGAAATGCAGTAGGAAAATTTCGGGAAATCCATTTGAGAAACGAAAGAGAGCGAGCCGCGATTCATACCCATGAGTCCAGTGTTCTTGGAGTCCTCTTCTGTGTTGGTGCTGAAGCTGGAGTCCATGCACCCGAATATCGTACCGGGCATATCAGAGTTACCGATATAGAAGGTGTCCGACGCGAGATTTCCCTCGGAAGAGGAGGCGTCGGCGTATGAGAGAATGGCGTGGCAGAGCTGGTTGGAATCGCAAGAAGCGGGAATGGGGAAGTCGCGGGTACGGTCGGTACAGGTGAGAGAGGAACAAGGGACGGGTGAGTAGGAAGAGGATCGATTGGGGTCAAATGTGGTTTGGAAGGTTTGGGTTTTGTTGCAGCGAAGCCATGAGAGCTCGCTCCCGGTGTCGAGGACCATGGAGACGTTTTGTGGGGGAGTGCCTACAGTGAGTGAGACGGTGAGGCTTACATTGTGGTGGAAGTGAAGTTTGTTTGGGGATCTGGGGAATGACCCAGATGGAACGACCTGGGTTTTGAGGGGAAGCACTAACATGTCTATTGATTTGGAAGCACATAAGCAGACTTGGATTTGAATTTGAACGAGAAACAAGGCGTTAGCAAGAAGAAAAGAGATGGATTTGAGAGAGGGAGTGGAGAGTGTCATGGCGTGTGGTTAATGGAATGGAGAATGGAGACGTTGGGTTGGCGAAGGGCCGTTGTGCAGAGTGAAGAGACAGTGAGAGGGAAACGAGAGAGTAGTAATTATTTGGAACTGAACGTGTACAGAGAGCGCAGAACTGAGCGGAGTAATGGCATAAAATGAGATGAAAGGGGGGTGTTGTGGGTTCTCGGGACAAATGCTGCCAGTCTGAAATACTGACATCTCTGAACAGAAATGATGTTAGAAACTTAGAAGTTAGATCTACCAACAAACGACGCCGTTCAGAATGTCATTCCAACTTGTTAGGTTCACCTGTGGTCCTCTCAAGTTTTGCTCTAGGATAATACATACCAGGAGAACCAAAAGGGACAAAAAACAATTGGCCAAATGATTTTTTTCAGTTAGACAATTAATAAACCCATTTATTTCGAGTATTCTTGGAGCAAATGTAGTTTGTAGCATTTACCAAATCTTTTATGGCTACCATTGCTCAGCATTAATTTTAAACTACTCAATAACGAGTCTAAGAGTTGAGGTGAACAAACCCTTCTCAAACAATTTGCTCAGCATTTACCAAATAATATTTAACATGTATTTAATTAAATTTTTGACAACCCTGTTATTGAAACCAGGCATGCACCCATTTTCTTATGTCCCAACTTGATCAGCGGCTCACTTTTTTCCGGGCTAGGCTACACTTGCTCATTGCATATGATGTTCTTAAGTTCATTTACTCATATTGATTTTTTTATATACTATTTGTCAATGCGTTAGGTTTATCATCAGTCAAAATCAAATTGAATATTAAATTCATATATGAAGCCATCGAATAATTACTAATCATAAACCTTATTTTATTCCTATATTGCTCGTTAACTAACCGATAAAAATGAAAAGTTATAGGACAAATATTGGTATGGGTAGGGTTGCACGTAGGTTGGGAGTCGGGACCTAACGCAAAAAGTATGTAATGAAGCCCACTAGTTCATTGGAAAAGGGTGGACAACCAACCTAGGGCTAGGGTGATGATGAAGTTGGGGGGTTAAGCCCATGAGATTATGAACATCACGTCAATATTCACTCATTGAGAGATAATTGGACCGTCAAACTTTATCTTATAAGAGTAACGTGATCATTTAAAGAGGCCTTTATGACTAAAGAGAAGAACAATTAGGTAGCCCATCTCCAATATGGTCCAAAAACCCACCTTTTTCAAGACATATTTTACAAATTTTAGACTATGTACTTTTATTATTTGATTAAGAAAGTTGTCATAATAAGAGTTCTATATACAATGAGTTATGGTGTAAAGTTTAGTATTCTCATTTATTTTGATGATATTTTATTCAAGCAGTCACATTGATGTCTCTTCTAAGGTTCTTTTTTTTTCTAGGTGCCCAAGTTGGTGAGGCCATTGACTCCATTCCATGGCTATGCAGTGAGTAGTTAAATTGATAATAAAGTAGATAAAGAGTTTTCAAACTGTTCAAGTGGTTGCACATGTTATGCTGAATCGTGGATGGACAGCATCGTGATTGGGTCCATAAAAAAGATGGAGCAGGTGACAATGCCCCATTCCCCAACTGTGACACAACCTAAAGGCCATGCTTTCAGTCGATTCACTTTTTCCGTAGTTTTAATTTTAGAAATTAGAGCATAATTTTTTAAGAAGAGTTTAATTTTTTTACTTTTTCCGTGGTTGCATGTGCTGGCTTCCTTATAAGGTAGTGGCAGGAATGGTGGGTTGGGTGGCTTCATACAAGGACCCAACAACAGCTCAATTTCCACCACAAATTTGAGAAATGGGGTTGTCCTCAATTTTTATGACACCAATTTCTTTGAGTTTATTCAAAATAGGGAAGGTTTGAAGTAGTTTCTACACTTCCACAAATCTAGCATTATTGTTTCAGACAAAAAATGAAGAGGCTCATTTTCGTCCTCTTTCTTTGCTAAGCAAATGAAATCCCCACGGAGACCAAAATCTTGACATTTTGATTTTTCTTTGTGCTCATATTTTATAGGTCAAAAGGAGAAAAAGAAAGATATAAAAGAAAAAAAAAATAGTAATCTGTCGTGGCCCAATTAGAATCCATGAAATCCAGGTTCAATTTCAAAGCGGGGTTCATGGAAACATTTGCTTACACGATAAGAGGTAGGGAGGTACCTTTTGAAAGCGAACGTGAATGGGAGTCTTTGAGTAGGGTGATGGAGAGCACAAACAAATACAAAGGTGAAAACATTCTCTGATCATTTCTTTAAATGGTCCCCTTAGGATGGAAATTGCCAACCTGATATGCTCTTCCTTAAATGATCCCCTTTGGATGGAAATTGCCAACCTGATGAAGACACTGAGATTATGGGCGGAAGTTTTTACTAAAATATATGAAAACTTTAGAAAATGTTTTCAATATTTCTAATATTCTAAAATTTTTATTAAAAGAGTTCGTTTTCAAATATTAGAAAAATTAGAATCATTTCTTAAAATTACTATTAAATAAGTTCTTAAAGTCTGTTTGACAATGATTTTTTAAACACTTTCAATATTTTTAACACTTAAAACTAGACGTGAACTCGGTAGATAAAAAATAACAATTCGATAGAGAATATATCAGTGTAATTAGGACAAAGAGATTGAAGATATAGCAATTACATTTCTAAAAACCTGTGAAGGAAGATTTACCCTTTTTCTAGGTTATATATATATATATATCCAATTCTGCACTTTCTCGATTGCCTCTACATCAGGCAAATTTGATTTGTTTCCATTGTGCTTTGTCTGCAACAATCTCGTTTCTAAGCATAAGCAGAGCCAAAATAAGGCATGGTAGCCTGAAATTATTTGTAGGCCACCTGGCTAGACTGAAATTCCGATGGTTTCTCCATGGAGGAATAGAGATACTTGGAAAAACAGAATATCCAGAGTAGCACAAACCATATAGACAAATTTTTTATGTAATATGATATTCTCAAGACAACTTTGTTGTGTCAAGGGGATAGAAATTCCTACTCAATAAAAAGCTTGATAATGATCTGAATCGACTTTAGACTTCCAGAATTTGGCATTACACAGCCGTTTCTTTTTCTCATGCCACTTCATAATCATAACATAAGTGGTCCATGACAGTTTAATGTATTTATTTCGTCACTTCGGATTGGGATGCGGATGTTCCCGTGGCCCAACCAACTCCACAAACCCACTTTCATACTTCAAGGCAAGCGTTACCTTCCATCCACACACTCGAAAGCAAAAAATGTCGATCTTGGAAAAATGAACCATGAAACAAAAATGCAGTTTCCTGCTTTCCCTATTATTTCTATTATTCATAACCTTAGAAGTAATAAAACCAGGGGATATTGGAGGATCTGCATTTGAAGTAATTAAAAGAAGGAGAACATTACGCTATCGATTGAACAAGCTTGTAGATATATAGCAGAGTAGAAAGGCCACATGGCAGCCCCCCAGTCTCCTGTTCTGGGAGTTGAAACTCCCGTTGGGTGGCTCTCATCAGCAACTAGTTTGAATTAGCACCAGAATTGGAAGACCTGCACCAATAAATAGAAAGCAGAAGAAGGATCCACATCGTCTGTTGAAGCACATGCATCAATCTCCTGCACCACATTTTGCTGAGAATAGTATTTTAAATTATTCAAAGGTGATACAAAGGTGACGGGGAAGTAAAATAAGAGTTTATACAACTAGTACATTTTACATGTAAATTTGATGAGGAAGTATCTGGGGAAGGAGGGTTTTTCACATTTCAAGAAAGATGGGAGCACAAAAGTCTATTTGTCAACTTGGTTGAGCTTGCCAAGGCCATTGCAACGAGCACACACAATCTGTGCCTGGTCCTTCCTTGCTGCATTCGCCCTCAGGGCCACCCCTGATTGTCGCACGAAGCCCGCACCATCACACTCGGGACACCTGCATCCACCATACATGGCAATTCACCAAAATGACTCAAAGAAGGGCAAAATTCAATTCACATTCACAAGTTGGTAGAGGAAGGGGCAAATTATTTACACGTCCTTGCGGGAGAAGAAAATTGGGAAGGCAGTTCCGAGCACTGTCACCGCAACAGCCCCTGCAATCAAATAGATTGTACCATCAGTTGATACCTCTCCAACAGCAGCGACCACAGTTAAAGATCTGTTTTTCTTCTTCCATGAAACTGCTGAACCAACAGGTGTTGGACGAGCATAAAAGCCGGGAAGAGATGATTGCTTCAATGAATTCCCGGGAAAGAGAGTATGCAGTGGAGCTAGTGACACCATTGATATGTTTTCTGGCCTTCAAAATGCTCAGATCTGTAGAAAAACAACGAGGAATATGCGAGGGGTTTGGTTTAGCTGGTTTTAAAATTCACTTGGATTCAGGTTTTGTATCCATCTATTGTCTACAGATTTGCTAGCTGCTACACTTGGAATTGGATAAGGCCATGTCAGAACTCGAGATACTACAATTGGAATTGGATAAGGCCACGTCAGAACTCAAGATACTGGTGGTTTTCTGGATAAGGATGGGCCCCACCTTTTTACACTCTATGGCTCACATATTATCTCGAATCCTTCTGTGGTTCAATAACCTTATATTACTACTCAGCAGTCTATATATATGTTTTGTACTCTTTTTTAAACTATTTTTTCTCTCTCACTCAACAATATATATGTACCTGTTTTACATGAACTCATCTAGGGATAAATAAACTTGCAGGTCCTTTTATGTAGGACAAGCTTAAGAAGGTTATCTACAATCATTTAAGATGGGCTAGGGCTTCAATTTTTTAAGATTTAAAGAGAGGAACCAAAAAAAGGAAAAAATTAAATGAAAGATAGAAGAAAAAAGATAAAAAAAATCTTTAAAATTTCATTAAGCCATTCTAGGAGTATCACCTAAAAAAAAATATAAACATCATAAAAAATTGTCCCCCTTTTTTAGCATTTAACCTTATTTATGTGCTTTAGAAAACTCTAAAAATCATAAAAAAGCATACAATAACTTATTAGGACTCTTATCCCTTTCCCAAAAGATTAAATCATTCAAAAATAATAATTAAAAGAAAATAAAAACTTTCTTTTTAAAATTAGAACTTTTAACTTTATAGAAACTTCTTGTCATTAAAGTTTGTGATAAAGACTTCTGAATTCTAAAAAAAGGCTCAAATAAGAACTTTAGAAAAATATATATTTTAAAGAATAGAAAACTTTGGAAATATAAAAACTTTTTTTAAGGAGGATTTTCTAATAAAAAATTTCCCAAATTCTAAATGCAACTCAAAAAAAATTATTAACTAATTATCACTCTATAGAACCCAAAAAAACAACATAATCACTTAAATATCCTTGATAGAGTAATTTAGGTTTTCTTTACTTTCTTTTATTTCTTTTTTAAGTAGATCTTGGAGATTCATCACATCAACTCCCCTTAACTTGGAAAAAAACTCAACCCCAAGTTTTAGTGACTTTCCGTAATCAATTGAAATCATGAGTGATGTCTTCCACCCTTTCTTTCATTATTGACCTACACAAGCGAATTGATAATGCAAAACATAGAGCTTTTCATTAGAATCTTGCAAACTTTTTTTTTCTTTTTCTTTTGAAAGATAAACAAAACATTCATTAAAGAGCACCGAATGGAGGGGGTATATAGGTAGGTGGGGTAGCAAAGTTTGATACAATTTACCAATACAACTCAAACCTAAAATGTTTTTCTCAGGTTTAAGTCGAGTATAATCAGAGTTCAGGAAAAATTCGTGTCAACCTACATGACTGTTTTAATAAATAGGTAGTTTTTGGGTGAACTTGCATAACACGAATTTGACTCAAATTGACTAATTTAATAATCCTATTGATTAACCTAATTATAACTTTAAACTATTTAACTCATATTTGACTCATTGTAAATTTGTTTTTAAATAAATAGGGCAATTGAGTCATAAACATGTTTGGTTGAAACATCAATTATATAGAATTATACAAGACCTAACTCAACCTAATAATCTAATTATTAAATAGGAGCATCTAATTATTAAATGTGTTACATGATGTATTGCCGATTTAATAATTAGGTAATATTTAGGTTTATGTTTTTAATATAATTATTATCCGAGTTGAGTTTGGGTTTGAACTATGTAGTAGAATGTCTAGGCTTTGATACAACACGAACATGACCCACTAATATGAATTGTCACTTCTACAAATAGATGGTATGCAAAACCTTCAAAAGGAGCCCACCAAAAAGCATATACATAAGCAATATTCATAAAAAGAAAAAAGAAAAACAAAATCTATCTGCAATTACTGCTATCTAAGAAATCCAACATTATGCAATTCTTCGTTTCTAGCAAAATGTGGGAACATTCCAATAGGGATTTAATGAAGTTCTCCTTCACTATTTGATCTAAAAGTTCTTTATTGAAAATCGTTCAATTAGGCTCTTTCCACAATTAGGGTGTCATGCATCAAACCTTCCTTCTCTTATCAAACCCCTTAAACTATCAACTAAGCAGGAAATTTCAAATTGAAGTTGGAAACGCCTATTTCAAAGCAAAGACTGCTAATAGAAACATCCATAACCCTTTTTTCCTATCATAATGTATCAAGATGTAATCAACTAATTCTTCACTATCTTTACAAAGACTACATCTATTAACCATCCTCCACCCTCTCTTCGTTAGAAAATCAATAGTTAAAATCTTTCACATGCTACTTCCTAAGGAAAAAAACATTTTCTCAAAGGAACTCAAGACCCCAAAGTTCTTTTGCTAGGAACACCACTTTAGTCTTAGCACATAAGAAAATGTAGTACAACTTTACACTGAATCTTCTCCTCCTATTCTCCTCCCATAGTAAATCATCCTCTCTTGCTTCTTGCACTCTCACAGAACAAATAAGATCCATTGATGAAGTCCCCACCTCTATTTCCTAATTTTGAAAGAATCTTCTAAATTGCACCTTCCAATGATCTCCACTTCCCTCTTTTACTCATAAATCTGCCACTGTACAAATGGAATGCCTCTTTCATTCAACCAAATCTCCCTCCCCCTTTTCTCCCACTAGAATTTAGTTCGCCCACCATAATCTTGTAAACTTGTTACAAAATGTAACCACCAAGCATGATCTTCCAAGTGTTCTTTAAGTTTATTTTTTGCTAATGTTTCTAATAAAGAAGACTTCTGCATTCTCAAAAGGACTAAAAAAACCCTTAAAAATTAAAATAATAACAACAATAACAACAACAACAACAACAACAACAACAATAATAATAATAATAATGTATTACAAAATAGAAAGCTTAGAAATATAAAAAGAAAATTTTTAAAAATCCAATAATCCCAAATTCTAAATGCAAATTAAATACTAACTACTAACTAATTATGACTCTAGAAACCTGAAAGACCGTAATATTACCTAACTACCTTTGATAGAGTCATTTAGGTTTTCTTTATTTCCTTTCATTCCTTTCTTAAGGAAATCTTGGAGATTGATCATCATCAATTTCCCCTTGTCAAAAGGGAAGCTCTTGTAAGGAACATATTCCACATTATTTATTTATGTCTTATTGCTAGATATGGGGTATCAACAACAAATAATCCAAGCACCATTCCAAAAGACTAAAGATTACACACTAAACAAGCCAACTTGTGCACACCAGTTAGACATAAAACAGCTATAGCATGTAGTAATCAAAATAACAAATCAGTGTCTTACCTCACCAGTTTGTAATCTACCTGTACATTCATAAACAGATCTTAGCCTGAATACAACAAAGATGTCTTCATTTCCTGGAATATTCTGAGAAAATATTGATATTTCAGAGTGAAAAAAAGCACAATATCATCTTATGTTGTGAATTCTTGCTGCATGGATGGGTTGAAAGAAACCAAACCTATTGCAACACTCTCCAAAAATATCACAGGCCCTAACTTTTCTCATGGTTGATCAACTTTATTTTCAGTTTTCTGCTATGGAGAAATTCCCGAAACACTTAACTTCATATTTCTGGTAGGACTTCTTATCAGAAAGAATTAGGGTAGGATTAGGTTTGGAAACTTGACCTAGGAAATTTGAACTAGAGTCTACAAGAAACTGAACTATACTGTGTAGTAGACCATTTCAAACAAATATTGTAAAGCTTTAAGAACACACAAACTCATTAAAGACCTTTATGCTAAGACAAAAACAAATAAGCAAAATAACACACACTGATGAGTAAATGACTTAAGGTGATTGCATAACCTTTCATAACGTGAATGCACTTCAGCACATCTAAACAAGTAACATGTTGAAAGTGTAAATTCATTTAATGCCTGATCTGTTAATCTTTTAATTTGGGACAAAAGGTCGGATATAAACTCCACATTTGTTGGGGTGATTCCTGCATCCTTTATGTGATACATTAAGAACGATTTTCTATTATGAGTTTTTAATCCATGGATGAATGGTTGGATAGAAATTTTCAATTATAAGGAACTAATCACAGGTGCAAGGAATTTAATAGGGATACACGACCTATCTGGTAGACCCACAGTAATTCAGAGACTAGTACTTTTGAGTTGAACATCCAAAAGAAATGGAAGACTGCTGAAACAAAGAGAAAGCAACCATGTTACATGGAATGATGGAATGGAACAACTTAAAACTTTTCCATAGAAACTGAAAATAAACACACCCAACTGGTGCAAACAAATTATGTAAATGAGAAAATGATAAGCATTCATTAGTGAACAAAAAGAAATATTTACTACAATGCTTTAGAGACTAATTCATGTGCTGTGGTAAGCAAGCAATTATACCTTCATAACTTTTGGTAGTCACCTCTAACTGCATAGCAAACTGCAAAATCTTCTTCCTCCATGTATAAAAAACAAACCCAAACAACTTAGAAACTTTCCAGAGTAACTGAAAATATAAGTGCCCAACTGCTACCAACAAGTTACATATAGGGGAAATGGACAACATCAATTTTTCTATTTTCATAAACTTTGATGACCAACTCTAAATGCACCGCCAACAGCATAGAGTGTTCTGCATTATGCAAAAATAAATCTGATAACGGTTGAACTTTGTATTCTCCTTGACATTTTAAATTGGAAATTTTCCTTCTGAAAAACCATCAAATTTTTTAATGCCTTCATAACCTTGAAATGCACAGCTAACAGCATAGTGTTCTCCATGCATGCAAAAACAAATCTGATAACAGTTGAAATTTCCATTCTGATTGATATATATTAAATTCGAAATCATCCTTTCTTTTTAAGTGTCATTATCTACAGAGAGTAAATCATACATTTTCACATGTGTTCCTCCTTTAGAATGATTACAACAATAAGATTCAGGTAGGGAACATAGACATTTAAAACAACAAGAATTTCACCACATGCAAAAGAGCAATCACCATCATATAATTCCATTGTTATCATCGGAAGCTCAAGACTGGTTGTGCCTTCTTGAGGATCTCTCGAACACTGTTTCAGGGTGACTTCCCTGCCTAGACCCAGTTTCTTGACTAGATCGAGAGGATGAAATTCTAAACCTCCCAAAAACAGATAAGAAATTGCGCATAACACGTCCGAATCCACCACCCTCTCTTGATCTTATTCCACTTGCAACCCACGGATTCCTTCTGGAAGCACCACTGGGATTAAATCCGCCATCCATTTCCGTGAAAACAACAGGAAGCTCACGTTCTGCAGCTTGTCTTCCTCCAGTAAACCTTCCTACTGCAAAACCACCACCAGGGAGTCTCCATATTGTTAGCCCCACATTGTCTTCTTCTGTCAGACCGGGAGACTGCAGATGTCCTGAACTTCCACCTTCATGAGAATCCGTAGGCAACTCATGGCGGCAAACAGGGCAAGAATTACGGAGAGAGAGCCAAGGAAGGATACAATCAGAATGGTAAATGTGCTTGCATGGCAACTCACGAGCCTCCGAGTCAAGTTCGAAAGGTTCTTTGCACACAGCACAATGGGACTCACTCAAAACATGACTAGCAACAATCTTGATGGTGGGCAAAGACTCAACAGCAGCCTTTGAAGCCGGAGGGTGCTCACACCGCCCAGCTCCATTGATTTCTAATTGTGCCAATTGATCAAGAAGACGATCAAACCCGGAACCCATCAGGAACTCGGACACGCTAGCAGGCAACGGCCTAAGTCCCGATCCTGTACCATCATCATAATACAATTCAAAGTTTCCCCTTTCACCACTGGTACCGCCACCTTCACTGCCATTTACATCTGCAGAACCGCGGAGGACGATAACAGGGTTGAAAAGCGACCGATCACCTCCACTCCTCCTGGCCCGGCGAATTCTAGGAACCGGATCCTGATCCAAAGCATTCCTATTTTCGAGGTACATTGCCGATCCTGGAAGTCGACGACGCCGTGGAGATCGAGAGAGATTGTTGATTTGCTCCACGAATCCTGAACCGCAATCAGGACATAGGATTGCATCTTGAGCCCAAACCCTGATGAACCTGTTGCATCTGTAACACCAAAATGAAGATCCACTCGCAGCCATCATCTTGAAGATGATACCCGCGAATGAAACGCTAAAATTTTATCTTTTCTTCACAAGAAACATCATTCCCCAATTTATTCCGTAAGCGTGACAAGACAATGACACAACAATAAAAAAAAAACCTCTCTAATCGATCGATCTTCTGCATCAAGCAAATCAATATCTAAGTTGAGGATCGAACGAAACCTAGGGTTATTTCCCTTTCTTGAAATTTCTCGCAATTCAGATTCCACAGATTTCAACCAAAACAGTCCAAATCTCAGGCAGAAGTCAAATAGCCAAGAAATACAGAAATGGGAAAAAAACCCTAATTGGTGGAGAAAATTTACCGCTCCCACAGAGAGACAAAGTGGGGAGGACGAGGGTGAATGTAGGTCGAGGGCTTTTAAGCTATCCTGGAGGATCCGAACGGTCAAAACGCGCCGTTTGTTATGCTTGGAGACATAATGACAATAACGTGAGTTGGGTAACGGCGTTGGGCTACAGGCTTCAGCCAGCGTTATATTCACGAACGATGTGAAAATGTGAATACAATATCTCATTTAATATAAATAAATAAAATTCCTATTTAGTATATTCTAAATTCTAATATAATTGTATTAGAATATTTATTCTAATTTAATTTATATTTATTCTAATATAAATTATAATCTTTAAAACAAAGCAGGGTGAGTATGGAAATCAAGCTTTCCCCAACCACATTTCTATTTTAGTGCAAAGTTTGAAGATAATATTTCAAAAACCAAAAAGATAATTTACTAAAAATATCATTTTTCATAAATAAATAAAAAAATTGATTTAATGAACATTTTCACCCAATAAGAATTAAAGTAAATTTATATGATTTATTTACATTTTCGTATTAAAAATATTTCGCTAAAACACATTGATTGAATTTGAATTACATGATAATAAAAATCGGGTTAAAATGAATTTATTAACACCGCACATGGTTTGTTTTTTATTTTTAAAATAATTTTCTATGTATATAAAAGTAGAGCATTTTATATAGTATAATTTTACCTTTATGTCCTTAATAATTAATTTTTAAAAGTTTTAAAATTTCAAATAATAAAGAAAAAATTTTACCTTAATTTTTAACATAGATTTTAAAACTATCGAAACGTAAATGTTATAATTATATCTAGCTGTTGAATATAAGAAAACATTAAAGAGCAAATTGAGAATGAAAAAGAATTCTAATAATAACCAGGTATAATACTGAGGTACCCTTTTTTTCTCCAGTACACTAATACAATACAATGCGATACACTATAGCCTAACCTCGGGTGATAGCCCCATCTAGAAAAGGCCAGGAAGAATGAAAAAACTCATGCCAAAAATTGAAAATTCTAACTCCCCACTGAGGCAACTTGGAGTTCTATGGAAGCCATTAGCACCATGTGCAATCTTCTGAAATTGCTGCTTCTGAGCATGCCATTTATCCTACAAAAGCAGATGCTTAGTTGTTAATCCTCCAAGTGTTGATGTATATCCACTAAAACACATAACAACCAACAATGACACAATTGGAATTTGATCAAGTCGTCCTCGATAATAGAGAGCAGCAGAACAATTAAGAGTGCGTTTGATAGTAATTATAAAAAGTGTTTCTAACATATTTAATATTTAAAGGATAAAAATTTTCAAGCTTTATAAAAGCTAAAAATACTTCCTAAAATCACTACCAAATGCACTCTAAATTGCTTAATTGTCTAGGTTTGGTTTAATATTTGTGGTCATGCAGAACAAATCCATGCTAGGGTCTCAAACTCACAATTGGTTCTATGTTTGTTTTCCTGAGAAAAATTCTGCATATTAGTCATCATAGCTGTTTTTTAATGATGGGAATCCTTTAATGCTCCTAATATGCATACATCAATAAAATCAGAATGAAAACTTATTAGTAGACCTGACCTAACCCCTGCACAACATGTCTCAAAATTCTATCAGAAAGTGGTTTCTGGCAATGCTGCTACTTTAAATTTATGCAAGTAACGAAAATCCCAAGTCATACTTTACAAGTTTCAATCATGACATTCATGGAAATAACAGAACTAAGGATCTGTTTGGGGGTTCTTTTCTTTCCTTTTTATTTCTTGTTTCCATTTTGACAAAAAAAGAAAAGAAAAAGGAAACTACAAATTTATTAAGAAACATGCTACTGTTATTTCAGATATTTGTTAGGATTTGCAAAAGAAAAAGTGAAAATTTTAAGACACAAATTTGATACTTTCTAAAAACAGCAGTTAGCCACTAAGTAAGAGTGATGATAGCGTGATGATAGCAAGATTCACAAAGTAACATGGGAGGTGCAGCCTTTAACCACTCCTAATATAGAAATCAAAATTTCAAAGTATTGACAACAAAAAAGTATTGGAGAGGCACGTCTATCCCTTATAGGGTTCCTGGAGTGGTTAGCATCCAATTAAGGGGTGGTAAAGCTCTGTTGGTTTTCTCTTTGTTTGGAGAGGTGTTAGTTGTTTTGTATACCCCCTGTATGCTTTGTAGCTCTTCGCCTCTGTTTTAATACATTTTGCTTTACTTAATTAAAAAAAAAAAATAGGCATAAAAACAAAATACAAATTAACCCATTTGGTTTCTTTTAAAAACCTCACTAAGTATCTCAAGCAAAGAAGTAGATCTCCTAAACGAGCTCTGAGAAGTCCAATTCAAATGTAAGAGTAAAGACAGAAAAATGTTGCCAAAGAATTGTCTGACTATCCTACTTGCAACGGCAGCCTTACAAAGGAAAAAGAACTCAAAACAGCATCTTTGCAGAAAAAATTGTTTACCACCAAAGCATACAAATAAGGAATCATCAGTCCTATCATCTTCACTCATGGAAGCACTATGACAAGCATGTAATGTATCAGAATGGATTTTGATAGTCTACCACACAGTTCGGGAAGCTCAATCATCTTCCTTACAAAAGCAAGACTCATGATGTACATTCACACTGGTTCATAATCACAAGACACAAAACATCTTAAGTGCACATAATCCAATTGAATGTGCTTCCATATTTTCCCAGTCCTCTTTAGCGAAGAGAGCCTAATACAAAAAATATACTGTTTTAATGTAGTTCAGCCATTTGAAGTGCTTGGACCTTCTAAGTACTGCCAAAATGACTGATCTTGTTACAAAGGAATACTAGCAATGACTACTCAGAATCGACAAAATTTAGCATCAGAATGAATACAAACAACAGTACCTGAGAAGACTTAAAACTGTGAATTGCTTAGAAATGTAACCATGCATCTGGAACTTTGGAACAACTTATCCACGCTTTGCCATACTGCACACTGAACCTCTAGAAGCTTCTTTGCTTTATCCTGTAGGTTTGACTGACGCCGAATTGTTTCACCATGGATCTGATCACAAAAATAGAAGATTTTACAGAAAATTTTAATAACCTTCTCAATTTTTTCAAACCCCCAAACTTTTGGAGAATGTTGTTTTGCCTAGTTGTGTTTGAAAGATAGGAGTTTTAAGATACTTTTAGCAGAGAGCCCATTCATAAGATGAATGAGTTTGAATATTCCAGGAACAGCATGACATTTCTTCCCTACAAATATTTGTCACTATATAGCAAATTTTTTAACTTCTAAAGCTGAGCACAAATATTGCTCCTCACCTAAAGCATTTCTAATGAAAAAGACAATGTTTATTGAGAGAATTAACAGTTGCATAAAGAAATAGAGAAATCTATACCTTTAAAAACAATCTGATAACAGCTTGTATAAACTCAAAATTGTTTCTGCAAGAAATCTCATGTATGAAATAATCCAACAGCAGTTCAATTGGAAATAAGTCAGGTCTTGTATCAGGTTCTTGCTCATTATCATCATCTATAATTTGAAGCATCCGCAATTCCACATCCAAAGTAGAAGGGGATAAACTTTTAATATAATCAGTGAAGACTGAAACTGCAAAATGTGAAGTGCAAAATGTAGATCAGTTCAAGTGTTTTATAATTGTAAATCGGCAATTAATTTTTTAGCTATATCTCATCAACGACGACATATCTGTGGCATTCAAACATACAAGGAAAAAAAAAAGGCAATTGAACTTACAACTTTTCTTCACTGCTGAGGACTGCAGAAGTTGCAAAAACTGAGATTGCGGCAAATCAGATCTACTGTTTTCCAGTTCATCACCTTCTGCAACCCTCTTTTCACTAGAAATCTCACTGGGTTCAAATACTATTTGCCCAGAAAGTGTTGGAACTGAAGGCAAGAAGAAAGGCGCCTTTTCAGCTTTTGTTGGAGGCTCAATTGGTTTGTTGCGAATCTGGAACATATGGATAAATACAGAAGAACACAATAAATTCTTGTAAACTACAGAAACAAATGTAAGAGAGAAGAAGATGGTGTTGGAACTAGCAAGTCATTAAACTTCAGTCACATATGGATTAAGGGCATAGGAGAAGAACCTTTATGATATCTAAATTGATCAAGCTTTGCCACTGACTCTTGGGCAATAGTGAGAGTGTGACTAGATCTGGGATTTTCTCATGGAAATGTGGGTTTTGAAAGTCATCCCTGAATTGTAAGTGATTCAAATCAGGTTTCTCAGAATCCTTATGAGAACCTTCTGTTGAAGAGACAGAAGGCAACTTAACACTCACAACTTCCTTCCCACTTGCATAAGAATCGATGTTAGAAGATCCAGAGAACATTGTCTGATTAACCCTGATGAAATTGTAAGTCATCAAAACTTTACGTTAATAAACAAGAAGAGTTGTACAAACAAAGAAATTTTTAAATATTCAGTGCCAGAAATTTAGGACATTGATCTATTATATTTTTCCAGATACAGAAATTAGAACTGTTCAATTTAATGAATTGAAAGAAATTCTCACAACATTAACTCTCCCTGTAAAAATTCACTTTGCCTACCTATAGTTGAAAACACATAAGATCATATTCAAATAGAAAAATCAACCAGTGACCAAATGATTTAGGTGAAAGACGAGCATGAATCAGACAAAGACTGAAATTTACCACAGATAGACCCCATTTTGATCAACATGAGTAGTTGCTAAAACATCCATATTGGGTGAAAGAGACAGTGCTGTTACAGACACATCAACATGAATAGCATCTATTTGTCTTGCTAAGATAACATCCCAAATTCTAAGTGTCCCGTCCATGCTGGATGTCAAAAGCCATTTACCATCCTCACTGAAACACAAGTCTGTAACACGGTCTATATGACCTTCAAATTTCCGAACCATTCTTAACGCCACAACATCAAACAACCGGATAACCAAATCATCAGTTGCAGTAGCTAAAAGACCTGAAAATAATGTCAAACAACAATTCAGCAAAATAAGAATGTACAATGAGAGAGAGAAATGAGGACTAGATGGAATAGAAGGCCAAATTTAAGCATATGTGCAGGACCATTAGAACGATGATAAACAATCTTCACCACAGCACAACCAATTTCCCATCTGGATTTTAGCTCACGGCCCTTGAAATCCCAAACCTGCATGATAAACCCCAAATAGTGAAACAACCCAGCAAAGGATTACAAAAACAAAGTAGTTTTCTTCTGCATGCTTCATTAGCCATAATGAATATTAGTGCATTATGACATCTTCATAGTAGACCATAAGCCCCCTGACTTAGCAAAGAAACATGGCACAGTGGATGTGCATGACTTGGTAAACTGCAGGCTAGTTAAATCATATACCACACATGCTAAACCTATGAAAAAACAGTGAAAAAAAAAAAGAATAAATAAATATGCCATGCATGCTAAATTTATGAAATTCCAGTGGATGCCCTAAAATTTGCACTAGTTTAAATCCCTTACAAAAAGGGTTCACTACTTTCAATGCAATCAAAGGACATTTATTAAAGCCCACTGATTTTTAGCATCATTTTCTACTCTCTGTAGCATCAATCCCCATATTGAAATTATAAAATGGAATACAATTTGCAACAAGTGAGACATCAAATATGCTAGTTCTATAAGAAATTACAACTACCGTGAAGCATAAAGTCGATCCCAAGAAATGCTAATAAAAGCCATAGTCCTACATAGTTTTGATTTATTATGTAAGACAAAGCTTTGTTTCACTGAGGTCAGCACCTTATATGGTACCTAATGCCTAAGCCATGTGTCCTTCACCTTCCTAAATACAGTACAATATGCAAACTATAAATGCAAATTCTGAGATAAAAAGGATAACAGATGAGAAATTATATTGTTACAAAAATAGGCAGGTTTTTTATACTATCCCTTTTCAGTTAGTATCATTAAGAAGATAAAGTGTTTAGCAACATCCTTTAGGAATATGGGAGTTGGTGAAATTTAGAGTTTCACATTGCTGCTAAACTAGCACATAAAGAAGATTTTAAGTTAAAGAAAGCAAAATATGTAGGTAAAAGAGCTCTAATTTACTCATGGGCCAGCTTTAGATAATTCCCCCTTTTGAACCAAAAAAGAGGCGAAACCTAAAACTGGCGAATGGAATGATCAATCACACAATATATCAGGATAACAACACAAGGGCATAACTCTATACAATCCCACACTTTTAACATGTGTTATCCTTCCTCTTTCACCTTTAATAATATTTTCCTATTTCCTATCCCAAAAAGAGGAGGAAAGATAAAGTCTTCCGCAAATTGCCCAGATATTAATCATAAAACAGAAAGCATTAACACACGATTTCTAACATTCCACTATAGATTCATCATGTGAAAACACAATGATACAGGTCACAACCACTTTTAGGATAAAAGGACACATAACATAATATTTTCAAAAGTGAGGAACACGCACCTTTATATCCCCATGATAGCCTGCACTTATCATTAAGGTATTTGTCGAATCACAAGCAACTCCAACCACTTCTCCATCATGAGCACAGCTTCTTCTTTCTGATAAGTCCACATAACTGCCTCGGCTGATTCCTGATTGAAGATTAAATCGCTCAATCCAACCACCTGCGGTCCCTAGAACAGCAAAATTGCCACATGCACTGATGGCGCAGGCCTGCCATGAGATCAGACATTATCGACTCAGGTTAAATATAATTTCAGGAGGTAAGCAATCCATCAGTAGCTATTTCAAATTTTAGATACATCACCATCATTTCCCTAATATCAAAAGATAATAATCCAAATTTTTTGTAAAGTAGTAATTACATAAATGCCAAAGATTGTGATAACCAAAATCCTAATAATATGCTGAAGTTCCCACTTCATTTTCCATAACACAAAACAAAATGGGTCATGTGCATGGATTGAAAATTAACTTGTCCAAATATTAAAACAATGAAAAATTTGGGATTTTAAGACAGTAAAAACTTACCTTAACAGGTGATTGATTTTCAGGACATGGTTTCAGGATATGCTCCCCAAGGACAAAGTTTTGAAGTCTCCATACATATGCTTGTGCAGTATCCATATGACATGTAACCACATTGCACCAATCGCGCTCCCTAATTTCAGCTAAAATCGGTATTGGCAACAGAAAGTTAAATAGAATCAGAGTATTTATACCAACAGAATAACTTTTTTTTTTAAAAAAAAAAAACAATATTTCTTAAACCCTTGAGTCTCCATGTTCAAGTGGATAGATTGGGCTAGGCATATGGGAGGCTCCAAGTTCAATTCTCAATAGGCAAAAAAAGTTATCTGCAAGTAAATAAATTTTCAAAAACTCTTCATCATTGACATTTGTATAACTAGTGCCTGTCTCTGGAATCCCTGTATATTTTCCGTTATCCAGTTTTTTTTTTTTTTTTTAAAACCGAAGGGTTAGGGAATGGGGAGCATTTGACATCCAAATCTCAGGATGATTTATCATATACTGCATTCCCAGTAGAACCTCAATTCATTCAATAAGAATCTGAAATTTTGCTTTATCCAAGACAATATCCTCATCTCAAACAGGGATTCTTTTACATATATCTCACAAATATATAACAGTCCATTTGTTAAACATATCAATCTGCAGACAATACAATCTTCTTTCAACATTTACCATCTTGTCACAAATGACTGAAGTTTTTGTCGTTAGTACTACTATTATTATTTTTGTTGATAGGCAAGTAAGACAAATGCATTAATAAAAGCGCCTAGCAAGAAAATGGGGCATACCCTTGTACTCACAAAGCATACAAGCCTCACGCAGGGAAATGCAAACAAAAACATAAAATAAAAATAAATAAAAATACAGCTAACACCAACACCTAGCTAAACATGCCATACTATTAACAAAATTCAAAAAGGGAGGATAAGATGAATCAAGCCCCCATAGCCCACAAAAACGAACACATATTTCTTCCATATTAGGTTGTCCCACCCCTTCAAATGTTCTCTTGTTGAGCTCTTTCTAGAAAAATAGACATAAAGAAATCAGCCTCCAAACCATCTTAGACATTGCACCAAAGAAGCTCCTTGCAAGCTAATAAAAATATCTCTAATTGAATGTGAGAGAACCCAAGAAACACCAAATAGATAGAACACCAAAGGCCACACTCAGTAACCCATATATAATGAATGAGGATATGATGGCATGGTCAGAGTCACTTGCAAAGCAAAATAACAAGCTTCCATCTTCTCTTCATTGGATTATCAATAGTAAGAACTTTCTTCCCAAGTCGCTTTTTAACAAGCCTTTTCTATCAATCTTCCAAATCAGTGTATATGCCAAATCATTAAAAACAGAAAATGAGCACAACACCTGCAGCTAGGAAGCCACTAATGTCAATTACCAGTCCCGAAAATTCCTTCTAAACCTCGGGTTTCAGCAAACTATGTTCAATTATCTTATACCTAAGCCTTTTTATGAACCATATGATTGAATAAATCAGGAAATGGACCTTCAGAGGGCCCCCCCGAAATACCAAGAATCTTGCCAAAACTTAATCCACAAACCATTACTATTGAAAATTGCGTAAAAAATAATAATTGCTACCCTTCCTGATCATCTTCCACGGCCTTTCCTCCATTCTTTCTTGTCCACAGATTCCAATTCTTATCTAGGACCCCAGAATAGACTAAAATTGGAGAGGAAGAAGAAGACCAACTCCTCATTCCATCAAAGTATGAGAGATAAGAATGCAATGAGAGATTGTGCCTTTTGGTGAGAGAAACCCCTTCACCATGGAATCCATCACCAAAAAGGTTAATGTTAGAGGCCCCTAAAACTCATTCCTATAACATTTTTTTTTTTCTGATAAGTCTCATTCCTATAACATTGAAGCCCTCAACAATCAAATCAAACTCCACCTCCTCAGCACCACCACTAGAACTTGACTAACTCACCTAGAAAAGCCCAGACCACATTTCTTAAAAGCATACCAAAAGAATAGCCCTCCTTATTAAGACTTTCAGACCTAACCTCTTCATCGACTTTAAAACCTTACACGCAACCACCTTGGGTCCACCTCCACCATTTAATGGGCATGCGTGCCCCCAAAAAGGATGAAGAAGTGACGTTTGAACTACTAAGAGGATGATAGACCCTACATGGAAGCTGCACTGGGCTCAGGTTCTACATCCCCATATTTGTCATGGAAACAAAATCTGTGGAGCACCATGCATAGGCTTCTAACCCTACCCTCACCCTAACTCACCGTGTTCCTGATTCCCCAACCTCCTTTCCAAAAACGTCCTTCCTAGTGTGTGAAATAATGGTCTTTTCTTCAACCTCTAGACAACCCATCACCCTGTCCTCAGCCCTTGTCCTTCATTTCACCAAAGCCGCAATTTTTATTTTACACTGATCACCACAATGACTGAAATGCTATCTTCATTTGAAAAGGTAGATTTTACATTCCCACAATATAAAAAATTATATTATTGGTCCCTCATCAAAATAAACATTTTATTGTTATTGCATGTGCACAATGGTCACAAATCAGGTATCCAAGCAGCTAGTTTTCCAGAAATAATTTGGGATTTGTGAGAAGTTGCATCTCGTAAATTTGTAATTTATTTGTTCAAGAGAAAATGAAGAATGGCTTAGGTTTTAGAAACCTTTCCATTCTAAATAAGGCTTTTCTGGATACATGGTTATGGAGTTTAATGGTAGTGAGGGATACATTATACAAAGGGGCTATTTTAGATAAATTTGGGAAGAGAGGATGTTGTTCCCACTTCCCAATAGGGATATGAAATTAATTTGTGGAAAGCAACGCATTAAGGTTGGAAGTGTTTCTATATTTAACAAGTTTGTCTATGGGGTGAAGGTCTCAGAACAAAATTTTGGCTGGATTTTCAGTGTGGTAATAATCACTTACCTCTTTATTCAATATTATTTCAACCAAGGCAGCTTGAGTAGCTAATGTTTGCAATAAGAACAGTGGTAAGGATCATCCAAATCCTTATTTTTGAGGAGCTTTCAAAATTAAGAATTGGAAAGAATTCTATATAATCAATGGAGATGGATAGTAGTTTTGAAAATTGTTTGGTGTAGGGTTGCATCAATAACATGAAAGTCTCTGTAAAACTCTTCTATAGGTCCTTGAAGTTGTTGATTATAGCCTCTTTTTCTGTTAAGGAAGTGTGACTTCGAATGCTCCTTTAAAAGTGGGATCCTTTGCTTAGGAGGTGATATGGAAGATAATTCATACAACTGACCAACTTCCGAGGGGTGGGGTCGTTGGGCTATACTATTTTTGCTTGAGCAAGCTTAATGAAAAATCAGTCAATCCCATTTTAATCCATTATAGTAAAGCCCAAAGCTTGTGGAACCTTTTTTTTCTCCCTTTTTGATCTTTCCTGTTGGGTAAAAATGTTACTTGTTTAGATGAGAATTTTGTCGGCAAGAAGCATAAAGAAATGTGGGGAACCATTCCAATATGCTTTTATTCAAACATTTGGCAAGAAAGCAACCAAAGAATTTTTTTTATGACATGGACCATCCTATCTAATCTATGAAAGGCCTTTTTGAAAGTTTTATTTTAGAGCGCTATTAATGCTTAGGGGATTTCCAATCTATCTTTCCTCTTTTTCATAGCTTTTCAGCAGACATTGTCAGCTTTAGCTTTTGGTCTTTTTACCCTCTTCTAGCTTTTTGGTGCTCTTAGTACACACTTTATTTAGTGAACCCCACATTTTTTTTTCTTAGGCACAATTCAATACATTTTGATTGCCTATAAATAAAAGGAAGAATTAAAATAAATGGTTTGGTTAACAATTCACTTTTATACACCTATAAAAAAATTTCCACTTTTTATTTTTTTTTTCCATTATCTATTTTTGGTAGCCCAACTTTCTTACAAGTTGAAATTGTATTAGAGTTTGGAAAGCACCAAAGCTCATGTAGCTTCCTATTTATTTTTATTTTTATTTTATCCTTCTATGTGGGATGGGGTGGAAGAGAGAATGAGGAGAAGATTAGCTCTTTGGAAAAGACAATATATTTCCAAAGGCGGGAGAATCACCCTCATTAAGAGCACAATGGCCAGCATGCCTCTTTACCAACTGTCCCTCTTTTGAATGCCCAAGATTGTTGCAAGAAGGCTAGAAAAATTACAAAGAGACTTCCTTTGGGGAGGGAGAAATTTGGAGAGGGAAGTCCACTTAATCAATTGGGAAGTGGTGCGTGCTCAAAAGGAGAAGGGTAGTCTAGGCATAAGGAAGCTTGATCTTTTGAATAAGGCCTTGCTCGGCAAATGGATATGGAGATTTGCCCACGAAAAGGACAATCTTTGGAAAAAGGGGATTTTGGTGAAGTATGGCCAAGAGGGTTTTGGGTAGAGGACAAATGAGGCTAGTAGGACGTTTGGAGTGGGGGTTTGGAAGGAGATCTTGAAGGAGGCAAACTGGCGTTGGGATAATATAGAGTTTAAAGTGGGTAAAGGGACTAAAGTCAATTTCTGGACTGATTGTTAGTGTGGCAACGCAGCGTTGTCCCAAAACTTTCCCCAGTTATTCACCTTGGCGGTCCATAGGAATGCAACGGTAAATGAAGTGTAGGACTCGAATTTTGGTCAGGGAGGTTGAAATCTAAGATTTTCTAAAGGCTTTAATGATTGGGAGCTGGATTTGATAGGAGATTTGCTTACTATGCTGAGGGACTACAGGATATCTTCAAAGGAGGATTCAGTTGTTTGGAAGGGTGGGGCAAATGGAAATTTTGGGGTTAAGGAAGCTTATAACTTGTTGATTGCTCCCAACGATTTTGCCTTCCCGAAAAAATGCATTTGGGTGGATAAAGTCCCAACCAAAGTTGCCTTTTTTGCTTGGGAGGCCACGTGGGGGAAGATTCTTACCCTAGATAGGCTTCAAAAACGGGGGTGACAACTCCCTAATCACTGTTTTTTATGTGGTTGTGAAGAAGAAACTGTAAATCATATTCTTTTACACGGTATAGTGGTCAAAGTCCTATGGGAGATCATCCTTGCCTTGTTGGTATTCAGTGGGTGTTCCCAGAAACAGTTAAAGAGGTGTTAATTAGTTGGAGGGGCCCTTTTGTGGGGAAAAAAAGGAAAAAGATCTAGAATTCCATTCCGTTGGGTATTTTTTGGACGGTTTGGAAGAAAAGGAATAGATTAACTTTTAAGGGGGGTCCTTAGCTATACAGAAACTCAAAAATTCTTTTGTTTGTAACTTGTGGAGTTGGGTTAGGGTGTATATTGGAGAGGAGTCCTCTTCGCTTATAGGCTTTTTGGAGTGGCTAGCATCCACTTAAGGGCTAATGAGGTTGTTGTTTTTTATTTTTAAGGTTTAGGCTACTGTGTATACTCCCTGTATGCTTTGTGGCTTTTTGCCCTTTGATATTTTATTTCATGTAGCTACCTATTTATCATTCTATTTGTCAGTGGAATGATGTGGCAACTTAATAAAATTAGAAGGAATTGTTCTATTTACAAACTTCACCTTCAACAAGAACAGATTTATTTCGGGAGGTTCAATTTTTTTTTTTTTTTTTAATCACAAACAATGTATCTCTATAGTAGTTTGAATATGTACTTACCTTAAGTTGGTGCGGCTCTTCTGTTGGGGAAAAAAAAATTGCTTGAAGGTTACTCCATTATGGGTGATCTAGACCTTATGGAGGGAGAGAAATAGAAGAACTTTTGATAACTATGAAAGTGTGAATCAAACAATTAAGAGTTCTTTTTTGAATCTTTTTTGGGAGTGGGTAAGAATGTATATTGGGGACAGATCGTTATCATTGTTAGAGTTTGTGGACTGGATAGGCTCTTTGTAGGGCGCTGCTGATGGTTTTTGTATTTCCATGCTGCTTTTGGGTTGTTTTGGTTCCTTTGTATATAGTATGTATACTTCTTTTTATTCAAATACACTTACGCTTAAAACACAAAAAACAAAAGCAAAGATGTTCACTAAGGTATATCATAATTTCTTCCTCTATACAGCAGTATATGCTCAAAAGTTAATGACTCTTGGTCATTGTACAGATTTGTTGATAATGGATAGCCAATGTCATGGGGCAACGTGAGCTTTTGGATAAGTAAAAAGGAATTTTAAAACAATTTAGATCAAAAAAAAATTGAGTTCAAACTTGAGAGAGAGAGAGAGAGAGAGAGAGGAACTGACTGGCTGTGTCTATTCCTCAACCAATTAGCATTCTGAAGCTTAATTTCAATGGATGTTCCTAGGTAGATTAAGTTGCGCACTGAAGGATTCATTGGAATTATTCGAAGGTTTTTTTTTAAGAGAATAGGGTTTGGGCTAACCATTGAAGCGCAAATACTTGGGAAATGCACCTTTTATTCTTACTTGAGGGCCTCAAAATTGCAAGAGAGTTTGGTGTCACAAATTTACTGGTAGAAGGGAGTGAGAGAAAAACACGAGAACATAAAGTTTGCTAAACACACGTCACAAGCTGTGCAAGATCAATTCTGTTTGGCATCATTCAAGTTGGTAACATTTTGGTTCTTTCTCTATAAAGCTTAAAGTTTTAGGATAACAAGGAATTTAAAGTTTTGGTTCTTGATGTTCCTAGGTTTAAGCCTCTCTATGTGGTTATTCTCACATTTATTGAACCCACGTATAAGAGAAAGCAGCAAGGATGTTTAGCATTAGTCTCATAGATAATGTCAGTTTATTTCATGAGTTTAATGTTTTACAAGTGTACTTTGTGCGCCTTTTCCAAGTGCTTTTAATATATTTACTTTGTTTACCTATCAAAAAAATAAAAGGTAGTTTAATAAGTTTGCCACAGATAAAGTTCCATGGTGGACATGGTCATGCTACTCAACACCTTGGGTTGTAAAACTGTAAGTGTGCAACTAAAAGATATGGACTTTGGAAAAGAGCAACAACACGGTTAATGCCAGTTATACTTTTTTAGCTGGTACGTCATATTGCCACCAAAGGTTTTTGACTATCAAATGAAAGGGTGGCTGCTACAAACTATATAAGGCACAACTGAAAACTACTCTGATTCTATTAATTTTTCAGTGACACATGTACTTTAGAGAACAATAGATTAAGCACCTTGGAAAAAGAAAAGGGGCGAAAAAAAAAAAAAAAGAGTGATTGATCAAGGCAAATAGTTAAAATAGGCAGTACACAAATGGAAAGATAAGTAATACAGGATTACGAAATGAATGAATAAATGGGAAGGAATATAAAACATTCAGAAGCATAAGATAAAAGAGTCCAGTGAAATGGCTGAGACACATTTGTAGGTTGCAATATGAACAGAAGCCAAAATAACAACCCCCAAGAAAAAACAAAAAGCAATTACTAAAAAAATTATGAGGACATTTGATATAACTAGTTTGAAATTGCTATTTTCAACATTTTTCATTTTTCCGAGTTCAAATGAATCCATTAATGCATGAAAAAATGCTCGTAGAGAAGGATTGTACCAAAATCAAATGCAATAACAGGCTTCAACTTTATCTCTTCCTCCTAAAAGAAAGAAAAAGGAACTGGGTGGTTAGTTGCTGAAACTTTGCCATACTACAACAGCACTAAGTAGAAATTAAAATAACCAGTAGAAGTCTACACACAAAACAAGACCAGTATGCTTGTTGTTCTAACCAAGAAGCAATACATAATGTAATTCCATGACTGCTATTGCATATGAAATATCAGATCTTCAAATAAATTCTTTAATATATTCTTGTACCTGAGAGGCAAAACATGAGGTAATTCTACTTCTTTTGTTGCATATGAAGGCATGCAACAAAGTACCAGATCTTCAAATGGGTTTTCCAGTGATCTATACCAAATAAATAAATAAAGCAACTGTATACTATTTTTCTGGACTTGGTTGTAACCACATGTTTTCAAACCTAAACAGAGTTGGTCACCCCTTACATGAATTAGCATCTAGGATGATCAAACAATGTTCAAAGGTCAATCTGGGGAGCACTTCTTGGAGACTTTGAGGGAACCTTTGCTCCTACTCGTTTGAATATAAAAATCTATCTAACCTCTTGCAAACAGGGAAAACTTGCATGTTTGACAATGTAAAAGACGCATTTCTAAGAGAAGGGTAGATTAATTCACTTTCTTTTATGAATCCATCAAAATCCCTCATCCTCGAGGTTAAACTAGCACCACCCGATGTTTCCAAGATTTTTCTTATGAGGTTAAAATCCCCACAACACACCATTTTGGATAAGTTAAACCAAAAGGGTCTTGTAGATCCATCCAGAAATCCTTCTTGAGATTGGAATTATTGGAGCTATAAACCAAGGTGAGTCAAAAAATCCCCTCTTCATCTGAATTCAGCTTAATTGTTACTGAAAAAGATCCTAGAAATGCCTGTTTTTTTTTTTTTTTTTGATAGACAACTCTAGAACTACCTTTGAGCAACCCACCCTTTGTTTCTAACTTTAGGTACACTATCAATATTTATTTCATTACCATAAGACTCCTTAAAACTCACCAAAAAGGGAATGAAGCAAGCCACATGAAATAAGCCATAGAATGAAATATAGGTATATCTAGTTTTGTACGCTACTAATATACGAAGGTGAAAAATACAAGCCTTTGCCCTAGTCATACCTTCACCCTGAGTTTCTTAGCTCTTTTAGTTACATGACGTTGAGAAAGCTCTCTACTTTGTTGGTCCTGACCACAAAAAATAAACATATAAATGAACTCAATATATTTTCTGATGAAGAATGATAATGGTAAAGAAGCGGCTGCTCAATGAAAGAAATGATAAAAACAAAATACACATATCCATTTAACAGAGGAACTATGAAAGAAAATTAACATTCAACATGTCATGTAAGCTTTGTCCAATCAGAGGTGCCTCATAAAAGAGACATGTTTCACCACCATCCACATAAATAAAAACAACCACCAGTTAACTTAAACTTCAAATGCTCAAGTACAGGTTCTATGTTGCATGGGTTATGCCTAGGTTATGGTTATGGTTATGTGTCTAGTTGTCTGATCCTTCACACCTACAAATTTTATGATATGAAGATTCAGCTAAAAAAAGATCTCAATAACAGGTATGAACATCCCATCAAAAAAATAACAGATACGAACAGTTGGATATGGCATAATAAAAAGGGGAAAAAAAGACAGTCCAATTAGAAATCAATCAAAGGCAAAGATATCTCTAATAAGAATTCCCAATCTTTTCTGTTGTATCTCTTATCTTTTATTTCTTATTCCTAGATATTCTTATAAAATTAAAGTTCACTTTAATGCAAATATGAAATATCTACCAAGAAAGTCAGAAATAAAAAATAAATAATTCAATCAAAATCAAACAGAAAAAGCAAAGTCCGAGTGCCTAATAATGAGTGTAGTGTCAAACGATTGTGCCAGGTAAAGTTGGAGAGCCAGGGTAATATATCAAGGACCAAAAATTGATCACTGACCAACTTTCTGAAACTCCACAACAGTTTGACACATCAACCAAACAAGGACTCAACCACCAGCTAAAAAGCTAGAACAAAGGAACAATTTAGGGAAAAAACTAATGATCTAAAAAACCCAAAACAGTTGGTTGAGCTTTTTGTGCTCTTTTTTTTTTCTTTTTTTCTTTTTTTCAGGTTATTCACATGAATTCTTTGATCATATAACATCATTTGAAGATGATCAGATCCACAAGCCAAGTTACATGAGCTTCAGAAGACAGGCTGGGTGCAGATGTGTTTAAGTATCAATATTAACAATCAGTATGCCTGGGTTAAACTAAGATTTTTCTCATCTAAGTGAAGCTTCATTGATTGTATTCCAAAATTTAAAATAAAGCAAGAAACATTTTTATACTGTCCAGGAAACACACCAGACCTGGATGACAGAGAAAAGACGAAAAGCGCGATCTTGACCAGCAGATAGAACATGCCTCCCATTGGCATAGAAACTGTAAAGGAAAAAAAAATCAAAATAAGAAAGGGAAGATAAGCAGGAATGCAACAAAAATCCCTGAACAAAAAGGCTGATAAAGGGAAAAAGACAAAAGACAAACAAAATAAAACATGACTCCACATATCAACCCAAACCAGGAGAAAAAAAGAACACTTTTACATACAGTTACCATTTGATGCTTGGATAATGTCCAAAACGAGAAAAATTAAAAATAAATAAATTAAAAAAAATAAACCCCACACACCAAACTTTTGTATCAAATGTTCTGAATGCTAAGATTTATTAAAGTATGAATCCTTCAAGACAATAAGCAAGGTAATGGAGATTCCTCAATTGTATTGATGATGGACATGATGCAATAAGGTCAAGGCTTGACACAGCACCCAAAAGGAGAGCATGAACATATACCAGAATCAACCATGATCACCTTATGCAAAGTGGAGGAGCACTATGCCCACTTCTGAAGCGAAGAAGACGAGGATCCCCATCACTTGTGTCAAAAATCCACATCTGAAAGAAAATCTATGTCAAATATGCAATTTCATATTAGAACAAAGCAATACGAGTGATACATCATAGAAAATGTGAGATGAAGCTCATCAAAAATATAATGCAGTTCTTTATCAATAAATATATTAACATCTTGTCCACTTGCTTGTGTCCTTAAAATCAATAAAAATTAATTTGAATCATTAGCAAAGCCAATCTTTGCTTCCCTTAATCTACAAATGTAACTCACTAAAGCTGAGAAAATTGAGTAGACAAACAACCAAATCCCTCTTTTTCAGCTGGAGAAGCATGTAGAGAGTGTGCAGATGAGTGTAGTTTAGATGACTGAAAATTTTGGGTCTTTTTTCTTATCATGTATATATGAAAAAGCACAAAGAATGCAGAGTGATAAAAAAATGTCCTTGTCATAAGTGTGATTTGTGTCAGTTTCACAAAACCAAAAAGCATGCAGAGTTTGCAAAAAACAAAAAAAGCATTCTAGTCCCATCACAGCCTAACCCAGTCAGTCCAACAGGTGTACAAATAACTTGAGCCAAACAGAGGTTACATGCATAGAAGATGGGTTTGGGCCCATGTTGAGTTAGACCTCAGTGGACTCCAACTCGATTAGCCTAGGTAATAACCTAAGCAGGGATAGGGGAAACTAAAATTTTGGGATGATAGAATCATAGAAGTGACAAAACAAAATTGGCTACCATAATTCTAATTAACTATGGCAATAACACCATCTATTGCAAGTTTGGAACTCTGTCTACATGTCAAAGTTATGGAGGGTGGAAAGTTCATTATCTGGATTATATAAACTAGCAGAAACTATCTAAGCTACTAAGTTGATGAAAAGGTGTTTTGCCCACTTAGTTAAGAAGACCACATTGATAGTACAACTATTTTGATGATAGATTACTAAGTTATAAACAACAACTAGTTTTATAATGCTTGGGAACAAATAAGACTTTGATGACAGACTATATGTTGATTTTAGGAACATACATGAATCTTTCCCCCTTCTACAATGTTGATGTTGAATTCGTACTTCCCTTAAGTTAAAAAGGCAATGACATTGTTAAATTAAGTTTGCCCCTTAAATTTATTCTCTCAAATCAATTTTATAAACATTGAATTAGAACTGGCCTTACTTTTATGGAGTTGTCTGCAGATGAACTCATCAGCACTGGCTCATTGGCAAAGAAATGTAGAGAAATTATTGAACTATCGTGAGCCTCTCTTATGACTGATTGGAGCCTTCTTTTCTCTAGATTCCATATGCTTATAACACCAGATGAACCTCCAGATGCTACAAGAGGTCGTCCATCTGAAAATCCAGAATTAACAATGGTAAGTATAAAAGTTCATCACTTCAGAAGCAGATAATGAAGAAAAGAAAGTTCCCTCAGCAGCATTAGGTCACTAATACATTGAAAGAAGCAATATTTAAAATCTTGAATTGCAGACTTACAGTAATGAATTTAATGATATCAATTCCACAACTATAACAAGGAGTTCAAGAACAAAAAAACAAGTAAAGGGACACTACTCAATAAAATTGCTTGACAAGTAACATATTATCACTTAATTGACAAGCAAATTGATTCAATTTGTTATGGTTCAAGGTCTTACTCCAATGACAGGGGTTATTACTACAATGAATTCAAAATCTTAATTGAAGAGAAGGATGGGCCTTTAAGTGGAACTTTAAATGGCGATGCAGGCTTGTTAGGGCTCAATTCTTCTGCAGAGAAGGTACAGGAGGGGCGTGTTCTTCTCGTGCGAGAAAGCAGAGGAGGGGACAGCTTTGGTGGATCTGTCAGGAGAAGACGGCAGGGTACAGCCTCAGCTGAGGAGGCACCCAAAGTCAAGCCGCCCCCTGGTCCCGATGTCCTATTCTTGCGTGAAGGGGGTAGCAAGCCTTTTTCCTATGGATTCGTTAACTTCTCGACTTGTGATTACAGACAAGGCTCTCGTGGCAGAGGTGAATAGGCTAACAGGGTCTTCTCCCCTTTCCTTAGGTCCGCAAAGCCCTAAATGTCAGCTGCTAAAGATGGTGCTGCAAGATGGCAGCATGCTGGATCACAAAGAAGGCTATGAAGGAACCCTCTGGTATGGAGATGGTTGCCAAGGCTGAGGAGTTGGAACTTTCAAGGCATGTGGAATTTTGGGCCTTGGAGGGGGAGGATATTAATAGCCTTCCCAGCAGTTTTGCTGAGTTCAGTAAAAGTTTGGGGATGCCAATAGCAAGCTTTGAGAAGGAAATTTGTGCTCTAATCAGAAAATTGGAGTCAAGAAAAGGTCGTAGAGGGTAAGAAAACGTCTTCTTCCCGCTTCGAGAGGGAAATCCAAAAGCTAGAGTGTTCGGTTAACTATAATAGTTCTCCATTCACTACTAGGGAAAAGGGGAGTGGTACTAGGGTTTGAGGGAAAGGGGTGCTTTTGGTTGTAGGGTTTTTCTGTTGTTTTTGTTTTTTCTATTGGTTAGGGCAGCTTGTTGTTAGGGTGATGGGTATTTCTCCTCTTTTCATTCTTTGGCTTGCTTTTGGGCCTAATTTGTATACTTCATGTGCACTTTTTTGCGCCTTTTTGCATGCGCTTTAATTTATCTTTTCTTACCTATTAAAAAAAAAGATGGATATAGGTCTTGGATTGGATAAAACTGAAAACCAAAATTAGTCATCATATTTAATTGGTTTAACTACATTCAAAAATAAAAATTTAAGTTTTAGATGCAATATTGGTCATAGAATTCAATTTGGTCACAAATTAACTTTGATTCTAAATGCTAGATTTTATAATGCTCTTCCTCTAAGGATTTGACATTGGATTGTGAAACTCTCTGGGACATTTTTCTTCATTTGATTTATTTCATTTAATATTTTAGAAAAATTTTATCCATATTTTATCCTTCTTTATTTGATTTAAGGTTTCATTAACTTTAGCAAAAAATTAATCCTTCTAATCTAAAAACAATTGAACACGTTAGAAATTATCCCAAAAGACGACAACCCATAATACTACAAAGTCGTTGTTACTCTCTTTGATTTTTCTCAACCAAGGTTATCACATATTTAGGCTTTAATATTTTAACTACAATCGAGATTTGTGGTCAATAACTCAATGCAAGCACCATAGGAGTAACATATGGAAGTTGCTTGCCAAATTCTTAGGTACGTAAAATTCAGTACCTAGGAAAGGAAGTTTGTTTAGAAAAAGTGAGAAAATGGATGTGGAAGTCTATATTGATGTAGATTGGGCTAGTTTTATCATTGTCTGGACATCCACTAGTGGGTATTGAACGTTTATTAGAGGCAATCTTGTCACATGGAGAAGCAAGAAACAATCAGTGGTAGCCAAATCTAGTGCCCAAGCCAAATTCAAATGAATGGCTCAAGGTATCCGTTAGCTACTTTGGATTAGGATGATGCTTTCTAATTTGGTAATGAACCTAGAAGGTCCTATGAAGTCATATTGCAACATCTAGTTAGTCATAAGCATTTGCCCATAATCCTATCCATCATGATTGAATTAAACATGTGGAAATAGATCATCATTTCCTCAAGGAAACTTTAGAGATTGGAGAGATTTGTACTTCCTATGTTGCTTTAAAGGGTCAACTTGCATATTTTCTCACAAAAGGATTGTTGAGTTCTACATTTCCCTTTGCTCTAGGCAAGGTTGGAATGGAAACCATTTTCAAACCAGCTTGAGGGGGAGTGTTGAAAGTCGTTCCCTATTTCAAGGGATTTTAGTTTCCTATTATAGTCCTTTCCTAATTGCATTGTTGTTGTACATATGCAGACTAATATATAGGCTGTAAATTCTCCTAGAATAGTGGCTAGACTGATTTGATTGTTTCCTAGAATATTTTCATAGCGCTGTGTATGCATCCATAATGGAATCTCAACAATATTCGTATGAATGAAATTCAAATTTCTCCACAATAGTCACCCTTGCTACTTTGCCCCAAACAAATAGTTTTTGAAAGCACCCAAAGAATAAATAAAGGGACAGCTATGAGAATCAACTAATACATAGTCAATATTTGACTGCAGATTTGAAATCATAATTAAAAAATTAAACAGCATAAATCATAATTTCTTGGACCTTACCAGTGCTAAAAGACAAGGCGGTCACAGCACCTCGTGTAGAGTGACTAAATGTAACTATCTCCTCATCATATCGAATGTTGTGAATGTGAATAGTTCCATCAGCGCAGCCGACTGCAACAACATCTAGTGCAGGTGACGAAACACAACAACATATAGATGATTTCCAGCCTTTGAACTCATACAGCTTTTGTTTTGTGCTAATGTTCCAAAGTTGCAGAGAGCCTTCCTCGCTCCCAAGAATCACCTGCTCAAGTGCTTCTCAGTTACCTGATTATGCTATCACTATCTGAAGTTCACACCATATTTTCTTGAGAACAAAGACTAACAAATTACCTTGTTTAGGTAAGTATCTGGATGCATTATACAGCTTGGGCTGAACTTGTCTTCTAGCATAACATGTCCGATTGGAGCAAGATTCTGTTGGATACCTTTAAATGCCCACATGAACATATTACCACCAACATCAATGCTGAGGATTTGCTCTCCAAACAGTAGCAACAAATTGACCTTGGCATTATGCCTACTCCAAGTTGCCACCTGTTACTCGAGCAGTTCAAATGCCTTATAAGTTAATTACTGATGTTGGAACCAACACACCCACCACAATGCCACATCCCCCCCAAAAAAAAAAAAAACCAACCCCCCACCCCTTTTTTTGTGTTAATTCCTTTTTAAGCAAGAAGGTTCATGGATGTGAAAGTAATCAGGTCCATTATGCCCAGACCGAAGTGTCTCTTTGTATGAGAAGCTGTCTGGAGAAAGATTCCCACCATTGAAGTTGATAAGAAGGGATAAGATTCTAGACCTAGTGAATTAATGTCACTTAGGAAAGCAGAGTGAGGAGTTTGTCAATCACATCCTTACTCATTCTGTGTTGGCTCAAACTTTATGGGAGTTTTTTTCTCGATCTTTGGATTTTATAGGCAGATGCTTGCTCAAAGAGGGGCTCCTTTGTCAGTTAGGGCAATAGCTTTGTAAGAAGGATGAAGGAGAAGAGGAAACTTAAAAAATCTGCACCCCTATCTTTGTTCTTGTGTATCCAAGGGAGTGAATAGAAGGATCTTTTAAGGAGGAAACAGTCAGCATTGAAATTGAACAATCTGAGTATTAAGCCTTTTTTTCAGTGGTCTAGAGTTGTTTGAGGAAGGGGAAATTTGATTTTCTTTTGGATTTCAATTGTAGGCTGTTGCTGGCCTGAGGTTACTGTTGGTGATTTTTAGGTCCTGTTTTCTTCCATTTCTGTTCTCTTGTTTCTTGGTTTTCCTTGTATACACCTTGCATCTTGTTTTCAATATATTTTTGCTAAACAAAAGGCTTTAATGTGTCTTCTAGAATGAAAATAAAATTAAGAGTTTGCTGGAATTTCTGGACAGGGGAATTAGTGAATTTCA